>NW_026652280.1:24791000-25504392 GCF_009828535.3 Hylobates moloch | reverse complement strand
TATATATATATGTATATATATGATAGAATTAAGAGAAATTTACACACTGCAAGAGAAATGTTCAGTGAACCTGATAAGGAGACAATAGAAATTATCAAAACTAAAACATAAAGAGAAAAAGAGATTGGAGAAAATATGAACAGAGCTTCAGTGGTCTGTGGAACAAAACAGATGTATATATTATATATGTCATATATATATACGTGTATATATATGAGTATATATATGTGTATATATATATGTGTGTGTATATATATATATACATATAATAGAGTCCCAGAAAGAGAGGAGAGAGAGAATGAAATAGAAAATAAAAATTTAAAGGAATGTGAATTTAACTGTTTCCAAATTTTATTAAAAATACAAACTCACATGTATAATAAACTCAGTAGAACCCAAAGAGAGTAAATATGCACATGCATAAATCACACCTAGGAATATCATAGTGAAACTGTTGAAAACTAAAAATAAAGATAAAATCCTAAAAGAAGTCAGAAAGAAATCACATATATACAGAATAATAATAATATAAATCACAAACAACTTCTCACCAAAAATAATAGAAACTAGAAGGCAATTGTACAATATTTTTAATGTGATGAAAGAAAATAAACTATCAACCTAGAACTCTATATTTAACAAAAATATCCTTCAAAACTGAAGGTGAAATAAAGGCATTTTCAGATCAATTGAAAGCAAAGAGAATTAATTACCAGCAAATGTGCACTATAAGCAGTGAAAAAAGTTATCCAAGCCAAAGTAAAATAATACCATACGGAAATTCAAATATACAGGATAGACTATTTCAAGTGGACTAAAATTATAATAACATTAGCTAAATATATTTTCTTAATTTCTTTCAGAGACAAAGAGCTTTTAAAGCAAATGAAACAGCATTGTAAGATGAGGTTTGTAATATATGAACAGATAGGATATGACAATCACAAAGTTCAAGAAGGGAGTTAATTGATTATTGTCTCATAAATTTCTTATATAATTGGTATAATATCTATTCAAGGTAAACTATAAGTTAAAGACACCTATTGTAATCCCTAGAGTAATCATCAAAGCATAATACAAACAGATATAGCCAAAAAGTTAAGAGACGGATTAAAATGAAATACTAAAAAAGATGCAAATAACCCAAAACAAAGAACAAAGAACACATAGACCAAATAGAATACAAGACAAATTCAAATATATCAATAAGTATATTAAGTATAAATACTCCAATTAAAAAGTGATATTATATTGGATTTTTATAAAAGTAACACTTAACTATATGCCATTTACAAAAGATGTACTTTAAATGTAAAGAAACGGACAGGTTTAAAGTAAAATAATGAAAAAACACACCATGTAAACACTAAGCTAAGAAATCTGTTGTGACTCTATTAAGATTAAACAAAGTGAACTTCAAGGTAAGGAGTATTAACAGAGCTTTAAGAGGAAGACATCATTCCAAAATGTATATGTATCATATAACAGAGTTTCAAATGACACTAAGCAAAATTTAACAAAACTAAAAGTGGGAAATACATGAATCCATTTACATAGATGATTACTTAATTAGCCTGCTAAAAGCTTAACTATGTATATGCTTACTGATAAGGTCTGCCACCTTCTATGAGGTTCTGATGCCAAAGTTTCCATAGCTCCTTACCATGTAAGTAAAATACTACAGCATTTAAAGTAGAGAGAGAATATGAAAATAGAACTAAAGTATATATCCTACTAATTGCTTGGGCAGAAGTGATAGCTTTCTCTGTAAAAAATCTCTGTCTCATATAGATCCAACCTCTGAGAGCTTAAACATCTTAAAAATCAAGTTTAATGAACTACCTCCAATTTTTTTTAGTTCTTAGGATAAACCGATGTCATTTTTTAGCAATTCCTAAATATACAAGCATCATAACTATTTGAATCAGAGTCCACATAAAACATCTTTTAAATCAGCCTTTTTTCCCTCCTTTCCAGAATCTAACACACAATTACCACTGTTTTGTACTAGCATATTATATCTTATTTTTAATTTGGAATAACGTATCTTTCAACCCCATTTATTTTATCTAATTTGTTAGGAACATCAGTATCATCAAACTAATTATCAGAGGCAAATGGCTTAACATAAAATTAATGTTCCTAAGCCCCCCCAAGTTAGTTATTATTTAAAGTCACCAATTCTTTTTCTTCATGTGTAATTACTTTTAGATGTATGAATGGAGATGATTAACAATAAGTAAAAGAATAAATTTATGAAATTGATTCATGTGTTCTGCTTTTCAGTATCATTAAATATTTCTGAGTCTCTCCAAAGCTGAAAGAACCATTATGCAGACAGTGTTCTGATAGATAGTAACCAAGACATCCCAAGGCAAAACTGTCTTCAGACTCATCTTTCTAACCTCTTCTTCCCGTTTTTGACACTCCTGCTACACTCGTCCTTCCCCTCAAAATCCCAAGTTCCTCCACAGTCACTGTTGTTTAATGAGGTACATGTCAGCCAGAGAAGAGAAAAAGCAATATTCTGTAGGCTGAGTCCTGGTGGTACAGAGAGCATCAGTTTTCCATTCTGGGTAGAGGATCTAGAGAATGGCTGCACTTCCTGATCAAAATTTTCCCTTTATAAAGAGTTGTATCTAGCTCATTCCGACACATCCACAGAGAGGTAAAGCCCAATTCCTCAACTCTGTGTGAGCTATTTGACTATGACAGGTTCTTCAACCCATCATTTGTAAAATGGTAATATCTGAGCTAATTCACCAATGCTTGATTGAAGCTAACAAGAGTTAACTGCTTACTCAAGAGGAAAAGACCATAGAATGTAAAAATTGTATTACATGGCAAAGGAAATTATTATAAAATTCTATTACATGAAAAGTTTAAGGTCATAGTAATATAACTCAGATTTATGCCACTCAGTAACCATTAAGATAATTTTCTGTGCCTTCTCTCTGTTCAGTTTTGATGTTGTGGAAGGAGCATAAACTGCAGAGTTAGCCAGACCTGGGTTTGAAGCTCAATTCTGACAAACCTACATTGTCATATTATAAAACATGAATAATAATCCCAAACTTCCAAAGTTGTTCCAAGGATGACATAAAGTTATACTAGTGTGAAGTGTCTAACTAATGACCTGGTTTATAGTAGGTTCTTAATAAATAATCACTTCCAATACTCTTTTCATTTATTTAGCTTCACCAACTATAGTGTAGGTTAAAAACAAGAATTATATATTGGTCTTCTTAGTCATCTTTAAATATCTCAGTCTTAGCCTTCTTTAAATACTCCCTTAGAACCTGTAAAGTTGCCAAGACCACAATTAGCATGAAATAAATTCCAGGGGAGAAATAAATGGAAAAGGAGAGACAACAAAGACATTGATCTAGAAAACTAATTTGCTTTAAGGTAATGGTCATTAGAAGATGAAGGCCTGAGAACAAAAGCTGGGGCAAGAAGAAGGGGGAAAATCCAGAAGATTTATTTTTGGTTCTAATTTTTTTTTAATGGAACTGAAAAATGCAATTTCTTGGCTTTTTATTGTTATTGATACAGACATTTAACATCTTTATCATGGCCTGATACTTTATTTAAATAAAATATAACTAATTTTTTGGTTCGAACAAAACAGTCCTGGGTAAACACCAAGGAAAAAATTCCCTATGCTCTCCCTAAATCAATTCCTTATTTCCATTACCTGAGGCAGAGTTCTGAGTCAGATAAAACTGGGACTGACCCAAGGTGACATTTCTCTCTTTGTCAAGGTAAAAGTCTCATTAGGAAGCAGATGCATCAGCATATTGAACCTCCAGTTAGCCATTTAGCAGCATTATGAAGTGCTCTGACCAGCGTTCAGAAAAACTGTACTTTTCAAATGATACATCACATAAACTGAGCCTTTACCCCAGCATGCCAAAACAACTCACTAAAAATGAAGAAATCAACCAAATTGGTAACATGGTGTAATTAAGGGCATACTCCCCCTACCCTCCAACATCCAAACTAAATAATCACTTAACTGAATTCAACCGCCTTTTAATGAATTAATTGGATGCACTAATTTTGCATTTAGAATCACTCTTGGTAAACTTACCTGGGAACTTCAAGGAAGGAAATAGAAAATCCATAAATTCCTTGGAAAACATATGCCAAGTTCTTGTGTTTCTAGTCTGCATTAATCCCCCATAAAGTGATTGAATGTACTGAAGAAGCTATCAGAATAATATGAGTTTCCTAAAAATTATCATTTTCATGACTCTGGATATTTCAAGTGAATGATTTTTAAGCTTAAATTATCCTGATAATTACCTCAAAGACACATTTTGCTTTTCAAAAAGATACAGAAGTTCATCCTAACACAGAGCTTAAATTCAACCTATTGTCATTTGTCTGTTTTTTCTTCTCTTTAGAAAACTAAAGAAATGCTATTTTCTAACATATTTAGCTGGAGATATAACTTTGTATATGATCTAAGATTTCCAAGAAACTAGACAATCAATTAAATTTCTTGTTACTTGTAACACATAGAGTATTTATTTAGGTAGAATTCTTCAGATCCTAAAATCAATGATTTTTTTCCTAGAATTATTTACCTAGGAATGTCCATATGTCCATGCTACTTACTGTGGTCTGATTTCTGTAGTATTGAAAAAAAAATGCTGTAGTTTCAATATTTTTGCTCCCCCCAAAGTTTTAATGGGTTGTCAAAGGAAAAGAAAATCCCCTTCCCTTTTTGGGTCCCTTCCTGATCCAGCAGAGATTTAATTAAGAGTCTTTTAGGGTCTGATCAGAGACATTTACCATCTGTTTTTCTCTGAAGTCTGCTACCTGGAGGCTTCATCTACATAACAAAAACCTAGGCTTCCACAACCACCCTTACCTTAACTAGATTTTTTTCTGCTGACTTCAACTCTTCAGGCAGAGCTTAGCCCTTTCAAAAAAATTTTCAATCAGGAAATCTTTAAATCCACCTATGACCTGAAAGCTGTCTCAAACCCCCACCCACCTCCACCCCTCCCACTCTAAACCACACCCAGCCACCTGGCTTCAGGATGTCCCGTTTTCCAGGCCGAACCAATGTACACCTAACATCTGTTGATTTATGTCTCTGCCTGTAACTTCTTTTCCCCCTAAAGTATATAAAATCAAGCTGTAACCAGACCACCTTGGGCACACTTTTCAGGACGTCTTGGGGCTATGACATGGGTAATGGTGCTCACATTTGGCTCAGAATAAACCTCTTCAAGTATTTTACATAGTTTGACTCTTTTTTGTCCACAGTAATGAGGTATCCACCCTTATAAGCTGATTAATGTATTTATTAAAAGGGCTGGCAGATGTGGGTTTGTCAGAGGCATTTGAACCAGAGCAAACTCCATCTTAAATATGAGCTGGGTAAAATGAGGCTGAGATCTGCTGGGCTGCATTCCCAGATGGTTAAGGCATTGTAAGCCACACAATAAAATAGAAAGTCAGGACAAGACACTGGTCATAAAGACCTTTCTGGTAAAATAGGCTGTAGTAAAAAAACTGGTCAAAACCCACCAAAACCAAGATGGTGGTGATGAGAGTGACCTCTCTCATCCTCACTGCTAGACTCCTACCAGCACCATGACAGTTTACAAATGCTATGGCAACATCAGGAAGTTACCTAATATGGTCTAAAAGGAGGAGGCATGAATAATCCACCCCTTGTTTAGCATATCATCAAGAAATAACCATAAAAATGGGCAAACAGCAGCCCTCAGGGCTGCTCTGTCTATGGAGTAGCCATTCTTTTGTTCCTTTACTTTCTTAATAAATTTGCTTTCACCTTACTCTACAGACTTGCCCTGAATTCTTTCTTGTGCAAGATTCAAGAACTCCCTCTTGGGGTCTGGATCTGGGCCCCTTTCCTGTAACAGGTTTGCTTTCTTGCTTGCTTTGCCCTTCTGCCTTCTGCCACATGATGACATAGCAAGAAGGCCCTCACCACATGGCAGTGTTTTGAGCTTGGACTCCCAGCCTCCAGAACTCTGAGGAAATAATTTTCCATTCTTTATAAATTACCCAGTCTCAGGTATTTTGTTATAGCAGCACAAAAAGACTAAGACAAACCAATAACACAAAAATGTCTAAAATTGCATAACTACAGTTTTATTCTTTAGTTTTAAAAAAATATCCTATTAAAAGCAAATGTCTTTGGGGAGATAATTCTTTGAATTAGTAGTTTCAAATTTATCATGCCTAATATTTACCTGGAAAGTTTTATAACATGCAGATTTCCAAGCTCTGTCTCCTGATATCCCAATAGAGTAAGGCTGGGAATCTACATTTTTAGCATGCCTCTGAAATAACTCCAACCGCACTTTGAAAAACCAGCCATAGTATAATTTTATAATGGATCCATTGCTAATAGTTTGGATGGGAAAATAAGCAGAGTGAGCATGGATCCTCTGGGTTTCTGTAGGGAGGGGAATAATGGAGTCAGTAAGAACAGACAACAATTAAGAATTAGGAGACTGGAGGAATAAATAAGACAAATTTCACTTGTTTCATAAACTTGCCTAGTGCTCGCTACACCTACAAATGGAGACTATGTCAAAATTCCAGTGGCTCTTTTTTTTAATTTTTTTGTTGATACATAATATTTGGACAAATTTATGGAGTATGTGTGATATTTGTTAGATGCAGAGAATGTGTAATGATTAAGTCAGGATATTTATTTATTTTTTTTTATTTTTTTTATTATACTTTAGGGTTTTAGGGTACATGTGCACAATGTGCAGGTTTGTTACATATGTATCCATGTGCCATGTTGATTTCCTGCACCCATTAACTCGTCATTTAGCATTAGGTGTATCTCCTAATGCTGTCCCTCCCCCCTCCCCCCACCCCACAACAGTCCCCAGAGTGTGATGTTTAAGTCAGGATATTTAGGTTAAGCATCACCTGGAGTATCATTTCTATATTAATGATGGGAACATTTCTTTATATATATGTGTGTGTGTGTGTGTGTATGTGTATATATGTGTGTATATACATATGTGTGTGTGTGTGTATATATATATTTTCTTTTTTTTAAGTTCTGGGGTACATTTGCAGAAAGTGCAGGTTTGTTACATAGGTAAATGTGTGTCATGGTAATTTGCTGTACCTACCAACCAATGATGGGAACATTTCAAGTCTGCTCCTCTAGCTATTTTTAAATATGCAATACTTTGTTGTTAACTATAGTCACCGTGCTCTGCTATCAAACATTAAAACTTGTTCCTTCTATCTAACTGTATATTTGTACCCATTAAACAAAGTCTCTTTATCCTTCCCCTCACCCACCCACACACTCTTCCCAGCTTCTGGTATCTATCATTCTACTCTCTACCTCCATGAGATCAACATTTTCAGCTCCCAAATATGAGTGAGAATGTGTGATATTTGTCTTTCTGTACCTGGCTTGCTTCACTTAATATAATTTTCTCCAGTTCCATTCATATCCTACAAATGACATGATTTCATTATTTTTATAGCCTAATAGTATTCCCTTATCTATATATACCACATTTTCTTCATTCATTTTTTGATGAAAAATTAGGTTGATTCTATATCTTTGCTATTGTGAATAGATCTGCAATAAATGGGGTTGCGAGTATCTCTTTGATGTACTGATTTTCTTTCCAAGTGGCTGACTCTTTTTATTTTTAATTGAAAAGAGGTAGAGAGGAAGGAAGGTGAGAGAGCATGAATGAGAGAAGAAAACTAGAGGAGCTAAAGACCAAAGCAATGAAGAGGAGGCTTTTGTCTACCTCCCGTCATTGTGTTCCAGGTGGTTCGTTTGTTTGTTTGATTGATTTTAATCTTTTTTATATACTTAAAGTTCTGGGGTACATGTGTAGAACATGCAGGTTTGTTACATAGGTATACATGTGCCATGGTGGTTTGCTGCACCCATCAACCCGTCATCTACATTAGGTATTTCTCCTAATGCTGTCCCTCCCCTAGCCTTGCACCCCTTGACAGGCCCTGGTGTGTGATGTTCCCCTCCCTGTGTCAATGTGTTCTCATTGTTCAACTCCCACTTATGAGTGAGAACACACGGTGTCTGGTTTTCTGTTCTTGGAAACAATCACTCTCAGTAAACTAACCAAGTGGCTGACTCTTAATGCGCAGACACTGTGTCTCACATCACCCCTTCCTTTCAAATTTGAAAACCAAGACATTTCAAGTATCAAACGGTCTGGTACCAAAACATAAAGCTCAGCAAATAAAACCCCAGAATTTATAATTTTGCTCCTTAAATTAGATTTGAATGCCATATATCCTAGAATTCTAAGAAAGCTTCTTGTTTTTGAAGAAAGATACAGATAAACATGGGGACCAAATTTGTGGCCAAGGCAGTTTGCAAGTAAGATTTATTTATGAAGAAAACTGAATCTGCCTAAGTTATTGTCCTCTAAATGTGACAATATTTATAGCACTACTCATGTTCTGCAACTAATAAAAATGACCTGAAAAGATTCTGCACCAAACCTTATGTTAATGTAAAGTTATCAGAGAAAAGAAAAGTGCAAATCAGTTAAGAAAAGCAGCATTAGACAATAGCCCCAGTGATGACTGGAACTCAAATATTTTGTCCCTACTATAGGTAGTTTTGGAAATATCTGTGCTTTGTACATAGAGAGATACCATATATTCCCTGCAGGTAATCGTGAATGATTGCCAAAGTAAAGCATAAATTCAGGAGAAGCTTAGGCTGGTAGGAGGCAAGGACTGTAAATCTGAACTTCCTGACATCTAAAGTTGAATTCTCAGCCCTCGTATCTCATAGATAATTTTACAAGGGAAGGGATTTTTTTAAGTGCCCTTACTAATTAAGTCTTTATCACAATAACACTGTAACTCTCTGGTCTGGCAAATGACTTAACCAAGAATATAACGTCGGAGAGACAATAAGAATCTCAGTCAATGGAGCGAGATTTTTGTGTTTTTTTCTATTGAAGATGAATGTGCCGTGAAACAGGTGTTACTAGAGCCTTACCATGCATGTGAAGGACCTGTCATTAGTGAGTAAGCCACAACAGTAATATCTACTAGCAGTTCACTTGCTATGGGCAACACTGAAGTTTCTAATAAGAAAAATAAAAACAACTACCATTTATCAGGCACTTACTACTTGCCAAATACAATAATAAGAGCTTTATTTGATTTAACTAACTTAATCCTTACCATATCGCTAGAAGAAAGTGAGTGCTTCTTTTTATAGATGAGGACACTGAACCTCTGATGGTTTAAGTAACCCTAGTTAGTCACAAAGTTGGCAAGTGGTATAATTAGGTTTCAAATTTTACTTCAAATTATGCTACACCAATTTTTAATTCTGGTTTTAAAAAAATACTATATTTCTTCAATTTAGAGATGCCAATAATTATAAGAATTGTTTAATTGCTTGGAAAGAAGAGATGGAAGTCAAGAAAAATTACCACAATACAAAGACCCATCAACAATTAAAAGATGCATCTATACCTAACAAACATTCAAATGTGAAATAAAGGATGTCTATTCTTTCTCATTTATTGGACCTTGTTAAAGTACTTAGCTAATGCCCAGGCATCAACCATATGACTGGCCTCATGGATAGGTATATTGTCTGTCTATCTGGAAGGCCCCATGGCTTATTTGTTAACTCAGTCTCTTGGTTCCCAGTGACCTCCTCCACCATTGGTCTTCAGCCATCCTTTCCCACAATTATATCCATAACAGCTCCATCTCCAAAAGTGCTAACTCAGACATACTGTTCTCTGACCTCAACTCCTCTCCATGTAACTGCTCCTACTTCAACCACGAGACCATTGATTTCTCTGCTTTCCCTCAATCTATAAGCCCTCTATTTTCATAACTCTCTTCCCTATCTAAGATTACATTTTACATCACTTCGATAATATCTTGAGATGTCTTTTTATTACACTCATCTGGCAAAAATCCAACCCTGAATAAATACAACTGTATTTTTTATTTTTTATTTTTGTGGTTACATAGTAGGTGTATATATTCATGGAGTACATGAGATGTTTTGATACAGGCATGCAATGCATAATAATCACATCATGGAGAATGGCATATCCATCCCCTCAAGAGTTTATCCTTTGTGTTACAAACAATGCAATTATACTCTTTTAGTTATTTTCAAATGTACAGTTAAATTATTATTGACTATGTCACCCTGTTGTTGTATCAAATAATCAGCCTTATTTATTATTTTAACCATTATCTTGTACCATTAAACACCCCCACCTCCCTCCCACTCCACCCCATCCCAGTACTCCTCCCAGCCTTCAGTAACTAACCTTCCACTGTCTTTCTCCATGAGTTCAACTGCTTTGATTTTTACATCCCACAAATAAGTGAGAACATTCAATGTTTGTCTTTCTGTGCCTGGCTTATTTACTTAACGTAATGATTTCCACTTCCATCCATGTTGTTGCAAATGACAGCATGTCATTTTTTTTAAATAGCTAAATAGTACTCCATTGTGTGGAAGTGCTACATTTTCTTTAGCCATTCATCTGTTGATGTACACTTAGTCGGCTTCCAAATCTTGGCTAGTGTGAACGGTGCTGCAACAAACATGAGAGTGCAGATACCTCTTTGATAGACTGATTTTTCTTTCTTTTGGATATATACACATCAGTGGGGTTGCTAGATTATACGGTAGCTCTATTTTTGTTTTTTTGAGGAAACTCCAAACTGTTCTTCATAGTGGCTGTACTAATTAACAATTGTCCATTTTACCCACCTGAACACCAGTGAATAAACTTTCACAACAAGGCAAATTAATTCCTCTACAAATTCATGATCACCAAACTCGAAAGCAGTCTCAACTCTGCACATCAGTCTTACAATGCTGCATTTCATATGCCTATTTAGGAATTTTTTTGCTCACCTCAAATCACTGAATGCTCCCAAGTCAAGCTCCCTCCTTGCTTTCAGCATATGACTCACCTCCTACTTTACAAATTAGAAGCCATTGGTCAAGGACTCACTCATCCTCCTCATAGCAAATATGCAAATTGGCCACACCTGCCCTCATTTTATCATTCTCACCTCCAGCCTCCATTCATGCTCCAGTTAAAGGTTACACTCCCACCTCTGGATGCCATCTCCTTCCTCTTTCTCAGGGATACTACAGAATACAATAATCTGTTTTGTCTTTTCTGCCTTCCCACTGGATTTTTTCCCAATCTTTTTTTTTTTTTTTGAGATAGAGCTCCCGTTAAAGAAGACTCACTTTTAATCTTATCCTTCTACTCTCCTTGGAGAGTTGGAAAGTCAGGCTCTCAAAATAATTGTTAGTATTTGCTGTCCCTATTTTCTCTTCTTCTACTCACTGCTCAAACTACTCCAATCTGGCTTCTACTCCCATTGCTACATAGAAACATCCCTCACAAAGATCATACAACCACATGTTCTTATTTTCTAGGCCTTCAAGCATCATTAAACTTCCTCCTTATCAAAACACTGTCCCTTTGACTAATAAGACACATAGTTTTTTAGTTTTTCTCCTAACACTCTGACCATCTCTTTTCTATTTTCTTTTCAGATTCATCCTTCTCTTCCTAACCATAAAACATCAGAGTACCTCAACGATACATCTCAGGTCCTTTCTTCTTTTTACTTGACATTTTCTGTTTAGGTGATCTCATTCAAGTGTGTGGCTTTAATTAAAACTACATGCATACAGATTCATTATCTTATTTCTCCACTCCCAAAAATCTTTCTTCTGAGTCCCAGACTGTGTGTCGACTGTCAACTAGACATCTCTAAAGCAACTCGGACTCAGCTTGTTCCAAGTTAAGTTCATGATACACTCTCAGTAATGTTTGTGGAATAAATGCACGGAAATGGCAATACCCACACAAAAATCTATCAGTGTAGGGAAACTAAGTCCAGAAGAGAGACAGCATTTTGGAAAAATCAGTTGTGAAAGCAGCAAATCTCTGTGTACAGAAGAGAGTCTACAGACTAAATTGAGTAGATACAAACCTCAATTTTAATGAAAACAATAAACTGATGATAAAAATAATGGAGGTGAGGAAAAGGGATATTGAATGACTAAAAAAGAGACAACCTAGACAAAGTAACCGTCCCCAACTGAAGATGGGATAACTTACTGATATTCATCTGTTGATAATCAAGAGTGAATATCCAATTAATGTCAATTAATTAATACTGGCATTCTATATATTGATTAAAAACAATTTACCTCATGTAGCATCTTCTTAAAAATTAGTACAGCTTCCTCCTTCCTCCTTCCCTATCTCTAATATTTGTTGAAAGTGACCAGTATGGTTATGGGCCAAACCAAGAAGGCAGCCAGGAAAAGAGGTATTCCTTCCAGTACCAAGAGTTTGTTCACATGCAGGAAAATTTATCTAACAAATGAGTGTATTAGGAATACTAGGAGCAAAGTATTTAATTGTCAAAGAAGTGAATTACAAATATGGAAATGGGTAGTCTAGAATAATCCCTCTGATGTTGCATTGGAATTGGAGGAACCAAAGTGTACTGATGGTTTTTAATACACATAGAAAGGTATCAAAATAAATATAGATATAAATACATATTATGTATATACATATTCTAATGTGTGCCTAAATTTAAAAACTGCTGATTCCCTGATACACACACACACATACACACATACACACACACACATACATTTATCAGGGGATTGGGAGTTTTTAAAGTTAAATATGCATCGCCAGAATCACTTGGAGAGCTTTTTAAAACACAAATTAAATTACTGCCCCCCACCCTCCCCCAGCCGCCAGAGTTTCTGATTCAGTGTGTCTGGGGTGGAGTCCAAGAACTTTCATTTCTAATAAGTTCCTAGGTAATGTCGATTTAGCTGACCAAGGGACAACACAAACCACTGAATAAAGGCAAACACACAGCGTGTGTGTGTGTGTGTGTGTGTGTGTGTGTGTGTGTGTGTGTGTGTGTTTGTGTGTGTATTCCCAAGCTCTATCCTGGAAGAGGTCAGAAACAGTGATAGCCCAGCGGCAATACATTTACCACCTGGCACTGTATCATGGTTTTTAAAAACCATTCACTACTGAAAGGAATGAAGGCTCCTTTAAAAAATGGCTGGTTCTGGAGCTGGAGCAAGAAAAGCAAGAACTGAACCTGGAACATCCTTTTGTGGAAAAAGTAAGGAAGTGCTCTAAGAATGATGGGACATGCCAAAAGGACACACAAGCCAGCTTAAAGGAGCTCCTGCTGGCCAAATCTGGGACAATTTGAACACCAAAATAAATAATGGTAGCAACTTGGCCGGGTGCAGTGGCTCATGCCTGCAATCCCAGCACTTTGGGAGGCCAAGGTGGGCAGATCACCTGAAATCAGGAGTTCAAGACCAGCCTGGCCAACATGGTGAAACCCTGTCTCTACTAAAAATACAATATATATATATATAGCTGAGCATGGTAGTGTGCACCTGTAGTCCCAGCTACTCAGGAGGCTGAGGCAGCAGAATTGCTTGAACCAGGAGGTGGAGGTTGCAGTGAGCCGAGATCACACCACTGCACTCCAGCCTAGGTGATGGAGTAAGACTCCAGCTCAAAATAAATAAATATATTAATTAATTAAAATAAATAATGGAAGCAACTGATTATAACCTATTGAAAACATATTCAATAAAGTAGGAACCCATGAATATATACTGATATAGTGTAGGCTCATAGTAGAATCCAAGTTAATATTGCTTATTTATTAACAAATAATAAATATTAATCAACTTTGCAATGAAGAGACCTCAAAGATACCATCTTGTGTGTGTAAATTTGGGGGTTCAAATGCAGTTTTTTTACATGGATATATTTTATAGTGTAAAGTCTAGGCTTTTAATGTAACCATCACTCAAATATTGTATGTTTTGTACCCATTCTGTAATTTCTTATCCCTCACCCCCTCCCGCCCTGCTACCCTTCTAAGTCCCCAGTGTCTATTCTTTCACCTTCTGTGACATTGTGTACACATTCTTTAGCTCTCACTTAAAAGTAAGAACAAGCATATTTGACTTTCTCTTTCTGAGTTATTTCACTTAAGATAATAGCCTCAAGTTCCATCCATATTCCTGCAAAAGACATGATTTCATTCCTTTTTGTGGCTGAGTAGTATTTTATTGTGCGTATATCCGTATATCACATTTTCTTTATCCAATCATCTGGTGATGAACACTTAGGTTGATTCCGTATCTTTGCTATTGTGAATAGTGCTGCTATAAATATATGGGTGTAGGTATGGAAACTATCTTAACCAAAAGATAAAAGTTAACATCACCAGAAATGTGATACTGTGTGTCTCCTGAAATGGTGCAGAATACAGCATCATATCTGAAGTGTTCCTGACAAACATGCATGATCTCATTCATGAGGAAATATCAGATAAACCCAAGTTGAAAAACATTCTATAATGTAACTGACCTATACTCTTCAGAAAAGTCAAAACCATGATGAGAAAAGACTGCCGGACTGTTCCAAATTGAAAAAGACTTAAAGAGACATTATAACTAAATGAAATTTGTAAATCTGGAATATATCCTGGACATCATTAGGACAATTGGAAAAAGTTCAATGAATTCTGTGAATTAGTAACAATGTATCAATGTAACTTCTGATTTTGATGGCTGTACTGTGGTTATATAGAATTGTCTTTGAATGAAATACGTCCTAAAGTATTTAGAGGTAACAGGCAGCATGTCGGCAGTTGTATCAGTCAGGATTCTCCAGAGAGACAGAACTAATAGGATTTATGTATATAGGAAACGGAGATTATTAGGGAGAATTAACTCACATGATCACAAGGTAAAGTCCCACAATAGACTGTCTGCAAGCACAGGAGGTAGGAAGCCAGTAGTGATTCAGTCCAAGTCCAAAAGCCTCAAAAGTAGGGAAGTCAACAGGGTAGCCCTCAGTCTGTGGCTGAAGGCCCAAAAGCCCCCTGCAAACCACTGATGTAAGTTCAAGAGTACAAAGGCCAAAGAATCTGGAGTCTGAGCATCCAGTGTGGGGAAAGGTGAAAGCCAGAAGAAGACTCAGCAGGCCAGCTTACCTCACCTTCTTCCACCTGCTTTATTGTAGCCATGCTGGCAGCTGATTGGATGCTGTCCACCCATATTGAAGGTGGGTCTTCCTCTCCCAGTCCACTGACTCAAATGTTAATCTCCTCTGGCAACAGCCTCACAGACACACCCAGAAATAATACTTTACCAGCTATCCAGGCAGCCTTCAATCCAATCAAGTTGACACCTAATATTAACCATCACAGCGGCTTACTCTCAAATGGTTCAAGGAAAAAAAATAGCAGTAATATGTAGCGTATAGGCATTTACAGAGAACCAAAATGATAGATCAAATGCAAAAATGACAAGAGTTGTGAATCTGAATGAGGGGCATACCAGAGGTTCTTTACGACCTTTCTGCAGGTTTAAAATTATTTTTAAAAACCAAAATTAAAACAGCCTACAAAATTGATATGAATAGAAATGTTAACTTCCAGTTCATTGCAAACTGACAGTTCTGTTCTTGACCAGATTGTATTGAAAGACACTTTAAGAGACAGAATAGGGTTGGTGTGTGACCTTGACATTTCATAGGTGTGAGTTTTAAGCAGAATCCTAATGAAAACTTAATTTCTTTTAACCATGGGCTGATGTCTTCATATCTGGATTTATTTTCAGGCAAAATCGTAATGGTGTTATTGTTATTAACATTTAAATGCTTACCCTTTTCAACTCTGAATCATAATTTGGAAGAATTTTTGGACATTTTTTCCCTTATTAACAGTTTAGTTTCATAGCAGAATGTGAAACATGTTGCATGCAGATGTCATTTCCACTATAAATAGAGAAAGCACCTAATCTTCTCTCGTTTTTGGCAATGTTTTCATTTAGATTTTTCTTTCCCTTTTCCTTTTCTTTCCTCCTTTAAGGAGAAATAAATATGTTGCTGAAAAACCACCAAAAAATGCATATGCTGCCAACTCCTATGTATTCTGATGATTTGCTAGAGTTTTTTCCTAATCATGTAGACAAATTTGTTCATTCTGCTTGCCAAAATACAGGTTTATTATGACTCGTAATGTAGTAACTTTCCTCAAGAAAAATTTTTACAGCCTTACCCAACCATACATCTTTATGCACCAAGCAACAACATGAATCACTGTCTAGGGAGTCACTGCATAAATAGAGATGTTAACATACTGGGTCACATATAAAATTGACTTAAACGTTTCTTTGATCTGCCTTTTAAATCCTCCTCTCTTTCTTGTGCCCTTGTGTCTGTAGATCACATTTCTATAAATTTCACATCATAGCATATTTTCAGAAATAAAATGTGCAGATGTATAATTGTAGTTTACTGGAATAGCATCTCAGCTGGAAGTATTCTTTTGTGGTTGTTATTATTACTATCCTTAAGCTAATACCATTTCACACTTACATGGTATTTAACACATGCCAAACCATCTTTATCCCCAAGACATCCTCCTTCTCCTGTGTCCCCAGTCCCAGCAAGACTTTCTAGACAATTATCCATAAAGAAACTTGACAGTCATATACGTTTCCTTCCTCCCTTTCCATCCCCATGTAATAAATGCTAACTTGGGTTGATCCTGATGATATGGTTTGGCTGTGTCCCCACCCATATCTCTCCACATGTCATGGGAGGGACAAAATGGGAGGTAACTGAATCATGGGGATGGTTCCCCCCTTGCTATTCTTGTGATAGTGAGTAATTTCTTATGAGATCTGATGGTTTTATAAGGGGCTTCTGCCTTTGCTTGGCTCTCATTTTTGTCTTGCATGGTGTCATGTGAAGAAGGACCTGTTTGCTTCCCCTTCTGCCATAATTGCAAGTTTCCTGAGGATTCCCCAGCCCTGTGGAACTGTGAGTCAACTAAATCTCTTTCCTTTATAAGTTACCCAGTCACCACTAATATAGTAAATTTGTACCACAGAGGATAGGTTGCTGCTCTAAAGATACCCAAAAATGTGGAAGCAACTTTGGAACTGGGTAACAGTCAGAGGTTGGAACAGTTTCGACAGCTCAGAAGAAAACAGGAACATGTAAGAAATTCTGGAACTTCCTAGAGACTTGGAGGGCTCAGAAGACAGGAAGACGTGGGAAAGTTTGGAACTTCCTAGAGACTTGTTGAATGGCTTTGACCAAAATGCTGATAGTGATATGGACAGTGAAGTCCAGGCTGAGATGGTCTCAGGTGGAGATGAGGAACTTGTTGGGAACTGGAGTAAAAGTCAATCTTGCTATGCAAAGAAACTGGTGGCATTTTGCCCCCACCCTAGGGATCTGTGGAAATTTTAACTTGAGAGAGATGATTTAGGGTATCTGATGGAAGAAATTTCTAAGGAGCAAAGTGTTCAAGAAATTACTTGGATGCTGTTAAAATCATTCAGTTTTATGTATTCACAAAGCTATAGTTTGGAATTGGAGCTTATGTTTAAAAGAGAAGCAGAGCATAAAAATTCAGAAAATTTGCAGCCTGATGATGTGATAGAAAAGAAAAACCCATTTTCTGAGGAGAAATTCAAGCTGGCTGCAGATATTTGCATAAGAAATGAGGAGCCAAATGTTATTCATCACAACAATAGGAAAAATGTCTCCAGGGCATGTCAGAGGTCTTCACAGCAGTCCTTCCCACCACAGGTTCAGAGGCCCTGAAGGAAAAAATGGTTTTGTGGACTGCCCAGGGCCTTGCTACTTTGTGCAGTCTTGGGACTTGGTACCCTGTGTCCCAGCCATGGGTAAAAGGGGCCAACATAGAGCTCAGGCTATTGCTTCAGATGGTGTAAGCCCCAAGCTTTGGTGGCTTACATATGATGTTGGGTCTGCAGGTGCACAGAAGTCAAGAATTGAGGTTTGGGAAATTCCATCTAGATTTCAGAGGACATATGGGCGTGCCTGGATGTTCAGGCAGAA
Organism: Hylobates moloch; assembly: GCF_009828535.3. Classification (NCBI taxonomy): domain Eukaryota; kingdom Metazoa; phylum Chordata; class Mammalia; order Primates; family Hylobatidae; genus Hylobates; species Hylobates moloch. Next base: position 25,486,423 of record NW_026652280.1, on the reverse strand, counting down.
GTTTTCTGCAGGGGTGGAGCCCTCATTGAGAATCTGTACCAGCACAGTGCAGAAGGGAAATGTGGGATTGGAGCCTCCACACAGAGTCCCCACTGGAGCGCTGCCTAGTGGAGCTGTGAGAAGAGGGCCACCATACTCCAGACTCCAGAATGGTAGATCCGCCAGCAGCTTGCACCATTTTTGTGCCTGGAAAAAGCCACACACACTCAATGCCAGCCCATGAAAGCAAAGAGGAGGTGGGGTGTACCCTGCAAAGCAACAGGGGTGGAGCTGCCCAAGGCCATGGGAGCCCACCTCTTGCATCTGCATGACTCCATGTGAGACATGGAGTCAAAGGAGAGCATTTTGGAACTTTAAGGTTTAGTGACTGCCCTATTGGATTCTGGACTTGCATGAGGCCTGTAGCCATTTGTTTTGGCTAATTTTTCCCATTTGGAACAGGTGTGCCCCATACCTGTACCCCCATTGTATCTAGGAAGTAACTAACTTGCTTTTGATTGTACAGGATCATAGGCAGAAAGAACTTGTCTTGAGTCAGGTAAGACTTTGGACTTGGACATTTGAGTTAATGCTGGAATGAGTTAAGACTTTGGGGGTCTGTTGGAAGGACATGATTGTGTTTTGAAATGTGAGGACATGAGATTTGTGAGGGGCCAGGGGTGGAATGATATGGGTGTCCTCACCCAAATCTCACCTTGAATTGTAGTTCTCATAATCCCCGCATGTCATGGGAGACCTTATAGGAGGTAATTGAATCATGGGTTGGTTTCCCCCAAAGTATTTTCATAATAGTAACTTACCATAAGATCTGGTGGTTTTATAAGGGGCTTTCCCCTTCATTCAGCTCTCATTCTTCTGTCTCCTGCAACCCTGTGAAGAGGTGCCTTCCACCGCGATTGTAAGTTACCTGAGGCCTCCCCAGCCATGCAGAACTGTAAGTCAATTAAACTTTTTTTCTTTATAAATTACCCAGTCTTGGGCAGTTCTTTATAGCAGCATGAGAACAGACTAATACACCTGCTTTCACAGCAGCTCTCTTATCCACCCCTCTTTATTCCCATTTCCCTTACTTGGTCCAGACATGCAACCTCTCACTCCCGCCTTAGTCACATGTCTCATCTCCCCTCCAGCTCTCTGCACAGCCCCCACCCACACTGCAATCAGATTTACAATATTCTGACAATCACATCTCTCTTTTACTTAAACCTTTTAAGGACTTCCTTTCCCTACAAACTACATATACTCTTTACCTGATCTAATTTTATTTCCATCTCCCTCCCCAATCCTGGTTCTTGCTGTATGTAAACTTAGACCCTATACCCTAGACTTCAGTAATAATGAGCATCTTACCTTTTCTTGAATATGTTCTAGTTCTATGCTTACATTAATCTCTTTGCAATATCTTTACTCCTCATCACCAATTCAGTCCACTTATGTAGTTCTCAGTATCTATTTTATTTTACTGCACCTAGAAGGTAGTATTGTCTTACCACCACTTTTAAATCCCTAACACCCACAACAGTACCTGGCATATATTAATCATTCAACACATAGATGCCAAATCACTAAATTCTGTATTTCAAAGTCCAAACTAGATGCTTTCTACATGACACCAATGCCAGTGGAAAATATAGCGTGGCCATGTTAGGATACTAGAGATGCCCAGTCAAGGAAATAACAAGACACTTCAGCCAGGAGTCAGGACACCCAGGAAAAACAATTGAGAAATTTTAACTCAGGGACAGAAATTTAGCAAGGAGTTTACCAGACAAGAAAACCAATGAGAAAGCAAATGAAACTAGAAAGTAAGATACATGCAAAAGACAAAAGCCAAAGGATCACACCAATCTGGAAGTATTGCCTGAACCAAGAAGAATTTGGAACATACAGGACACAGACCAAGCATGGAACAGAGCTGGGAACTGTATGAAGTCAAGAACCAGGAAAGTGATGGGAGGAGCTGGCCAGAGGCATCCAAAAGAACAGAAAGCTTAAGGAAAAAAGCTCCTTTTTGGGTGGTGGTGCAAAGCAGTCAATGCTGCCCAATGCCTTGACTCAAACATACTTCACCTTCGCCAGGTGCAGTGGTACATGCTTGTAATCCCAGCACTTTGGGAGGCAAAGATTGGAGGATCACTTGAGGCCAGGAATTTGAGACTAGCCTAGGTAACATAGCAAGACCCTTATATCTACAAAAAAATTAAAACTTAGCCAGATGTGGCAGTATGTGCCTGTAGTCTCAGCTACACAATAGGCTGAAGCAGGAGGATGGTTTGAGCCCAGGAGATCAAGGTTACAGTGAGCTATGATTGTACCACTGCACTCCAGCTTGGGCAACAGAGCAAGACCCTGTCTCTAAAAAAAATAAAAAATAAAAAAGCACTTCACTTCATGCAATCGGGAAGCTAAATTACCTTCAATATGAGCATCTTCACCTTTGGAAACTCTTCATGCTTCAAAGACTTGGTTTTTGTAAGTATAAGGTTATTCAACGCCAATTCTAGTGAATGAGATGGGTGACCAAGTTCATAGAAACTCTTTTGGTCAGAAACAAGGTATGATCATAAAGTAATAAGATTGATTTTCCTCTGTAGCTCTGGCTGTAAAGGGAATTCCGAAAGAATAGTTTTTAAAAACATTTAAACATCTTAAGATTTAGAATGGCATCACTGAGATGAATGAACAGCCTCTCCCACCTCCCCCAAGGTGACTTCTTCCAAATAAGATAGAGTATACTTGGATACAGATTTCAATGTGTTTGCTTAAAAATCAATTGTGTTAGGGGCTTTGCCCAGCATGCGTACTACAGAGTACTACCTCCATTGACAGGGGGCAAAAAATAATATTTCTGTGGGCATAGTAGTTTGGGAAATAATGAATTAAGTAAATTCTCTTTCCTGGCATTCTTTTCCTGGTCTTTTATATGCTGATGCACCTATGGCTCTTCCCATAGTACTAAGATGCTTAGTTGGTGATTTGACCATTTCACAGAGCATCTCACAGGGCCAACCTCTCCACACAACACTCTTTGGTGAAGAGCTTCTAAGGAATAGAGATGAACCATAATCAAATTCTGAATTTTTGGCAAGTTATTTTCCAAAATATAAGTCAAAATGTATAGCAAATTTTATAAAACTTATATAACACATTATTTCCTCATCCAAAAATATTGGGATAATAATGCCTACTTCATATACATATTGATCCTTAAATGAGCTAATGCATTTGGAGCCTCATTGAAAAAGTCAAGACTGAGGAACCAGAAAGATGAAAAAGAGAGTGCACATGCATACAAGAGGAAAAAAACACTAACACAAACATGCAAGTTGAAAGGGAAAAGGAAGAGCAGCCAATGCTGTCCCATGCCTGGACCCAAACCCACTTCCCCACAGCAGGGCCAGGAAGCTACACTGCCTGCGATATGAGCATCTTCACCCTTGGAAACTCCTTATTCAGATCAAAGGTTTGGGCACTGCTTTTTTTCAGATAGTTGTGGAGATTATAATTCTAGAATTCGACAACTTTTCTAAGCAAAGCCTGCTGAATATAAGCTGTAGTCAGTGGCTATCTATCAAACATGAGTTGAGGGGTGTATTAGGCCATTCTTGCATTGCTACAAAAAAATGCCTGAGACTAGGTAATTTATAAGAAAAGAGGTTTAATTGGCTCATAGTTCTGCAGGCAGTACAGGAAGCATAATACCAGCAACTGCTTCTGGGGAAGCCTCAGGAAGCTATAAAGTTGGTGTAAGAGTAATTGTGGGTTTTGCTATTGAAACTAAAACCACAATTACTTTTGCACCAACCTGATATACTCATGGTGGAAGGCAAAGTGAGACAAGTGAATCACGTGGTGGAAGCAGGAGCAAGAGAGAGAGAGAAAGAGAGAGAGAGTGGCGGGGAGAGGTGCCACATACTTTTAAATGACCAGATCTCTGGAGAACTCACTATCACAAAAACAGCACCAAGCCAAGCCATGAAGTTTCTACCCCCATGATCCAAACACCTCCCACCGGGCCCCACTTCCAGCACTGGGGATTACAATTCAACATGAGATTTGGATGGGGACAAACATCCGAACTATATCAAGAGGGAATGAGGAAAGGCCCGCCCAACCAACCAGGAAACCCCAGGAGCCTGCCACTCTGCATTTAATGCCTGCTCAGCATTGCAACCGTTCCTTAAAAGGTAATCCACAAGAGAGGGGGAAGTGGGAGTTGTTCAAGGGGTATAGAGTGTCAGTTTTGCAAGATGAAAAAGTTCTAGAGATATGTTGTGCAGCAAGTTGCGTGTAGTTAACATTACTGTAATGTACACTTCAAAAAGTTTAAAATAGTAAGTTTTCTGTTATGTGTGTTTTACCACCATAAAAAAAAAGTTGACTCACAAGCATCTTCTGGCATGTTCCAGAATGAGCAGAATATGTAACTTGCTTTTGAAAAGAAGGGTATTAGGTGGGGAAGAGTAAGCGAGTAGAAGAACAGGTGGTTTTCCACCCAGAAGGAAACTTCCATGGAGGGACCTAGGCAGCCAACAGACCATAGCAGGATACTGGGTGTGTTGGGGATGAGAAAGTGGAGAGGATGGAAAGGAAATTGAAAGAGAGTGGCTAGAAAACGGTGGGGGTGAATAGATCGGGGCATCTGTCACCCTGTTGATCCAGTTGACCTATCTGAGTATGTCTTTACCAAGGCTGTAAAGACTAATTTTCTAATGTAGGAACATCAATCTTTGATGAAAGATAAAGGAATAGCAATCCCCTGCTTGGACTTCCAAATAAGCTTTCAAGCCCATTTGTTGGAATCCCTAGAAGCCACTCACATTTTTGCTTTTATAAGTGCCTACTCTGGTTTTTTGTACACATTAGCTCACTTAATTTAAAAAACACTATTATTATTATTATTATTATTTGCATATGTAGGTAAGGAAACAATATCAGAGATATTAGAAAAATCTCTTCAATATCACTCAAACAATGGGCTGGGGATGGTGGCTCACACCTGTAATCTTAGCACTTTGGGAGGCCAACGTGGGAAGATCACTTGAGTCCAGGGGTTTGAGACCAGCCTGGGTCACATAGTGAAACCTTGTGTCTACAAAAAAAGAAAAAATTTAATTAGCCAGGTGTGGTGGCACATGCCTGTAGTTCCAGCTACTCGGGGTGGGAGTGCAGGGCTGAGGTAGGAGGATCACGAGCCCAGGAGGTTGAGGCCGTAGTGTGCCAAGATCACATCACTACACTCCAGCCTGAGCAACAGAGCAAGACTCTGTCTCAAAATAATTAATAATTATAATAATAATAACAGAGCTGAAAATTAAGTCTAAGTATGGTTGGCAGAAGGCCACAGCTGATTCCATTAATGGACAAATATATCACCACTTGCTGAGAAACATTTGTTGAGTACCTACAATCACAAAGTATGATACAAAGAAGCTTGTCTTGTAGAAAAAACAAAGAGATATAAATCTAGCTGGGAAGATAAACCATACACCCATAAGAAGATTGCTGCCACAAATTCAAACCAAGAATTGCTCATGGCTGTATCTATTATTTATTGGCACAATAGGCTGCCGAACAAACCACCACAAAATGCAGTGGCTTAAGACAATCAGCGTGTAATAGCTTCCAACTGTGCTGAGCAGTGATTTAGACTGGTCCCAGCTGGACTAACAACCTATGCCTAGCAGTCGGCCGAAGTTCGGCTGTTCTAGGATGGCCTCTCCCGGGATGGCTGCGACAGCCTGGCCCCCTCCTCATTTCATCCTCCAATCTTTCTCAGGGAGGGTAGGGAAAGGAGAGAATCAATACAGAAAGTGAAAACACATATATGCTTTTTCAGGCCTCTATATGTCCCATTTGCTGATGCCAGTCATGTGACTGAACTAGGATAGAAGATAGGGCAATGACTCTAGCTCTGTAGTAAAAAAAAAAAAAAAAAAAGAAAAGAAAGAAAGAAAGGAAAAAAAACCTGCAAGTCACGTGGCAAAGAGCAGAGACCCACGGAGGATGAAGAATTGAGGTCAGCAGTGCCATCCAAGTACCGCAAGAGCCGATGGTGGCTGTAACAGAAGGTCTGAGTGCAGTGGGCAGGGTGCTCTTCTAAGCATCTCACATAGTCTTTAAATAATTCTCAAAGCTTTTCTACGTGACAGTGATTACTATCCCCATTTTATAGATGAGGGAACCGAAGTACACAGAGGTTGACCAGGTAGCCTCTGTCTGTAAATGGCAGAGCCTAATTTAAACACTGTCATGTCTGACTCCAATGCCTTTGTGTTTCAACTTGGACTTCAGAGAAAATTATTTTAAAAATGTTAAAAAGGATGATTTAAAATTTAAAATCTAGTTTGAAAAACATGACATTTTATCAAAATTCCAATCATAAGCTCTATAGTTTCTAAAAAGATATTTTATAGCAATTCTTTAATAATATTTGACAAATGAGTCAAGCCATTGAATATTTATATTAGATATAAACACATTACCTTATTTTCAAAACTCTTCAGCAGGATTCACGAAAATTATGGTAAACCTAAAATAACACCAATTGTCTTCTGGCCTGGACACTAGGGAATATTTGAGCGTTACATGCTAAACAAGTGACAAAAAGCACCTGAGAAAATGTGCTACCTAGTATGCTTTTACATGTACAAATTCAAGAAAGTATTATAATGTATCATTTAAAATGAAATTAAAGCTTCTTAAGTGGTCAGAACACCATTGCATTGAATTTAGAAAACTGTAAGCAGGACGGTCACAAGCTATGCCATTTGCCCACACGGTCCATTACATTTTGTTCATTACTGCAGTGCATTTACTACAAAGAGCAATAAATCATTGAGAGCCATGGAAAATCTGGCCTCTAAAACAGATGCAGTGGCAAGATTCAGCACAAGACTTGATCAAGATAATCCCCACACAACTAAGAAATTGTAGCTCACTTTTGGCAACAGTACACTTCAATTTCCTTTCCACCTTTTTGTTTCTCATAGCTCCTCACTGTGATACTATCACTTAGTTTGTGTTATATTCCTCTGGTCTATCTAGCAACAGGCGAGGGAGGTGGGAAGAGAGGAAAATCCCAAGAGTCATACATTACTTGCCTTGTAGGGAGGGCAAGAGCAAGGAAGGGGGTGGAAGGATTTTCAAGAAAGAGATTCTAACACTGGTTCCCTGCTTGGTCATCAGCTTAGGCAATAGGCTTGTTACTATGCCCTGCATTTTAAATAGCAAGATAGAGATAGGTCTGCAGCAGAGCAGCAAGCCCTTGTCAGATTTAGCCAAACAAGGATGGTGAGTGTGCCATGGGCAAAGTAGACACTTCAGATGCTAATCAGCTTGAGCAATCTTGTCAGTACCCACCCTAGAGAGCTGTTCATCAGGACAAGACCTCACTGAAAGAGCCTTCAGCAAAGACCACCTGCCTTGAGAACTAAACATGCTAACTGTGCATAGCAAGGGACAGTCTACAGGTGGATCTCACAAAATCCCACTAAATCCTCATAGGGACTCACACATTTGCCCCAATGGGGCCAGCATTTGGACACCTGCTACAGAGAGAGCATTGAACAGCAACACCCAACACTGGGTTGCAATTCCATATCCAGTAAGTTAAAAATATGTATTAGTTTTTCTCCTACCATACCCAACCCCAGAAAATCTAGAGGCACAGTAAAGGGAAGAGAGAGAAAGCATGGAACAGCAGACTATGTTCTTTCCCCATTCCAAGCCCTTCACAGCCAGGCATGGCCCATGCTAGGAGGAGGGGAGACGATAACCTACACTAAGACTGACATTTGAAATTGGCCTAGGCTCGACTGGAGTTGCTAATAACAGAATGTGACTGGAAAGCCATGGGATAAACCTGAGATGTCACGGAGAAATAGAAAAAAGAGATTCAGCAGAGCGTGGTAGAAGGCAATGATTGGAGAAAAATAACACGATTCCTAAATCAGACTCTCCATAAGTCTGTGACTCTTTATCTAGGTCTCAATTTTCTCCTTTGAAAATTGGAATCCTTCCAGTTTTAACAGTCCCTAAGAGCCAAGCTCTTTACATACATAACTGGATTTTTTATGTGACAACCGAATTCTAATTCTAATACAGTTCTAATGCTGTACACAGAGTGTAAAATTGCCACATTCCATCTTCAATTTCAGGTTCTGCTACAGTAAACAAAACCACCAAAATTAGTATTCAAAACCATCAGAAATGAGTAATGAACATTCACCAATGTTGACTTCATCATCATGGACCTCGCCCCCTTGGAGTGGGAGACATTAGTCCAGGTGTCAAAACATGATTAGCTTTAGTCCTGCTTCAGAATAAATTTTCTTAGTTTCTCTAGCTCTTCAATCCAATACAATCAGCAACCAATATGCAGTCAGGCTTCTGACAGTTGTTTAACAGATGTAGTGAAAGTTCACAGTGTGATGTTACACAGTAATAATGCTTCTTGAGTTTTTCTTTTGGGGGTGATTTCAGTTTTTCATAGAAGGCAGTAATGAACCATTGGTCTCCCCTTAATAATTAACAAATCACTTGATCATTTCCCTTAGGACTATTTCTGCCTTTATTAAACAGTGACAGCAGAAACTTTATTCTGAGTTCTAATGGGATCCTTTCACTGGTAAGAGTGTACAGCTTTTTTGTAAAAGTCAAGCCAATTTACCAATGAATCGAACATATACTCATATTTGTGATTAAAAGGAATTCTATATAAAGTTATTTTATGAAGTAAGCCATCTCTGGTTTATTTTCTTTCCTATAAATTCTACTTCCTATTTATTAGACTGGCAAAAAAAAATTAAGTTCAGCTGACATTTTAAATGTTTTGTTATTATAGGTGGAGCTAAGAAATACCAGTACCTCCACTGCAGAAGGGATTGTTCTGGAAGCAGGCATCCCCCCTGGGCTCTGGGGCAGATGGAACAGAGCAGACTGACAGGATGAGCCTGGATTGTATTTGTTTCCCCAAGCCTGCAACCTAAGGACTGATAAGGAGCTCATGGTAGTTTGGAAGGCAGAGGCCTTTTTTAGCAGACCCACATGTGAGAAAACACTAATTGAAGGGGATGGCCTCATGGCACAAGTGACCTAATAAATCAGCCTTATATACATGGGAGGTATCAGAGCACTGGGAATCATGTCAAGGGGGATCCCATAGAATATGGGGATAAATGGGCCATTGTTTTTACTCAGCTATTGGCAGGTTGTCTATTATATAGTGAAAAACAATCCAGCTTATAGGATGATCTAAGTTTTCCTTCTCTAAAATTCAAATCTAAATAATACTTGTTATATAAGTGGACCCTGGTTTAGTTTCTACCATTTAAGCAGGTGATAACAGATAGACCCTTACTCTCACTTTGTCTGCCAGGCTGGAGTGCAGTGGCACAATCATGGCTCATGGCAGCCTCAATCTCCCAGGCTCAAGCAATCCTCCCACCTCAGCCTCCCAAGTAGCTGGGACCACAGGCACACGCCACCATATCCGGATAACATTATTACATTTTTACTGAATGAGCAGTTTGCCCAGCCCTAAACCCTGGGCCCAAATGCTTATATAATAGTAACTGTGAAAGAAAATATCTGCTTCTCACCTACTGCAGCTGCTGAGAACTGGGCTCACAGGGGCTGGTGTGGCTTGAATGTGTCCCGCAAAAGCTCGTGTGTTGGAAGCTTAACCTTCAACCAGTGTTGGAAGGTGGGGCCTAATGAGGACAGAGCCCTCATAAATGGATTAATGTCATTCATTATCATGGAAATGGGTTAGTTATTGATAGAGTGGGTTGTTTTAAAGCACGTCTGTTTGTTCCAATTTTTCTAAAATATCAAAATTTTATGTATTAGAAAAGCATGTCCAGCCCCTGGTGTCTCTCTTTTTGGCATGTGCTCACTTGTTGTCTCACTTTCCACCATTTGATGACACTGTCCAAAGGCCTTCACCATATACCAGCCCCTTGATTTTGGACTTTCCTTCCCCCAGAAACATGAGCTACATAAATTTCCGTTCCTTATAAATTACCTAGCCTGTGGTATTCTGTTATAGCAACAGAAAACAGACTAAGACAGAGGCTTAACCCCAGCACTCTCAGGGAAGAATTATCTTAACCATCAAAGGTCAACATAATTAAGAAATCTATATGGGTCAGTGAGTTACAAGCAAATTCCAAACATGTAACTATGATAGATAAAGTACTCAAAAAAATGACATAAGCATGATTCTATGTTCCTTATTGAAGAAGAGGTCAGGCAGAGTAGGGGTTTAAAAAGCATTCCAATCCATACATTACTTGCCACTTAGTGCTATAAGCTCAAAGGATATATTTTCATTTGATACCAGAGGATGTCAGCTCAAGGTTCTCCTCTGAATTTCTCTTTTTTTGAGCATCCCTAAGTCACACTCAAGAGACACCAGACAAGTATCAGCACATCATTTAGACCATGATATTCAAGTGCTACTTTTCAATTAGCATAAGTGTATCAGACCGTCCTCACATTGCTATAAATAAATACCTAAGACTGGATAATTTATCATTAAAAGAGGTTTAATTGGCTCACAGTTCTCCAGGCTGTACAAGAAGCATGATGCTGGCATCTGCTCAGCTTCTGGGGAGGTCTCAGGAAACTTACGATCACGGTGGAAGGCAAAGAGGACGCAGACCCATCTTACATGGCCGGAGCAGGAGGGACAGAGAGCAAGCAGGGAGGTGCTGCATGCTTTTAAACAGCTTAACAACTCACTATCACGAGAGCAGCACCAAGGGGATGGTGCCAACCCATTCATGAGAACTCAACCCCCATGATCCAATCACTTCCCACCAGGTCTCACCTCCCTCACTGGGAATTACAATTCAACATGAGATTTGTTGGGGACACAGATCCAAACCATATCAGTAAGTCAGTCTAAGCAGTTGGAATCAGGGAGAGAGACAAGCAGAAAGAAAGGATACTGTGAAGCCAGAGAGGACCAAAGGGATACTGTCCTTGTAAAGGCTGTCTTTTAAATGAGCAAAGGCACCAGCAGAGATTCTAAAAATCACTGTAGCTACCAATGTTCATTAACGGCAAATTATTGTTTCTGGGACTCTGCTAATAGATCACTAAGGCAGTAGCCATCACTTAGAGATTACTGTTTTGCTCTGGCCTCAACCTCCTGACCTCAGGTGATCCACCCACCTTGGCCTCCCAAAGTGCTAGGATTACAGGCATGAGCCACAGTGCCTGGCCTACCATTTTGCTCTGAATGAAGCAACAACCTCATCAGATGGCCCTCCACCTACCCTGTTTGAGCGATGTGATTCTTGCCTGTCTGGAGTGGTGATGGTTGGGCCTGCCCCAAAGACAAGGGACCAGTCAGCCTCATGGGCTTTCTCACCACCTTAGACTGCTTCCATTGCTATGACCATCCATCTCTACCAAAACATGTGCTCTCTGTGTTATTTAAAATCAATTTTTCAAAGCTTTTCATTGATTTTTCAAAGTGAAACACAAAGAATAAGGAGTAAACCCATTGTTTATTATTGGCAAAGCATATTTAAACTGTCACATCTAATTTTGGTGAAAGTTGCACTTTAGTGGTGTTTGGTATGAGTGCAAACAAAATACAATGACATTTTAGAGCTGAGGGAACATCCTCATTTTACAGATGAGAAAGCCACTATCCACAGGATAAAGAAGCTCAGGCAAGGAGTGTGGTACAGAACTAGAAATGAAACTTTCGTTTATGCTCCACTTACCCACAAGCCTCTGACACCAATACAGTCTGACTCCACCTGTTCTCAGGTTAGGTCCACCACCTGCTAGTGGAGATGTTGCTCAGCCTCTTAAGCAACTCCACGTACCCTGAAGCTCATGCTGAGAGCCACAGACTAGAGTCGCTCTCTCTCTCTGCATTTCACTTAGTCATGTTTCCTTAAGACTATAGATGAGTCTCTGATCTGAGAGTTTCAAGAAAGGTCATTCTTGATCTCAGCCTTCACACCTCATCTGGCCTCGGCAGATTTTTCACAACTTTGTGATTTAGCAGTAGCATCATGTGTTATTATTTATTATATTTTCTCTTGACTCTGAAACTCAATGAATATGAATACTCCTCCTATCAGGGCTCATATTCCATAATGGCAGTATTTCTGCAGGCTGCCTCAAGTAACACTCCTCCCAGACTGACCCTATTGCTCTTTCTTTGTCTGCCTGATTTTCCTGGTGTAATAGTTGCCATTGGCACTTGCCACCATCTAAATGTTTGTGTCCTCCCAAAATTCTTGGAGCCCTCATGAATGGGATTAATGTGCTTATAAGAGACCCAAGAGAGTGCTCCCTTTCCACCCCCTTTTTTTTGTGAGTCAGAGTCTCACTCTGTTACCCAGGCTGAAGAGCAGTGGTGCAATCTCAGCTCACTGCAACCTCCGCCTCCCAAGTTCAAGTGATTCTCATGCCTCAGCCTCCTGAGTAGCTGGGATTACAGGCGTGCACCACAACGCCCAACTAACTTTTATATTTTTAATAGAGATGGGGTTTCTACTAGTCTATAGCACCATGTTATCCAGGTTGCTCTGGAACTCCTGGCCTAAAGCAATCCACCCACCTTGGCCTCTCTAAGTGCTGGGATTACAGGCAGGAGCCACTGTGCCTGCCCTCCCTTGCCCTTTCTACATGTGAGGACACAGCAAAAAGACAATGGTTCATGAACCAGAAAGCAGGCCCTCACCAGACACAGAATCTTCTGGATTCTTGATCTTGGACTTCCCAGACTCTGGAACCATGAAAAATAAATTTATGTTGTTTATAAGCCACCCAATCTATAGCATTTTGTTATAGGAGACCAAATGGAGTAAGAGAGTACCCTACCCAGATCATCTGGGCTGATATACCCATTCCAGCTGCTTGGAGAATTGGAAATTGCCCACTCCTCCAGATAATTGCCTATGATCAGGAGCCACCTTACCCAGGAGGAGAAGGGGAAAGGAGAGGGAGACAGCCCAAAGCCAATGACTGATTGAATGAGCACACAAGGCCAGTCGTTTACCTGAAGGAGAGACAGCAGTGGTGTGTGTTTGATTTATTTTCTTGACTAGACTTTCCCTGAGACCACACCCTCACTCAGTTCCTTCCCCTTCCTCTCCTGCTCTCCTCACTCTCTTACAGGTTTTCCTAAAGATTCTCCCTCACTTGCAGCCAAATCTTGCATTTTGCATCTAGAGAACTCTACATAAGATATCTGGCCTTGGAGGTTAGCTGCGGCCACTCATTGAAGACACTAGCTGCTGTCAGGGTCAACACTTTGACCTAGAGAGCCTTGGAGGGATTTTAATTCAAATTCAAATTCTGGGATTTATTAGCTGCTTGAAATTGGTCACATTATTTAACCTTTGTAAGCTTCGATTTCTTCATATCTAAAATTAGATATTAGTAGAAAATTAGGCCAGGTGAAGGGGCTCATGCCTGTAATCCCAGCACTTTGAGAGGTCAAGGTGGGCAGATCACCTGAGATCAGGAGTTTCGGACCAGCCTGGACAAACTCTCTCTCTACTAAAAATACAAAAATTAACCAAGCATGGTGGCATGCACCTGTAATCCCAGCTACTTGGCAGGCTGAGGCAGAAGAATCACTTGAACCCGGAAGGCAGAGGTTGCAGTGAGCAGAGATCACACCATTACACTCCAGCCTGGTGACAGAGTGAGACCCCATCTCAAAAAAAAAAAAAAAAAGAAAAGAAAATTATTGTGAGAATTAAAAGTTGTAATGCTGCTAAAAGTTTCTAGGCTGGTGCTAAACACATTTCCTCTGATATGTCAACATTAGTAATAGTAGTAGCTAATGTTTCTTGGGCATTTACTATGTTCCAGGATCTGCATTAAGCACGTTACATTCGTTATTGGATTTAATCCTCACATTAGCCCCTTGAGGTAGGTTCTACTATTACTCCCACTTTAAAGTCAAAGAGACTGAGACTATAACTTGACTAAAGTCTCATATTTAGTAAGTGGTAGAGCTCAGATGTGAAGCCAGGCAGTTGGTGCTGCATTTTGTATTCAGTAACATTACATCTGCTTTCTCAGAGCCACATCTTCCCTCTTACTTTCATTCTAAGCCCCTAAACTCCTGCTTCCCTTAAGATGCTCACTTATTTGTAGCACTTCACCATTAAATGCCCACATGCTCTTGGTCTCTATCTCCCAACAAAACTTACCCCTGTGTTCTAACCCCTGTGTCCCATTCTGCATTAGTTGACTCTAATGATCCCAAGCTTGCACAGGTATTACATGACTGAAGACAATGATTGTATGTGGATCAAGCACAGACAACCTTTGTGTTTTAAACTTGTCCTTCAATGACATCTCCCCAGGAAGTGCATATACTGTCATAATTTCAGGCATTTTGGTGGGTCGGTAGAAAAAATATATATATTTGTTGCCAGAGTGTTTATTCCCAATATTCCACAAATCCTTTCACATTGGTGATTACCACTTTCTCTCTGCAAAACATTCCTAGCCAAACCTCTGTCTCAGAGGGATTACACACCTGATCACTGGAGGATCAATTTTCCATCAGCTCAGCTGGACGTCTCCCTTTCAGTTATCCCTGCCATCATAAACATTATGTATTCCTCTCTTTTAAGGCAGAAAACATGTTTTTATTTCTAAAAAGCACCAGGGTCAGTTTTAGCGTCTTCCTTACAAACAGGGGAAAAGAAAGAGAAAGAAAAATGGAAAATAAAAATGAGCTTATATCCTCTCTTTTCTAATATGTCGCATTTTATTTTAGTTCACTTGCGCAAGTATCTAGATTATGCTTAAACAGCAAAGCTTTCTTCTTTTGCAGCCCCTTGCAGACATTTGCATTAGGTAGAGAAAAGAAAGGTTAAGAAAAAGTTCCTCTGAACAAATGAGCCTTTAGATGGGAACTTTCATTAGGCACACAGCTCGTTGAATCTAATCAGAGAGATTCAAAGGAGGGTCACACTTGACCTCAGCCCTCTTCCGCTGGGGTAGATAGTAGGTGTTCAGCTTGGTCCTCGATTTCTGAATGTCAATTAGAGAGGAAATGTCCATAAGACATGCTCACATGGATGATGCACAATGAAACTGGGACTTTAAATCTGTTTTTTTTCTTTCTTATCCCCACAGGGAACCCAGCAAGTTCCTTAATAATCAGAAAATATGCTTCACAATTCAAAAAAGTACTACAGGTTCACATTTCAGATATAATGGCTAAAAATCACAGCAAATAAGCCAGAAAACAAGGCTTACAAAGTGAAACAAAAGAAATCAGATAACAAAAGTTAATCACCTTAGATCGCTAACTAAAAAAGAAAAAGCACAGTAGCCTTACACAACAGTATATATAGTTCATGTTGGTTAAAAAAATACACATATATATGCATATGCATTTTTAAAAGATCTAGAAAAATATTCAGTAAAGTGTTACCAGTGATTATATCTGAGTGGCAGGAAACTATTTGTTATGGTTTGAACTGTGTCTCCCAAAAAGATATGTTGAAATTCTAACCCCTAGTACCTTGGAATATCACCTTATTGAAAACAGGGCCAATGCACATGTGATCAGCTAAGATGAAGTCACAATGGAATCGTCCCTTAAGCCAAGATGAATGCTATCCTTATAAGAAGAGGAGGAAGTCATTCAGGGTAAGGGACCATATGATGACAGACACACAAGGAGAGGGCCACATGCTGACAGGCAGGGATTGGGGTGATGCAGCTGCCAGCCAAGGAACTCCAAGTCTTGATGGCCCCAGGAGAAGCTAGAAAGAGGCAAGGAAGGATTCTCCCTTGCATGTTCCAGACAGCTACCCCGTCGAGGCCTCAGTGTGGGATTCCTGGCCTCCAGGCTGTGAGAAAAGAAATGTCTGTGGTTTTAAGCCACTCAGTTTGTAGCACTTTATTATGGAAATCCTGATAAACGAATACAATAATTATTTTCAAAATTTTGCTTGTCTGTAAGTTTCTACTGTCAATGTGCATATACTAATTTTGCATATACACTAATGCATATATACTAATTTTGTAATTTTGAAAAGGTCGTTATAATGAAAGAAAGAAGAGAGGGAAAGGAAGGAAAGAAAAAAGAATGAAGACAGAAAGAAAAGATGGTGAGAATAAATTCTCTTATTGTTAAGTGAATCACTTTAGATGATCCCACAGGAGGTATTTAATAAAAGAATAATAAAAATCTCGTCTGGCTAGGCATGGTGGCTTACGCCTGTAATACCAGCACTTTGGGAGGCTGAGGTAGGCAGATCATGAGGTCAAGAAATCGAGACCATGCTAGCCAACATGGTGAAATCCCGTCTCTACTAAAAATACAAAAATTAGCTGGGCATGGTGGCACACACCTGTAGTCCCAGCTACTAGGGAGGCTGAGGCAGGAGAATTGCTTGAACCCGGGAGGTGGAGGTTGCAGTGAGCCAAGATCACGCCACTGCACTCCAGCCTGGCAACAGAGCGAGACTCCATCTAAAAAAAAAATTCACAGCTGACAGGAGCCCTGAGATGCCAGCAGCACAGTTCCTGGGGGCCTCTCTCTATATCCCTTGGTCACTCCATTTGCTGATAAGTGCCTATGTCATACCCTCTGCTAAGTTCCTCCAAATACTAGCAAAGTGCCCGTCTGCTGCTGCTCCTAAGCCCTCTCCATTTCACTTCTCAGTACTGTCATCCCAGAGCCCTGCTCTCTGCATTGGATTCTCATAAGGAGCATGCAACCTAGATCCCTTGCATGCACAGTTCACAATAGGGTTCACACTCCTATGAGAATCTAAAGCCACTGCTGACTTGACAGGAGACAAAGCTCACGAGGTAATGTTCGCTTGCCCACCACTCACCTCCTGCTGTGTGGCCCAGTCCCTAACAAGTCACAGGTCATAGCCTTTTATTCATTCACTCATCAGTCATTTGCTGAGCACTACTCTGGTCCAGGCAATGGGCTACAGATGTAAAAATAAACAAGAACAGTCCTTGTCTGCACGGAGCTCACGGTCCAGTGGAGCAGAAAGGCAAGAAACAGAAAGTTCATCAGAGCAGCAGTCCCCAGCCTTTTTGGCACCAGGGACAAGTTTCATGGAAGACAATTTTTCCACTGACCAGCATGGGGGCTGATTTCAGGATGATTCAAGCACATTACACTTATTGTGCACTTTATTTCTATTATTATTACATTGTAATAGATAATGAAATATTTATACAACTCATCATAATGTAGAATCAGTGGGAGCCCTGAGCTTGTTTTCCTGCAACTAGATGGTCTTATCTAGGGATGATGGGAGACAGTGACAGATCATCAGGCATTGGATTCTCATAAGGAGCGTGCAACCTAGATCCCTCCCATGCACACTTCGCAATAGGGTTCATGCTCCTATGAGAATCTAAAGCCACTGCTGATCTGACAGGAGACAGAGCTCAGGCGGTAATGCTCGCTTGCCCACCACTCACCTCCTGCTGTGTGGCCCGGTCCCTAACAGGTCACAGACTGATACTGGTCTGCCAGCCCTGGGGTTAGGGAGCCCTGTGTTAGAGGTTTGTAAGTGACTCAACATGGAGGTCTTGCTGGAGTCAGGGGAGAAGGTACTGGGGGGTGTGGAATGAAGCCTCTCACCGGATTTGAAGAATGTGATGGTTAATATTAGGTGTCAACTTGACTGGGCAGAGGGATGCCTAGATGGCAGAGGAAGCATTGTTCCTGGATTTGTCTGTGAGGCTGTCACCAGAGGAGACTGACATTTGAGTGGGTGGACTGGGAGAGGAACCCCACCCTCAGTGTGGGTGTGCACCATCTAGCCGGCTGCCAGTGTGGCTGGGACAAAGAAGCAGAACAAGGGGCACAAGCAGCCTGCAGAGTCTGCTCCTGCTTTTTCTCCCACTGCTGGACGCTTCGCTTCCTCTCTTCCTGCCTTGTACCTCAGACTCCAGGTTCTTCGGCCTTTGGACTGGGGGACTTGTACTGGCGGCTTCCCTGGGGTTCTTGGGCCTTTGGCCTCAGACTGAGGGCTGCACTGTTAGTTTCCCTGGTTTTGAGGTTTTCACACTCGGACTGAGCCACTACTGGCTTCTCTCTCTCCTCAGCTTGCAGATGGCCCATCATGGAACTTCATCTTATAACCGCATGAGCCAGTTCTGTATGATAAACTCCCTTTTATATTCACATACATTTTATTGGTCAGTCCCTCTGGAGAACCCTGGCTAATACAGGAGGGCTGTGGGCTAGGGAAGGAGCTAACTCCTCCTGATTGCTTAAGTCTGGATTAACTAATCGTTCTATGAGCCCCATGCACTGCCCCATTGCAGCATTGACTTCATGACCCTATAATTCTTTCTGTGTCCAAACTGAGCCCCTCCCTGGACTGCAAGCTCCATGAGGAAAGGGCCAAGTCCACGGTATTCATCACTGTGTTCCCAATGCCTAGCTCGGCACTGGAGTTTCATATATTTATCATGAGTGCACAAGTGAGTGAATAATTTCATTAATTAATTAATCCAGATGAAGGGGAGAAGATAGGGAGTTCAGATTTGAACATGATCAGATTAAGGTACCTGTAAAATATTCAAATGAAGTTACCTCACAGACAACTGGAAACAGGTTTATAGAGCTCAAGGGAGTATGTTTGGGCTAAAAATAGACAGTCAGCATTAGCAGCCTCTATAAGATAAAAGAACAATGAAGAGACCTGGAAAGAAGCAGAAATATGAGAAGAGGTTGAGTGAGTGAGTCACAGTAGGTTGGCTGACGTCTCTGTGCTCTGAGGTATTGCCCTGCCGTTTAACAAAACCAATAGTAAATCTCTTATGGATGATGACAGCTTTCAGAAATTCTTTTTATAGATGGAACTCTCTTGGAACTCCTCAGAAAACACCATGTGGGCAGCCATATGGTGAACTAGTCCATCTCTCTTAGTTCCAGCTGCTGTAACAAAGTACAGATGGTCCCCCGACTTACGATGGTTGGACTTAGAATTTTTTGACTTTGCATAACCCTACTGTAAGGCTAGGAGCATCTGTACCACAGACTGAGTGGCTTACAAACAACAGAAGTGTATTTTTCACAGTTCTGGAAGCTAGAAGTTCAAGATCCGGGTGCCAACATGGTTGAGTTCTGGTGAGGCTGTGCTTCCAGATTGCAAACTGCCATCTTGTGCCCTCACATGATGAAAAGAGGGCAAGAGAGCTTCCTGGGGTTCTCTGTAGAAGGATACTGATCCCATTCATGAGAGAATCCACCTTCATCGCCTAATTACCTTCCAAAGGTCCCACTTCCTAAAACCATCATATTGGAAGTTGGGATTTCAACGTATATGTTTTGTGGGGACACATTTAGTTCATTGCACTACTACCTGTACATTAGTCTATCTCTAGTAGATAATACTGACTCAGTACTTATCATGTGACAGGTGCTATTCTAAATGCTTCACATGGATTCTCTCATTTAATCCTCACAATACTGTCAAGCAGTTCTTATCATCCCCATTTCACAGACATGGAAACTGAAGCCCTGAGATACAGCCTATTGTGACTCCCTCTTACACCACAATGATAGCTCTCTAGATATATTAGAAAATGAAATTGTTTGGTTGCTAAAATCAACTGTCCAGAGAATGAGGAGAGTCTCCAAGCCAATAAGCTCCATGTGATTCACCTGTAAGATCTGGGGGTTTTATCCATTAAGAGCAAAGCACCATCATCCCTTAGCAGAAATGCCCCTTCTAGACTTCGTTCACTGGCAATGCTTCCTGGGCACCCATTCCTGACAGCTGATTGAACACATTAAATCAGCCCACAGGAATAAGTCAAACTCTGTTAGTAACTCTGTAGAAATGTTAAGTCTATTTATTTATTATGAGTTATTCATAAACATCAAGACTAGACTTTATAATTTAATACCACCTGCAATGATTCCTGAAAGTGGCAGTATTTTACTACTACTATCTGATTAATTGACCTGTTCAAACAGAGCTCCAAATCAAGCATAACTTCCCTTTGACAGAAGTGTATTCATCTTCATCTCAAAGCCGGCCTTCTTGACTCATCAGGGGAGAACAAAACAGCTCATCTAAGGGAACCAATTAAAATCATCTGAAATAATATGGATATTCTACTAAAGAAATACTTATAAGCTATTAATATTTTCTTTTCTAAAAATATACAAAGGAGTACACACTTTATTATTTCAATCATATATGTTCAAAAATATACAAATGTAATGGTGCTGTCAGAAGGCAGGACAAGAGTTTTCCTTGGCAGCAGAGGCTGGGAAGACCTAATCCCTGGGGTAGGGCATGAGAGGGGCCTCTGAGGGATTGGACAGCCTCTGGGTGCTGGTTTCATGAGTGTGTTCACATTGTGAAAATTCATCATATGCACACTTTTCTTTATATATGTCATATTTCAATTAAATGTTTACCAAAAATTAAGGGGGAAAAAGGCAATAATTCATACTCCAGCAGCACCACCAGTCAGAGGCTTAACTGAAGACAATACTTCGGTTAAACTCCTCCAACTCCCAGATGTAATTACTAGATAGGCAAATCACATTAAATGAACCTCAGTTTGCTCGCTTGTAAAGTAAGAACAATGCCCCTTCATAAGTGGATGGAAAATGACTATAAAAATTTTTATATATGTTTATATGCATATTACTATCTGCCAGTTTGTAACGTGCTATGAAAATTCAGTATTATGCTACTGTTATTGTTATAATTATTATATAATCCTTAATTTCTTTTCTTGTTTTTTGAAACAGGGCCTCGCTCTATCGCCCAGGCTGGAGTGCTGTGGCATGATCTCGGCTCACTGCAACCTCCACCTCCCAGTCTCAAGCGACTCTCCAGAATTGCTCAGCCTCCAGAGTAGCTGGGTCTACAGGCGCACACCACCATGCCCAGCTAACTTTTTGTAGTTTTAGTAGAGATGGGGTTTTGCCATGTTGCCCAAGCTGGTCTCGAACTCCTGAGCTCAGACAATCCACCTGTCTCAGCCTCTCAAAGTGCTAGGATTACAGTCGTGAGCCATCACACCGGCCTGTAATCCTTAATTTCAACAAAGGTGCATCTACTCTTCCTGACTGCGCCTAAGCAGAGAGGTTAAGGCGTTGACTCTAAAATTACTGTTTAGATTGGCCCTGAAATAATAAAAGGATTAAACTAACTAGAGGCCAATATTTTGCCATGTCGATGAGTCTTGAAATCCCCTTGTTCATGACAGTCACAGGCAGGGCCAGCCTTTTACCAGGATGAGTTAGCAGCCCCTTGCACAGGACTGTTCCAGACCTTTTCCTCAAACCCTAACCTAAAATTCAAACATGAGGGATTCCTCTGATTGACAATAGAGAAGAATACACAATTTGGAAGACAGAATCCAGTAGACCATTCTCAACCTTTTCTTAAATTACTAAATTTTCCAGCCACTCATTAAGGAAGCAGGATGCTGGGCGGAGGCATAAAGGAAATGGAGATTTTCAGCTCTAGAAGATCAGTTGCTCCACCACTATAGACTGGATGTGTGGGGGCCAATATCTTGTTCCTTTTTTTCTTAGGTCAATTGCCACAGACAACTTCAGATGAACTCATTCTTTTTAATGATGTCAGTACAGGCAAATAGTTTACATTCAACATCATTTGTTCTACAAATGAGCAAATGAGTATGAATATGTGTCAGGTGCTGAGGACGCTGTTGGGGGAAAACCAATAAACTCCTGCTCCCACCGGGCTTACAGTCCAGCGAAGGCTGTAGAAGGCTTTCACGGTCAGGCAGGTATAGTCAATATTGCAAACGAGGTTCCCTCAGCAAGGAGTCACAATATTCATTAGGAGTAAATGAACTGAACTCTCTTTACCACCATGTTTCAATCTCAATTAATGCTTTCATCGCAGAACACCCATTAATTCTAGAACCCTAAGACACAGTGATATAGATTAAAATCGCTCCAAGAATTCAGGAAAATAAGAGAGCAATAAAGAATGGAGTCATTAGAAAGGCTTAAATAGAGGAAATGAGGCTGGCGGTGGATAGCTTTGATCCTTGTTTTAAGACAGCATGCCCTCAAGCATTAAGGATGAGTTTCAGCCTCTGTTCTACAAAAACACCCAATGTAAACAAGCTTAGCATTTAGCTGGTTCCCCAAGGACACACTTGACACGAGGCCACTTGCTTGGTAGCCTGGCCATGTCTGTCACTTGACCTTTCTAGAATGAAACAGGAATCTTGAGGCCTTGCAAAGGAGTTTTTCTACCTACAAGGGACCTTAAAACTATCTAGCCCGGAGTTTCTAAAGCTGTGATTGTAACCTATGAGTGAAATCCAATTCAGTCAGCATTTTTCTTTCAATAAGATCAAATGGAGGCCAGGCATAGTAGCTCACACCTGTAATCCCACCACTTTGGGAGGCCAAAGCAGGAGGATCACTTAAGTTCAGGAATTTGAGAACAGCCTGGCCAACATGGAGAAACCCCATCTCTACTGAAAATACAAAATTTAGCTGGTTGTGGTGGTTGGTAACACACCTGTAATACCAGCTACTCAGGAGGCTGAGGCACAAGAATTGCTTGAACCTGAGAGGTGGAGGTTTCAGTGAGCCAAGGTTGTGCCACTGCACTCCAGCCTGGGCGACAGAGTGAGATTGTCTCAAAAAAAAAAAGCGGATAGATAGAATGGAACTGAATGTATTAGAAAATATCAGAGCACCATACACAGAAAGAGTAACACTATTTTTTCATGAAACTTTGTGTGTCTATTCATATATGTGTGTATGTATATACACACATAATATTATGTATATATATACACACATATATATTATGTGTGTATATGTATATACACACATAATATATTACGTGTCTATGTATATACACACATAATATATTATGTGTCTATGTATATACACACATAATATATTATGTGACACATAATATATTATGTGCCTATGTATATACACACATAATATATTATGTGTGTATAGCATACTAGGTTATGATATAAAATTTATTTCTCACTGTGAGTTGTAAACAAAGTGTTTAAATGCCCGTGTTACAACTTAACAGCCTCATTCTATATATGAAGATACTGAAGAGAAGTAGAGTCAGTTGCCTAAAGACACAGAGCTACAGGCCAGACGTGTTGGCTCATGCCTGTAATCCCGGCACTTTGGGAGGCCACGGTGGGTGGATCACCTGAGGTAAGGAGTTCAAGACCAGCCTGACCAACATGGAGAAACCCCATGTCTACTAAAAATACAAAATTAGCCGGGTGTGGTGGTGCATGCCTGTAATCCCAGCTACTCGAGAGGCTGAGGCAGGAGAATCGCTTGAACCCAGGAGGCAGAGGTTGTGGTGAGCCAAGATTGTGCCATTGCACTCCAGCCTGGGCAACAAGAGCGGAAACCCCATCTCAAAAAAAAAAAAAAAAAAAAAAAGACCCAGAGCTAATTAGTGACAAAGCCATAATTAGAATCCAGCTCCTGAGACTCCCTGTTCAGTGCTCTTACCACTACACCAGCTATTCAAAAACAAAATTACACCTCATTGCTGCCTTTTAATATAGCACATTCCTGCCTTTGAAACTTGTTTAAAGATGTATTTACAATAACTCTCTGTTCATTGCCTTAAAACTCTAAACAAGATAATAATATCGACCTTTGTTGAGCTCTATGCCAGATAGGCATGGAGCCTGAGGAAAACCTAAAGGTGTTTAATTTTTTTGCCTTGTAAATTTTCTCACTAAATATGACAGAAGAGAATATAGCTGGAAGCACTATAAAACACCTATTAAAGAAGTTATCTCTTAAATAGGTACTGTTTACAAAATAAACCATACAGTCCCATTTTCTCCTTTATGATCTAATTTTCTTGCCAGCAGAGCTTATTTTTTTTCTAAGAAGCAAAAAAAAAAAAAAGATTTCAACTGCAGTGGTGTCTTTACCTCCCAATCAACCAGAGCTGGTTATAGACAATAACAACATGATCCTAGCTTTATAGTAGCTTTTAAATTGCAAAGAATTCTCTCAAGGGATTTGAGTCAAGGGGAAAAAAAGACCCTAAAATATAGCATTTTCAATTAATCTGCTTACTGGCAAAAGTTGCTAAAGAAGAGAAGGAAAATGAATATTGTTTTTGTTTCTTCTTCTTTAAATCTTTTACAAATAATTACACAAGGAACTTTAAGCTATTTAATTTGAACTTCAAGCCTGCAAAAAAAATATTTGTGCTCACGTTTCTGAAGAGAAATTCTCTAAAACAATAACTGGCACAGGAGAAAATACATGCTGACAGGTATTTCAAAGGCAAGAACTTTTATTTTTGTTTTGTTTTTTCCTCCAGGGCAACTTTGTGAGCCATCATTTTTCTTGCAAGATTTCCCTCCCCTGAGGTGTTCCACATATACGCTGTAATAATAAATGAAACAGGTGCAATTCAAAATGTATAGAAAGAGGATGTGGACAGAATGGATTTGATTCAGATCCCATGATACTGGCCAGAGTGGTGGGAATTTCACGGAAATGCCCCAGACTGCTGAGTTTATGTTAGACCCATTCACCTCACTCTTCATCCTGCACCTCATTTGTGAGTCCACAGAGCAATTGCCCTGACACAGCTCCAATAAAGGCAAGTCCTAACTTACCAACATTTGTCTTTCAAATATTTGCTTTTAATGTGGTTATTTGTAGCTAGACTCTCACATTAAAAAACAATGCAATGCTATCTATAACAAGGATAACAGTAACAATAATAGTTCATATTTATTAAGTATATTCCTTGTGCCAATTTTTGTTCTAATTGCTTAACATGTTTTAACTCATGTCTGTAATCCCAGCACTTTGGGAAGCCAAGGCGGGAGTATCACTTGAGCCCAGGAGGTTGAGGCTGTAGTGAGCTCTGATGACTACACTGTACTTCAGCCTCAGTAACAGAGCGAGACCCTGTCTCTAAAAGAAAAAGAAGAAGAAATTGGTTGGCCAAATAACTAGATTCAAGTTGTCAGGAAATTAAGTCATTATCAAGATATGCACAGAAATAAAGAAAATGCATGAGGATGGCCTGAGACATAATTAGACATGTGGCCTCCAATTTCCTCTTATTTTTCACTAGTATCAGGAAAATATTTTTAAATGTACACTTCTAATATAGATATTTTTCTTTTAACATAAAAACATGTGTCACTGTATTAGTATATAATAAACATTATAAACCATATGCACAAAATGTTTTTAATGAATGAAAATAGTTAAATGTCACTATTTGCCCATAACACATCATTTTTTTCTCAGAAGTAGACTTTATTGTGGAAGGAAAAGGAGGGGATAAGTCCTTGATACATGAATGAAGGATGTCCGAAAAGCCCAGCAAAGGCTCCTCAAGGAGAGAATACTGTAAACAGTGAGAATGATGTCCTCTTGGTCAAGGTAACATATTTCAAAAGATGGAAACTTCAAGAATGTCAAATTCCCCAAAGTAATCTTGTATCATGGTGCCACCTTATTGGTCCACATCAAAGAGCTATGCTTGACTTGAGAGCATCACATTCATTTTGCTCTGATAATTCTTCCACTATATTTGTATGTGTTTCCTACATATTACATATAAAAATCTTGTGAGCAAGGCCAGGTGTGGTGGCTCATGCCTATAATCCCAATGCTTTAAGATGCCAAGGTGAGAGGATCTCTTGAGACCAAGAGTTCAAAACAAGCCTGGGCAACACAATGAGACCCTATCTCTACAACAAATTTGAAAATTAGCCAAGTGTGGTCATGCATATGCCTGTGGTCCCAGCTACTCAGGGCGCTGAGGCAAACAGATCCTTGACCCAGGAGTTTAGGCTGCAGTGAGCCATGATCACACCACTGCACTTCAGCTCAGGTGACAGAGTAAGACTTTATCGAGAGAGAGACAGAGAAAGAGGGAGAGAGAAAGAGATGTTGTGATTACAGTCATTTTATAGAAGAGGAAACTTACGGTTATACAATCAGTACATTATGGCTTTAAGATTCAAATGCTGAACAACTCATTCTGAGTTCATGGGTTTTCTTATTGTAATCAACTGTCTTTTACTTATAGAGTTTAATTTGCCTTTAATTATCATTTTAAAAAACAACTTTTTAATGTTTTTTCCACATACCAATGAATCATTGCACATTGTGGCATACATTCACCTTCCTATTTGGATACCACTGACGAGTTGACTGAGGCAGTCTGATTTTAACAACTGTGCTTGCTTTTCTTAAATTCATTTCATCTTTGTCTTAAGGTGGTCTTGCTCATGGCAGTAATAAAGTTTAATTTTTTTTCTGATCACAACCTTGCCTAACCTAGATTTTTTCCACACAAAAATCAATAAAAGGCAAATAGTAGCTAAAACACTGTACTGAATCCCACATCACACGCTCATTTTATGTCATTCCCCAAAGCCACGAGATATTAGGAGAAATTTCTCCTTTCACAAATCAAATGAATAAGTAATTTGCTGCAGGCACAAAAAGGCAATTCAAAAGAGAAACAGACATAGCCAAATCATGGAAAGAATAGCCAAAACAATCTTGAAAAATAACAAAGTTGGGAGACTCAGACTTCGCAATTTCAAAACTTATTTCAAAGCTACGCTCATAAGACAGTGTCGTACTGGTATAAAATACATGTACAGTAGTCCCCACTTATCCCTGGGGGATATGTTCCAAGATCCCCCAGTGGATGCCTGAAACCATGGATAGAACCAAACCAGATTGCCATAATCACAACACACTTCTGCTCACGTCTTCTACCCACAAATTTAATGCCTTTTCCATCTTAACTAAACATGTATCATGCACTTTGGCTGTAACTTTTGCAGTTTGAGGTGCGACAGCAAAACCAGATTTCTTTTTCTGTCTTCACAATTTCATAGATACATTTGTTCTTACCACAGATCTTAGCAACCTCGGCATACGGGGATTTTTTTCTTTCCTTATTAAATAGAGAACTTTCAGATTTTCACCTAAAGGAAGCACTCGAAGGCTTCTCTTTGGCATATGCAAATTGCTATCATCACTACTTTTGTGCTTTGAGGCCATTACTAAGTAAAATAAGAGTGACTTGAACTCAAGCACTGCATGACAGTCTACCTGATAACCTAGATGGCTCCTAAGTGATTAACTTAGGGTGGGGAGCTTAGACAGCAGGGATCTGCTGGACAAATGGATGATTCATGTCCCAGGCAGGACAGAGCAGGATGGCACAAGATTTCATTATGCAACTCAGAACAGCATGTAATTTAAAACTGAGGAATTATTCATTTGTGGAATTTTTCATTTAATATTTTTGGATCGTGGTTGACCACAGGTAACTGAAACCTCAGAAGGCAAAACCACAGATAAGTAAGGGCTACTGTATGTATCAATGGAATAGGATTGAGTGTTCAAGAAATAAATTCATACCTTTGTGGTCAATTGATTTTTGCAAGGGTGCTAAGGCAACTCAGTGGGGAAAGAACAGTCTTTTCAACAAATACTGCTGAAACAACTAGATGTGCCCATCTCAAAGGATGAAGTTGGACCCATCCCTCTTGCTACATATGAAAATTAACTCGAAATGAACCAGAGACTTAAATGTAAGAGCTAAAATGATAGAACTCTTAGAAATCATGAAAAGATGTTTAAAATCACTAATAATCAAAAAAATACAAATTGAAATAAGAAACTGTATTTTATTTATCCAATTGATGAAAGAAATTCTAAAGACCAGTACAGGTTCAGTTTGGAGGACATGGAACATGGATACACATTTTATGGTTATGTGTATTGGCCCTTTCTGGAAAGCAGCTTGGCAACATGAATCAGTGTTAAACTGTTTAACTCAGTAATTTCATTGAAAAGGGATTATCCTAAAGACATATTGGGTAAGGATACAAAGTTGTACATGCAAGGATGCTCATTTAAGTATTTTAAAGAAGAACAAGAAATTGAGAGTAAAATAAATGCTCATTTGTTAGGGTTTGGTTATAAACAGATATACAATAAAGTAATAAGCAACCATTAAAATCATTGATTGATAGGTATATTTTATTGACATAGAAAAAATGTTGAGAATTTATTAAGGTAAAACAATTAGGCAACAAAATAGTGTATTTTTTCTTTTCTTTTTCTTTCTTCCCAACTTTTATTTTAGGTTCAGGGAGTACATATGCACACGTGCAGGTGTTACATGGGTAAACTCTGTGTCACGGGGGCTCGGTATACAATTTATGTTGTCACCCAGGTAATAAGCATAATACCTAATAGGTAACTTTTTGATCCTCACCCTCCTCCCACCCTTCACCCTCAAGTTAAGCCCTGGCTTCTGTCATTCCCTTCTTTACATCCATGTGTACTGAATGTCTGCCTCCCACTTATAAGGGAGAACATGCCATATTTGGTTTTCTTTCTGTGTGAATTTGCTTAAGATAACAGCCTCTAGCTCCATCTATATTGCTGCAAAGGACATTTCCTTTTATGGCTGTGTAGTATTCCATGGTATATATGTACCACATTTTCTTTTTCCAGTCCACCGTTGATGGGCATTTAGGTTGGTTCCATGTCTTTGCTATTGTGAATAGCACTGCAATGAACACACATGTGCATGTGTGTTTATGATAGAATGATTTACATTCTTTGGGGTATATAGTAAGTAATAGGATTGCTTAGTTCAAGGGTAGTTCTGCTGTAATTTACCTGAGAAAACTCCAAACTGCTTTCCACAGTGGCTGAACTAATTTACATTCCCACCAACAGTGTATAAGTGTTTCCCTTTCTCTGCAACCTCACCATCATCTGTTATTTTTTGACTTTTTGATAATAGCCATTCTGACTGGTATGAGTTGGTATCTCCTTGTGGTTTTG
This sequence comes from Hylobates moloch, assembly GCF_009828535.3. NCBI lineage: Eukaryota > Metazoa > Chordata > Mammalia > Primates > Hylobatidae > Hylobates > Hylobates moloch. The sequence goes on along the minus strand of NW_026652280.1, from coordinate 25,457,571 downwards.
ATTTCATTTATCTAATGATTAGTGATGTTGAGCATTTTTTCATATGCTTATTGGCTATGTGTATGTCTTCTTTTGAAAAGTGTCTATTCATATCCTTTGCTTATTTTTTAATGGGGTTATTTTTGTTTATTAATTTAAATTGCTTGTAGAGTCTAGATATTAGACTTTTGTCAGATGCATACTTTGAAAATATTTTCTCCCATTCTGTGGGTTGTCTGTTTACTCTGTTGATTACTTCTTTTGCTGTGTAGAAGTTCTTGAGTTTAATTAGATCCCACTTGTGAATTTTTATTTTTCTTGCAGTTGCTTTTGGAGTATGTCATGAATTCTTTGCCAGGGCCCAAGTCCAGACTGGTATTTCCTAGGTATTCTTCTAAGGTTTTTATAGTTTTAAGTTTTACATTTAAGTCTTAATCCATCTTGAGTTGATTTTTGTATATGGTTAAAGGAGGGAGTCCAGTTTAAATCTTCTGCATATGGCTAGCCAGTTATCCTAGCACCATTTATTGAATAGGAAGTCCTTTCCTCATTGTTTGTTTTTGTCTACTTTGTCAAAGGTCAGATGGTTGCAAGTGTGTGGCCTTATTTCTGGGTTCTCTCTTCTGTTCCATTGGTCTATGTGTCTGTTTTGTGCCAGCACCATGCTGTTTTGGTTACTGTAGTCTTTTTGTGTAGTTTGAAGTCTGATACTGTGATGCCTCCAGCTTTGTCCTTCTTCCTTAGGATTGTTTTAGCTATTCAGGCTCATTTTGATTCCATATTAATTTTAGAATTGTTTTTTCTAATTCTGTGAAAAATGTCCTTGGTAGTTTGATAGGAATAGCACTGAATCTGTACATTGCTTTGGGCTGTATGGTCATTTTAATGATAATGAGTCTTCCTAACCATGAGCATGGAATGTTTCTCCATTCGTGTGTGTCAGCTCTGATTTCTTTGGGCAATGTTTTGTAATTCTCATTGAAGAGAACTTTCACCTCCCTGGTTAGCTGTATTCCAGGGTAGTGTGTGCGTGTGTGTGTGTCTATTGTGAGTGGCACTGCATTCTTGATTTGGCACTCAGCTTGGACATTATTAGTGTATAGAAATGTTACTGATTTTTATACATTGATTTTGTATCCTGAAACTGTGCTAAAGTTGCTTATCAGATCTAGGAACTTTTGGGCAGACACTATGGGGTTTTCAAGGTATAAAATCATATCATTTGTGAAGAAAGATAGTTTGACTTCCTCTCTTCCTATTTGAATGCCTTTTCTTTCTGTCTGTCTTTCTTTTTTTTTTTTTTTTTTTGCCTGATTCCTCTGACTAGGACTTTCAGTGCCATGTTGTTAAATAGGAGTGATAAGAGCATCTTTATCTTGTCCTGGTTCTCAAGGTGAATGCTTCCAGCTTTTGCCCATTCAGTATGATATTGGCTATGAGTTTGTCATAGATGGCTCTTATTATTTTGAGGTACGTTCCTTCAGTGCCTAGCCTGTTGGAAGTTTTATCATGAAGGGATGTTGAATTTTATCCAAAGCTTTCTCTGTATCTATTGAGATGATCATGTGCTTTTTGTTTTTAGTTCTGTGTATGTGATGAATCACACTTATTGATTTGCATACGTTGAACCAACCTTACATCCTAGGGATAAAGCCTACTTGATTGTGATGGGTTCACTTTTTGATGTGCTGCTGGATTAAGTTTGCTAGGATTTTCTTGAGGATGTTTGCAAATACGTTGGTCAGGGATATTGGCCTGAAGTTTTCTTTTTTTGTTGTGTTTCCACCAAGTTTTGGCATCAGGATGATGCTGGCCTCATAGAATGAGTTACAGAAGAGTCCCTCCTTCTCATTTTTTTGTAATAGTTTCCATAGGATTAGTACCAGCTCTTCTTTATATATCTCACAGAATTCAGATGTGAATCTGTCTGATCCAGGGCTTTTTCTGGCCGGTAGGCTATTTATTACTGATTCCGTTTTGAAACTTGTTATTGGTCTGTTTGGGGTTTCTATTTCTTCCTGGTTCAATCTTGGTGGGGTAGTATGTTTCCAGGAATTTATCCATTTCTTCTAGGTTTTCTAGTTTGGATGCATACAGGTGTTTGTAATAGTCCCTGAGGGTTTTTTATATTTCTGTGGGTCAATGGTATTTTGTCATTTATGAGTGTGTTTATTTGGATCTTCTCTATTTTTTAATTAGTCTAGACAGTGGTCTATCAATCTTATTTATTCTTTCAAACAACCAACTTTTGGTTTTGTTGATCTTTTGTATGGTTTTTCATGTCTCACTTTCATTCAATTCAGCTCTAATTTTGATTATTTCTTTTCTTCTGCTAGCTTTGGAGTTGTTTTGTTCTTGTTTTTCTAGTTCCTCCAAGTTTGATGTCAGTTTGTTAATTTGAGGTCTTTTTGATGTGGGCGTTTAGCACTATAATCTTCTCTTTTAATACTGCTATTGCTGTGTCTCAGAGATTCTGCCTTTTCATAAAAATGAGAAGATCTATAATCTCATTTTGTAAAAAGGCATAATCAATCTCAAAACGTTAAAATATTTTTCTCTGGATGTCGCAGTTAGAGCTGATCTTCATGATCTTCTTTCATATCTTTTTTTTGTAGTTTTCTGCAATGAGTTTCCATTCTATTTGCAATTTTTAAAATATATGGATGCCACTTGGAAAAAAGAGCCCCTTTCTTAACAAAGAAGTATGCAGCTATGTATCTATTCTACTAACTCTCATATAGTAGCCTCACTTGCAAAATAACATGTGATTGGAAAAGCCCCTCTACTCCCACAAGTCTACCCTTCCCCTATAACTGAGGCTGAAATTTCTTTAAGAGAAAACAAGACTGTGGAGCCATATTTGACAATAAAATTACATTTTTCTAGGAAAAGTAGCACATAACTCAAGCACTGAGGGTGTATCTTATCTTATTCCTGTCCATTCCTCTTCATACCTTTCTCTTTTGCCTCTATTCCTTCCTTAACACCAGTATACTTTGCTCAACAATTGTCTGTTGAATGAATTAACAAGCTCTGATTATAGATTAATCAGAGAATTTTCTTAAAGCTGATTTTGATAGGAAGATATGGAGAGCCCATGAACACTGCATACCTAAGACAAGCAAGAGAAAATGCATAATAGAATAATAAGCAGCCATTTAAATTGTTAATGAATATGTATATTGTATGGACATGACAAGTATCCAAATCTTATTATTAAGGTTAAAAAGAAAACAACTATGCATTCCTGCCTCAGCTGCGGAGTACGGAAAAGGGAAATTTAACACCCAATAGGAATACTTGAGTTGCTGAGTTGAAATTTGTCTCCCCCTCTGCTTTTTCTTGGGTCAAATCTGGCTGTGTACTTCCTTCAATAAGCTACAGTTTGATTTTTTCCTCTTATAAATGTGTTTGAGAAGTACATCATGCACTCCAAACAGCTTCTGGGCTGAAAACAATCCAAACATTTAGACCAACAATTATATGCTAATCTAATAATTTTAGATTGGCTGGTAGATGTCAAGGAGCATTATTAGACAGCCTTCTCCTATTACTGTAGCCTATGGAAAGAGGTTCTAATCTTTTTATAATTGGGATTGATGACTCTGAGTTACTGGATAATCCCAAAGACTCTAAGTCCTTTAATGTAAAACAAATCATAACAACCGGCATTCTCAGCTAACTGGTGGTAATCCTTTGTAATATAAAACACAAGCCTGAGAAATCCTTCCATGCTCACTCTTAGTTGGAACCCTCTGGAGAAAATGCCTGTCTGACCCAGGGAAGAGATGTATTTTTTCCTCCCAACAAACTCCCTGGTGACATGCCTCTGTCAGTACAACTAAAGCCTACCCCACCCCAAATGGAGCAAAAATCAATATCTTTGCTTCCTATCTCCTTCAGGAGAGTGCTTAGAGCATTAAAACAGCACATAAAAGATAGAGATCAACTGCTTTTATCACTTGTCAACTGCTTGAGCTACATTTCATAACATATTTGGACACACTTCCAACAGCCACAAAAGAAGGTCCCTAGACGAACTACATTATGCACGTGTCCAAGAAAACAGGCAGCTTGTAAAGCCCCAGAGAGAAAATGCCAAGGAATGAGGCACCTGTCTCAAAAGCTCCTCCTTCCCTTCCAGGTGTTAAACTAAAGCACACACATTTTCATATACTATCCATGTGTCACCCAGGCACAAAGGAGATTGACATTGCAAGCAATCAGTCAAGTGTATATTTAGTTTCACTTCTGAAATGCTCAATTAAATGTGGCTGTAAGTTCATAATTTTTTTTAGAAAGTTGGGCACACATCTGTAACCCCAGCTGCTTGGGAGGCTGAGGCAGGAGGACTACGTGAGCCCAAGAGTTTGAGACCAGCGTGAGCAATGTAGCAAAATCCCATCTCTAAAAAAAAAAAATTAATTAAAAAAATTAAAATACTTGAGTAAAGTTAATGTTCCATACAAGTTTCACATCTCCAAGAGTAAGCTATTTCCCAAGGTGGAAGAAGAAGGATTGCTTGTCATGTAATTCCAAGAATCACTAATGAGACAGCCTTAACTTTCTATTCTGTTCCTTTGATGAGAAATCTGTGCCCCTGGACCATTGCCTATGCCAGCTCAATTATCCTCAAAGATTTAACCTCATGATATTTTATCTTATTCTGAATCTGCCCTTCGAAATTATTCTTGCCACCAACTCTATTTTTGAAACCCCATGAGATACAGGGTGTGGAATTTTTTGAAGAGAAGCACTACTTGACTTTTGCAATGGGGGAGAGATGTATTTAATAGTGGCGCATGTAAAGCACCTGGTGCCCATATGTCTATCTAACTGAGGATACATTTTTAGTTCTAACACTGATCAGAAAGTGACTCTTGCTGTCAATAGTAATGACAGTTAAGGGTAGATCATGGAAAATACAAGGGAAGATGGCCAAAGCCCTGAAAGCAATTGGATTGAGGATCAAAGAGCTATCAGAACAAACAGCTGGCATCCCATTCCTGGGATAATAATAACAACAGTTTTCAGAGCCTTCTGGAGGTAATAAGCTTCATTAGGCAAACAGCATAAGTGAAAGAATATCTTGCTTCTTCTTAAAAACAAAATCTTTTGTTTTTCTGCCACTGGGTTTCATGATGGAAGCAAATGAAATCTCTGGATACACGAGTATGGGGGAAAAAAGCATAAGAAATTCTTCAGAGAATAATCACATTTTATATAATGGAAAAAGAGATGCCCAGAGTAGACAAGAACAGGGCCTCTTCTCTTTACATTCGTTCATCATTTTCTTACTGAGAAACTTTCTACCAGAACCCTACTTTTGATTTGTTGTGTATATTTAAGTGCATAGAAAACTTGTGTGACTTTCATTCCGAAGTATGAGTTCAATCATTACGAACTAATATATCCTCACAAATTTCTGAAGTAACAGCTACCTCCAGATAGCATGGGGGACAGATATCTGAACACAGGCGACCCAAATGACTACAGTATTTAGGATTCTAGCACCAGGAGGGAACTGTTCCAACTGCAAAAAGAATGTTACTCCAGAAAATCACCCACCTCCTAGTATGTTACCTTGGCAGGATTTTTAATCTATCTGGGAGGACTCATTGCATTTCGTTCAGTACTTAGATGACAAAGATGTGATTCTTTCTAAGCAAAGCCTAGAAAAGAAGGCCTATTTTTAAAAACCTTATCTGCCTATGTGAACAAGCAAGGTTTCCAGCAGAGCTGAGTTCTTTGTATTGACCTGAGAAGTGACTCCGTGCATAAGCATAGCCAGCCTCTGAGATAAACAAGTTTGAGATGTAACTGGTTAGTAGAGATTTTCAGTGAAGCAGCCATCATTTTCTTCTTCCTCTTTAGTGTTTCATAGTTACTGACATTCAAATATAGTCACAACTTCTAAGCCAAATACTCATTTTTATTATCTGATATTTTAGATGAACTGCATTACTCCTGCCTCTGTGGGAAGAGATAACACATCAGTGTTTCACCAGGTTTTTGTAGCTGCTTTGCTCAGAGGTCAAATTCTTGCTCCTTTCTAAAAGTATCAGTAATTGTGCAATAGATTGCAAAGACTTTCATCCAACAAGCTTGTGTGAAATACTATTACATGCTAGACACTGGATGCATAACAATGAGAAAAACAAAGTCCTTGACCTCCAAATACCCTAGAAGAAATGGTCAAAAACACAGATTGCACTATAGAAATATACATACCATATTAGAGATATGAACAAGACCCATGCGAATCTAGGAGAGCTGGTGATCACAGTGGCTATTTCAATGTGGTTTACCAGTTATAGATAATATTTTGGGGCCCAAGAAATATTTTTGTGCTGTTGCTCAGTGTTCTGCTGGAATTTATCTTCTTTCCCTAGGCAAGGTTTTACTGCCAGAGAGGACTTTACAAGCTCAAATCGAGTGTTAATACCACTATTACTATTCATCAGGCTGAAGGGTCGTTTTTCTTGAATTCATCTTTATGCGTCTCCTCTGCTAATTCAATCTCAGTGAGGTCTTTGGCTTCATAAGGATGTGAAGCAATAGGGTTATATAGGTTGGTAGATGAATAAAAAGAAGTGATTCCAGATTGTAGACTTAGAGAAGTTAGGATGAAATGGGAAAAAGAAATGAGAGAGCTGGTTAAGAGCTCTTTCAGAAATTTATTAATAAAGAATGTGCACAAAACTACTATCTGTACAATCATGTCTCAATTTATGTGTTATGTGCCATCTTAAAAACTGGACTGTGAAGTAATATTTGAGTCAAATTCTATTTCAAATGTACCTCAAGGCAATTTAAAAAAATAATTTGGAAAATGTCTCTGTAAAGCAAAGACTCTCTTATAATGTGAATAATCACGTCCCTATTGTATGTCTTGTAAGTTGGATTTTTGTCAGGTTTGCTTAATGAACGACAAACTGCACCTTCTATTTATGTTAAATAAATAAGTAATATTGAAGAGTATGCCAGAAGACTTTATCTTTCCGTGCAGTCTCGTCATTAGGTGCATGAGATCAGTTGCTCTAGTTCTGAACCACTTGCACCAAATAGACCAGTATCCCAGAAAATAGTCAGAATAGGAGGGGCAGTCTCTGCTCCAGGAAACCTTAGGTTAAAAAACAAAACAGAAAGTGTTATCTAAGCCAGCACTTTTCAAACTTTAACTCATACATAAAGCACCTGGATTTTGTTAAAATGCAGATTCTAATTCAAGTGGTCTGGGGTGAGGCACAAGGTTCTGCATTTCTAACAAGTTCCTGGGTGCTGATGCCAATGCAGCTGGTCCATGCACCACGCTTTAAGCAGCCAGGATCTAAGCTAAGCTGATGAAATAAATGGCAAGAAGCATGTGTACTGTGCAGTTTATCAGCAACTTGAATATCCAGGCAAAATATATTTGAGGTTTCCAAACCATATCAGTGATGAAACAGGCAGGAAAAAAGGGGGACTCGTTGAGACAATGTTTTCTGTTTCCCCTTGTTTTCTCCTGTCGCATTCCCATCCCCATCCTCACTTCTGTAGAAGGGGCCCTCTGTTTACTGCAGGGAGTCAGCTACCATAACATTTCCAGCAGAGTCTTTCTATTTCACCACAGCAGTGAAAAAGCAGGGTAACTGGGGAAAGGTCAAAGGTTTAGCTTTGATCTCGCACAATATCATTCCTCTGAGCCTCCTATGCTCACTCTTTCAAAAAAAAAAAAATTAATGCAATGCCTTTTACTCTGGCTTCTTCCTCTCTTGAGATGTCTCTGGAACAATCGAGAGGTGCTGGATATGCTAAGTTTTTCCTTTGAACTAAGGCAAAAGGAGTACCCAAGCCCCAGAATACCTTTGGGCTCTAAGCACTGTATCAACTTTGAAACTAACTATGAGATTATAGTTCTATATTTTTAGAAACACATCTTTAACTGAAAAATTGTGGATAAGCCATTGCACCAACTTTTTAAAAGCCATGGCCCCAAAATAGGCACATAAAGAACTTCACCCTCTCTGGGCCTCAGAATAATTTCTGTACCTTGGTTTTCTCAATAGTCAAAGAGTAATCCATAAGAAGACCCACCTCATATTGCCATTGTAAGGCTTCCGTTTCCACGTGGTTTAGAGAACTCCTTAAAACCAGAAATCAATCATGACACTCAAAAGGATTTAACTTCCAATCAGTAGAAGTAAATTGCAGAAAAGATATTCAAAATCAAAATATTGCCACTTAGAAATTGCAGATCGCTATTCTACAAGCTGAAAAAAAATCAGCCTATCAGAATTGTTTTTTCAAAGATATATCAGGCAAAAGTAGGATATAAGAGCAAAAATTCTTGCAAATGGCATGCCATGCCAATTAATTCTACATTTATTTCTTCTTAAAATCTCTTTTTTGTATGATGACTAGTTTATGCTTCAAAGGAAAACCAGGGTATACAAAACAATTTCTATTGCTAAATACCCTTTCTGTGTCCATAAAACCACTATAAGAATACACATTCACTTAGGATAGATATCAATATTATATATACTAATATACTCTAGATGCTCGTAAATATTAAAGATATGCAGAGAAGGATACAGGAACATAATCGTTAGGTTACATTTTTTACTAATGTGGTTTTTATTGTAAAACATAACCTGTGTGTGTTTCACTAGATATGCCATATCTGCCCTCTAGTGGAAAGATGGGACTAGCACTTCAAGCTTGCTTTTCTGGTTTCCACAACAGAAATTTGCCTGCAACTAGGGGAACATCGTTACTGAACTACCAGAAGAGTACGGATTCCGTCCTGACTGTCATGTCATGCTAGGAGAAAGACACATCTGGGTATGTCTTTCGGTTAGTTGGGTAGGCTCTGCAGAGGTATGAGATATGAGAGACCAGAGAAATGGAGAGCCCTTGGGTAAGAGCTCAAGCGGAAGCCATTATGCCCATCCACTTGGTCACATGACAATGTTCTAGACGCCAAGGGATAATTTTGGGCACAGCACGTATCCTTCACTCAGACTGTCCTCTGGCCCAAGAAGCTCTGGTCTTCTGCTAGAATTTTAGAAAGCTGAGAGCTGCTCGTAAAAACCGATTTATTTTCAGGGTTATCATGGAAGCAGAAGGTAGCACTGCCCTGGAACCAAGAGTGTGTGACACAAAGCTAGGGGAATGATGTCCCCTCATCTCCTCTGTCAGCACAGCATGGCACCATCACATCAACGGCACTGGACATGAAATAGCCTCAGCAGTGTCAGTGTTTTAGCACAGGGCAATAACTACAGGACCGTTTAAGGATGGCACAGCACAACTTCAGGGGCCAAAAGCAAATATTGATAACCAAGAGCTACTTAGCAAGCAGCAGCACCAGAACCAAAAGCAACGAGGCACCATTCATTGCAGGGATCCACATTACCAATGACCTTGGCAGAACAGGTCAGGATATGTTGTCAAATAGAAGGAAAATGGAAATGTTTTGTGGTGGCTGACAGGATTATATTCATGAGCAGCATGAGATACTCTCTGGAGATCGCTAGAAATAACTGGCTGTTGGAAGATCCTAAAATTGCAGGACAGGAAAGAGCCAGACAAGTAGTATTCACACTACTATTGTGAGCAAGCTAATGTGGCTTGATAGAGAAAGTCCCATCAGTCCTGTGCACCATCTGGAACATTGTCATGACTTACCAATATGCAACATAAATTTTCTTGCTGATAAGGCGGCAACAGTTCTGATGAACGAACACACATCAAGAACAAAGGAAACAGAAGAAGGCTGGAAGAAACTAAATAGTTTGGTTAAGACTGGAACAACCCAGGCTCCATAGAGAATAAACCCCAGAGAATCTTCAATTGTCTAAACCTCAAACATACAAGGAACCTGTCAGCATCTTCACTGTATTAATTATTCCCACCATGGGAGTTCATATTTTCTATGTTTCAGTTGCGCTTTTCATTTGGGTATCCGAACTCCTTATCATCATTCATATCAAACTTGTCCCACAGGTTTTCACCTCTGGATTTTTCCACGCCACTTTGAAAATCTTTTTCCTCCACAATGTCTGGTACAACGTAAGGGACCAATACATTTTAAATAAACATATTTTATAAGTTAAATATCTTCCCCAACACAGAAGGCAACCCATTCTTAAAACTTACATGCAAATCAGGCTTCACTTTACTCCACCTGCTTTTTACATCTATTCCTTCAGAATTAGTTAGACATTAGGAATATCCCAGGAATAAGACATATCAAAATCATCAGATGCTAAAATTCTCATCCATAATTTCCGCACTATCCAAGTTCCCTAAAATCAGTGTGTATTACCTTTAACATCAAAGTCAAAAAACAAAATTTTAAAAATCCTTTCAGCTTAAGTATCTTCTCATAAACCATTTTTACCTACATTTTTACTCTCTGTTAATGGTAGGGCCACACCTCCCAGTCACCCAGTATCAAACCTCAGGTGTTTCTGGATTCTTCCTTTCCCTGTTGCTCACCTCTCAGATGCAAACAGTCTCCAGATGACATTCGGGCTTTTTTCCCACCTTCATAAATTATCTTGCAAACATCTTTTTTTTTTTTCCATTTCCTCTGCCACTACCCCGCTGAAGATTCTATGACCTTATGGCTAGATAGCTACAATCTCCTGTTGCACTTCTAGGTTTCCCTGCTACATCCTGAAAATATTGCAAGGTTAACCTTAACTTAAAAATGTATAGGCTGGGTGTGGTTGTTCATGCCTGTAATCCCAGCACTTTAGGAAACTGAAGTGGGAGGATCCTTTGAGCCCAGGAGTTCGAGACCAGCCAGGGCAAAACAGCAAGACCCCATGTATATAAATTAAAAAAAAAATAGCCTGACTTGCTGGCATGCACCTGTAGTCCCAGCTGCTTGGGAGGCTGAGGTGAGAGGATTGCTGAAGGTGCGGAGATAGAGGCTGCAGTGAGCCATGATTGCAACACTGCACCTCATCCTGGGCAAGAGAGACCCTGTCTCAAAAAATAAATAAATAAAAGATAAATAAATAAATACACACACACACACACACACACACGTATAATTTCTTTGGTTTTGAGCAAATCCCTCCAGTCAAAACTGTCATTGGTCCCTGTATTAGTCTGCTGTCACACTGCTAATAAAGGTATACCTGAGACTGGGTAATTTATAGAGAAGAAGAGGTTTGATGGACTCACAGTTCCACGTGACTGAGGAGGTCTCACAATCATGGTGAAAGGTGAAGAAGGAGCAAAGGCACATCTTGCTCTTACATGGCAGCAGGCAAGAGAGTATGTGCAGGGGAACTACCCTTTATAAAACCATCAGATCTCATGAGACTTATTCACTGTCATGAGAACAGGACGAGGGAAACCACCGCTGCGATTCAATTATCTCCACCTGGTCCCTCCCATGACACACGGGAATTATGGGAACTACAATTCAAGATGAGATTTGGGTGGGGACCAAAAGCCTAACCATATCAGTCCCTCATTGCCTTGAATAAAAAATCCAAATGTTCTAGTTTGACAAAGTTCTGTCCAGCTCCCGCTTGGCGTTCAGGTACCCTCCTAACTTCCACAGTCCCTCTTCTACCCACCTCATCACCACCTTCTGTGAATTCTCTGCTCCAAATAAATGGGCCTGCTCTCTGTTATTCATACAGACCATCTTATTTCCCCCAGTGAATTTATGTCACTCACTTTTCCACACTTCAACATTTTCTCCCACCTCCTTTCACTAAAAAAATCTTCCCCTTTCTGGCCGGGTGCGGTGTCTCTTGCCTGTAATCCCAGCATTTTCAGAGGCTGAGGCAGGCAGATCACCTGAGTTCAGGAGTTCGAGACCAGCTCGACCAACATGGAGAAACCCCGTCTCCACTAAATATACAAAATTAGCCAGGCATGGTGGCACATGCCTGTAATCCCAGCTACTCGGAAGGCTGAGGCAGGAGAATCACTTGAACCAGGGAGGTGGAGGTTGCAGTGAGCCGAGATTGCACCATTGCACTCCAGCCTGGGCAACAAGAGCGAAACTCCATCTCAAAAAAAAAAAAAAAAGAAAGAAAGAAAAAGAAACTCTTCCTCTTTCTTCAAGGCCTAGGTCAAGGCATCCCTCTTCAGAGATTCTGTGAACTCCCAGTCTTGTAGTGATTGCCTTTTCCTCTGAACCTAGAACATTTATGGTCCACATTACACATCTGATAGTCTTCCTTAATGGGACCAGTTGTCCCCAGTTTGTGTAGAACAATCCTGGTTTGCACCTGTATTACTGGTGAAGTACTTAATAGCATTTACAAATGCTCAAAAATGTCCCAGTCTGGATGATAAAATGCAACCATCCACCTTATCAAACCTATCTTTGCAAAAATCTAATCTCCCTGGCTGAGCTGCAAAGGACTCAATGGTGGAACTATGTCCCATTCCTCTGTACCCCTCTGCACGCACTACTCTGTGCTTTGCCCAAAGGAATGGCTCAAACAGGACTTGAAAACCAAGTCTTATTATCCTTGACAGTGGGGAATGCTCATTTTGCTTACAAACAGATAATTCCATGGGGAATTACCTACCCCATCATCCTCCCCTACATGTACACACACACACACAGAGAGAGAGAGAGAGAGAGAGAGAGACTGACCAGAGTACAAAGAGTCTAAACTTCCACAGACACCATATTATTCTCTTCCTCATCCCAGCTCAGGGTGGGGAAGGGGTTCCTTTGTACCTTGCGGGGCACAGAACTACACTTTTATATTTTAAATGTCCTTACTAGGGATTTGCCTGAAGTAAAATTCTAACAACATTTTGTCATCAATAACACTCATTTTCTCTTTTAGCACATCCACCGCCTCCTTCATTCACAAAACAATGAATATCTGCCTTGTGCTAGACATGAAGCAAGATCCCGTGGACTCAAAAACTCAGCAGCAGTCTTTCCCTCTAGGAGCTTAGAATCTGTCATCAGACAAACAATCAGGACTCTACAGGATACACACTATTGAGAAATGGATCCTGGGGTACCATAGTGGAGAAAGCACCTAATTCTTATGGGTCTGCTTGGATGAGTTGAGGAAGATTTCCCAGAAATGACATTAAATCTCAGTGACCAAATAGAGAATTAGTAGGAAAAGGCACACCAAACAGAATTGCAAGGAAATTGTCCTGAAAAATATCAATTAATTAAGTGTGTAAGAAACATGCCAGGCATAGGGGCTGGATATGGGGAAAGGAATGGGCAGAAAACATGGTTGAACAAGGAACGTGGAAACAGATCCTTGGATAACATGCTAAGAGGTTTAGGATTTATGTTATAAGCAAAGATACACACATACACACACACACACACACACACAGAGAGAGAGAGAGCGAGAGAGAGAGAGATTTGTTAATTTGGGAAGTGGTATGACTAGATTTATGCTTTAGATAGCTCTCCCATGGAGAAAGCTCCAAAACTCATACACAAAAGTTTAAGGGCAGCTTTCCTCGAATGAGAGGTTGCATGGAGAAGCTGTGTTTGCAGAGAAACTACATCATTATACTTCCAAGGTATGTTTACATAGGATGGCTGGATGGGAAGGGTGGTTTAATAGAGATTGTGAAAAAGGGTCTGGGTTCGTTGGCTCAGGCCTGTAATCCCAACCCTTTGGGAGGCCAAGGCAGGCAGGCCACTCGATGTCAGGAGTTTGAGACCAGCCTGGCCAACATGGTGAAACTCCATCTCTACTAAAAATACAAAAATTAGTCAGGTGTGGTGGCACATGCTTGTAATCCCAGCTACTTGGGAGACTGGGACAGGAGAATTGCTCGAACCTGGGAGGCAGAGGTTGCAGTGAGCAGAGACTGGGCCACTGTACTCTAGCCTGGGTGACAGAGTGAGACTCTGTCTCAAAAAAAAAAAAAAAAAAAAAAAGCTAGAGCCCTCTCCACCAAATAATTACCTATTTTACTCCTTTGGCACTTCATATATGCCCTTTTTTATGGTTGGATTTTGAGGGAAAGGAAGCAGCCATGATGGATCAGGAACGTGAGGAATTGAAAGAGAGGAAGAGAAGCACCTGGCTTGGGCTACCAGATGGATAATGATGCCATTAATAAAGGTGGAGAATATAGGCCACTGAGATTTGGGGGTGTATGGTGAGCTTGGTTTTGGACATGCTAAATTGGAAATGTTTGTAGGAGTTCCAGATGGAGTAATTCAATTGGTTATAGAACTAAGTTAGAAGAAAAACTTAAGACAAATTAAACTTATCAGAGTTTAATTGAACAAAGAACAATTTGTGAATCAGGCAGCCACACACACCAGAATAGGTTCAGAGTGACTCTGGGCCTGCCATATGGTAGGATAAGATTTATGAATAGAAAAAGGGAGTGAGGTCCAGAAACCATAAGTGAGGTGCAGAAACAGCTGGATTGATTACGGCCTAGCATTTCCCTTATTTGAACACTTGAATAGTCAGCCTCCTGTAATTGGCAGATTCTCCATGATTGGCACAAGAGTAGAGTACAGTCTGTTTACACATCCAGTTGGGTTACAGTTCACTATATAGGAAGAAACCTTTAGGCTGAACTTAAAATATGTAAGGAGGACTTTGACTTAACAATTGTCAGTGTTAGAGATCAGGGGAAAGATTTGTTCTCAAGCTAGAGATTGGCATGTTTTTTGCACCTGAGTACTAATTGAAATGGCAAGAAGAGATGATGTCATCCACGGAAAGGCTGGATATCAAAATGAAATGGAATCAAGGATTGTAGGAGAAGCACAATTAAGGGAGGCTGCAAAGGAGGTTTCATTTACCATGTTGACATTGATCAATTGGTAGTGCCTGCAGGCAGTCCCCAAGGAAGACTCTAGGGTCAGGGTGCCAGGATGGATTCAGAGTTGTTAGTCAGCAGGGGAGGTGGAAGTGGTGGCACCTCAGATTTAGGAGGCTGACAGAGGAAAAGGAGGCAGCAAGAGGTGACAGTGCAAAAGAATGACAAGAAAACACATCAGAAAGACATGTTTAATGGAGGCAGGTGCATCTGACGATGATACAGAATTACAGGCTGAAGCAGGGAGGCTGGAAATTAGACATTTGCGATTTCATGGAGAGCTGTCTCATTGATTTCGAGGGGGCAGAACTGAGGAGAGTTGAAGGGCAAAGGGGAGGAGTTTCAATGACCTTGGTGAGGAAAGACAATGCCCTCAAGAAATTCCCAGTGTCTTACCCACACTGTGAAGCGGCCCAGTTCTACCTAAAGGAGGCTTGCCCTTCCAAGACAGCATTTCTGGTTTTAAACTGGCTTTGTTTGCACCTGGCCTAGCTAGATCACGACTCAGAGCCACCTGATCGCCACTGAGTAGACGATGCTCCCCAGCTGCCCCGGGGAGTTCACTGGGGTCAATGGGAGAAGCTGCATGGTGTCTGGGATCCTCATTGCCAGACTGTCTTTGTCTGAGCATGCAAGAGTTCCAGTGAGGGTCCTAATCAATTTTCCTCTGAGTAATTGCACTCCAGCCTGGGCGACATAGTCTCCAATGTCTGCCCAGGAATATCAGCAGAATTCTTCATCCCAGCCTACCACTTTGGTGTGTCCTGTGCTTTTTGGGGTTTTGTTTTTGTTTTTGTTTTGAGACAGAGTCTCACTCTGTCACCCAGGCTGGTGTGCAGTGGTGTGGTCCTAGCTCACTGCAGCCTCCACCTCCCAGACTCAAGCAATCTCCCGCCTCAGCCTCCCGAGTAGTTGGGACCACAGGCAACCACCACCACACCCAGCAAAATTTTAGTTATTTGTGGAGACAAAGTCTCACTGTGTTGCCCACGTCCTGTGTTTTTTTTTTAATCATCTCTCCCAAAAAACCCACACTACCCACAACATGCCCTAAACTTAACTATTCTTTGATAATATAATGAAAGAAGTTAGGAAGTTTCCAATTTAAAAGACAGGCTGGGTATGGTGGCTAACGCTTGTAATCCCAGCACTTTGGGAGGCTGAGGCAGGTGGATCACTTGAGGTCAGGAGTTGGAGACCAGCCTGGCCAGCATGGTGAAACCCTGTCTCTACTAAAAACACAAAAATTAGCCAGGCGTGGTGGCACATGCCTGTAATCTCAGCTACTCGGGAAGCTGAGGCAGGAGAATCACTTTAACCCAGGAGGTGGAGGTTGCAGTGAGCAGAGACTGTGCCATTGCACTCCAGCCCAGGTAACAGACTGAGACTCTGTCTCAGAAAAAAAAAGACAAAGGCCAAAGGGACATATACATACAAGAGGAAAAGGAAACACACACACACATATATACACACACACACATATACACACACACACACAAAACAAACCAAGGCTCTTTCACTAAAAGGAATAGAAGTTGGGGGCAGCTAAAGGGAAGTAAAAGAACAGCAGGCCCTGCCCACCCTGGCAGGAACCCATGAAAGGACAGTGGGAGGGGAGAACCTTCTAGGTTCAAACAGAAAAGGTGAAAAGCATCATTTTTGAAAATAGCATTCCCAATCCTAAATTTCAAATTAGAGCTCCTTTGATTGCAAATGTTTAAACTTATATTAAAGGAAAATGACCATCAAGGGGATTGTTTCTGGAGTCAGGCTCAGCATGAAGTAATGGGACTGTTACCTCGTTAGAATGAAATAGGAACAAAGCTATTCTTGAAACCTTAGAGACCCGGCTCCAGGGCCTGAGCTTTGGCCATCTTTTACGCTGCACTGACCCCTAGAGGTTCTTCCTTTTCATTCACAATGTGCTATACACTTGGCCCAGGGGAAGAAAATAAAATAAGAGAAAATGTTGCTTTTCTTTCTAACGATAAAAAGGGGTATGAAAAGTAGGAAAAAGAAGGAAAGCGTGATCTCACTGCCAAGTGCTATCAATTAAAACCACCTTAATAAGAGGAGCAAATCTTGTCAGTGAATTTCTCATGCCCCGAGCACCAGCAGTTAAGCTTGCTACAGTATTAGTAAAACACATTGGGAACAAGTGCTTGCATTTTAAATGTGCATCTTTGATTCCCTGCCCCATGTGGCAGCTGAGACCCTAGACCAGCTGCCAACCCCGTCCAGTCCCTTCCCAATACAAGGACGGTGGGAAGTCGTGGCCCTGTCTGAAGACCCAGTTGCTTGGATTGCCTTATCACTGCCGCCTTGCTTAATATCTCACCCAGAGGAGAAGTTTGAGTCCCTAGAGTGCCCACAATGCACATTAGGTTGAAACACACCTCTGCTCGGGGAAGCGAGCTGCATCATTGTTATCGGGTAGGGGGAAAAAGAGCGTGGCATGTCAAATCTTCACAAGAGTCTTAATGACACTCCTATGGCAATAGAAAATTTGATTTTTAACCCACAGGCCATCCAGAGATCTGTCCTCTTACGGAGAAGAAAGGGAAGAAGTCAGAAATATTGAGGGAGCTGGAATTTCCAGTCTGCAAGTGTGACTTGGGGGCAATTTTAAGAGTGTATGTCCCTCAAGTTAAGGAATTAATCCCTCTTCAGGGCAGACAGTCCAGAGGAATAAGAGTTCCAAGAGGGGGCTGGGACATGTGCTCTAAAATTCAAATAATCCACAACTGTGCATCCATCATTACAGTTATATGGATTACATGATATAGTTATATATAATCTACATCATCCATAGTCTCACTAAAAGGGAAGAAGGAAAAATGTAAGGCCCTTTGGAAACAACGGTTTGAAAACAATAGCTTGGTTACTCTCTATACATCACGTACAGATTTTCTCACATATGAAGCTGCCCGGTTCTACCTAAAGGAGCCTTGCCCTTCCAAGACAGCATCTCTGATTTTAAAGTGGCTTCATTTGCACCCAGCCTAGGATCAGGACTCACGGCCACCTGATCACCACTGAGTGGACGATGCTCCCCAACTGCCCTGGAGAGTTCACTGGGGTCAATGGGAGAAGCTGCATGGTGTCTGGGATCCTCATTGCCAGACTGTCTTTGAGCATGCAAGAGTTCCTGTGAGAGTCCTAATCAATTTCCCTCTGGGTAATAATGGTCTTACCTGCATGACAGCTACCCGAAAGCTCCTTTCCTCAGCGGTGGTGATCGTTACCACCTCAAACAAAGCTCGCCTCTCCAGAGCACGCACCTGGGAAGAGGCTGAATGTATTGAAAACTGGTGAGCCTGAAAGAGGTAATCTTAGGTAAATCTCTTTATCTCTACGAACTGTGGAGGAAGCATTTTTAAACCTGTATATATACGGGTGAATCTTATTCTTATGAAAAATGAATATGAGAAAAGAACTTTTATCTGAGGCATGCAAGTCTTTTTAACTGATCAGGCCCAGAGAGACACAACAATGAGACAGCAATCACGCACGACTCCCCACTTTCAGCTATGTATTCATCTCTTGAAACTGCTTACTAGTGCCACAAATAGCCATAGAGTCACCTAAGAATTCTGCCCCGGACACGATTACCCACATCCTATAACTTAACAATGTATAGCCAATCACTAATCAGTGTCATTTCTATAAACCCATGAGAATTCTTGGATTTATACAAAGCAATTTTGTATCAGCCCACTCCCTCTCCCTCTTTTTTGCCTTTAAGAACGTGCTTGTAATAAAGGCCAAAAGAAGCTCATATCCAAGATTACTAGGGGGGGGTTGCATCTTCCAGGCAGCTGTCTTCACTTTGGCTCAATTAAACTCTTTACATTGTATGTTGTGCCTCAGCCTCTTCCTTTTAGGTCTACAAAACTTACAAGAGGAGGGAGTTATTTCTAGTCTAGACATTTGATTTGACACCAAAAATAAAAACATGGAAAGTAATTAAACCACTTACGTCGTGTGGCTTAACCACTTGCCTTTTTCATGAAATTACACTTGTGCCTTAGACACTGGCCTAAGCATTACACATCTGGAATTTCAGGCTGTATTTACTACTGATCATCTAGTAATTGATTGGGCAGTGATCTGATTTAATGGGTGAGCTAGCTGAAATAATTGGATTGACAATTTCCATAGATAAGCTGTTCACTCACCACACCATCTTTCACCCATTAGGATGTTATGCATTTACTCCAATAGATTCAGAGAATCATAATTATTCACAAAATTTTCCAATTCCCCACTGCAGTTGTCACTCAGAAAGTATGCCGAGAAGCTCAGCAGAAGAAATGCCTAAATATGTAAGTCATTAAATGATTCACCTCACTGTTGGCAACCTTCATTCTAGGAGCTCCCATTTTCATTTACTTAAGGAACCTTGACACAGTCCTAAGGCATACAGGACTATGAATGCTTTAAAAATGTATCCTGTTTCCTTACACATATATTGAGTTTCCAAAAAGTATCAGAACAAACACCAGCTGCAAACTTACAAGGCTTCATGGTTACAGCTATAATTTCTGAAAAACTGGGAGCATACAAATATTTCCCAATTACAGAAAGATGTCACTAATATTTACTTTCCCTGTCAGTTGTGTTTTGTTAATTAAGCATCTTTTGCCTGAGGGAATAAGGCACTTGTTGTTCTCCCTGGGGTTGGAAGGTAAAAGTAAGTAGAGATTAGGCAGCCACTGGAATCACAAAAGCAAGTAATGCCTGGCTAACTCCCGTCCCCACCCCAGCCCAAGACAAATGGTAGAATGTTCTATTTAAAGAAGCCCATTGACAATACTATTGTTCTTTCAAAGCCTAGGAGAAAGTAAAAATTGTACTGAGAATCTTTTTTTTCCCCTGCCTTCAAAATGTTGGGTGTACATAAAGTGATTGACAAAAGAAAAATAACTCAGAGAAGTCTGGGCTATGTGAGCTCTGCAAAATGCATCAGTCCCAGAAAGGCATGAGTATGAGACTTCAGTCATTTATCAAGCCCAGAAAGACATGAGTAAGGGACTTCCACTCCCACCAACCACTGCCTGGGGGCAATTGTTTAAAGGCATTTTGTTCCTGACTTGCTGTTTCACTTGTAGTCTTTATGTTTCTGGAATTTGTGACACAAAGAACAATGTATAGCCAATCATAGCTTATTATTTTAATGTAGATTTTTGGTTAACAATTTAGGAACTCTCTCTTTTCCTTTAAAAACCTACTTGAAGCTGGGCACAGTGGCTCATACCTGTAATCCCAGCACTTTGGGAGGCCAAGGCGGTCAGATCACTTGAGGTCAGAAGTTCGAGATCAGCCTGACCAACACGGAGAAACCTTGGCTCTACTAAAAATACAAAATTAGCCAGGTGTGGTGGTGCCTGCCTGTAATCCCAGCCACTCGGGAGGCTGAGGCAGGAGAATCACTTGAACCCAGGAGGCGAATGTTGTGGTGAGCTGAGATCACGCCATTGCACTCCAGCCTGGGCAACAAGAGCGAAACTCTGTGTCAAAAAAAAAAAAAAAAAAAAAAAAACCTACTTGTAACACCTGCTAATAGGAGTATATATTCAGGGCAACTTGAATCTATGCTTGCAATCCTCAAGCATGACCCAAATAAACTCTCTACTTTTATTAATTTTGCTTCTGCTTCTTCCTTTTAGATCAACATACTATGACATTCTAGAAAGCTGGATAAAGTTTTAAAGATCGTTATTTGTATTATTAAAGCGATTTCTGATTATTATTGAGTTTACATGCAATTATCATTGTCCATACATCCCAGGCAAATATAAGAGTTTAATTTAGGAGATTTGGATGTTGCTTGAATGCAAGATTGTAGAAACACAAAATTATTGACTAAGTGGAGGTAGAGAGCTCTAATACTAGCAGTTACCAAAGTGAGATGCATACACAGCAACGGCTTTCACAGAACTTTCAAATTCCTTCTCGTTGTAAGTTTTGGGTAAAAAAAATGTAAGTTATGCCAATAGTTATTGATATAGTTTGGATATTTTTCCCCACCCAAATCTCATGTTGAAATGTAATCCCCAGTGTT
Organism: Hylobates moloch; assembly: GCF_009828535.3. Lineage (NCBI taxonomy): Eukaryota > Metazoa > Chordata > Mammalia > Primates > Hylobatidae > Hylobates > Hylobates moloch. The sequence goes on along the minus strand of NW_026652280.1, from coordinate 25,436,735 downwards.
GGAGGTGGGGCCTGGTGGGAGATGATTGGATCATGGAGGAAGATTTCTCATGAATGGTTTAGCACCACCCTCTTGCTGCTGTTCTCAGGATAGTGAATGAGTTCTTGTAAGATCTAGTCGTTTAAAAGTGTGTGGCACCTCCCCACTCTCTTGCTCCTGCTCTGGCCACATGACCTGCCTACTCCCCCTTCACCTTCCACCATGATTATAAGTTTCCAAAGGCCTCCCCAGAAGCCAAGCAGATGCCAACACCATGCATCCTGTGCGGCCTGCAGACCTGTGAGCCAATTAAACCTATTTTCTTTATAAATTACCCAATCTCCGGTATTTCTTTATATTAATAGCAATGCAAGAACAGACTAACACAGTAACGAAGATCATTGATTCTGTGGGTGCAAATAACATGGCTTGGAATTCTCATGTGTATTATGATGAGAAAGGAGAAGTAGTCCAAGGTCGCGGTTAACACTCTTGAGCCAGGCACCTAGTTTTGAATCCTGGCTCTGCCATTTGCTAATTCTGTGACCTACGTTTCTTAACCTTTGTGTACCTCAGTTCCCCATCTGTAAATATTACCTCCCTCAAGTGTTCCTGTGAGGATTAAATGAGATCCTATTTGGGGAAGCACTTAAAACAGAGTCTGGCACATTGTCAGGGTTATACAATGCTATATATGTGTTGGTTGAATACAGAAACAAAACGTGGAGTGTTTGTTATTAATTGGAAAGATATTGTGAGATGAACAAGACAAAATCCCTTTATGTCAGTCATTAGATCATTTTTTTGCATGACAAACATTTTAAGAGTCTGATAGAAAAGTGTTCATAATGTATAACATAATAAATTTTGGCATATGATTTCAGCATGTTTATGGACCCCTACCCCAAGTAGCCCATGGGCTCTAGATAAGAAGCCTTGCATTAAACCAAAGTCATATTTATAGTGAAAATATGCTTGCACAATGAACATTCATATACATTTAACAAATATAAACATCTGAGATGTTGTATGAGGGATTTAGGGTGTTAAGTGCAGAGCTGTGTCCCCACATCCCCAACCCCTGCCAAATTCATATGTTGAATTTCTAACTCCCAGTAGCTTGGAATGTCACCATATTTGGAGATAGGATCTTTAAATAGTTGATTAAGTTCAAATGAGGCCATTAGGCTGGGCCCTAACCTAATACAACTGGTGTCCTTATAAGAAGCAGAAATTTGGATGCAGACAGGCACAGAGTGAAAACTCAGGGAAGAGAAGATGGTCACCCACCAGCCAAGGAGAGAGGCCTCCGAAGAAACCAGTCCTGCTGACATCTTTATCTTGAACTTCTAGCCTCCAGAACTATAGGAAAGAACATTTCTGTTGCTTAAACCACTCCGTCTGTCATACTTTCTTATGGAAGCCCTAGCAAACCAATAGCCAGGGTAATAGAAACAGTGGGAGCAATGAAGTACCCTACACCAGAAAGTGGAAACGTGGCAAAAAAGAGGAAGAACATTTATTCCTTTTATTCCTTTATACTTTGATGTGTTGATATTGAAAAAAGATGAAGAAAAACTGAATTCTATTGGAATTGCTATTATGAATTTTATTGGGACCTTGTTTTGAAATACTACTACATGCTTTGAAATTCCTAAAATATTATAATATGATGATACTATGTAAGATACAATTTATTACTCCCAATGAGTCAGCAATAAATACAAAGCTTTTCATATCCACATAAATTCAATTACATGGTAAGAGGAAAAGAATTCATAGGCAAGTACTCACAAGCATGAAAGATGTAGATGTAGGTATTTATGTTTGGGGGAAAACTGTGGCTGTCCCTTGTTAAAAACACTCATTGGGTTTGGCCAGAAGGCAAAGATTGTATCTCCCTGTATAGTACCTAGACTATCAGCATACATAATTGAGGGTAATGGTAGGGCTGTATTTCAGGTAGATGGGATGTGAATGTTAACACTAAATGTAGGTTCAAGGGAAATAATTGCTCAATTCTGTCAGCCAACCCTGATTGCTTTTCCTCTCCTGAAACAGATTCTGAAATGAAGCTATGCACGCTGTGGTGCTAATGAGAGAAAAGAAAGAAGAGGAGAGGAGGATGGGTGGGGTGGCTCATGCCTGTAATCCCAGCAGTTTTGGAGGCCAAGATAGGAGGGTCACTTGAGGCCAAGAATTTGAGATCGGCCTGGGCAACATAGCAAGACTCTTTCTCTACAAAAAAAAAAAAAAAAATTAGCTAAGGGATGGTGGTATGTATAAGCCCGTAGTCTCAGCTACTCAGGAGGCTAAGGCAGGAGGATTCCTTGAGCCAAGAATTCAAGGCTGCAGTGAGCTATGATCAGGCCACTGCACTCCAGCCTGGGAGACAGAGTGAGATTCTGTTTCAAAAAGAAAGAAAGAAAGGAGAGGAAAGAAAGGAAAGCCTCCCCATCCTAGAAATGGTTCTCTTTGATGTAGCCTGGACAATCATTACATACCAGCTCTGTAAAGGAATCACGACAAAATGTCTGAGTATGGTAAACTTGAATAGGACCTCAAAAGAGTTATTTTAGAAATTTAGCAGTAACTTTTTAACACCTGCTTTGCGGAACACATTTCATTTTAAGTATTTCACTGACATTGATGAATGAGCTTGCAATGCTCATCTTAAATTTTCTTGAATAAAAACAATTCAGAAACTGGTTTGCACACATTTTTTATATTATTTTTAGAAAGAATGTAGCATTCAGGAAAGACATTAAATTGATGACTTATTCCCAAGAGTACAGAAAGTTTTCCATTTACCCTGCCTGGGTCATTAACTCTGCTTGGCCCATCTGAACCTGAGCTATCTGGACAGCTAGGGAAAAAATGAAGGTAATGATGCTGCCTCCCCAACCAAAGGCTAGAAAAAGTGAAGCAGTAAAGAAACACGGCAAAGATGCAAAATGCTAAAGCAGCAATATTTTCTAACATATCTAAATGTGGCTGCTTTCACCAGGGGACTAGCAAAGATGCAAAATGCTAAAGAAGCAATATTTTCTAACGTATCTAAATGTGGCTTCTCTCACCATGGGACTATTCCTTTATTTTCTTTCCATCTTTGATGCAAGGTTTTGTTTTGTTTTGTTTTTTAATCATCATTTTTCCTTATCATTTCCTGTATATATGAGTATGGTCCCATATATACATTTTAAAGTAGGGAATAAGGAATATATATGTATGTATTTCTACCATAAGCCACATTTTCTCACCTTTCTCATTCTTTCCTCATTCCCAATTCCCTTACTGCTCTCAAACTCTCCATTCACCAGTTGATAGAGATTATTTTACTTCTCTCAGTTCTGGAGATTTTACAATAATTGTTGCCAAAAAGGTTGTTCTCTCCCTTTAACACAATCTATCTTGTTCTAGGATCGTGGTGGTTCCCCAGTGCCATTATTTCTCCAAATATACTAACCTGACCCACACAGAGAGAATTGAGAGGTGAAGATGGTGTCCTGTGTGGACCTGGCACCATACTGCTGGGGTTCAAGCTCTGTCTGCGGCCCACCAGCTGAGTGGCCTTCCTGAAGGTCCTCTAGGACTCAGTTCTCTCATCTGCAAAATGGGGATAGTAATATCTCTCTTGTAGGGTTACTGTGAGTTTAAATTGAGATCTTGTATATCTGGTGTTATTGTTATTACAGTTGACCCTTGAACAACATGGGTTTGAACAGCGCTGGTCCACTTACATGCAGGTTTTCTTCTGCCTCTACCACCCCTGAGATGGCAAGACCAACCCTTCCTTTACCCCCTCCTCCTCAGCCTACCCAGTGTGAAAACAATGAGGAAGAAGAACTTTATAATGATGCGCTTCCACTTAATGAATAGTAAATGTTTTCTCTTCTTTATGATTTTAATAACATTTTCTTTTCTCTAGCTTACTTTATCACAAGAATGCAGTATGTAATACATAAAACATACATCATATGCATTAATTGACTGTTTATGTTATTGACAAGGGTTCCAGTCAACAGCAGGCTATTAGTAGTTGAGTTTTGGGGAAGCTGAAAGTTACGTGCAGATTTTTGGCTGTGCACATTATTCCATGGTCAACTATATTTCATGAGCTATGCTCTGGAAGTTCACCAATTCAGTAAGGACTGATTAACATTTTCTATGGAAGCCAAAATGGATTGTGGTAAGAAACAAGAAAGTAATATTTATCCTGGATGTGTCTTACCTATGTAATTTCCCAGGCAGGAAGGGCAGTCATTGCAGGACATTCTCTCCCTTTTCCAATGTGGCCCCCTAATTGATCACAAGAGTGACTCTGGGTTCTTGCCTCCTATATCTCTTCCCCTTCTCATCTGTTTCTTCACACAGGGTTCTAAAAGTAGTTGCATCTTTTCATAGCACATCACTAAATCAAACTGAGAGTTATTTCCTATGTCCACTAGTTCAGCCTGCCAATTTTTCATTATTTAGGATTACTACAGATGATGAAATCAGATTTCACCTTTTCTTCTTCAGGAATTAACCAAAAATTGCCCCCCAACTATCCAAGAAAACACAGAAATTAGTCTGCCATCAAGAAAGGAAAGAAATTAAAACTGAAATGTATGTAGTAAGGAAGATGCTATTATGACTTATAAGTTCCACATTTGGACTACCATGGCCAAGATCTACCTGGAAAGTCTGCCTTTTCTCAGAGCTTGAGGAGGGTCATATTACCATATTATTTTTATAATATGGTAAAATATACATAATACAGAATTAAGTACATTCACATTGTTATACAACCATCACCACCATTCATCTCAAGAATGTTTTCATCTTCCCCAACTGAAACTTAGTACTCATTAAACACTAACTTCCTTAATATCCCTTTCCCTAAGCCCCTGGCAATCACCATTCTCTTTTCTGTGATAAATGATAAATGAGAAAGGCAACACACCCTTTTCCAGCCAGATCTGCTGAATCTGTCCTGCAGATTTGTGGTATGGCAGATGTTGCAGCCAGATGTGTAGCCTCCTATCTACATTTGTTTAATAGCATGATAGCCAAAGAAATTCTGATCTCTAAGGATGAAAGTCACTAAGATAAGAAAAAGGTCACTCAAAAATACTAGAGAAATGTGGAAATAAATATCAGAATTAAGTTATAGTTCCATAAGAATATCATTAGCATTATACTCTATTGTTTCCTTTTTCTCTTTAGCCCCACAAAGATTGTGATTACCAGGCAAATCACATCTCCATATTATCTTGAGTTAGGCCAGAGGATAAAAATGATGTCTAACTCATTATCTAACATAACTATTTTATTTTTATCTTTATAATATGGTAAAATATACATAATATAGAATTCACAGTTTTAACAATTTTTAAGTGTACAGTTCAGTGGCATTAAGCACATTCACATTGTAGTACAACCATCACCACCATTCATCTCGAGAATGTTTTCATCTTCCCCAACTGAAACTTAGTACTCATTAAATACTAACTTTCTTAATATCCCTTTCCCTAAGCTCCTGGCAATCACCATTCTATTTTCTCTCTCTATGAATGTAACTATTCCAGATATCTCAAGCAAGTAGAATTATACATTATTTGTCTTATTGTGACTGGTAGATATGGCTTGGCTCTGTGTCCCCACCCAAATCTCATGTTGAATTGTAATCCCCAATGTTGGGGGAGGAACCTGGTAGAAGGTGATTGGACCACAAGAGTGGATTTCCCCCTTGCTGTTCTCATGATAGTGAGTTCTCATGAGATCTGGTTGTTTAAAACTGTGTACCACTTCCTTGTTTGCTCACTCTCTCTCCTGCTGCCATGTGAAAATGTGCTTGCTTCCCCTTTGCCCTTCTGAGCCATGATTGTAAGTTTCCTGAGACTTTCCCACCATGCTTTCTGTACAGCCTGCAGAACAGTTAAGTCTATTAAACCTCTTTTCTTTATAAATTACCCAGTCTCAGATAGTTCTTTACAGAAGTGTGAGAATGGACTAATACAAAAAAAAATGGTACCAGAAAAGTAGGGTGTTGCTATAAAGATACCTGAAAATGTGGAAGCAACTTTGGAACTGGGTAATGGGCAGAGATTGAAACAGTTTGGAGGGCTTATAAGAAGACAGAAAGATAAGGGAAAGTTTGGAACTGTCTAGAGACTTGTTGAATGGTTGTGACCAAAATGCTCATAGTGATAGGGACAGTGAAGTTCAGGTTGAGGTCTCAGATGAAGATGAGAAACTTATTGAGAACTGAAGTAAAAGTCACTCTTGGTGTGCTTTAGCAAAGAGACTGGTGACATTGTGCCCATGCTCTACAGATCTGTGGAACTTTGAACTTGAGAGAGATGATTTAGGATTTCTGGCAGAATATTCTAAGCAGCAAAGCATTCGAGGTGTTGTCTGGCTGCTTCTGATAGTCTATGCTCATATGTGTGAACAAAGAGATTATCTGAAACTGGAACTTATGTTTAAAAGGGAAGCAGAGCATAAAGGTTTAGAAAATTTGCTGCCTGACCATGTGCAAGAAAAGTAAAACCCATTTTCCAGGGAGAAATTCAAGCCAGCTGCAGAAATTTGCATAAGTAAAGAGGAGCCAAATGTTAATAGCGAAGGTAATGAGGAAAATGACTCCAAGGAATTTCAGAGAACTTTGTGGCAGCCCCACCTATCACAGGCCCAGAGGCCTAGGAGGGAATAGTTGTTTCATGGGCCATGCCCAGGGCCCCACTGATCTGTGGCCTGGACATGGCACCCTGCGTCCCAGCTACTCCAGCTCCAGCCATGGCTAAAAGAGGCCAAGGTACCGCTTGGGCTGTTGTTTCAGAGGGTGCAAGCCTCAAGCCTCAGCAGCTTCCACATGGTGTTAGGCATGCAGGTACATAGAAGGCAAGAGTTCAGGTTTGAAAACTTCTGCCTAGATTTCAGAGTATGTATGGAAATGCCTGGATGTCCAAGCAGAAGTCTGCTACAGGGGCAGAACCCTCATGGAGAACCTCTACTAGAGCAGTGCAGAGGGGAAATATGGTACAGGAACCCCCACACAGAGTCTCCATTGGGACATTGCCTAATGGAGCTGTGAGAAGAGGGCCACTGTCCTCCAGACCCTAAAATGGCAGATCCACCAACAACCTGCACCATGTGCCTGGAAAAGCCACAGGCATTCAATGCCAGCCCATGAAAGCAGCCACAGGGGCTGTACCCTGCAGAGTCACAAGGGCAGAGCTTCCCCAGACCTTGGGAGCCCACCCCTTGCATCAGTGTGCCCTGGATGTGACACATTGAGTCAAAGGAGATTATTTTAAAGCTTTAAGATTTAGTGACTTCCCTGCTGGGTTTCAGACTTGCGATGGGCCTGTAGCTCCTTTGTTTTGGCCAATTTCTCACTTTTGGAATGGGAGAATTTACCAAATGCCTGTATCCCCATTGTATCTTGGAAGTATCTAACTTGTTTCTTATTTTACATCTCATAGGCAAAAGGAATTTGTCTCAAATGAGACTTTGGACTTGAACTTTTGGGTTAGTGCTGGAATGAGTTAAGACTTTGGGAGACTATTGGGAAGACGTGATTGTGTTTTGAAATGTGAGAAGGACATGAGATTTGGGAAGGGCCAGAGGCAGAATAATAGGATTTGGCTCTGTGTCCCCACGCAAATCTCATGTTGAATTGTAATTCCTAATGTTGGGGAATGGACCTGGCAGGAGGTAATTGGATCATAGGGGTGAATTTTCCCCTGGCTGTTCTCATGATAGTGAGTGATTTCTCATGAGATATTGTTGTTTAAAAGAGTTTACCACTTCCCTCTTCCCACTCTCTCTCTCCTGCCACCAGATGAAGATGTGCTTGCTTCCTCTTTGCGCTTCCACCATAATTGTAAGTTTCCTGAGGCCTCACATCCATGCTTCCTGTAGGGCCTGCAGAACCATGAATCAATTAAACCTCTTTTCTCTTACCAGTGTCAGACGGTTCTATAAAGAACAAGTGTGAGAACAAATACGCTGGCTTTGTTCCATCTAACAGTTATTAAAGTACCACCTAAAAGTAAGCAATAAGTGCTTTCTGGTGATATAGACTTGCTATTCATTCAAAAAATATCTGGTCTCCTCTATGCCAAGAACTGTGGGGACTAAAAAACATTGCTTAGTCACTACAATCTGGTTATGAAGATGAGACAAAGCAATAGGATTGGTTAGGAATAAGACTGCATAGAATAACAACCCCAAATGACTGTAACCAACTGCCAGAAAGTGGGATACAGACAACTGATGTCATGAACAGCAGAGGTGAGAAAAGATCAAAGTTGACTGGAGTAAGGGTGAAGTGATTTATAGAGAAAGGGCCTTACAGAATTGATTATATTTCTGTAGAACTAAAGGGGAAAGAGCTGAAGACAAGAACAAGAGCAAAACCAACATTAGTGGAAAGACAAGGACAGAAGATGAGCCTGTGCAGGTTACTCAGTGTGCCCCCCTGTCCCAACCCATCTTTCTCTGCCTTGCCCTATGTTCCAGAAAGCTGGGCTCTACACACATGCCCTCTGGCTTCCTGTTGGGTTCTTGGTGTGGCTGGTCTCTGAATGTTTAACAAGCATTTGATTCAAATACTGCCAACCCCTATGAAAACAATCCCTTCATTGAGTTCCTTCCTTGAGTAACATTTAGTTAATCTCTTCGAGGGCGGCATCAATTTCCTGCCGGGCTTTGACTATTATGCTGAGATACATGTTGAATTTGTAGAGTATTTTACATTTTCATGATTGCATCCAGCACAATCCTGAGCATATATTAAGGTGAATGAATGCAGTTCTCTGAAGCAAAAAACACAATGGTTAAAAACAGAGCAATTGCATCATTTGTGCCTTTCACCTACATTGAATTTGGAACTTCATTATGTACAGGACATAAGGCTTCTCTTGTATTTGATTCTCCCAACACAAAAAAATTTCAAAATGTGTCAAGGTTATCAATCTTTGCTATTAGAACAGAATGAAGTATTATCCTTCAACAGGTGAAAGGATAACAATGGATTTTAAAAATCTATGACAATACAATAATAAATTCTTGATACATGAATTATTCTCAGTGTATAATGCTAAGTGAAAGAAGCCAGACCCATAAGGCTACATACTGCATAATTCCATTTATACAACATTCTGGAAAAGGCAAAACTATACAAACAGAGAACAAATCAGTGGCTGACAACAGATCAGGGTAAGGAAGGTGTTGACTGCAAAGGAGTATCACTAAGGAATTTGGGGAGGTGATAAAATAGCTCTGTGTAATTATGGCAGTGGATTCTATTCATTTGTCAACACTCAGAACTGCACATCAAAAAGGCTAAATTTTAATGTATATAATTTTTCAAATAAACACAAGTTTTGTTTTAAACCAGAATGGGGTGGGGCTTTTGTCTCTCACTCCAGACAGAGCTCCAGTTTCTGTTTTCACTGCTCTGTGTTCTCTGCTCATATATGGCCCTGTGACCTGAAGGTATTGGGAGATCCCTAAGTCAAACACCAGGATCCCTGGAAGCCAGGAAATGAAGCTGTTGACATTATGTATTCTCTCTGGAGAAGTGGAAATTCCTGGACCCTGCTCAGCAAAATTTGTATAGAGATGTGATGTTAGAGAACTATGGAAACTTGTTCTCCATTGGCCTTGTTGTCTCTAAGCCAGGTTTGATCACCTGCCTAGAGCAAAGAGCCCTGGAATATGAAGAGACATGAGACTGTAGTCAGACATTCAGCTACGTCTTCTCATTTGACTCAAGATCTTTAGCCAGAGCAGGCGCTGGGCGCAGTGGCTCACGCCTGTAATCCCAGCACTTTGGGAGGCCGAGGCAGGCAGATCACGAGGTCAGGAGATCGAGACCATCCTGGCTAACACAGTGATACCCCGTCTCTACTAAAAATACAAAAAATTAGCTGGGCGAGGTGGCAGGTGCCTGTAGTCCCAGCTACTCAGGAGGCTGAGGCAGGAGAATGGTGTGAACCCGAGGGGACGGAGCCTGCAGTGAGCCAAGATCACGCCACTGCACTCCAGCCTGGGTGACAGCGAGACTCTGTCCAAAAAAAAAAAAAAAAAAAAGATCTTTAGCCAGAGCAATGCACAAAAGATTCATTAAAAAAAAAAAATACCAATACTGAGAAGGTATGGAAATTGTGGTGGTCATTATAATTTACACTTAAGGAAAGACTCATGATATGGTATGGCTCTGTGTCCCCACCCAAATCTCATCTTGAATTGTAATCTGAGTTGCAGTCCCCATGTGTCAAGGGAGGGATCTGGTGGGAGGTGAGTGAATCATGGGGATGGTTTCCCCCATGATGTTCTTGTGATAGTGAGTTGTCACAAGATCTGTTGGTTGCATAAATGTTTGACAGTTCCTCCTTCACACGCTCTCTCACCTGCTGCCATGTAAGACGTGCCTGCTTCTTCTTCTGCCATGATTGTAGGTTTCCTGACGCCTCCTCATTCATGTGGAACTCTGAGTCAATTAAACCTCTTTTCTTTATGAATTTCCCAGTCTTGGGCAGTTCTTTTATAGCAGTGCGAAAATAGACTAATACAACCGGGAAAGTTTATAATGACTGTATGGATTTACATCCACACCAACAGTGTGCAAGCATTCTCTTTCTTCAAATCTTTGTCAGCATTTGTTATTTTTTGCCTTTTTAATAATAGTCATTCTAAAAGGAGTGAGTTGATATCTCATAGTGGTTTTTATTTGCCTTTCCTGGATAATTATTAATGTTTCACATTTTTAATATATCTATTTGTTATATATGTGTCTTCTTTTGAGAAATGCCTAAGTTTTTTCCTTATTTTTAATACATATTTGTTTTTGTTATATAGTTGGTTGAGATTCTTAAATATTTTAGATATTAATTCCTTGTCAGATTCATAATTTGGAAATATTTTTCCCATTCCTAGGTTATCATTCCATTGATTGTATCTAGTGCTATGCAGAAGTTTTTCAGTTTGAAATAATCTTATTTTTCTATGTTTACTCCTGTTTCCTGGCATTTTGAGGTTAAATTCAGAAAGTAATTGCCCAAACCAATATGTATTTTCTTTTCCCTTATGTTGTCTTCCAGTAGTTTCAGATGTTATATTTAAGTGTTTGATCCATCTTGAGTTGTTTTTTATATGTGGTATGAGATGAGATGAGGGTCTCATTTCTTTCTTCTGCATGTGGATATCCATTTTTTCCCAAAACCATTTACTGAAGAGACGGTACTTTAACCATTACGTGTTTTTTCACCTTTGTCTAAAATCAGTTAGCTGTAAATGCATGGATTTATTTCTGGGCTCTCTATTCTGCTCTATTGCACTATGTGTCTGTTTTTATGTCAGTACCATGCAGTTTTGCTTATTATAGCTTTGTTGTATATTAAGTCAAGTACTGTGATGCCTTCAGCTTTACTTTATTTTGCTCAATTATTTGGACTATTCAGTGTTTTTTGTGGTACCATATAAATTGGGTGATTCCTTTTGTATGTGAAGAATGTCATTGTTATTTTGACAGTGATTGTATTAAACCTGTAGATCATTTTACGTAATATAAACATTTTAACAATATTAATTCTACCAATTTATGAATAAAGAACATCTTTCTTTTTGTCTTTTACTTAATTTTTTTTTTTTCCAGACAGAGTCTTGCTCTATCACCCAGGCTGACATGCAGTGACACAACCATGGTTCATGCAGCCTAAACTGCCTGGGCTCAAGTAATCCTCCCACCTCAGCCTTCTGAATAGCTGGGACCAGAGGTGCATGCCACTATGCCTGGCTAACTTAAAATTTTGTAGAGATGAGGTCTCTCTATGTTTCCCAGGCGAGTCTTGAACTTCTGGGCTCAAATGATTCTCCTGCCTTGGTCTCCCAAAATGCTGAGATTACAGGAGTGAGCCAACATGCCCAATCTTTACTTAATTTCTTACCTTAATGTTCTTTGGCTTTTAATGTAGAGATCTTTCACTTTCTTGGTTAAATTTATTTCTAAATATATATTTTATAGCTATTGTAGTTGTGATTGTTTCTTGATTTCTTTTTCAGAGAATATGTTCTTACTGTATAGAAATGCTACTGACTTTTGTGTTTTAATTTTGTATCCTGAAAGTTTGCAGAATTTATTAGTTTTAAGATTTTTGGTAGAGTGTTTAGGATTTTTATTATATAAAATTACATCATCTGCAAAGAAGGACGATTTAACTGTTTCCTTTACAATCTGGATGACTTTGATTTTGTTCTCTAAAGGCTCAGATTTGGACATCCAGTACTATGTCGAACAAAAGTGATGAAAGTGGCCTTCTCTGTCTTGTTATAGCTCTTAGAGAAAAAGCCTTACTTGTTTTTGTTTAGTATGATGTTACCTGTGCGTTTGTCATGCATGGTCAGTATTGGGTTGAGGTACATTGGTTCCACACTGAATATACTGAGAGTTATTATCATAAAATAATGGCAAGCTATGTCAAATATTTTTTCTGAATCTATTTAAATGTTATACTTGGTCTTGAGGTCAGAATTTGGGGAAATGCATCCATACCTAGAGGGGTCCCTGATAGGGCATCACATTTAACATTCTGTGGACATGATGACCTGTAAGTGTCTGATGCCCAAAAGAGAACTGAGGCCCAGGATTGTCATCTTTGTTCACTGAATTATGCCTAGTTTTTTAAAAAGCAACTGTACAAATTAAGTGCTTAATATATGTGTTGAATAAATGAACCCCAACCAGAAACACAAAAACAAAAATAAAATGGTATGTAGCTTTTCAGGCATGTGGGAAAACTTTAGAATTCTCTACCCTCCCCTCCACCCTCCATTCACTTCTGGAGATTGACAGTTACCTGAAAGGCAAAATGAAATGATCAGACATCTCCATAGCCTGAAAAATATGTATTTCCTTAAACCGGCATTTTGGCACTATTGATATTTTTGGGGTGTGTCCTGTGCGTTGCAGGACTTTTAGCAGCATGCCTGGCCTTTATGCACTTGATGTCAGTAACGACTGCACTATTCTCCCCTCACTGTGACAACCAAAAATGGTTTAATGTTGTCATGTATTTCCTAGGAAGTCTAAGGCAAAGCTGTCTTAGACTGAGAATCACTGCTTTAGACTAATTTTAAGAACTACTTTGGCCAGGCCCAGAGGCTTATGCCTATAATCCCAAAACTTGGGAGGCCAAGGCAGAAGGATGGCTTGAGCTTGGGCAACATAGTGAGACCTCATTTCCATTTTTAAAAAAAGAAATTAGGTGGGCATGGTAGCATGTGCTGGTAGTCCCAGCTACTGGGAGGCTAAGATGAGAGGATCACTTGAGCCTGGGAAGCCGAGGCTGCAGTGAGCCAAGATCTTGCCACTACACTCCAGCCTAATTGACAGAGCAAGACCCTGTCTCAAAAGAAAAAAAAAAAAAAGAATTACTTTATAGAATTGAATATACCAAACTATATATGGTGTACTTTATAGGGGTTTAGAAAGTTTTCTAGGGTAATTTTGGCTGGGTGGATAGAGAGAGATGTTTTTCACCTTGTATATCGACTTTGGAACCTCAGGACTGCCCAGATAATGATGACTTTATTATAGAAATAATATATGTCAAGACTTTGTCTCTTGTCCTATAGCCTCACTGAGTTGGTTTATCTCTTTTATTAGAGTCATAAGATTAGAACCAAAATAATTCTAATATGATATAGGAAAAAAACAGACCTAAAAAGTTTTAAAATATATTAAAGATAGGAAAGACCTATGGCTTTGTAATTGCTACAATAACTATGTATTATTGCTGAAGTTTAATGGAGATCATTGCCTTTCCTTTCCAGGAGGCAAAGTGTTTGCAAGATTACTCAGTCTATATCCTTGTTGTTTATTCTTGAACCATTTATTTGCTCTAGATTAAGGAAAAAGAAAGCAATTACGTCTTAATTATCTTATATAATTTGTGAAGAAAGCACAACAGAGAAATTATCTTGCTTATTTTATGCGATGATTACAAGAAAGTATTCCTGCATAGAAAGAATAAAGTTGAAAAACAAAGCGTTAGTGGAATGGCATTAAATGCTAATTGTTCTTAAAATTTGATCATTCTAGAATACCTAAATATTAATTTAATTATCAAAGGAACCTTTCTTAGGGCCATAGTAATAACCAAATTGGTGTTTACTACCAAAATACTTATCACGAAGTATGAAATAAAGAATTCGGCCTTGCCCAAATAAAGAACTAGCCTTTCCCCCTCAGCGTCTGCGGGATATTCTAGGTCATATCTGATAAAACGTGTCTTCTTTTTAGGGTGTGACCTGGTCAGACCGGATTTTAAGGTAGGGCCACATGTGTCAGGGTAGGATCTGACCACTCCAGAAAGATCAACCATGTGACTTAGGGTGGGGATTTCGTGTTATGCATTCAGTTGACCTGGAGACTGAGTAAAATCGTGTGGGCAGTCAATCAATCACGTCTTAAGCACAGTCCTGGTTAAAAACCCTGAACACCAAAGCTTAGGTGAGTTTTCCTGTTGGCAATACCCCGTATATATCACACGTCAGTGCTAGGAGGGTAATGTCTCCTCACTCAATGGGAGGAGGACAATGTGGGCTTTAAGTTTGGAACCTTGCAGACTGTGTATCTCTCTGGCTAATGTTAACATGTATTCTTTCCCTACAACAAATCATAACCATGAACATAATCATTTTTAGCAAGTCCTGTGAGTTCTTCTAGCAAATTATCAAACTTGAGGGTGGTTGTGCAAGTTTAGGAGATTGCAGTGGTGTCAGAAGTGAGGGTGGAGGACTGTGTCCTCCAACTTTGATACTTAACTCATTTGGGAATGAGTTGATGAACTCATGCCCAAATTCATTCTTTTAAAAAGTCATTGTTCATGTCTTAGAGGAACTTAATAACTTAGGTAAGATGAGAAGCATTTGAGGAACAGGCAATATGTACTCATATACAAGGTGTCAGGCAGAGTAACGCTACTGAGAAGGGACAGATTGGAGGGAGGAATGCACATGACAAGGCTTTAGGAAAGAAATGTGATTCTTTTTTTTCTTTTTTTGGCTTAAGTAAAAGGATCTGGAAAAAAAGAAAAAGAAAAGAAAATATAGGGTCTGGACTGATTGTGAGAAAAAAAGAAGCTAATTCTACAGAGAAACCAGTAAAAATGAAAGCACAAAGGCAGGAGAAATCACAAAAGAATAGCAGGCAGTTTGGGACGGAAGATTGAAGCAGGTGTTGTGGTTGACTCCCCAGCAGCCCTGACACTCCCATATGATGATTAACCTAAGCCATCTGGGGTCATTCCAACCCCCTTTCTCAGCAACTAGTTTAGGAATGTGCGTGTTAACCAATTCTAGCCAATGAAGTACAAGGGAAAGTGTTTGGGGCCTTCTAAAAAGCAGGCATATGGCTGGGTGTGGTGGCTCATACCTGTAATCCCAGTACTTTGGGAAGCTGAGATAGAATTGCTTGAGATCAGGAGTTCAAGACCAACCTGGTCAACATAGAGAGATCCTATCTCTATCACATATTTAAAAGAGTAAATAAATAAATAAATAATAAAAAGCAGGCATAGGAATACATCTATCTTCTCCTTCTGGCCATTGTCATGTCTGGACACCTAGAACCATCTTGCTACTGAGCTGAGGCTGAAGTCAATTCATGAAGGGGAGGCCATGATTAGAAGACCACACAGAAGCAAAGCTAGAGCCCTGTAGTTTGCATTAAGAATCTAAAGTAGCCTAGAATTGTCTTTTAGATACATTTAATATACATTTCCTTATTGTTTAAGCCATCTGAGACTGATAATCTGTTACTTGTAGCTAATAGTATGTGGCAGGCAGAAGGCCCTTTCCCAAAAAACTACCCATGCCCTAATGTCTAGAAATTGTAATCATGTTAGGTTACATGGCTAAAGTGATTCTGCAGATACAATTAAGTTTGCAGATCTCAAAATGGAAAGATCATCTTGGATTATCTGGGTGAGCTTAATCTAATTAAATGAGTTATTGACAGAAGATAACTTTCTCTAGCTGGAGTGAAAGACATGAGGCAGAAGAGGAAGTTGGAGCAATAAGACAAATTGACCTGATTTCTGGCTTTAAAGATGAAGGCAGCTGGCTGGGCACGGTGGCTCATGCCTGTAATCCCAGCACTTTGGGAGGCTGAGGCGGGCGGGTCACCTGAGGTCAGGAGTTCAAGACCAGCCTGGCCAACATAGTGAAGCCCCATCTCTACTAAAAATATAAAAATTAGCCAGGCATGGTGGTGTGCATGCCTGTAATCCCAGCTACCCAGGAGGCTGAGGCAGGAGAATCACTGGAACCCGGGAGCTGGAGGCTGCACTGAGCCAAGATCAAGCCACTGCACTCCAGCCTCCAGCCTAGGTGGCAGAGCGAGGCTTTCAAAAAAAAAAAAAAAAGACGAAGGGAGCCATGAGCCAAGGAATGTGGGCAGCCTCTAGACATTGAGAACAAACTCTGACTAACAGTCAGCAAAAAACCAGGGACCTCAGTCCCACCCTATCAGGAAGAAATTTCCCTGAGTAGTTTGAATTATCTCCATTCTTTAATTCGCACCCATATTTCCTCTTGCCTTTCTATTGATCTTTAATAATATGGCAATAGAGCCTATGGAACGTCATTGTAAAAAAAGAAGAAGAGGAAGAACAACAACAAAGATTGTGACCATTCCTTGAATGAATACAAAGTTCCAGTAAAGTTGAGTGTGTTTCTGACTCACTGAGTAATAACGCATTCAGCCCTCCACCCCCAGTGTTAAATGTTTTCAGAATTAGGTGACTAATTCATCCTCTTCTCACAGCAGCTTCTGTAAAACCAAAATCTTGTTTGTTCCAAAAAGCCACATGAGTGTCTTAAAATAAAAGTCATAGTTGTAAGGTCATGGTTTTCTCCTTTGTAAAATTATACTAAGCGATTCGGCTCTTGTAGGAGACAGAGGAGAGGAAGAGAAAGGTTTAAAAGAAGGCATTCATTCCCAGTAGCACATTCTACCATGTTGCTATTTGTATCAGTCCCCTCAAGTTTCCAAATGTTTCTGTTTTCTCACAACTAGCTATTGTTGGGTGTAAGGCCTTTGTATGAATCATGCTGTGCTCAACAAGCATACTCTTGCTTGCTGTCAACCTCTCCCAACACACACACAATTAACTCCCTGCTTTGGTTCTCTCTCAGTCCAGGGAGTATTTATCCAGTCAGCAAAAAATCAAGGTAACTCCCCAAAAAGCATATTCCAATACCTAACAATTTACCAGCGTTTTTTGTTTGTTTTTGAGGGAAGCGGTTGCTCCCATTTATGAAATACATTACCATACGGAGGCCACTGTATTAGGTATTTTGTTAGTATTAATTCCTTAAATCAAAATGGAAAGTCATTTGGAGGCTACCAACAAATGCAACAACAACAATAAATCAAGCTGTATGTGCCAGCCATTCTGTCTCAAGAGTGAAGTGAAATCACTAGACCAGCCCTCAGTGGCTCATTCTTGGATATACATTCCCCATTGAGAATTCTACAGAAGCTACTGATACTACCCCGGGAGAAAGGCACATCGTCATAAAATTGTGTATGTAATGGCAAGAGTCTGGCAGGCTCCTTGACTCCAGGGAAATATGGACCCCCGATGAGGAGTCCTACACTGGAGCAGTGGTCTCGAAACTCCTTTGCTAATAAATCCTTTCCGAGACAAAAACCTATTCCCAAATTGATGGATATTTACTTACAAATTATATACATGTACTGTTCTACTAATATGTATATTAAAAAACACTCAAAAATTAGAATCACAAAAACATTAGATAAAAACAAATATTAAAAGGTCCCACTCCCAGTGAATGGTTTTACACATGCCCTACATCAGGGGCCCCAAGCCCTGGGCGGCAGCAGACTCGTACTGATCTTCAGCCTGTCAGGAACCAGGCCACACAGCAGGAGGTGAGCAGGTGAGCAGGCATTCCCGCCTGAGCTCCGCCTCCTCTCAGATCAGCTGTGGCATTAGATTCTCATTGGCGCACAAACTCTACTGTGACCCGCACATGCGAGGGATCTAGGTTGCACACTCCTTATGGGAATCTAATGCCTGATGATCTGAGGTGGAATAGTTTCATCTCAGAACCATCACCCCACCCCACCCTGGTCTTTGGAAAAATTGTCTTCCATGAAACCAGTCCCTGGTGCCAAAAAGGTTGGGGACTCTTGCCCCAGGGCCCATGGTCCAGTTGCATCTTGCTGCCAGATTTCTCAGAGCATCAAGCTCATGAGGCAAAAAGCTGAAAGTACTACAGAGAAAACGCTAAACGTCAGATAAAAATAATTCCTAACATTCTGTGATTAAGAAGCTTTACCTATTCTCACCTCTTTTATAAGATAAATAATCCTAGTAAAGATGTCTCAGCAGGGGGGTTTACTGGAAAAGCTTTGACTAGTCACCCACAAAAGGACCAGATTTCCTAAGAAGAATCACTCTGCTTTCAGGCCACAGTCATACTGTACTTGTTAAACCAAACTGTGTTGCTTTTCATCAGCTTAAGACCTAAGTGGAGAATAGCATTGGAAGGTTGCATGGCATTCTAGAAACAGAAAACTTTTACATTCAAATTTCTCTCTCTGAATCTTATTGGCTAGGATAAGTCATTTAACTTGTCTGGGTCTTAGATACCTTAACTCATAAATGAGGAAAAGAAGAATATGTACGTATTACATGGCTTACATGTAGATTAAAATTCAAAGATAACATTAATGGGGTGAAAGTGTTCCATAAATTATAAAATGCTATATAACTGTGAGGAATTAAAACACTTAGTGTTCCCATAATTAAAAGTCAAATAATTGATAAAAGTAACTATTTTCACATAAAATTTGCATGTGCCCTTATAGAGAAAACCAGCATGCAAATTAAAATTTTAAAGCCCACTCCAGATCCTTCGAGGCATGCATTTTGACAGCCTGCTGCTCCAAGTCCAAATCCCACAGCTAACTGCTAGCTAACTGGGTTGTAACTGACTGGTGTTCCCTGCCCCACCTGTGAACTTTGGGACCCGACCCCCCAGTCTGATGTCCCCTGTGCCCGAGAAACATGATCCAGAGGTGTCCTTCATGGATTAAGTCATTGAAGATGACTTACACAAACAGTTTTAAAGCTTCAAAATTTATTGCTGTACATTTTCTCATAGCATTTACTATGGAAATACTAATAGTGCAAATATTTATTTTGGACTTCATAGCATTTGAGAAATCACAAAGCTTGTTTATATCTTTGCAATTATTTATGAAGATCTATATTACTTTAAAAATCCAAACAAGTAATCTTATATTCAAAGAGATTGTATAACACTCTCTAGATCTCCTTTTTAGACCAAAAAAAAAAAAAAAAACCCTGGAAGCCACCAAGGGCATTTCTTTCCTTTATAATACATACAGCTTCTAACACTTTCCAACTACATGACCCTTGTTCATTCACAGATTCATTCAACAAATATTTAATGACAAGCTATTATGTGCCAGGCACTGCGCTAGGCTCTAGGAACATTAGGATGAAAAAGCACAATCTCTGCTTTTACGGTGCTTACAGTCTAATAGTAGAAACAGACATGCAAAAAAATTACAATACAATACAATAAAGTGCTTCCATGGAGGTATTTACAAAGTGCAGTGGGAACAGGGAAGGCGGAAAAGAACATCTGCCTGGAGAAATCAGGGACAACTTCACAGAGGAGGTAGCCATTGAGCTGAGACTTCATCAATGATTAGGAATTCACCATGTAGACAGGCAGGCAAAGGGTGTTTCAGGCAAAGGGAACAACAGGTACAAAGACACAGAGGCCCAAGGGGCACTTCAAAGAAGGAAGTAAAGAGGTTTTTCTTGAGCTGAAGGTGCAATGAGGAATAGTGGCAGGATGAGGCCAGACAGACAAGCAGGGATCAGATCAAGAAGAGCCTTTTGACCATTCTTCCATTTATTCAGCAAACAGTTACTGAGTCATTACTAGGTGCCAGTCACTCAGCTAAGCGCTGGGGCTGTAACGGGAAATCAGACAAACACATCCTTGCTCTCATGGAGCTTACATTCTAGTAGAGAAATAGACAAAAAGCCAACAAATAAATAAAATACAGATTTAGAAAATGTCTACAAAGGAAATAAGGTGCTGAGGCAGAAAATAGTGTCACAGGGATAGGCGGTAGTTAGGGTTATTAGCAAATGCCTCTTGGAAAGGATGTAAAACTCACACCTGCAGGGATAGGGACAATAGTGTGCTCCAATGTGAGCACCCACTATGTGCCAGGCACTGTGCTACACACTTTAGAAACAGTCTATCTCATTGAATCCTCACAACAACTCTATGAGGTAGGTATTATTATTCCTATTTCACTGAGGAGGGACAGGCTCAAAGAGATTAAATAACCTGACAAGTCACACAAATGGCAAAAATCAGGATTCAGACACAGGTTCTCCTAATTTCAAAGTGCGTGCTCTTAAAAATCACTCTAAACTGCATACAAAGATAAGTGAGGGAAATAATACAGTCACATTTGCCTGTTTTGATATCTTTCTGATGATTATATGGAGGGGGAAAAAGGGGGATGGAGAGAGGGAAGCGGAAGAAAGTGGACAGGTGAGCAAGAAAGGAAGCCACTGAAAGTCCAGTGGACAGGAAAGGCAGTTCATATGAAGGCAGTGATCGTGGGGATGGAGGAGATGTGGGGTGCAGTCAGTAGTTCTAACAGGATTGATGAGAAGTCAGAAGCAAGGGAAAGGGCAGCATTGTGCTCACTCCTGGGCTTCTGCCTTGCGTAACTGGAGAAGATGGCTTGCTTTTACCAGAGTGAGGGAATGGAAGAGGGTGGTAGGTTTGTGGGAACCAGGTGATGAAGTTTTGAACATGTTGTCTTGTGGGTATATTGGGAACACCCTGGACTTATGGGATGGTCCCCAAGGGACACCATATAATGGCTTTCATACCTTGTTCTCCACCTGAGCAAAGTATATAAGCAGAAAAAAAAATCAGTTTTATATGTGTATACATTGTGTTTTTGCTTTTACAAGCTGTTTAGAAAAGCACATGTATCTTGGCTGGATTGGTTTGTAAAAATAATATATGATCACCAAGGTGAAGTTACCCCAACCCCGATCACAAATGAAGAATCATGGACTTGGGGGAGGAAGAGAAAAGCCCTTGGACATCCATTCTCACTAGTCATACTAGCTTTTAAAAAGAAATCACTATGATCCTCACCCCCACCCCAGTTGGGACAGTCTGATGGGGCGGGCAGGCACCTTCTACCATTGGCCTCTCAGGGTCTACAAGCTTCCCTGCTCATCCACCAGCAGGACTGCTTCAAGGAAACTAAGGGCCCTAGGGTCCAGGGATCAAAGTTGAGCGCAAATCAGGAATTCCAAGAAGTATTTATGTAGTTTGGCATAAAAGTCCAGGAAAAACAGCAGCCCAAACCTAGCCAGTCATATTGCTTTGACTATTCCCCTCTTCTTCCCTGCCTTGGGAACTGGAGGTAGTGGTAATAAAATGTACAGGTGACACTCATGTGGAATTGGTCATACCCCTGACTGCATCATTTAGGGTCTAATTTTAAAAGAACTCAAGAATTAAGAAATAAACACACCCTTTCTATAGAATGATTTTACTTTTGCTCTGTCTTTCAAAATTTGTTTTAATTTGCTTATAACCACTCCCTCCCTTCCTTGGTATCAGATTAAGTATGTTTTGATTTTAGAAATCATTTAATAATGTAATGCTAGTTTTCATAATTAAATATCAATAAATTCAAGTGGTATGAAAGTTACACTCACGAGTTTCAACAGAAAAAGAATGTTAATATTTTGGAGGCCAGGCCAGGTACAGGTAATGGTTTGTAAAGTATTACAAACCCTTTCATTAAGCAACTCGCCTAGAAGCTGCCTCTCACTGTAGCCAAGAGTCTGACCTGCACCTGTTAACTCAGTAAGCTAGTGGACGTTAGAGAGTGCCAAACCTTCTTTAAAAAACAATAAACATGGATGCCTTCTAGTAACACCTGAAGGGTACTTGTGTATTTGACTCATGCCCAAGGGAAGAAAAGGCCTTATTCTTATAGAACTATCAGAAGTCCGAGTCACAGGCAAGGAAAAAAATTACACATGCTAGATGATATTTAGCAGAAATTCTTAGAAATTCTGGTGAAAGCACAATTCTCACAATGTCCAGAGGCAATAGTTCATACTGCAAATGTATGCGCTATCTTCCTCCACCTCCATGTCAAACCTAAGGCCCAGGGATCAGAGCTGAATGTAAATCAGAGGAAGGCTAACGAGGGGTTCTTTATTGTGTGTGCTCTTCAACAGAAAGAATTCCAATCAGTCTGTGAATATAATCATTTATTTGTCTTTACAGTGATGATGGAAGAATGTACAGGTGTCCCCTTTCAATAAAGTATAAAAATATGTTTATATACAGTGAAGTCACAATAATCTTTAACTGGGAAATTTATTTAGAATTCCTGATCTGTTCTTATTAAAACTGTGGGGGAAACAAATGTTTTACGTAAGTGCTACATTTCCAGTAGATTGCACCTGGCATCAAAAGCTCAGCTTCATCTTAGGGTCCTGCTTGATATTACAAAAGACTAATTTTAAGTCCTAGGACTCAAAATAAACATGATTTTTTGAATAATAGATATATACATCAAAAATACATCTAAAAAGGCATTGGTTAGTGCTATTAAAAAGCTCTATGTGCTCGGGTACATTTTTTTTCTTACAGGCAAAAGCCAGTGGAAACATTTTTGTTCAATTTCTAGGCATTTTCTCTTGGGGAAAGTCGGTCGAAAGTTACCTGTAAAAAAAAAAAAACAGAACAAACTTAACTAATCCAATGATTTATCAGGTGAGAGGTCAGCAATACTCAGAAAAGAATTAGAGATTGAATTCCACTTAGAACCATGCTTTTACAGCCTTGATGAACATGTAGTTACAGCACTTCATAAATAAAAGGTGCTCAACATATCCCCTCATTGTTTTGTTTTATTTTGATGATAACCTTTACTACCCTGTTAATTTTCCAAAGAAATCATATGTATTCTTCTATATGTTTACACAAATATTTTCTAACTACAATTAACTACATCGGCATAAAAAGAGAATTCAAAGGGCATACAAATGAAAAAGCAGAACAGATACACACCAATCCAAATATATTTTGAGAAAATGTAGAAAAATTTCTACTCAAGATACTTTATTTTACTTCACCATTTCTTTCACATGAGATCATTTACAGATGACACGTATGCACCGAGTCTTCCTATTGTTTAAGCTGGGTGAAATGGCACTGTGCAACTGCAAATTGAACTGTTTATGTATTTGATATCCTATCTCGTGTATAGCTAAATATATTCACACCTTTGTTTTTGTAGTCATCTTCTTCTTACAATCAGTCCTAAAATGTTTGTCTAATATCCTGGCACTTCTCTAGGATTGTAAAATTTAAGTAACACAGTAAATTGCGACCTGTTATTTAACTAACCAAATAAATAAATGAATAAACATCCACCTTACTAATAGGAGGATTAGAAAGAGCTGAGGCATGATGAGGCTGGCCAACCTGAAGGGACTTTGGTTATCTCTTATGAGCCCATGAAGATGGCCACATCCCACCCTTTGCCCAACTAAGTCCTACCTATACCACAGGTTATTACGGACAGCTGATTAAGTCATGTGGTCATGCTTTAGTTTATTAAAACTTTTAGGTATATATAGGGTTATTTGAGTAAGGTAAATGTAATTTTCATAATTAAGAAGTACATCTAAATCTTCCCCAATCTATAAGTCTAATGGCTTGGTCTAATAGTGCCATTCTCAAGTTTGGAAGATTACATAAATAATTTGAATCTCTCCCTACCTAACATGCCAAAATAATGGCTACTTTTAAAGAACTGATTAAAATTCTAATCATTCAACATTAGTTTGTTATTACTATTATCCACATTTGTGCAAGGCAATGAGCAGTTGCCAACTTCTATGTAAGTATAGTGCCAGTGCCTACAACACAGGCTCGCTCACATAAACAAGGGTATAGTCTGGATGTCAATCTGCAAAGTAATCTGTAAAGGAAGCAAAAGTCGGCCGGTGGCTCATGCTGTAATCCCAGCACTTTGGGAGGCTGAGACGAGCAGATCACCTGAGGTCAGGAGTTCAAGACCAGCCTGCCCAACATGGCGAAAACCGTCTCTAGTAAAAACACAAAAAATTAGCTGGGCATGGTGTCAGGCACCTGTAATTCCAGCTACTTGGGAGGCTGAGGCAGGAGAATCGCTTGTACCCGGGAGGCAGAGGTTGCAGTGAGCTGAGATTGCACCCCTGTACTCCAGCCTGGATGACAACAGCGAAACTCCATCTCAAAAATAATAATAAAAAAAAAAGGAAGCAGAAGTCTAGTAAAACCTCAATTAGGTGACCCTTGATTATCTGAAATGATTTCATGAGAAAAGTCTAGAAAAAAAACAAAAAGCCCTGACAGAAGAGAATGGCTTTCTGAGAGTCCATTCTGAAGCAACAGTGCAGAAGCTGGATCAGGTGAGATCCAGATCCCTCTGTGCTCCAGCGATGGTGTGGCTGAAGCCGTGGACAGTAGAAACACACTTCAGACTTCCCTCTGAAAGACTTCCGGCATATTAAGTATACTCATCAAAGCCCATAAATACATCCTCGCCAGCTTGGAAAACAAAATCCAAGTATCAACACAGCATCTTCATGTCTTCAATACGGGAGTGCAGTGGCGCGATCTCGGCTCACTGCAACCTCCACCTCCCAGGTTCAAGTGATTCTCCTGCCTCAGCCTCCCAAGTAGTTGGGATTACAGGTGCCTGCCACCATGCCCAGCTAATTTTTGTATTTTTAGTAGAGACAGGGTTTCATCATGTTGGCCAGGCTGGTCTCAAACTACTGACCTCAGGACATCCACCCACCTCAGCCTCCCAAAGTGCTGGGATTATAGGCGTGAGCCACCACACCCAGCCTGAAATGATTCTGTATGGTCAGGAAACTGTGACCCAGAAGTGCTGCCATGAGTGGACATGTAAATGTAAGACATTATATGTATTACTGGATTTTGGTCTTGCTGTGGCATGAAAGATAAAGGCACTCATGGAAGGGGATAATTGTGTTAACAATTAAACTCACCCTCCCTGCAATCCCTACCCTTAGCCTGTTCCCCTACCAAACAGAGTTCCCTCCCACCCAGCTCAAGTGATGGCTCAAGTGAAAACCCTGAGGCATCCTCGCCACTCTCTCACCCTCACTTCCAGGCAGTCACCTGGTCACGTGATTCTTTCTCCAGATATATCTCAGATCTACCCATCTCTTCTTCTCCCAACCCATTCGCATGTCAACATCCTCCTAAAGCCATCATCATCTCTTGTGAGACTACCACAGCAACATCCCAACTGGTCTCCTTGCTTTCAAGCTTTCCCTACTCCAATCCTTGTATTCATGCAGCAGCCATAGGGCTCTTGTAAAGAAGCAAAACTGATCATGCTACTGACTCTTCATTGATTCCTACTAATTTTCATGATCAATCTCAAGTGGTCATCAATCTCCCTAACAACCCACAGGTCCTACGTGACTAGGTTCATCACCCACACATTCCCCCCGCTCCTTCCCAGACATACTACATTCCAACCACGTGGATAATTTCTTCATTCCTTAAAGAAACCAAGTTTCTCCTTGCTGTTCCTTCTAATGGGAACACTTTTACCCAAACTTCTCCTGGCTCACTCCTATGTATCTTTCAGGCTCAACATAAATGTCACTTTCTCAGAGAGGCTCTGTTGACCCTTGACATCATATTAGCACCCCATCCCTCCCTCTGTTTTGGCTTCAAAGGAAACTAATAAATAATTGGTTTTGGGGTGCCAAAAAGGAAGACATGGCCTGCCAAAACAAAGCAGGATGGAAGCCGGGAAGCAAGACGCCACAGAAAGCCTTAAGATCTGCATGTGCTCCTCTGAAGACAAGGTATGCCCATGGCATAGAGCCAAGAGCCTGGAATGTGAGTTTGAGATAAGATCAAAATGTGCATTTTTGTTGCTGTTTTTTGAGTCAGAGTCTTACTCCATCCCAGGCTGGAGTGTAGTGGCACAATCTCGGCTCACTGCAACCCCTGCCTCCCGGGTTCAAGCAATTCTTGTGTCTCAGCCTCCCGAGTAGCTAGAATTACAAAATTCCAGCTATTCTACCACACCCAGCTAATTTTTATATTTTTAGTAGAGACAAGGTTTCACCATGTTGGCCATGCTGGTATCAAACTCCTGACCTCAAGTGATCCACCTGCCTTGGCATGCCAAAGCGCTGAGATTACAGGCATGAGCCACCAAACCCAGCCTAAAAATGTGTATTTTTTAAGGTAAAGTATTTATTATACTTTTTAGTGTCCTTCTTGTTCTCCCTGCATCAAATCTGGGCTAGGGAGAATCTAAGAAGAAAAAGAAAGAGATTTTGCCTGCTTTGCCACCATAATTTTAAAGAGGAAGCAATATGCCCTGGAGGCTACTGTGATAGAGATGACAGTCACCTTCCTCTCCTGGGGCCATTCCTCCCTACCTGACAAAGTCCTTTTCTTCTGCTGCTGCTCTTCTCTAGTGACACCTTAGAGGCTTTCCACCTGGTTTTAATAAAGGAGACTAGATCCCTTGCAAGTGACTGCAGGGGTGTGAATGTCCTCCCAGTATGAGAACAAAAGGATGCAATAACTTACATGGTCCTTCAATCCAGAGAGAAGAACCAAACAACAGCACATGCGGAGCAGAGCAGTTGCTTTTTCATTCACTGCTGAAGAAGCTAAAGGGTAAATAACAAGAAAATACAACGACGCCTTTTTTTTTTTTTTTTTTTTTTTTTTTCTGAGATGGGGTTTCACTCTGTTACCAGGTTGGTGAACAGTGGCACAAGTTTGGCTCACTGCAACTTCTGCCTCCCAGGCTCGAGTGATCCTCCCACCTCAGCCTCCTGAGTAGCTGGGACCACAAGCACACAATACCACAGCCAGTTAATTTTTTGTATTTTGGGTAGAGATGGGGTTTTGCCATGTTGCTCAAGCTGGTCTCAAACTACTGAGCTTAATTGATCGCCCGCCTCAGTCACCCAAAGTGCTGGGATTACAGGCAGAAGCCACTGTGTCCGGCCAAGAAAATACATCTTAAGTTCCAAGTCACTCTCTCTGGTGTCAGTTTACCTGATCATATTCTTAGGCTTCATCTCCACTGTCCATTTCAATATCCATCTCTTCTGTGTCAGCAGCTCGTGACAAGATGTCTGCCATCAGTGCTTCTTCCAATTTCTTGCGTACCTGCTGTACTCGCTCTTCCTGTTTCCTTTTTAAAAACAGAATAAAAAGGCACTGAGAATTTGGCAAGTAATGACAATATGAATCTGCTACAGAAGTTCATCCTTACTTCAAAATCATTAAATTCCTAAGAAGAATAGACTTCCTTTTTAGATTTTTGTGCAGAGGTTGCTTCTACACACAAATCAAATCTCACGAATGAGCCTTGCCAAAAAGAGGAATGTTCACACAGGCAGTTATCCCTCATCACACATGAAATTCTAGAAAGAGCAGATTGACGTCAGTGACCTTTTCTTCAACTTCGAAAATGTCAACTGTGTCAAGATTTGGGTTTATTCCTATAAGGACAATTAGAAATAACTTAGAAGCAGGAATAAAAGATGGAGGGAACATAAATAACGAAGGAAAAGTGACTTGTTCATAGAAGCACTAAGAAAGATGGAGGAAGCAGAGACGTGATAAGCTGGGATTTAACTGACATTCTGCGGCTAGGTTAGTTAGGAGAGATCTCTCTCCTGGGTTCCCAGGTCTGCAGGCAACAGGTCAGCATGAAGGAGCCAAGACCACATGATCCTGCACACCGAGGACAGACACTGAAAAGCCTCTCTTCAACTAAGAAAGTGAGTTGCTTAAGAACACGCCATGAGTTTCTCTGTGTCTCAGTGATTACAAAGGAACCTCAAAAGTGAGGGTTAATAACTCCGAGTCATTAAAAAGGCTCTGAACCATTAAAGCACAGGAAGAAGGGCTATCAGTATACACTTTATCTTTAAAAAAAAAAAAAAAAAAGAAAGAAAGAAAAAAGTAGATCCCCCAGAGGGTAAGAGATAAATTCCTAATACGGGTCTAGCAAGCAAAGCTCGGTAAATAGAAATTGACATCCAGAACCAAGTAGAGAAGCAAAGGTTGAAGAAAGACAAGAGAAGAGAGAAGGCTGGTAGGAAAAGGTTCCAGTGGGAACAGGAACAGAAGGCAATGGCAGAGGAGGGAGGGTCAGCAGAACAGAAAAGGGGGCAAACCTCTTGAGACCAGAAGAAAAGAGATGAGGAAAGATGCAGACAGGGAGATGAAGATGCAACAAGGAATATACTAAGGGTTCTACTGAAGAAAAAAAAAAAAAAGTAATTTTCTCTACCAATAACTGAGGAAGACAGATTGCAGCAATTCCCAAACTTGGGACAGCAGAGAGGTAGAGGAGCAATGCTATAGAAGATTGCACTAAGGGTCCCTGAGTGCATAGGGGTTCAACCAGCTGCCAAGTTATATTCAGTCTACTCAAGATCACACCCCTTTGACCAAATAAGACTATGTCCAAGGTAGTGAAGGTAACATATATGTACTGCTTCCCACAAAAACTCTGGATATCTTTATTAAACTCCAAAATACCACAAAGAGTTAAAAGGTATAGACTTCCACTCATTAAATGAATTTTCAAAAAGAGGGAAGCTGTCACTGGGTCAGTCTTAGCTCTATAGCCTCTGTCATATTAAAAGAAACTGGAATTTGACAGATTTTCATGTCATGGGGCAGGGTCAAGCAGAACACATTTGTTTATTTCTTATACAGTTGGTCTCACCTCTGGGTCAGTGACTCAAAGTTTATGACAAATGACATATTGGTTTCACTGGCAGTCTCTCACTAATAAGAGTACAAGAATCTTCACAGCTGTCCTAGAGTAGCCTCATTAGGAAGATGGAGCAAATGGCACCATATGCAGTAATTTGGATGGAGAATTTTATCTTAAACTCTAACATTTGCCATTGATTTTCTTCTATCTTGAGCATTACTTTCCACATTTGTGAAAGCTGAAATTTAATCATTTGCCCATTGCTGTAGGCAGAATTGTAAGATGGTCCACAACAGTCCCCCTTCCCCAAAACCACCCTTACGTGCACTCTTTATATAATTATCTCCCCTTATGGGTGAGCAGAACTTGTGAATATGATGGGATATCTCTCCATGATTAGCTTACTAATCAATTGATTACCAATCAAGAGAGAGATTATTATAGTGGGCCTGACCTAATAGGACCCCTTAGTGGAGCTGGGATCTTCCTGACAGAAGCATACAGGGGCACATGGAGGAGCCACGAGACAAGGAACTACAGGCAGCTTCCAGGAGCTAAGACAGCCACCATCCCATAGCCAAGAAGAGAACAGGCGCCTTAGCCCTAAAACACAAGGCATGAATTCTGCAACCACCATATGAGCTTGAAAGAGAACCCCAAGCTTCAGAAGGGAACACAGTCCGGTGACACTTTTAAGACCCAAACACAGAACCCAGTCACACCAGGCCCAGACTTCTGACCTCACAGAACTTTAAGCTAATAAATGGGTATTCTTTTAAGCTGCAAAGTTTGTGAGAATTTGTTACAAAGTATTAAAAAACAAAAGTACTCATCAATGCAAACATTATCAAATATGCTAAAAATACTTGAGATATATCTTGTTGGGGTCTTCAGTTGGAGGTTTAATGTCGACAGACTATTGGATACCCAATTAGGTAAAGAGTGACAGTTCCATTTGCAGTAATTTATTTTGAACATGTACTAATTCAACAAGGAGTATTTGCTTCCTAATTTCTGTCATGACAATTAAATCAAATGAGCAATTTGTTAGACAAATTTACCCAAAAAGGAAATCATCCAGAATTGGCTTTGAGATCGTTTCCTCAACTACCAAAAGAACTGGTGTTGAAGCCGTCAACATTCCTGTGATATAACTCAGAGAACCTCCATCAACACACATAAGGACCTGGCAGAATCCCTGCTGATTAATTCAGTATTCATTCCAAGATGGAAAAGAACTTGTCTCTGGAGTAATTTTCTTCCTCAAGGATAAGAATAATCCAACGAGCAAGTTGATTCCTTTCGTTGATTTTACATTTTGTTTTCTTAAAAAATAAAGTTTTTAAGAAACTTTATTCATATTCATATGCAATCAAGGCATATGAATACAACTTGGCACCACTTTTTATCTTTGCAAAATAATTACTTTAAGACCCAAGAAGGGCTTCCCCATTATAAACCTAGCTAGACTTACCCATTTAAAAACACTTTCATGTCAACTTTGTATGGATTTTTTTAAAAAACACAAATATAGGCTGGGCGTGGTGGCTCACACCTATAACACCTGTAATCCCAGCACTTTGGGAGGCCGAGGCAGGCGGATCATGACGTCAGGAGTTCAAGACCAGCCTGGTCAATATGGTGAAACCCTGTCTCTACTAAAAATAAAAAAATTAGCTGGGCATAGTGGCGCTCGCCTGTAGTCCCAGCTACTCGGGTGGCTGAGGCAGGAGAATTGCTTGAACCCGGGAGGCGGAGGTTGCAGTGAGCTGAGATCGTGCCACTCCACTCCAGCCTGGGCAACAGAGCAAAACTCTGTCTCAAAAAACAAACAAACAAACAACAAATATAAAACATTTTAAAATTATATGATTCGAAAGTGTCATCTGCTGATTTTGTCTAGGAATAATACTCTCATTAAACTGATTTACATTCAGGGGACAGAAATAGTGAAGTATACACAAGGTCATATTTTTAATATACTATAATATAATATACTATAATATAATATAAATGCAATATACTACAGTATCACTATAAAGTAATGATATTGAGGTCATAAAACCCATATAAGAATTGCTCTGTGGTCTCACTAACTGGAGTACTTTTGCTTTTCCTGTGCAATGGTTTGCTTCTACTTTCTGGGTTCTACCAATCTGAGCTGGATGTTTTCCTTTTACCATTTGCTGCTGAAACCCTAACTTGTGAGTCAGCCTTAGAAAGAGTGAAAGATGTCAGTAGACATAGTTTGTGTCTTGTCTCATTCCTGGCTCTGTTTTATTGCTTTACCTGTGGCTTCTTCTTTCTTACTTGCTTCTCTTCTTGCTCTACCGTGTCATAAGTAAGTTTAAGAGCAGCATCACTATCATCTGATTTAAAGAGAGATTGGTTTCCAGACAAACCAATGAAGGAGGCAATCAGAAAAGGCATAACTGAGTGAAAGGGGCTCTTTATTTTTATTTTTCTAAGACAGGATCTAGCTCTGTCACCATGGCTGGAGTGCAGGGATGTGGCCACGGCTCACTGGAGCCTCGACCTCCCATGCTCCGGCAGTCCTCCCACCTCAATCTCCCAAGTAGCTGGGACTACAGTTACACACTACCATGCCTCACTAATTTTTAAAAATTTTTGGTGGGGATGGGGTCTCACTATGTTGCCCAGGCTGGTCTCAAACTCCTGGGCTCAAGTGATCCTCCCACCTCGGCCTCCCAAAGTGCTGGGATTATAGGCATGAGCCACTGTGTCTGGCAGAAAGAGGTTCTTTAGAATACAAAGTCAGAATCCCAAATTGCAAAAGACACTGTAAAAATGATGCTTAGGGAATATAACTGATCTGGTGCCTGTCCTTTGGACATGACCATGATGATACCCCTGGCATGCAGCATTTATACCCCTTTCAAGCATGTGTTTGTTATAACGGTCTTTTTTCACCTTCTATCAGTTTCTGAAAAACTCTGTTAAAAAAGAAAAAGTATAACTTTCTAGGTGATATATCACTTACTAGACATGCCACTGAACCTAATGAACAGTATAAAATTTACCCAAATGTAAAAACCCAAGTTTATGAGGTCATGTTAAACTGCATTACCTGATGTCTTCATCTGTGACAATAAAAGCTTTGCAGAGGGGTTGAGATGTGTTAAGCCAAACAGCGGGGTTCTTTTCCACAGCAGCAGAGACTTGCCCTGTGATTGGCGCAGAGCTTGTGTGCAAAGCACTGGCAACAGCAGATAAAAGGGTCTCATCATTGCTACCTGGACCAACTCCTGCAATGATAAACAAGTACTAGTTAAAGGAAATGTCTCAATGTGCTGAGCAAACTTTATGTGACCTAAAACAACTGATATTTTTATATTCATTTGGGATCATATATGTAAAACTGACATAAGACAAAGCAGCAAAAGATAATATATCTGCTTAATAGATATGACATGCTAAAGAAATAGTAACAAAATAGCTGAGCATTTTTTCTTACTTTAAAAAACAAATCCTCATGCTTGCTGTAAGCTTATAGCTGAGCATTTTAATAATACTTTACCAGAACTTTAAAATGCATTTTCCAAGGTACTAAACTTTTAAAAAGTTGGCTATATTTCCTCAAGCAATGCTAATTATTTTAATGAGGTAAGACCTTGTAAAGCGACTATACTCAAGTATCCCTTTTAATGTATTCCTAGAGTACTGGTATAGTTTCTCCTTGTAGCTTTTAACATTAATTTCCAGCAATATCTCAACA
Organism: Hylobates moloch; assembly: GCF_009828535.3. NCBI lineage: Eukaryota > Metazoa > Chordata > Mammalia > Primates > Hylobatidae > Hylobates > Hylobates moloch. Next base: position 25,404,108 of record NW_026652280.1, on the reverse strand, counting down.
ATTATCTTCTTTGTCTCAGGATTCAAAGAAAACACCAATGCAGGCAAGCTGTACCTGTGGCTTTAACAGCTTTTTTCATAAACCTAACAAAATATCCAAAATCAGAGAATTAATAACTGCACACTTTGATTACTTGTAAGATACTGGCACCATGGTCACATTTAAATGCAATGCTTAAAGTCCTAAACCTGTTTAACTAGTTAAGGCCAACATTTCCAAGAACATAAAGGGATAAGGCAATAATCTAACCATGAATTATCAGGATTTTTGAGCAATCCACAATATATCAAGCTTTAGAAGCCAAAGTTTTAATACTTGAAAAATAACTCTTCTCTAGAACTTGGAGTTCTCATATAGCACGAAATGTAGACTAGTGACTGAGTTTTCCACCCCAGATCCCACTGGCTGCTGTTGCTGGACCAAAGTGCATCTGTTCCCACTGCTACTTAGAGCACCAGTTTGTGGAGGGAGGGGCAGAAGGAGAGCTGTTAGTTGTTCTTTTGGGAAGAGGATGAGAGAAAGAGCAGGTGATAGGGCCAGATGCTGCTGTAAGCAGGAAGCTTTCAGAAATTCTGTTACTCATCCACATCCAGTGCTAAAAGCAGCACATGGGTTAGCTTCTATGATGAACCTAACCTAAAGCCAAAATTTTTACAAAGAAAAAAAATCTAAGATAATATACTACACTGCAGCATCCCTGCAACATACAAGTTTCTCATGTACCTTCTGCCTGGCTTTACTAAAACACAAGAGGTACGTCATCCAGCAAGGCATATGACCTCCCAAAGCAAAGACCTCCTGTCAGTCATTGCTGAATCCACAGCATCTAACAGAGTGCCTGGCATGCAGTAGATACTTGATAAATGTCTGCTCAACTGAACTTAGATAATACCTTGAAGACCTTTGGGTAGTTCCATGGTTTTTATAATTTGTTCTGTTACATCTGATGCACTAAGTCCTTGTAGCCTCTTCTCCCAGAAAAGCTGTAAGGCAAAATATCACTGTTAATAGATACATTCTTGAAACAAGAAAGTAGCGCATCGATGCTGTTGAATAATGAAATTTAAATCATTTCAATAGTTTCCTATAATTTCCTCATTTATTCCTTATAAAAAGCTAAATGATATTCCAAACATGAATTATTTCAACACATCATAATCCTCTCAGATGGTATTGCTCAAAAAAGGTTGTTTTACGTAACCTATTCACTTGTTACAGTACTATAGATGGTTATATGCTGTATACTATGTATAGTTTCTTATAAGGTATCTTCCAAAGAAAATAATTTGAATTTTTTAAAGATTCACCTGGCATGAAATTTTAATGCTACGATTTATTAGGGAAAAGAAAACAAATTATATGATGTGTTATCCCCCTTTATCCAATATCATTAGAGAAAGAGCTACTCCAAAATAGGATTTTTCCAGTACAATGAAGTTTAGCCCTTTAGCACACTTTAAGGGAGAAAAGACCATTTTCAATGAAAAGTTTTCTAAAATGTTTTAGATGCCTCCTTTATTTTTAAACTGGAGGTCACATTCATGAGTGACTCTTTCCCTGCTGCACAGGGCCTGGGTCACCATGGTCACTTAGTAGCCCCAGGTCATCATTATGGACATCAGTGAGTACACTGAGTGGCTCCTCATGCCCTAGGGGCTATGGAGCCTTTTGCTTATTCAAACACTTAATGGTCCAAGGCAATTATGGTTTTTATTTTATATCCTTTTCATATTTGATTCTCTCTCCTAGTTATTACTTTTCACTAATATCACTCATCCATTCGACATATCTTTATTGAGCTCCTACTAGGTGCTGTGCTCACCCTGCAGATGTGACAGTCAGTAAGAGAGACAATGTCACTGTCCTCATGCCTCATCTCTTTTCTAGTCTGTTTCACATTTACTGCAGCCAAAAAAAAACAGATAAAGGAATTCTATAGGACTCTGTATAACTGTCTTTAATCCTGGATACCAGGGCCTGTTACATAGTTGGTACTGAAAAAACATTTGTGGGAATGACTGAAAATGGGAGCAACTGGACTCAGCGTGAGGATCTGGGGGACACACAAACCCATACTGAAATCTCAGCTGCAACACTATCTCTAGATAGACAACCTTGGACAAGGTCTAAACCCATGCTGAAATCTCAGCTGCAACACTCTATCTCTAGATAGACGACCTTGGACAAGGTCTATAACCTCTTCAGAATCTTCAATTTATTTCCTCTTCTATAAATGTGGCAACAATGGCTATCACAAAAGATTACTGTGGGAGTTAAATAAGGCAATATGTATAAAGTATCCATTATATACTGGGCACAAGATTTATCTCATTTGCTTTTAGCAAACTGTGGCCACTCTGAGGGCTTTTGGGGCTTACATTCTGACTTCTGGATATATGTGAAGTATCAGATAATTGTCCTCCAGACAAATGAGAAGATGAAGTAGTGTAATTCTATTTATGTCAGAAGAGCAATATGCTGAATTGGTAATAAGCACAATACTAGCACCAAGGAAGGCCTTTGGTATATGGTAACATTTCCTTACATCTCCCTGCTAATCACATTATCAGTAGAATATGTTGTCAATATAAGCAGGTCAACAATATGAGGATATAAATACATTAATCATCATGGATGAAAAGTAGTAAGGTGAAGGTAATAATTGATGAATGCAATAAGTGTCCCAAGAAAACCTGCCCTGCCTGTTTTCTATTTGCTCTCTGGTGGAATAACATCATCTGTGTTTTGAATATCACAGCTATAGAAAAAAAAAAAAGAACACAAAACCCAGTTAAATTTCTAATGAAAAAGCATCCAGGAGAATTAGTGAGGATAAGATTAGTAAGTGCTTTTATAATTAAATATAATTAAACATTTATATATGTGTGTGTGTGTATATATATACACAATTATAAAAGCACTTACTAATCTCATAGTCACTGATTTGTAAAAATAAATCAACACTACCACATAAAAACATGGGAATTATGAACAGATACACTGTTTATATTTTACATCTAAAAGTTCCAATTCCAGATATTAAAAAATAATTTGTTTTATTCTATCATTTTTAATTCTCAACTTTTAAACTTCTAGCAGTAACAAGGAAAACAATACAAAAAAATTATAAAGAAAAAATTAGTAAAAATAAATCCTGGACTGAAATACAAGTATATGGCTCTAGCTTATATCACATCCTGGTACCACCACATGTCATCTGATACCCCGCAACTACAGCTGAAGTTAGAATCTGATATGTGTGGATGCCCTCTTTATAAGAGAGGACATAAGAAACTAAGATTTTGCATATGCTCTTTTGATAGTAAAAGCACCATTTCCAGAGTCCAGGAGCAAAAATAATAAAATTGTTATGCCATAAAAATGGAGATATATATATATATATTTATGTATGCATATTTTGTGTGTGTGTGTATCTTCTCCCATCCCCAACCCAGGGGAGAAATGGGGAGTGAAAAAGGTCAGAGAAGGAAAGGAGGCTACTTTAAAAAAAGAAAACACTTAACTGGTCAAGGTCACTTCCTCTCCAACCTTTCCAACACTCACTCAAAGCTAAGAAGCTCACCTACTTTCACTGAAAACTGAAACAGTCTTCAGGAGGTAAATGTCTGTTTACATCTGAGGATGTTCCTAACTCACCTTTTCTGTACATCCATCTTCTCAGATCCCTGTTTTATTTGTTTGGGTGGGGGACGGGGGCAAGGATTCTTTGCATTTTAAAATGCATTTTAAAGGTACATACAGTAGGCATTATGCTAAGTGAAAGAAGCCAGTCTTTCCCACTCTGTGTGATTCCACTCCTATGATACCCTGAAAAGGAAAACCTATAGGGAAGGTTGCCCCAGATTGGGATGGAAGGGAGTCTGACAACAAAGGCTCAGCACAAGCAACTTCTTTGGGGTGCTAGGACTGTACTTTCTGATTTTTAATACACTGAGACTTTATCCAGCTTATATAACGACCATTTTCTTTTCTTTCCAAGCCTATTCCTCAAGGAATGGCCCAATGTGCACTATCGCCCTTTCCAAAGCCAACTTTATTAGCCCACCCCCTTTCTAGCCAACTTGCACTAAACATACTCTAATAGTCAGCTCCGCTCACCAAATTCCATGATCTTTTCTAGTTATCTTTGGCCACTATAGCCCTCAGTGCTTTAGAGGGAGCAGGGGAGGAAAAGGTCTTCCTTTGCCTAAGTTTAATATTTCCTGATCTACTCACTTAGGTGAGTAGGTTTTTCTTTGGCGATTCTGTTCACTTGGAGGTCTCCCCACTCTATTACTTTCTCAACCATTAGAAGTCCAAAGACAGTAATATTCAAAAGATGAGTGATATTCAAAATATTCAAAACATACGTAAGGACTCCCCCTCTATGATGGCTACCTAGTCTCTTGCACTACACTTCATAAGCACTACTGCTGTCATAAATCCTAAACTACTCACTGCAAATCTGATGGTTTTCTCAGCTTAATCTTGCTGTCTGGTGTAAGGCCAAATAACCAATAAACAGAATATGTATAAGGAACAGTGATTTAATATTTGGAGAAACTCCCAAAATGTGCTATCACCCTCAGTTATTACATCTCCCTTTAATCCTCACTAACCAGATGCTCTGAGTACATCTAATATCTTGTTCTCTTTGTCACCTTCCAGTATATTAGAACATTGGCTAGCTCCACATGCCTATCACCTTATAACACTAACAGTCTGGGCAATGTCCTATCCAGGAAACCAGCTGATTGAGGGAGAAACATGGGATGGAATTAAAAGTCACTTAAAGCCACAAAAGTGCCTAAAATTTAAGTGACAGTGCAGAGCATTTTTGGAGAAACCATCTTAGTAGTCACTGCAGTTCATCTCTACACATTTTCTCCGCACAGTTCTCCTAGTAAGGACATCAACAGAAGCAGAGCTGCGTTGTACTTTACCCCACTTAGTGTCCCAGAGAACAAACATGAAGGTGTATTACAAAAACTGCTTCTTTAGTGAGGTCAACGATCAAATCTGTTTACTGAAAGTAAAATGAACCCACGATAGCATTTTCTTTTCATAAGTGTTATGTATTTAACTTGGACTTTGAGGGCTTTGTTCAACTTGCCTTATGAAGAATATCCAAAGAGGATGAGAAAGAAACAGGGATCACAAACAACTCCTCGCCACCATTCACAGACACCGATCCCTATTCTGATGCTCTGGGAACTGAGGCTGATAATGTTGATTATTATTTACCTTCATCACTCCCAGTTTATTAATATTACTCTAAGAGATTTGTACTCTTTAGTGAAGAACAAAAGAGATGGCTTACTAGGAAAAAGGAATTTGAGGATCAACAATATTCAACAAATACTCTTTGAATGCCCATGATATGCAACGTGTTTTTCTGGCACTGGGGATGCTTGGTAGGATAATCGGCAACCGCTGCCCTCCAGGAGCTGTTTGGTGGAAAACATGGAAAACTCTACAAGCCCGACCGCAATAATGAAGATCCAAAACTAACTTCAATTTGGGAAGATCTGGAAAGGCTAGTTCTAGGAAGAGGTACCCCTTGAAAATTGTGTAAGAATTCTATAGGCATGTAGAAGAGAAAAGACTATTCCAACCCAAGAAATTGTATGGGCAAGGAGGTAACAGAGTGCAGGTCAGTGTTTCTAAAGATCTTATAAAGAACAATAACCAAGGTGGCTTATTTTAAAAATATATTCCAAGGCCTCATCCCCAGAGATTCTATTCAATAGATCTGGGATTAGAGAGCTAGTTTTATTTTTTTTTTACAAATACCTTAGGTGATTCTGATGCAGGTTCGAGGTATGAGAAAGACTGGTTTGGTCTGTGTTGAAAGAATGGTAGTAGCCGGGTGCGGTGGCTCACACCTGTAATCCCAGCACTTTGGGAGGCTGAGGCAGGCGGATCATCTGAGGTCAGGAGTTCGAGACTAGCCTGACCAAGATGGTGAAACCCCATCTCTACTAAAAATACAAAATTAGCTGGGCATGGTGGCGCATGCCTGTAATCCCAGCTACTCAGGAACCTGAGGCAGGAGAATCACTTGAATCCAGGAAGTGGAGGTTGCAGTGAGCCGGGATCGCACCATTGCACTCCAGCCTGAGTGATAGAGCAAAACTCCATCTCAAAAAAAAAAAAAAAAAAGCGTGCATGTAGTGGGGGTGTAGTGACCACCAAGATCTCCAAGTTTTATTCTTAATTATGCTGAAAGATTTTTAAAAATACTATTCTATCCTCTTCCTTGCAGACAACAAGAAGAAGACATTTGCCATCCTTTTATTTCATTGCAGGAGGAGATATGTTTATTTAAAAGTAGATAAGTTTATTTAAAAGTAGAGCTAATTGTTTAGGTATAAATGAAGAAAGGGCTTACCCAATGTTCTGTTTTGCCCAGTGAAACCATGCCCAGTCATACTGTCTTGATGAAATAGGGGGAGGAAGAGGAGGAAAACTATCACTTAGCCATCAACACCTTTCCATAGGCCTGGCACTGTGCTAAGCGCCTTATGTACAGAAATTCAGTTAAACTTTCCTGCAGCATTTTGGAGAAGATATTACTCCCATTTACAGATAAAGAAACGGAAGCATGGGGAACTTAAATAACTTACACAATTAATCTGTGGTGCAGCTGGAATTAAAACTCAGGTCAGTGTGATTAAACAGTCCTTCTCTCTACAAAAGCTCTGAAAGAGTATTTACATGTTTGGCTCTTGTTAGGTTATACAGTACAAGCCTCAGATGCTTCTACTCATGCCATCAAAGGCTGATAATAATAGATCAGTAAACTTTCAGAGAACTATCAAATTACTCTTAATCCATTTAACTGCTAAGTAATAGATACTGTATAAGTCTCAATTGTAGGTGATCTGTGCCTGATGCCTGGCTCTTCCTTAGGCAGAATTGAGAAGACAGGCTTATAATATATTGAAGCTAAAACCAGCATAGAGTTTTATGGGGATATCAAATTGCCATGAGAAGTAGCTCACATGGTAAAAAATAAAGAATTGGTGTAACATATATTCTCTGCAAATTAGCTTTCTTAGACCACAATTACGAATATCAATCACATAGAACATGAAATTTTTATTTGGTGGATAGAAATTAAAGAGACTCTACTCCAAGAAAACACTTCCAGATAAGCAACACTAACAATGGTATGGGAGCAAGTATTTCAAAAAATGGAAAAAGAAAGGGAGTGATTTGCATATGTAACTGAAGGCTTTTGAATTTTTTCTTAAGAATACTGTTTCAGATTAATTATACTAATAGCTACTTCTCATGACCACACTGAAAAGCATCTACATCATATATCCTAGCACGATTTTCATCGATCATTATATCCAACTTGAAAAGTACTGATGTGTCTCTGTTGTGTTAAAAAAAATAATTCACTAGACAAAATGAAACTGACTTTCCCTGTATACTCACAACCTCAGCCTGACAGTCAACCCTGAGGACAGAAATATCTAACTTATTAGCAGAGTGAATGGGATTGGGTTTTAGAATCTGAACAACCAATGTTCAAACTTGCTTTTTCACTAGCTTTATAAATTGGACAATTGACCTCTCTAAATATTGGTTTCATACTATATGGAATGAGACAATATAAGCAATCTCAAAGGGTTATGGGAACAAAATGAGGAAGTGTTATAAACACTTGAACATGCCCAGTACACAGCAACTATCATTTTACTATTTTGTTTCACCTGTGGCTTGTAGTACATTGCTGATCATACAATAGCACTTAATAAGTAGTTGGTCATTTTATTAAAATTAGTAAGTATAAACAAAGCAAAAACAATCAATTCTGAAAGGTAAGTATTAGCAAATGAAGAGTCTGAGCACATGAATATGAATCTTCCCTTCCCTTCCCTTCCCTTTCAGTTGGGGATTTCTTGCTTCTACAAATATTTTAAAATTATTCCTCTTCCTCCCCTCCTCCAAGCCAGACTGCCTCTCACCTGGATCTAAGGTCGGTTGGGAGTACTTTGGTAAGCAGTACTGGCTATATAATTTATTGGGCCCAGAACAAATTAAAAATGTAAGGCCTCTTGTTAAAAAAAAAATTAAGAATTTCAAGGGTATAGCAGCAGAGCATTAAACCAGGCATGGCCCTCCCCTCTAAGTGAGGGGCTCTTTTAAGCACAAGGCCCTCTGTAACTGCACAGGTCACATGTCCACAAAGCTGGCATTGGTGGCAAGTATGGAGCAGCATTAGAAAGAAGGAGAGAAGAGTAGAGAAAGGAGGTCCCTGTGCTGTGCAGCAGTATGTAAGGAAAGGCTGGGATGTAATCTCATCCTGAAACTTTCTTAAAAGAAGGAGAACAACAGAAAACAGTTCTGGCTGGATCTATGCAATACAAAGGAACCTTTCCTTAACTCCTCATTAAAATAACGCAAGGATTTTTCATCCCTGTTGTTTCTCATTGGGAGGAACAGGATCACTGCTAAGGCTCTCCATGGCGGAGCAGTATTAGTAAGGAAGATTGGAAGACCAGGGAATGAGGAAACCATCATCACGGGGAGGAAAGGACTGAAGCCTAGAAAAGGATCAGAAGTTTGCTCTATTTAAAGTCCAGTGGAGAGCATGGATAGCTTTTAATTAAGATTTCCTAAAACTGTAATCTTCTTGTTATTTTTAGTCCATCTAGTTTCATGTTATGATGATGGTAAAGCCCTTAGAAAAACCGCAAAAGAGCTGTGAGCTTGTTTCAAGAATAGAAGGTGGGAGAGAATCAGGGAACACAGGCTATATTTCTATGCTGCAGTGAATCAAAAAAGGCAAAAACAACCCTAACCAGTAGCAACTGTCTGGAGCAGAATTTCTCAGTCTTGGCATTCTTGACATTTGGGGGTAGACAATTATCAGCTTGCTTGGTTTATACACCCACAAGATGTCAGTAGAAACACCCTAGGTGTGACAACCAAAAAATATCTCTGGATATACCAAATGTACCCAGGTAGGTGGGGAGTGGGGCAGTAAGAGGAAATGGAGGAAGCAAAATCATGTCTAGTTGAGAACCACTGGTCCAGAGAAAGAGAAAAAGGATAGGGAAATAGGAGGTTTATAAAGGCAGGTGCCCAGATCTCACAGCAGAAACAGAAAGAAGGCCCCTGCCAGCATGCACCATCACTGCAAGCTCCTCTCTCAGTTCTCAGTGGTGTCTCTCCCAGCTCCTCATTAATGGGCCTTAGAAGAACCAATCTAAATGGCTTGGAGGTGGGTGCCTCTTTTTTTTTACTGCCAGACAACTAGGAGTGGTGGAGAACCCAGTCATTCTGGAGAGTAAGATAAAGCACAACTGGGACAAACATGTCATACCTCAGAAAGTTGATAGTCAACGTATTTGCTGCTAGAAATGTGGTTGTAATTATTTTTAATAATTCAGATATACTTTAGATTAAATGGTCTTTTATGGGTCGGTCTGGGACCCTAGAGCCATTTATAATATCATTTCTATTAGAAGATGTAGAGTTCCAAATAAATGAAACATGAAATTTTACATCACAACCCATAAACTAGAAAGTGTCTGTACAGAGAGATTTTAGATTTCAGAAGGGGCTCTCTTATTTACCACAGGATCGGGGTTCCCACACATGTGCGAACCTGTCACTGACTACTGAGAAAGGCGTGACTCCATTTAGAATGCCTTTAAGTGTTCAAATGTAGGTACAGTAGCAAAATAGAACAGACAGGTTTATTTGGAACATGTTAATTTCCATGAATTAGCAGGTAGCTATCAGTAGGCCTGGCTAATTCTTACATGAAAACTGGAGACAATTCACCAAACTGAGCCACACGAAAACCTAAAACTTATTTTAGCCCTCATGCATTTCTTAAAAAGCATCTTCCCTTTTGAAATTATAATCTCCATTAGAACAAAAGTGACCTGACCAGAGAAACATGCTGAATTTCAATAATTAAACTAAGGGAAGTTCATCTGAAATTCCTACGTATCCAAACTCCTGTTTTTTTATTGTTTATTTTAGACACCGTAGCTGAATATTAACCCCCAAGCCAAGAAGCCTGTAGAGCAACTTCAGAATGACTAGAAAAGCCAGGCGTGAAGCCTGAAGGTCTAGAGCCTCTAGGAACATCGTCCTTTCCACCTCAGATCTCCTCCTATTTTAGAGAAATAAGAATCCTGCTGCCCTTCTAAGATTATCCCACCACCTGCGCTCTTGATCACATCTTCTACCTCCTCCTCATCTTGCCCCATCAATTTGCCCAACTTCTCTTCTCACATTTTCCATTTTTTCCCTCCTCTCCTGGGACTTCTTCCTTTAAGTGACAGATGCACTTGAACACTGACAACTTAAAACATGTCCTTATTCACACTGCTTCCCCCTCAAGCCATCTTTATCTTCCCCTCCCACTAGGAGAGAGAACTTGTGTCTTATTTCCTCACATTCTATTCATTCTTTTCCTTCTAACCCAGGCTCTGCCCCTCTTATTTATATGAACATTGACCTTGCCCAAGGTCACATTCACCTAATTACCAAATCCAATTCCTAGCTCAAGCCTCCCCTGTCCTACTTCACTGATACATTTGCCTGCTGTCAGGGGACTGAGGACCTTTTGTGATGGTTCTCTGTATGTTTCTGTATTCTTTACGACTATTAAGCAACAAATTAAAACGTCTAACATTAATTGTCAAAGATTTAGACTACAAGCATTTATTTTCTTTTTTCTAATGAAAAAAATTTAAATGTGTAAGATATGTGATATACTTTTTAAAGTATACGAGGACAACAGTGTTAATGCTTTATAAAACAGAAGAAGCAAAAGTTACCTTAAAAATCTCACCATTTTTAGAGTTTTATCTGCAATCTACATCTGTCAGGAGCATGATGCTAGACACAAAATTCACACTCAGATGTTTGTGGGATGAATTTTTGGCTAAGCAGAGGGAGGACAAGGTGATAGAAAGTGCTGGTTTGGCAGCTAAATGCTTTAATCCTGGCTCGAACACTAAATAGATGTGCTTGGGCAAAGCACTTAATCTCTTTGCATATATTTTCACTAGTAAACTAGAAATCTTAGTAATTGTCAGATCTATCTCAGGTTATCAAAACACTAATAAAATATGAGAAAGTTCTTTGAGAATACAAATCTTCTATCAAATTGCTCAGAATTTTTTCTAATGTTAGGATTCCATCAATTCAATGAATATCTTACTTTCATAAGGCAGTTACTAAATCTAATCAAATAATAGAGACTCTCGTCACGTAATTGTCAATTAAAGCAAAATCCAGAAAGTGTGTACTTTCTAGTCACTCTCAAAAGGCTAAATATACAAGACACTGGGTTAGGGCTACGTGGATGAACGGTGTTTCCTGCCAAGAAGAAATTCACGGTCCAGTTTATAAACTGCTTTATTTCAAATCAACCCCATATAGTATCTGAATTGTCTAGTTATGGTCAGCAAAAACAACTTAAATGCCATGGCCTGCAAACATCAAAGATCAAGTATGAGCTACCCTCTTATTTTGTCAGGGTGGCCTAAGAAGAAAGAGCTAGATAATGACAAGAAAATTATTGCATAAACCAAGGAAAAGGTTCTTTCATGTGCTGTGCAAACTACAATGTGATCTCTTGTTCAGGCAAAAGATAATTTGGGCTAAACAGGATAGGTGAATAAAGCAAAGGGCAAATTTTAGGGCTGATGAAGACAGAGGTGCAGTAAGCATTTGCTTTACCTGTTTCACTAAATTTTGCCACGAATACTCTCTAACTTACACACAGTGGGTATACAATACTTGTCAAGTGCCTGAAAAGGCACAATTATCCTAAGATGACCATGGAATAAGAGTATCATTCGTGGTGCCTAGATTTTTCATGTGCTCCTCGCACAGAAAAAGCTACAATCATTTTCTTATTGATACACAAGTTCATATAGGAACTTAGATGTGTTCCTTCACTACTTTTCACATATTTGTCACATGTCAATATACTTGGAATTATTTGTTCAGTGTTGATTTTCAGATTCAAAGTTTTATGAGGATGGGGACATGTTCGACTTTTTTGTTTATATAGCATCTGTTAATCAGCAATATCTGCTGTGGAATGAATAAAGTGATGATTTCAAAACCCACTCAACTGCAGGAACTTTGATCTCTGATAAAGATCTATCATTAGTTGTTTATAAGAAGATATGCCCTTAAGAAAAGCTTTCTTGAAACTAATTTTGGTAGTGTAAAGTAATTCCTTTTTTTTTTTTTTTTTTTTGAGACGGAGTCTCACTCTGTCGCCCTGGCTGGAGTGCAGTGGCACGATCTCGGCTCACTGCAAGCTCCGCCTCCCAGGTTCATGCCATTCTCCTGCCTCAGCCTCCCGAGTAGCTGGGACAACAGGCGCCCGCCACCACACCCGGCTAATTTTTTGTATTTTTAGTAGAGACGGGGTTTCACCGTGTTAGCCAGGATGGTCTCCATCTCCTGACTCGTTATCTGCCCGCCTCAGCCTCCCAAGATGCTGGGATTACAGGCGTGAGCCACCGCGCCCGGCCAAATTAATTCCTATTCTTTCTGTTAGGACACTAACAGGCACTATTTTTTTTTTTCTTTTTTTTTTTTTTTTTTTTTTTTTTTGAGACAGAGTATCACTCTGTTGCCCAAGCAGGAGTCAGGGATGCAGTGGGCATGATCATAGCTCGCTGCAACCTGGAACTCCTGGGCTCAAGGAATCCTCCTGCCTCAGCCACCCGAGTAATTGGGACTACAGGCCCACACCACTGCGCCAGCTAGTTTCTTAAAAAATTTCCTGTAGACATGGAGTCTCACTTTCTTGGCAGGCTGCTCTCAAACTCATGGCCTCAAGCAATCCTCCCATCTCAGCCTCCCAAAGTGCTTGGATTACAGGCATAAGCCACCATGCCCAGCCGTTCTTCTTTTTTAATACCAATACATCGAGAGATAGAAGTACATATGCACTATTTAGAATATGACATTAATCAACCACTAGAATTAAAATCAGGTTATAAATCTTCAAAATTACCAGAAGTATAAATTTAAATGAAAAACCCAGACCACAGAACAGAAAAAGAAATACCAAAAAATAATGACAAAATATTAAAAACAGTATATAAACACAGTGACAGAATTAGGACTAAACATATCTGTAATAGCAATAAATGTAATGGTAAACTCACCAATTATGAAAAAGACCTTCAGATCATATTTTTAAACAAATTAAAAAACTCAACTGTATGTTTTAGGCAAGAGACATTTAAAAATAAAGAGACTCAGAAAGCTGGAAATAAAAAGAAAGCGCAAAGAAATAGCAAACAAATACAGGCATAAAAAGAAAACAAAGATCCCAATAGTACTATAAGATTACTTTAAGGCAACAGTGTCAAATAAGACAAAGTATAATCCATTATAAAGAAATAACTTCTATAAAAGAAATGTTTTCTTATAGAAAGAAATTTGATAGAATTGGATTTGAATTTCAATGAGGAAAAGCTCATATACAGACTGAGTTCAAAACTTGTTAGGAAAGGTCTCCCCAATACCTCATTCCACTTTTCATTTGGATACTACCAATATCAGAGAAAAGAATATCACAATAGATACTGCAAACATTAAAAATATTACTAGAAATATATAAACAACCTTTTGCCACTAACTTTGAAAATTATAAAATGCACAAATTCCTAGAAAATCACATGAAAAAAACTAGAAAGAAAAAATGAATATTCTTCCATGTATCTATTTTAAAAATTGAAGCCTGAGCAACATAGTGAGACCCCATCCCTACAAAAAGTAACAAAATTTTTAAAAACTAGCCAGGCGTGGTGGTGTGCACCTGTAGTCCCAGCTACTCCAGAGGCTGAGGTGTGAGGCTCACTTGAGCCCAGGAGGGCAAGGCTGCAGTGAGCTGTGATCACACCATTACACTCCAGCCTGAGCGACAGAGCGAGACCCTGTCTCAAAAACAAAGAAAAAAAGTGAATCTGTAAGTTAAAACTTTTCCATAAAAAAAATAGGCTGAGATGACCTCCCAATTAATTATTCCAAAAAGAAATTTTTTTGTTTTTTAAAAATGCCAATTTTATAGAAACTCTTCAGAGAATATAAGAAGAGGGATCACCTCCAAGCTCATTTTACAAAGCCAGAAAACCTTGATACTAAAGCTTGAGAAGAACATTACAAGAAAAGAAAAGTACAAGTCAATTTCAATCATGAATATAAATGCAAAACATCCTAAACCTAGTAACAGCAACTCTAAAACAGTGATAAAAATGATAATACGTTACAACCACATTGGGCTTACTCCAGGAATTCTAGATCTGTTTAACATTCAAAAACATCAAACAGTGAAATTAATCACATAAACCAATCAATATGATACACTTTATTAACAGAATAAACATTATTTGATCACTTAACTAGGTAGAGGAAAATAATTGATAGAATTTAATATCCATTCATAAGAAATGTTCTTAGTAAAATAGAAATAGAAGCAAATTTCCTTAATCTGACAAAGAATATTTACAAAAAAAGCCTAGAGCAAGTATCACGTTTAATGGAGAAACATTAAAAATGTTCCCTGACATCACGAATGAGACCAGAATATCTGTTATCATCAATTCCATTCAAGATTGTACTGGAAGTTCTAACTAATAAAATAAAACAAGGACAAAAAATCAAAGTTTAAAGATTGTTAGAAAGAAAGAAAGAAAGAAAGAAAGAAAGAAAGAAAGAAAGAAAGAAAGAGAAAGAAAGACTCTCATTGACAGATGACATGTTTATTCACATGTAAATTCCAAAAGAATCATAGATGACTTAATAATTTAGAAGGATAACTGAATTCAGAGTCAATACACAAAATCAATTCATTTCTAATATTAGCAAAAGATAATTAGAAAATAAAAATTTTATAAATGACACAATTTACAGAAACATCAAATATCTAAGAATCAATTAAAGATATATAAGATCACTAGAATGAAAACTGTAAAAGCTTACTGGAGGAATACACAAGATTTGTGGACTGTAACACTTAATATTATAAAAATATTAATTCTCCCCACAGATTTACATCCTAGCAGCATAAAGAAAATATTATTGATGAGCATGTGGCAGAAAGTTTAAAATCAGAAAAGGTTAACTGTAATTATATTAGCAAACCTAACATAGAGTTATTAAGATTAAAAACAACAAAGAATTATGACAGAAAGGAGTGGCAGGGCATTACTTACCCTACCCAGAAAAATTTTCATTCACAATAACGTAAACTCTATTTAACCTATTTACCTAAAATTGTGATACATCTAGGTTGAGAGCATGACGGCAGAGAGAGAGAACTATGTAGTCACCTGTCCTTGGGGAAAGTAAAGAAATAATGGCTAAAATTAACAAAGACATAGCCTAATAAGTATATTAATTATAAATAAGAAGATAATTATAAAGAGATATGATAAGAATTAAGAATAAATGTTTCTGGAGTAGTAAACTACTGTTTTGAGAAGTAGTTTATAAAACACTTCGATTTTTTCATCTGCATTCCTATGTTACTTAGAGAAATAAAGTTCACAGATCCTCCCACATTGACAGTTGTCATGTTTTTAAAATGAACTAGAAAAATACACAATTATTGGTAACTATGAACCAACGGCCTATGCATTCCTTAATTTTTTCTTTTTTTTTCTTTTTTTCTTTCTTTTTTTTTTTTTTTTTTGAGACAGGGTCTCATTCTAGAGTGCAGTGGCCTGATCTCAGCTCACTGCAACCACTGCCTCCTGGGTTCAAGCAATTCTCATGCCTCAGCCTCCCAAGCTGGGACTACAGGCATGCGCCACCATGCTCAGCTAATTTTTGTCATTTTTAGTACAGATGGGTTTTCACCATGTTGGCCAGGTTGGTTTCAAACTCCTGGCCTCAAGAAATGTGCCTGCCTCAGCCTCCCAAAGTGCTGGGATTACAGATTTTGAGCCACTGCATCTAGCCTCATTCCTTAATTTTTAAAAATTCACATGTGATGTCTCAATTGCAATTCTTCCCTCCGTAAAGACTGACCATATCTCCAGACTCTCTTGGGCTCTAGCCCATCATCTTTTACTAGCTCAACATGAAACAATTACTTGGGCTCTAGCCCATCATCTTTTACTAGCTCAACATGAAACAATTACTTTAAGAGTATAAATTTTCTACCACTCAAATTCATATTTTATTATTTTTAAAAAATATTGAGCTACCCTTTATTATGTCCATATTTCTGTCAAAGATATCATTCTTCCACTTTATTCTAAGATTCTTCATATAGGCAGAGCTGATAAGTCAATAAATTTTGTCAATTATTTATTTTATTCTTTTTTTTTAGATGGATTCTTGCTCTGTCACCCAGGATGGAGTGCAGTGGTGCGATCTCGGCTCACTACAACCTCCACCTCCCAGGTTCAGGCAATTCTCTGCCTCAGCCTCCCAAGTAGCTGGGATTACAGGCACTTGCCACCACGCCCAGCTAATTTTTTTTTGTATTTTTAGTAGAGACAGGGTTTCACCATCTTGGCCAGGCTGGTCTTGAACTCCTGACCACGTGATCCACCCACCTCAGCCTCCCAAAGTGCTGGGATTACAGGCATGAGCCACTGTGCCCAGCCATCAGTTATTTTATGACCAGCATAAAATACACCTTATCATTTATGCCCTAACTTCCTGTAAGAGTTTCTTCAATGATCTCCTAACCCTGTCAGTCCTCATACTATATACAATTGACAGACTTCTGTCTAGAATGTTCCCTCCATATTTCTCTGCTTTTGAAGACCACATGCTCTCTCACTCTTCTGGTGTTTTTTTCATTGCACTTAACACAACATGATACATTATCTATACATGTATTTGTCTGACTCACTTCCTATCCTCACACTAGATGGAAAGTTCCATGACAACAGGGACTTTGTCTTGTTCACTGCAGTATCCCATTGTTTAGAAAAGTACAAGGTGAAGGCTCAATAAATAATTTTTGAATGAATGAATAATTTAATTCACTAATTCAACAAATTTACATATTAAGCACTTACATAATAGAGAAATTGTGGATAAAGCAATGAATAACCTAATACAGTTGTGGTCACAAAAGAAGAAAGAAGAAACACTAAGGAAGGTCTCTAAATCCAAACTTGGTAAATCAGGGGTTTTCTGAACAGAAGAAGTGACATCTAAGTTCTTGATGTCACTTGAGAGATGAGTAAGAAACACCCAGCTGAAGGAGGGAAAGGAAACAGCATGAAATCTGATCAAGGTATGTAAGGGTCAGGGGTAGGAGATGAATAGCATATGCAAAAATCTGAAAAATGTTCTATATGATTTGAATGTAGAACAAGAGAAGGTGAGGCCAGAGAGGTAAGCAAAAGGGATTGGCAGTCATGTTAAAGTGTTCTGAATTTACCCTAAAAGCTACCAGAAAGCACTGCAGGGTTTTCAGCAGTATAACACTATTGCCACTATCAGACCATCATGCCAGAGGAACACCTGGCTGCAATATGAAGAGTGAAGTAAGGGAACAAGACAGGAAGCACTTGCACCCAGGAGTTCAAGACCACCCTGGGCAAAATAGTGAAATCCCATCTCTATGAAAAACACAAAATTAGCCAGGCATGGTGGTGTGCACCTGTGGTCCTGGCTACTCAGGAGGCTGAGGTGGGAGCATCCCTTGAGCCCAGGAGGTTGAAGCTGCAATGAGCCGTGATTGCACCACTGCACTCCAGCCTGGGTAGCTAAGCAAGACCCTGTCTGAAAAAAAAAAAAAAAAAAAAGACAAAAAGCAGAGAGATTAGATGAAATGAATGATAGTTACCTAGTCTCAGAATGGAGCAAGAGAACATTCAGGAGGTAGGATCAATAGGACTTGCTGGCTAAATAGACGCTTGGGGTGAAAGACAGGAAGAATCAAGGATGATGCTCAGGTTTCCAGCTTAGGCAGCCACGTGGACAGTGGTCCTTTCACTGAGATAAAGCACATCTAATAAAAGGCAGATTTGACTGGATGACAAAGGAGTTCATAGAGATAAAGCAATAGATTACAGGTGCTGGTGAGACTTCCAAGTGAACAATGTTAGTAGGAGAACTGACACAAACGACTGAAGCTCAGGATGAAGATATAAATTTGGGGATCATTAACATATGGATGATAACTGAAGCCATGGGAATGAATGAAATCACCCATGGAGGGTTTACATACAAAAAAAAAATGCATAGTATTCCCTGGGAAACCTCAACATTTTAAAAGACAGAGAAAGAAGAACCTAAGAAGGGGATTGAGAAAAAAAAGTATGGAGGAAAAGCAAGAAAGTGCAGCATCAAAGAACGAAAAAGCAAATGTTTCCGAAAGAGGGGTAGTCATATTGTTTAATGTGAAAGCAGGGCAAGAAATTTAAAGACCGAAACTTGTCCATTCAGTTTAACGAGGAACATCAACAATCCTGAAAAGAACAGTTTCAGTGAGAA
This sequence comes from Hylobates moloch, assembly GCF_009828535.3. Taxonomy (NCBI): domain Eukaryota; kingdom Metazoa; phylum Chordata; class Mammalia; order Primates; family Hylobatidae; genus Hylobates; species Hylobates moloch. The sequence goes on along the minus strand of NW_026652280.1, from coordinate 25,385,640 downwards.
CAAAAGCTATTATTTCAGAGACATAAACATACTGAGTAAGAGGTAAGGCAGATAGTAAACACACACAATGCCAAGAAGTTTGACTTTAACAAGAAAAGAAAGAGAATGAACACTAAAAGGGGAGCAGTGAAGTGGATAATTTTTTTTAAGATGGGGTGGATTTGAATATATTTAAATGCTTTGGGAAGAAGCCAGTTTAGAGACAGGTTGAAGATAAAAGGTAAGTGACGTACTCCATTGGATGGGGTCTCTGAGAAGGAAGGAGGAAGTGTATCTGCGGAGTACAGGTGTTGGAATTAGCTTTAGGCCACCAGGAGATACCTTTAAGTTCAGTTCAGATGGGTAATATAAAAGCTACTCCCTAGTTAAAAAAGCTCTAAACGTTTCTCATTTTTTAAATTTAACACAAATGCCTCAGTCTATTTAACTTTATACATATTGAAATAAATATAAATTTAAAATAAAATACCCCTTTAAACTACTGAATTACTCCCCCCCCAAAAAAAGTACTAATAATACTCAAAGCTACAGAAAAAGAGTCCCCAACCCCCAGGCCACAGACGGGTAGTGGTCCATGGCCTGTTGGGAGCTGGGTGGCACAGCAGGAGGTAAGCATTACTGCCTGGGTTCCACCTCCTGTCCAATCAGAGGCAGCATTAAATTCTCATAGGGGCACAAACCCCACTGTGCTCTGCGCATGTGAGGGATCTAGGTTGCATGCTCCTTATAAAAATCTAATGCCCAATGATCTGAGGTGGGATGGTTTCATCCCAAAACCATCCCCCTCCCCCTCACCTGGTCCATGGAAAAATTGTCTTCCACGAAACCAGTCCCTGATGCCAAAAAGGTTGGGGACTGCTGCTGTAGAACGTAAGCTGAAGCTGGAAAGTATCTAACTTATTGATAGTCTTTTAATTTGGTACAGCTCTTTGGAATCAATTTGCTAGTATGTATCAAAAATGTAAATATTCACACTAATTATATTTCTGGGAATCTAGCCCAAGGAAACATTATAAAATATTGTTAGAAAATATTTTTTACATTTTAAAAATATGTCCAGCATATGTTTCATGCCTGTTCTAAATATTTCCTCAAGCCTCCTAGCAACAGTAACCTCACTTTTCTTAAACACCTATAGCACTTGCCTGGACTATTCTACTATTCATTTGGCACTTTGTATATGGCATCTTCCCAACAGTACCCAGAGTAATATTTTTAAGTGTTATAGGACACATCCTCTATTTTCTCTGCCCAGGCAGTCAATTTTTCTGTCCAGAGCAAAGAAATATATCCACCATGAGACTCTGTGCTTTAGCTTATCTATTGGTCAATCATTAAGAACATTATAATGAGACTATACTAGAAACAACTGTTAGAGATTAGAAACAAGAAAATGTTGCTAGAATGCCTGAAATAGTAACCCTTTGAGTTTTAGCAACTGAAAGCTGAACTATTTTACACACTTTTCATACACAGTGACTTTAAACTGCACATTTACAAAATTTATCTTTAATCAGGAAAGTTTCTTCTAATACATTTTAAAACATTCCTTCTAAAAGAAAAGGCTGGCTTCTGGAAGTAGGTAAAGGAAAGTTTCATATCCTTGAAAGGGGAATTGGCAAAATGAAATAAAAGGAAAAAAATCTAAGATCAAGTGGAAGATTCAAATCTGCTTCTTTACTGTTAAACAATTACTCCTACAAAAAAGTGAATATTCTGTAAGAAATGTAATTAATATTCAAAGACTGTCAAAAACACAAAAGCCTTTTAGCCCTCTATAATCTAATAATTAAAAGTAAGAAGTAATAGTTCAAAGATGAAGCTTCTTTGGTTTGAGGCTAAAAGAGAAAAACAAGCAATCAAGAGACCAGATAGTATCAAAGATGACAGCAGCAAAGAAATAAGAAACAGAAATGGTAGTTCTTCACATTATGAAGGGGGTAAACTAGGAAAGGCATTGTTACCAGCAAAAATTACAACTCAATTAGACTAAAAAGATCTTGAGATGTGTTTTATGCATCTAGCTGAATAAGGATATTTCAGTGATTACTGTTTGGGATAATAGTCTGATAACTGGCAGAGTTCCCTCCTCCCCACTACAGGGGTCTTTTTAATCTAAAGAAAAGACAAGCAATCATCAAATACACTGATGCTATATACAAAAATGGCTGGCCACTACACTACTATAACTAGGTTTTACAAATTCCATCACTACCTTATAATTTTAATTATAAGTAGAAATCACTGCTGAATTCTGTTTAATGCTTTTCTTTACATTCCCTAATTTGCACTTTTAAAGCTAAGGCATTTTCAAGGAGTCGATGCATTAAAAATTCATAATTTATGTATTTTATAGAATTCAAATTAGGCTGCTATATAAATGACCTGGGCATAGGATGTTGATTATAAAAGACAGAATTATTATTTTTAATGATTGCGTCTCGTCTAAATTAAACATTTCAAATCTTTTCACAGTAAAGCCTAGTTAATATTCAGAAGCCTAATCCTAGTTATAGGCCTCAAAATTCAACACTTTAAAAGGAATTACAACACCACTATCTTGAACATCTTATTAAAAGAATGTGATATAAAGAATAAAAACATTTATATCTATGGGAACCTCAAAAATAGAAACCTCATTGACTAATTCATTTATTCTCTGATAAAAATAACTTCTCCAATTGGAATATTTGGCAATTTATATTATCAACTGAATTCAATGAATCTAAGTAATGGATAGCAAAATTGGAAGAATCATTTTTGCCTATGTATATTTTGCCAACTATCTCCTCAATTACAATAGCTGATTAGCAGTCATCTGCCATATGTATATCAAAATAGAATTAAAACCAACATCTTTCCTTTACTAACAAACTGAATCTAAACTGGAATACTTTGGATGACAGATCATGATTTTTAAAACATTAACATGAAAATTGTCTTTTTACTATTTTCCAATATTCTGCCCAATGCACAGTCCTATTGGTGAGACACTGGTTAAATATTACCTCAATTCTTACATTGACGATAAAGAAAGAGGAAAGACAACTAATGTCTTAGCACAATCAAAAGCATCCAGCAAAAATTGTCAGGTACCATAAGGATAAAGTAAAAAACAGCCAAAGCTTTTGGAGAAGTGGCCTGCTAAATAATTTTAAACACTTCCTGTCTATGCAAGCTAAAAAGAAGATTAAACCCTCAAAAGATCTGGGTTGAAATGACGTAAGTTTTTTGGGGAGAGATGGAGGAGATGGAACTTTGCTCTTTGGACACATACCTTTCATTTGAGAATAATCTCATACACCATAATAAAAGAAGGAAAACTTAAAACTATTCAACATACCAAAGAACAAGGAGCAACTAGTCTGGTTATTTCAACTTTAAAACTCTAAGTTACCAATATCTCTATAGCCAGGGAAACACCCAGTAAATAATTACTAGAGGTTTTTAAAACTGTGACTGAATTTAGGTGCAGAAAATAATTAAATTACTATTAAAATGGCCAGAATTTGCTAATCAATTGATCTTTAAATAAAACATTCGGGTTTATAGACTATATTGAGAATGACTTGGCAAAGAAAAGATGAGGATAAAATCTATTAAATACTATCTGATCTCATAAGGAAACTCAAATTTCCAACGTGGAACGATATTATTAATTAAATATTACATTCCACCTTCTTTATCTTTCAGAATTTTTGAAGCAAATCTGTTTTACCCAATTACATACTTTCAAAATTTTCAATTAATAAATATCTTTGTGGGGAAATGATTTTTAAATCACCAAAAAGTCAAAGGACAAGATGTTCAAGACTTTAGACAGTATCTGAGAAAGAATACAACCAGGGAATGGCCTTATGAAGGTGGGCAAAGTTCAGAATGCCAGAATTCCTTCCCTGTTGTAATGAATATACTGCAACCTCCTGTGGTTTCGTGACTATCACTGGGTGTGGTAGTAAAACAGAAGGGAAAAGCCTCACACAGAAAGCTGAATGGCCCAAAGAAAACCTAAGTGGTGACAAGAGCCTAAAGGCACATGCAGGTACGCATCTTTTATGTTGGATGTGATACACTTACATGGCCCCTGTTGAATCTCTTGGGGACCAACAGTAAAGCAAGTTTAGAACTTCAAATCTTGAGACATCTATAGCAAGATGCTGATCCAATGTGGCTCCAAATATCTTCTGTTTTCCTGGCTCACCTGAAGAGGAAAAAACACTACAGAGGATGTGGGAACTGAATTTCTTTATGTAGTTTCTTCTAGAGCAACTGTCTGAAAGTTTTGGCCCAATCCTTTATGAAGTCTGGAGATGAGACACTTGAAGGACTAGTGAAAAACAAAATTCAAATGAAAAGGTGGAGTGAGACATCTAAAAGGGGAATACGAGAGCAAAAGATAACCGTCGTAGGTAAATCGGTGTTTCTAATCCTTAGGTGGACTCAGGTGGGAGGAGGCAGAGAAAGGAGAGAAAAAAAAACGCACAGATGTTTCTCCCTCCACTCCCTCACCCCAATTGCTACTAAAAATTCATGAACTACCTAGGCTTTTTGACCACAATTAGGGAGTGAATAAGCGAGGTTATGTGGAAGGTTTAAGCATTTTGTCCAGTCTCCCTCCCCGGGCTATATGGCATTAATAGGCAGCAGGGAGGCCTTTCAGGTAATGCTTTTTTCCTAAGAAAAGATTCTGGTGGAATACAGCTTGAAGCAATAAAGAAAGAGAAAAATAAATTGAATTTGTACAAAAATGGAAGTCACAGGACAATATACCATATTGACAAAGTTCATCTAATTCTGTTTTTCAAAAGGGGTGGGACAGATTTCACAAAACAAGAAATCAGAATAAAAAGTAGTTTTAGCTTCCAAATAATAGAAAATATTTTTAAACTAAGCAACACAAACTACATGCTTCATTCTTCTATGAAATATTATCCTTGGAAAGATAATCTTTAAAAAACTAAGATTAGCAGAACCAAGTCTGATGTATATTACCACACGAAAAGCATAAAAATTTAGTCCATATTATGAATTAGATTCATTCGTAATTAGCTTCTTAAATTTTTTCTTAAAAATATTTTACCTAAATTTTGCATACTTCAGCATTCATGTAATAGCCTAGGACACAAAATAATTTTCTTTCCAAATATACTCCATTTTAACCAGACTTTATTTGAATTATTTCTGGTAAAAATACCAGCATTTTTCTGAAAAATAAGATTGGAGAACGAATTAGATCCTTACCTGACGTGGCTGTTCATTCATTCGTTGTGGGTCTGATTTCACTTTATTACTAGGATGATTTGTGACTTTGGTTACCGGTTGTTTGAAAATTGATGCTGTTTGTCTAATTGGCAATGTCGTATTCAAGTCTGGTTTACCCTGTGAATATACATGTATTTTTATTTAAAATATTATATATAAACACAATCAGATGACTTCTTACTAATTCAATATCTATGACTTTAAATCAAATTATTCCCAACTTCTCAGTCTATCGCAGCATTTTAAATACTCTAAAGTACATTTTAAGCACCTAATATGTGACACATGTATGAAGTTTCCTCAAAATACATGAAAAACTTTGTATACTCTTTTTTTTTTTTTTTTTAGACGGAGTCTCACTCTGTCGCCCAGGCTGGAGTGCAGTGGCGCAATCTAGGCTCACTTATACAATCTCCGCCTCCCGGGTCTACTTACGCCATCCGCCTCAGCCTCCCGAGTAGCTGGGACTACAGGCGCCCGCCACCAAGCCAGCTAATTTTTTGTATTTTCAGTAGAGACGGGGTTTCACCGTGTTAGCCAGGATGGTCTCGATCTCCTGACATCATGATCCACCTGCCTCGGCCTCCCAAAGTGCTGGGATTACAGGCGTAAGCCACCGTGCCCGGCAAGCTTTTTGTATACTTTTAAGTGTAAGAAAATTCTCTACACAAATTTCGTGTCTGATTAGCAAGGCACTAATGACTTTTAAATGTTTAAGATTGGTTTATCCAAAAAAAGAACTTGGGGTTTTGTTTGTTTAGGGACAGGGTCTCACTCTGTTGCCCAGGCTGGAGCACAGTGGCATGATCATGGCTCACGGCAGCCTCGACCTCCTGGGCTCGAGCAATCCTCTGACCTCAGCCTCCTGAGTAGCTGGGACTATAGGCAGTGCCACCAGCAGGCTAAGTTTTTGTATTTTTTTTGTAGAGATGAGGTCTCCCTACATTACCAGGCTGGTCTCAAACTCCTGGACTCCAGCAATCTGCAGGCCTCAGCCTCCCAAAGTGCTGGGATTACAGGTGTGAGCCACCACACCTGGCCAAGAACTTTAAGGATAACAATCAGGATAGCAATCATTTCTGCATTGAGAATGGAGGAAAATATTGGCATATTTGGGCATTAAAATATAAACAACCTGATCAGCAATTAGGAAGCCAGACTTACATAAAATCACACAAATTAACCTCTTTTATATAAAAATAAATAAGTATGAATGGTAGTTCTAATTCCAGCAAACAGAACTCAATTTAGAAAAATGTGATAAGGAAGTGTTCCTTATTTTTAATATACAGTAGGTCTTTGAATAATGTCGTTTTGTTCAATGTCATTTTGTTATAACAATGATGACAAAAAAAAATCCATTCCCAGCCTAAGCCTATCTGTGTGAAGTTGGCATGTTCTCCCCAGGTCTGTTTGGGTTTTCTCCATGTACTCCTGTTTCCTCCCACATTCCAAAGATGAGTGCACTTTAGGTTCAGTGGTGAATCCACATGGTCCCAGCCTGAGTGAGCGTGAGTGCGACCTGTGATGGGATGGGGTCCTGTCCAGGGTGGGGTCCCGCCTGGTACCCTGAGTTGCTGGGAGAGGCTCTGGCCCCCACGACCCTGAACTGGAATCAGTGGGTGAATAATAATCTTGTTTATATTAATCTTTCTTACATGTGCGGAGAGCTCACATTAATTTCAGTGTTTATCATTATAAGTGTTTTGGTCTTCATTTAGAAGTTTGGGATGTTTTGTGACCAGAAATATGCCACAGGAACTTAATTTTTGTCTATATCGATTAGCCTAGAGTAAATATGTTTCATTATACATCATATGGCTAAAAGTCGGTTTCCAAGAACCTATCAACAACACTAAGTGAGGACTTACTGAATATTATATTTAATACTTGTAAAGGAGATTTAACACTGAAGCTTCGTAAAGCCACATAACTTATTTACCTAGTTTTAAACAATCAATCAATAAAATCTAAGATGTGTTCCAGTGAGGTCAAAATGTGGCACAGAATTGCTATTAAGTTCATTTGCAATACTCTTAACAAGAAAGAAAAGGGAGAAAACACAATTATTGTGTTTTCTGAGATTCTGGCAAAAAAGATGAAATTACATATACCTGAAAACAAAATACATCTGATATATTTTTGATATTTACAGGATATTTGATGAACTTTTTTTTTTTTTTTTTGCTCCGCCTCCCGGGTTCACGCCATTCTCCTGCCTCAGCCTCTCCGAGTAGCTGGGACTACAGGCGCCCGCCACCACGCCCGGCTTATTTTTTGTATTTTTAGTAGAGACGGGGTTTCACCGTGGTCTCGATCTCCTGACCTCGTGATCCGCCCGCCTCGGCCTCCCAAAGTGCTGGGATTACAAGCGTGAGCCACCGCGCCCGGCTCTATTTGATGAACTTTTATCTTTACTACTACCCCCACATATAAATTGTAATGTCAACTTCCATGCTCTAAAACAGGGGTTCTCAAAACTGAGCATGCATCAGAATCACCCAGAGGGCTTGTTAAAACACAGATGACTGAGTCTCACCCCTGGCACTGGGCATTCGGTAGGTCTGAGATAGGGCCTAGGAATTTGCATTTCTATTAAGGTCTCAGATAATATTGATGCTGCTAATCCCGGGACCACACCTGGAGAAACACAGCTCTAAAACAAAGATTGCAACTTGATGGCAGGTGGATCAAGCCCAACCCAGAGATGAGTGTTCATTTTTTAGTGCCTTTAATAAATTAAGTCAGCACCTAAAAATCTACAGTCTTCATATAAAATCCAGAATTCTAGCTTCTCTTAAAAACTGAAAGATCTAGAAATACTGGACTTGGTTTGGCAACAATAGGCTGTGACTGGTTAGAAATGGCTTTCCAGTAGAGGCCTCAGGGTCTCCTGTTGTAACATTCCTCAACAACTCACATTTGCATTACCTGTCTGGGCCCTGTAGGCACTGAGTTTGTGACCTCTACTTAAAGAACATTAGCATGCCTAGAAAGGTAAGCCTCACAATCATCTGACAATTATTTCAATTACAGTATTCTTTAGATCCACTATTAAATGTGTCCTCACCTGTACACCTCCCCACACAACACAGCCCTCCTGTTTGTATTGGGCAATCCCATCATTCCTTTATCTCATTTTTTTCCCCTGATGTCTCTGCTTACCTTTAAAAGATATGCTCATCTCAAATGACTCTAACAGTATTATTTCTCAAGTATTTAGTTTTATCTTTATGGATTTTCAAAAAGTATATAAAATGTGCAAATTTGGTTGACAAGCTACAAAGTAACCACTTAGGTTGCCAACTCTACAAAGTGTGAGGCTCAGGAGTACGCATTTTAAATGCTCTCCTGGTCATTCTGTGATGCAAAGGAAGTTTGAACACCTCTGATTTATGATATCTAGACCATTTGGAGGCCCGAAGTGAAGTCACCCAACCTATTAACAACAGCAGACAATATTCAATCCTTAAGCAGCTTCACACATAAATGCTTATAGGGAACTTCTTGTCACTAATTAGGTATAATCAATATGTATCACTAAATGACGCCTTGTTTGGCTTTTAATGTTTTTGTTAAACCGGAGACAGAGTCTTGCTCTGTCGCCCAGGCTGGAGTGCAGTGGCGTGATCTTGGCTCACTGCAACCTCCGCCTCCTGGGTTCAAGCAATTCTCCTGCCTCAGCCTCCCGAGTACCTGGGACTACAGGTGCGCACCACCACACCCAGCTAATTTTTGTATTTTTAGTAGAGACAGGGTTTCACCATGTTGGCCAGCACGGTCTCGATCTCTTGACCTCGTGATCCGCCTGCCTCGGCTTCCCAAAGTGCTGGGATTACAGACGCAAGCCACTGTGCCAGGCCTTTGTTCTTAATAAAGAATGATATACTCTGCTGGTATTAGAACAAAGGTGGCATCACGTGTCTACTTCAGCAGACACACAGAAGTATTTGCAACGGTCTGCACGAGTAAACATATTCAAACCTGTGAGATTTTCATTACCAAGGATGACTGGAGGCAACTAAACTGTTTTAAACGATGAATCCTGAATCCATGAAGACTGGAAGGAAGCATGGAACACGTCAAACTATTAATGCTATTGATGCTACACTGGTAAGATGGACGTTTTTCCATTCACTTATGTTTCTGTGCAATAAAAAAAATTAAAAGAAAAGCCTGGCTAAAATATTTAAGATATACAACTAACTTCCATTGTCTAATGAGACAGTTCATTCCCTACTGGCACAGAATGAGACATTATTCAAAACGGGCTGCATTATTCTTCACTCAATCTTATTTTGGTTTTTAGTGTTTTTTCTCCTTTTAACTGGCCTAGAAGCTCTGACGACAGAAAGAATGTCTTTAATTTATTATTCTAAAACAGTATCACATGAAGCTGAGCAATCTGTAAAGCTGGACTAACTAGTTTTCCCAGAAACTGTCACAGAAACAGTCAATTCTATTACCTCTACCCTGAGGACTGCCCTGAGTCACTATTAATTTATGCCCAGTTGTGTGTCGGAGTTTTTCTACAGTTTAGTTTAGAATCTAAAGGACCAATCTACCATCAGCTTCAGAGTTAAAAGCCAGACACTTTTTTATGGGACAAGATTAAAGCTGTTTATGTATATGCAATCTTCTTATATCTTCAATATGAGAAAAAGTGAAGCAGAAATTCTGTTACAAAATTAAACTGGCAAACACATTCTAATACCAGAACTAAGTTTCCAACCTTTGACAAATCTATGTACAGACTAGCCCTCAAATCAAAATGTAATACATTTTATAATAATGTGTATATTAGGCTGAAAGTATTTTTCTTGAGGATCTATTTTATCCCCTAGCTGCAGGGAGGAACATAAAAATAAATCTTGCTTATTTTTAAAAATTTTACTTCCTCTCTTTCCCATAAGTATCTGAGATATATCTTTTGTACACTCCCAAAGGACAAAATACACAAAAATTAATTTTTAAAAACAGAAGATCAAGGACAAGGAAAAAACAGATATCCTTTGGAAAAGATCAATAGTGATACTAGAGCCGAGCATCAAATGTGGATCTGAATTTTCAAGGGGCCTGGGCAAAGAGAGAAACATTCAATTACTCAGATATCATGGTCAGAAAGGAGGACGCATACCAAGTAATGAGGAAAACAAAAAATGTCCAGGTATTAAATCTAGAAGAAAATCGATAAAGACACTAAACTTCACAACAAATATTAAGCAGATTTCAAATGCTCTTTCTTTTTTCAGTGACTTTCCATAAAAACCAAGAACATAAGACTAAAGGACAACTCAGTAAAGGTGAGTCTGAAAGGGCCTAATTATTGTGTAACCTTCCAATGATCTCACGTGATTAAGGATACAAGAGAATAACTAAAGAGGCAGCTGAAGAACATGTACCATAAGCCAGTGGCTGTCAAATATTTTTGTATTTCTACCCCTTATGAGAAATTTGAAAATATATATACCCCACCTGCATTTTAAAGTCAGCAAGAATATTTCATATTTTAATGTAATCAGTTGCAAAGGATGCACTTACCAGAAGCAATTTAAATGCTAATACTTTAATAATAAACTATTACATCTAACAGAATCTAAATGTACCCACCATTACCTATTTAAATACAAACAAACTCTTCAATGGTTATAAATTTTCATTCCCTTTGCTCTTTGAATAATTCCATTTCCAAACTTATTTCCTATTTTAAACTTGATAAACGTTCACTGATCATTTATGTATCATGAAATTATTTCACTTTCTGTGACCATAAAGCTCTTAGTGATAAAACAACAAATTTCTTCTGGTTTATTACAATTATATGTGACCAAAATAAAGTATTATAATTTTTAGTACATAAATTACATATACAGAAATTTATTGTGTGTGTGTGTATATATGTAGCTTAATGAAAAGAATTTTTTAAGTAATTTTATATTCTCAAGTGTGTTTTACTAATTGCTAGAATGGGACAAGGTATAGCATCAATTCTATTCCTAGTCTTCCTTTTTCATAGATGTAGCACTGAGAAATGTTGTTCACATAAATGAGTAGATAGAATGAATTTTATTCCACATCATTCAAATTCTCTGAACTCCTTTTGAGTTATATGATAGAATGTAACAGTGAACCATCAAAAAAAATTAAAAATCAGTCAACATCTACATAAAGTCCTCTAAATTTTGTTGAAAGCAAGTTAATTGTACTTGTGGAAAGAACTGACTGTTCCTGAGTCATTCGTGTTCTCAATCCAGTATCTCATACTCTCCCTTTATGATATCAAACATTTTGTACCATGGTAATATTGCACACAAGTGAGAAGTATGCTGTTCTGTAAAATGGGAGGTTGACTATAAAGGTGAATTACAGAAAAAATAATGTGTACTTCTATCACAGGTTACATTCTCAGATCAATTGAAGGAAAGAGTGTATATGGAATTTAAAGATATCAAAATGGATTCCTTTAAAACCATCCATGTCTATGAATATCATGTAAAGCCTCCACACAGCATAGTTTGAGCACCAGGGACTTACACTGTACTATATTGTAAATACCACTTTTTTTCAGTATGGCTTTGAAATAAAGTGGTATGACAGTTCAAATTGTACATTATTCTAGGGTCCAAGCCTAGTAGACTCATTTTATCTTTAAAATTCACTCAAATTTTGCACTTTACCTTAAACATTAGCCATGTTTAAGGTAAAAATGTTGCTCTACCTACCCAAAATATTCAAATAAAACTGACACTTCCAAGTATTATTCAAGCGTCATTTTAATTCTGCGGTTTTTGCATACACCGCACACTCCCCAAAAGATACTCCATTTTGAGAAGCAGAGACTGTATCTCTAAGGTCGGTTTCCTCATCTGTAAAGGAGAATAATAATAGCTATTGGATAAAATTCTTATAAAAATCAAACGAGATAATGCATGTTATGCTGCTGCTGCTGCTACAAATGCAGCTTTCATTCAGTTGATCATGGAACAAATATTGAGTGCCTACTACGTGGCAGGCACTGACTGGACCATCCACATATAGTCATAAAAAAAAAGAAAAAAACATCGGCCCTTAGTAAAACAAGTTTATAGTTTATAGTCATGTTGGTACAAATTCTAAATAAATAGCAGTTATTTCTTTAACCTAAACAGGTTATTGAACATGCTATTAAAATTTAGAAATTTAACCTGTTAAGTTTTCCCAGAAATAAAGCTATCCCCTGGTTCAAACAAAGGTGTGCCTGAGTGATACCTTTAGGTCAAATCAAGGCTATTCTCAAAAAGTAATTGGAGATTTGCTCCGGAATATATACAGTAGTCCATAGTGAATGTCTTTCCACAAAACCAAATGCCAACAATGGAAAGTGCCTTACAATTCTTCATAAGTTTTTAATTAATATAATTCACATACCATAAAACTCATCATTTTAAAATATACAATTCAGTGGTTTCTAGTATATTCACTAATTTGTGCAACTTCACAGGTTTTTACAAAAAGTAAAGAAAAAATTATCTGGTACTCATGATGTATATGCAGAAAATCCACTTAGTCTAATATTCTATGTGGGGAACAAGATTTTTTTTAAGGAGATTAATGGCATATTAATTAAAATATTAATAGGATGGATGGACTACACTTTGAGCTCATTAAAAAGGACTACACCTGTTCGCAGAAGAATGATTACAATTCATCAATGAAAACAAGTTTTGAAGAGTTCTGCTTGAAAAATAACTCACTGGAGCTTTAGTTAATGTAACGGACATCACCAAAGATGCCAGAGTTTCATCCAGATATCCTAGAACAGTCCTACTCAAACTCAGACAGTTATTATATGGAGTTAATCATCTTCTTCTCAGTTGGCATTAGCTATGTACACATCCTTGAGAGAACTATGGAAATAGTGACACAAATGGTTTTCTGTAGGGCTTAATTCTATTGCTGACCTGGAGTCTACAAGTTAGGTTAACTCTTCAGGACCTATAAAAGTTCTGTTAACACCTGGGCATACCAAACAAATCTTGTTAAAGCCATACCATGGACAACTCTGTCTCCGAATCTACCTTCATGATTATCACTATAGCCAAGTCCAGACCCTCTCAAAAAGTTCTACCACACTTAGACACATTTGAAGCACTAGTTTATAATATAATAAAGCTAGTATCATACTGAACAAATCATTCTCATCAGCAAGCCTATTTGCTAACATGGCTAACATTCTTCTGTTCACTCTTTGCTTCCTAGCAATCTCTATCCCATCAATATCTACATGACTCAAATTAGCCAAAAGGATGGAACAGTACTATTATTAATAGCTAATAACCTGATCATTAGCTAAAGAATATCAGCTAAATATCCTTTATGTATTCACTTACTAAAAATATTTCTGTATATAAGAGAAAATTAGAAGCTGTTTGAACAAGAGAACATGAATTCATTCTACTGTCTTTTGCTACATCTTACCCTTTCTTCCTTTATTCATTCATTAAACCAGTACTGTCCAAGTCACCATCATCCCCACCTGGACAAATACAACAGCTTCCTAACTGGCCTCCAACTTCCACTTCTGTGTCTCTACATTTTCCACACACGGTCAAAGCAGTCATATTTCCCCCTATGTAAAACCCTCAGACAGCATTCTATACTATTCCTTATGCTGGCTGGCACAGCCCTATTTTCAGGCTTGCCTACTTTAACCTCACCTAGTACTACTCCTCCACTCACTCAACTCCAGCCAACCTGGTCTTTTTGTCTTCACATGATGAGTGCATCCTTCCTTAGGGAATTTACACTGGCTACTCCCTCTACAGGGAAAGCTTCTCCTTCTGGTTTTTGTATAGCACCTCAAATGTTGAATATTTAAAATTGATTTTATTTACTCACATAAATTATTTCCCTAAAGTGGCCTCAGTAAATGGCACCTCTATCTACCCACTTTATCTAAAAACCAAGAATTCTCCCTTAAGTACTCCGTTACGCTCTACACACGATTCATCAGCAAAACCAATCCATCCTATTTTCAAAAGAGATTTAGAATCTGTCCACTTCTATCTCCACGGGCACGTGTCTAGATTGTCATTATCATCATCAACATCATCATCATACTACAACAGCTACTTGCTCCTCACTTCCACTTTTGATTTCAGTATCAAATTAATAGAAACTTGTACTCAACAGTGGCCCACACTTATCCCTTGGAGTGACTTTAGGGCCTATTCGTTCCCCTTCCCTGTCCCCAACTTTATCTAGAGAGACCAGAAAACACTCAGTTGAGAAAGACTTTAACTGACAAAAAGGGTATCAGTATCTTTGGCAACAATTTTACTTTCTCCATAGGTCAGGAATGCTGGTGGAATAAATGAAGTCTTTGTTTTCAGTTTGGATGGAGGAATCCTAGGAAGGTAGAAGCCAAGAGGCAGTTCTTACCACACTACGCTCTACCAGGAGCTGGTCATCAGAATGGTCCTACCACAGGGCTCCGATGGTGGTGAACTGGCCATGAAGTACCTCAGGCAGAAATAAGTCAGCCCAGTAAGGCACTACTTCATTAACTGAAAACTCCATAGTCAAACAAACGCCTAATCTGAGCTGCAGCAAGTGACCTGGCTCTTCACCTACTCCCTCACATCTTCTGCCAAGCTCCTTCTCCTGCTTTTAAAAAAGTGGTTATTTTTCAGTTATAGATTCCATTGAGAATTTGAGGAAAATAAGCTCTCTCCTCGAGAAATGTACACAAGGCTGGATGCTGTGGCTCACGCCTGTAATCCTAGCCCTTTGGAAGCCAAGGCAGGTGGATCGATTGAGCCCAGGAGTTTGAGACCAGCCCAGGCAACATGACAAAACCCTGTCACTACAAAAAATACAAAACGTTAGCCAGGAGTGGTGGCTTCCACCTGTAGTCCCAGCTACTCAGGAGGCTGAGATGGGAGGATCACCTGAGCCTGGGAGGATCACCTGAGCCCAGGAGGTCAAGGCTGAGTGAGCTGTGATGCACCACTGCACTTCCCCCTGGGTGAGAAAGTGAGACCCTGTCTCAACAACAATAAAATGTACACACACAAAAATTGCACACAATTCAAAGGTTCCTGGAGGTCTTTCCGAGGCATGGTCGCCCAGATTAGAAACCTCCCTGCCTATTGGTTCCTTCCAAGCTGACCTCTTTAAACCTTTAAAGGAAAAATAACCATAATGTTCTTTGATCAGGCATTCTCTTCTGAATACTGTCTTCTCTCTTCCACTTCTCATTCAAGCTTCTTAAGAGTAGGCCAACCATTTTTGTGGAAAGGGGTAAAAATGCATGTATGTGTACATGTTCATAAATGCACATAAGCTCTAGACAGACATACAAAAAGCCTCATTAACAAGTTTCCTCTAAAGAAGAGGATTGGGACTGAGAGACAGGAGAGGGAGACATTTTTCACTGAGTACCCTTTTCACTATGTGCCCAAATTACTTAACCAAATAATAATAATTTTTTTTTTTTTTTTGGAGACGGAGTCTCGCTCTGTCGCCCAGGCTGGAGTGCAGTGGCACAATCTTGGCTCACTGCAGCCTCCGCTTCCCGGGTTCACGCCATTCTCCTGCCTCAGTCTCCTGAGAAGCTGGGACTACAGGCGCCCACCGCCACCACGCCCGGCTAAATTTTTGTATTTTTAGTAAAGACAGGGTTTCACCGTGTTAGCCAGGATGGTCTTGATCTCCTGACCTTGTGATCTGCCCGCCTTGGCCTCCCTAAGTGCTGGGATTACAGGCTTGAGCCACCAAGCCCGGCCAGTAAAATTTTAAAACATCTGAAAGAACAGGCACATTGTGTGTCTAGTCTCTCACTTCCCAGAAACTTTCTGGAATTCTAAATACGACTTATCCTTTCTATCCATTGAAACTGGTAATGTAAAGTCACCAGTTGCTTCATAATTTAGAAATCCAATGGCTAGACAAAGTCTTTATCCTCCCTAATCTCTAACAAAAATCTGTTTTCCAGGCTGTTGTAACACCACATTCTCTTGATTCTCCTATTTCTTTTCTGGAAGGTTCACTTACTCTCCATAAGATTCATTTATTCATTTAATCCATGGGCCTACAGAGTGACAAGATACACTTCATTTGTCCTTATTTTGGGCATTATCAGTGACAAAAACACTATGAAAGGAGTTCTCAAAGTGTGACCTGAGAATTCCTGGGGGTCCCCAAGATCATTTTGGAAGTCTAAGAACAAAACTATTTTAACTCGATCTTCCTCACTCCACCCCCAAAACTTGCCCTTATTCCCCTATTCCCTGACTCCCCTGCCCCAAGTGACCAAAGCCAGGGTTGTTGCAGCATCCATTCTCTTTGTGTAACCATCAGGTACTTACATCTAATTTCTCAAGTCTCACCTTTCCATACTTCCTGCACAGGATTCATTCAGGCCATCTTTATTTTTCCAGACTACAACAGCCCAACTATTCTCCCTACTTCTAGTTTCATCCCTTCCCAAATCCAGTCTCCATACTGTGCCCCACTCTATATATCCAAATCTGATTCTTATCATCACCACTAAGTTTCTCAAACTACACAGAAATTGCCATCAAGATAGATGAGCTCTCCACAAAATTTTTTATTACTGTTGAGGATAATTAAAACAAGTACTTTCTAGATCATGTGACTG
The DNA here is from genome assembly GCF_009828535.3 of Hylobates moloch. NCBI lineage: Eukaryota > Metazoa > Chordata > Mammalia > Primates > Hylobatidae > Hylobates > Hylobates moloch. The sequence goes on along the minus strand of NW_026652280.1, from coordinate 25,368,737 downwards.
ACAACCTAGCATACAGCCATATACCAATCTAAGTGTGTGTTTATACTCACAATAACATACTACCACCTTAAACCAAGATCATTCATGAGAAATAAATAATGGCAGACTTAACACACAACTGATTCCATTCAACAGAATATGATGTTCTTTATTTTCAAATGTATCCAATTTGGGTGAATAGAGAAATGTGATGAAAGAACTGAGCCTTTCCAAGATACCAGTAGTACTGTCAAGCAAAACTAAAAAATAATTTGTTCCATGCCATATTCACATTGTAAGCAATTTGTAAAATATGTCGTATGTCACATTAAATTAATGTTAGGGAACTTGAATTTTATTAGTTTTGTAGATTTAATTTACAAAACATTTGATGTTAAGACCTAGAAACACAAATTCAGCATGTTTATACATCTAAAACACTAAAATAAACTTCTAGTGACAAACCAAGCTACCTGAAGTCCCCTAAACATATCTTGCACTTAGAATCACTGTACTCTTCTTTATCCAATCCTAGAGTGTCTCCAATTAAATTTTAATATGATCTTGCCTCTCCTCCCAGTTCCCTGCTAAAAATGTTGACAGTCACATCTGTGAAACCCTGCAACATCTCCTCTTTGAAAAATCAAACATAAATGCCTAAACAATATTTAGCTTTTGAAGCAAAGGTTTGGTTTTTATTTGCATATTGAGAGGCAAAGCTTATTTGCATATTGAGAGGCAAAGCTCCGTGCTGTTCAATAGGATAGTGACGAGGTACATCTGGCTACTTAATTTTAAAGTAAAACTAAAAATTGAGGCCAGGCACGGTGGCTCACGCCTGTAATCCCAGCATCTTGGGAGGCCGAGGCAGGCGGATCACGAGGTCAGGAGATCGAGACCATCCTGGCTAATAGGGTGAAACCTGTCTCTACTAAAAATACAAAAAATTAGCTGGGCGTGGTGACGGGCGCCTGTAGTCCCAGCTACTTGGGAGGCTGAGGCAGGAGAATGGCGTGAACCCAGGAGGCAGAGCTTGCAGTGAGCCGAGATCACGCCACTGCACTCCAGCCTGGGCAACAAAGCGAGACTCCGCCTCAAAAAAAAAAAAAAAATATTGAGTTATTCAGTCAGACTAGCCACATGTCAAGCACTCAACAGCCACCTGTGGCTGAAAAGAGTCCCGTCATCATAGAATGTTCCCCTGGATATGCTGCTCTGTAACTTTTTCCCTTTAAAGTCTGAGAAACCTGCTCATGACTTCAAATATAAACTGTGCTGATGACTTCCAAATCTTTCTCTAGTCTTTTTCCATTAACCTAATGGAATATCTTCAGTAACCTTCTTGATTTCCAACAATGTCAGTTGAAGAGATGGAGGTGGTGGTTGGAAACAATTATGGCAGTCAAGAAAATCAATAAGGTATAATGTAATCAAGAATGGAATCGATTTTCAGGGTAAGGTTAAGATTGAGTTTGAGATATCTAAATAAGTACTGTAAAAATAATAGTAGAGATTAAAAACAATGCCCACTTCACTCTACCCACCCATCCTAAAAGAATTAAAAACCACTCTGAAGAGTTCTTAAAAAGATATCTTTCTGGCCGGGCATGGTGGCTCACGCCTGTAATCCCAACACTTTGGGAGGCCGAGAAGGGCAGATCACAAGGTCAGGACATCAAGACCATCCTGGCTAACATGGTGAAACCCCATCTCTACTAAAAATACAAAAAAATTGGCCGGGCGTGGTGGCGGGCGCCTGTAGTCCCAGCTACTCGGGAGGCTGAGGCAGGAGAATGGCGTGAACCTGGGAGGCGGAGCTTGCAGTGAGCCGAGATGGCGCCATTGCACTCCAGCCTGGGCAACAGAGCGAGACTCCATCTCAAAAAAAAAAAAAAAAAGACATCTTTCCAATCACACCGAAAGATATTATTCATCACCAGTAATTCACCTCCGATATTGAAAACATGTTAAAATCATAGCTTATAATTACTTAATGTAAATTATAATGTAGCCTGTTGCAAAGTTTATTTTGTCAATTAAAGCTCAATTCTTTCAAGATAAGAGTTTAAAAACAAAACATGTTGGGCGTGGTGTCTCACGCCTGTAATCCCAGCACTTTGAGAGGCCGAGGTGGGTGGATCACTTGAGGTCAGGAGTTCGAGACCAGCCTGGCCAACATGACAAAACCCCGTATCTACTAAAAATACAAAAATTAGCTAGGCGTGGTGGTGGGTGCCTGTAATCCCAGCTACTCGGGAGGCTGAGGAAGAGACAATCGCTTGAACTTGGGAGGCGGAGGTTGCGGTGAGCTGAAATCATCCCACTGCACTCCAGCCTGGGCGACAGAGCGAGATTCTTGTCTCAAAACAAAACAAAACAAACACAGTAATGTACTGAAGCCAGATTCACAACCACAAAGCAAAACATTACCTCAGATTTCTATTAATTGCTTTAAAGCTCTTAGCTTTCTTTACACTGTACTATCATAAAAAAGACATAATACAGTTATTACTTAACTAGCCACAAATACATTTTCTGCTTTATAGAGCTACCCAATATGTTGTTGGTGTTACTTTCCAAGAGAACTTATTTTTTAAAATGCAAAACTCCACTTTCTGACCATTTAAATAAAATCAGATGCAAAAAAAAGACCATGCCTCCAAAAATTCAGGCAGAAATCTTCAGAAAACAATGAAAATGAAAGGTATTTCCAAAATAATGGACGGTATATTAATTTATTTATTTAATAAACATTTATTACCACTATACACTTCTAGAATGAGGTGGATGGTAAATCAAATAAACATAAAGCAATATTAAGTACCTACCGTGTGCAAAAGCAAAAAAAGACATGGTCCCTGCCCTCATGGAGCTCACAGTCTAGCTGAAGCAGACAAACAAGTCACAAATACAAGGGCAAAGCACCAGGGAAGCATTATGGAGTAAAGGATTGGTTCAGCCTGGAGTATGCAGGGCAGGCTTCCCAGAGATGGAGACAATGGAGCTGGGTCTTGGATGAGTAGGAGTTCGCCAGATGAAGGGGAAGGGGGTAAGCACATTCCAAGCAGAGCAAACAGCGTATGAGCAAGCAGAGTCTTGAAAGCGCATGCCATGGTGCAGGACGATGAGTGTTCCAGCGCAGCTAGAGCAGAAAGGTGCACACAAACTGAAGAGACGAATTAGTGTTTGGTTTTTGATGAAACGTAAGTGTCAGAAAATAAATCTGCACATTACACTTAACGTAACTAAACTGTGGTTCTGGTAACAGTACAGTAATCTGAAATACTCTTCATTTCATAAATACTGAAGCCCCTTTTATATGTACCCAGCACTGTGTTTTAAGATGGCAATTTTAGAAAAATAAACCTGAATTTTCCTCTGTGCATTTAAGAAGCAAAGTAACCCCAGAATAAAGGTTTCCTGAAGCTGAAATCACAGTGATTTACACACACACAGGGTCCTAACTTTTGCTAACTTGGGCTCCCTCTACTGCTATTCTCACCTTTCTTAACACCTTCATAATGACCAACTCAAATCCACCCCATAGTTAAGCAATACAGAGGCAATTTAGCCTTCTCTTCCCATTCTGCCTCTCTAAACAAAGGACCTGCCAATGTCCCTATGAAAACCAATGCGAGGTATGATATAAAGAAACAATGCATTTTGACCTCTGTATCAATTATCAGAAATTATATTACTGTAAACTGCACAAATTGAGTGAAGACAGGTATGAAGCAGAGACCCCATGCCCCTCAGAAAATGTAAAATGACAAGAGGGAAGAGAGCTCGGGTCAGAAAGTTTCCAACTCAGGCCACCAGGCAACACTATTCACCAAGGTGGCTTGGTGCTCAGGAAGGGGGTGGCTTAGGGAAAGGGCAGTGTGGAAAGCAAAGGAATTAACATGGGTCAAATTTACTTTGCTAGATGTTCTATATAAATTCCCATTTACTCCTCACAACAATGCTAAGGGAAAATTTTCTTACTTTAATTTTACCAATGAGAAACCGAAGGCCCTTGGAGCCTAAGAAAGTTTCTCCTGACTGCATCAGCTAATAAGTAGCAGAGCCAGTTCACCGAGCCATGCGTTCCCGGGTCCAAAGCGCTTCTTACTCCACTATACTGCCAATGGGTTCCTAAAATGAACACACACTCCCAAGGGACTTACGGGGTTACATCAGTCACATCTTAAGAAAGAGAGCCCCTACTTCTCCCTCCACTATTTTCACTGTCAGTGTGAAGACAATGGTGGTGGCAATACCCATACACACAGATTCCTGAAGTTTACAGGAAGAAAAACTAAGAAAAGATAGTCACATATGTTTAGTTGTCCCCAGGGAAAAAGCAGCTTTGTAAAGATATTGGGTCCTTTAATACAATTAAATTAGTACAGGCTTAAGTATCTCTCATCTGAAATGCCTGGGACCAGAAGAGTTTCAGATTTCAGATATTTTTCAGATTTGGAATGTTCAAACTGTATCATAATTCAAATAAGATTTACTTAAATTGCTATACAATAAACTATCAACCAAACAGCTTGATAAAACTAAGCGCTAATGGAAAAATATCCAAACATAGAATTAGAATATTATTCCAGAAAGTCATTATCCTCAACATCGTCAAAGGTCAAAAAAACACTGCCCTTTCTCAAAACCTGAACCTGAAAATCAATACGTAATTATAAACTATGGGGCGAAGATACCTGACACATTAAAATTTTGCCACTTTTTGGACAACAGGAACTATTTTGAGGGAAGAAGAAAAAAGCAGACAATTAACACCAAAGAAACCTTTTGTAAACAGCCCCAGTGGGTCAGAAAAGTGTGATGTTCACTGACCTAGAGAGATAATGAAATGCGGTTTTCTACTGTGCACAATTTACTTATGCTCTCTCTTGCTGGGACAGGGTGGGCAGGGTACGGGGACATGCATGGGACATTTGGACAACCAAAATTCCAGTGACTTCATTATGATGTGAGATACTTTTTGGAGAGCTTTCGAAGTAGCATATACATGCGGTAAGTAAATTAACCAACCTTATTTTGATTGAGAGGATCGTTTCGCAGTCTCTGTTTGTTCTTCTGTAATTTACTAGGCATCATCTTTCCAGTTCTGAAGTCAAAACTGCTGAGATCAACAGTATTTCCCAGGTACCTTGCCAACTGAGGCTTGCTTCTGAACTTCTTACCACTTGGACTAAAAGAAAGATAAGGTTAATTGAACAAAAGGCAACAATGTTTACTCTAGGTCTCTACATAAGCCTTTTCTTCATGTCTTCCCCTACCCTCAGTTGATACTCCATTCTAATTTTACATATTTTTAAAGAAATGTTAAAGTTTTGCTAGGCCCGGTAGCTCATGCCTATAATCCCAGACTTTGGGAGGCAGAGGCGGGTGGATCACCTGAGGTCAGGAGTTCAAGACCAGTCTGGACAACACGGTAAAACCCCGTCTCTGCTAAAAAAAAAAAAAAAAATACAAAAAATACAAAAAATTAGCCGGGCGTGGTGGTGGGCGCCTGTAATCCCAGCTATTCGGGAAGCTGAGGCAGGCGAATCGCTTGAACCCAGGAGGCGGAGGTTGCAGTGAGCCAAGACCGCGCCACTGTACTCCAGCCTGGGCAACAAGAGCAAAACTCTATCTCAAAAAAAAAAAAAAGTTAAAGTTTTACAGGGAACTCCATAACTTCCCTGTAAGAAAAAATCACATGTCACCTAATATAACGCTCCCCTAGGTAGTCCATTGGAATACATAACATGTTGCCACAGCCTATCCCACTGGTCACTCAGCAACTACTGCAAGAACCTAAATCCAAACTTCATGCACAGTGTAACAGGCATACTAAAAATGTCTTCAATCTCACAAACTTCCTTTCCTAATTGATTTTGAAATGCTTGTTTTTCCCTGCAAGTATTACATATAAACTATGCCAGCAATCAGAAAAAACTTGAGAACAAATTCTTCTGAAGTCAGCAACCCTTGTTTAAAACACACACACACACACACACACACACACACACACACACAAATATGTGGAATCTATGTGATATCTGAGCTACCAATTTGGGCTCGTAACATGCACAATAAAAAAATTCTTAAATCTTGACAATATTTAAATGCTCTCTAACACTACTGAAATGAGAAAACTAGAGCAAATATTTGTGAAGGTGCTTGTACAATGCTGACATGAGTTTTGTTAGCCAAACTCCTCACTTAGGGAAGCATATGAAGAACAATTTACTTCTTGTAAGTAATACTGCCAAAGCTGGAAAGTTACAAAAGTGCCAGAATTATGCGCAGGACTAGTCTTTCCTAAAAAATTTTTTTTCCTGTGTGGCATTCATCTGTAAGAAATTTTTTATAGGAATAATGCCCCAAAGTGTTACCTAATAAATTTTGTGAACAAAATAAATGTGCTAGAACAAAGTCAGTGTGATATGTCACAAGAAAATTGTGAGAATTCTAGAATACTTCTCAAGGAAGCCAATGTGTCACATTTAGAACTTAACCTTGCACCAAGTGACCACAATAAAAGAAAAATAACTCATAAGAAGATAAAAGGAAAAAGGCTGAGAAACCAAGCAATAAATATTCTCTTGGAACAAGAAAACTTCTATCTGGGTCAAATCCACAGCAATACACCCCTGACTTGTCACAAACTCTTTGGTATTCTGTCCCAACACACTTCAAGACAACTGAAGATCCTATCAACATTCTTTTTCCACAACCACATGACTTAAGTATTCGTGAAACACAATTCAAGGTATAGAGTTCAGCAGGCAGATGAAAATAACAACCAGTAACAACAAGAACAATACAAGAAAGCACCAGAGGAAAGAGTACAGGATTCTACACAAGCACAGCTCAACTCCAACTCTAACCTAGATTTCCAGATTACTCGGTAACACAAAATAAAATAGCAAGTCACTCACAATATTGTCCGAAACTTGAATCATCTCTGCCCACCACACAGTTCCACCCCCAAACCTGATCTTCTATATTCCACACCAGTGTCAGCAGTGCTGCTGTCCACTTAGTACTTCATTCTCCAAGCTAGAAGGCCACATCACGATCCTTCAGCGCCCCCATGTCTCAGCCACACATCCAGTACCAAGTTCTAAATGTTCAAGCTCCTCAATGTTGACAAAAAAGCTTCACCTCCTTAATAAGCCATCGAAAGCTTTATATATTTTTTCCCAGTCTGTTATATATTTTTTCCCAGACTCTTTTCCCACCAGCCTTGGTAGCCTACATTCCAAACTCTAAATCACCAAAATATGCCATATACCTTTGAATCTTCCAGTCATGTCTTTCCAGATGGAAGGATGAGCACAGCAACATCCTGCCCATCAAAAAGCTATTAAATCCTCCAAGTCCGGCTAAAATATCCTCCACCTCAACTAGGAAGTCTTCTGGGATTCTTCAATTCAAGTTAGAAATAATCTACTACCACTCAAAATTCTATTTTCATTACAATAATTCCTATATATTTCCTTGCTGAGTCAAACAATGCCACTCTTAAACTTCAAACACCATTATAGGCTAGCAATGAACAAGGTAACTTTCCGAGAGCAAAAAACCTTATCAGTTCAATACTAAAGGATGTAGTTTTCATTTGCAGACATAATGGGATAAATATTATTGTTTATTTAAAAGTTATATGGCAAAGAATTTTTAAAACTAAGCTAGAAAACATTTTCATGATTAACGTGTTTTACCACATAAGAAATAAAGTATTACTAATGACCTAAATTAATATGAAAAATTAGTAAGATTACTCTGCTATTATGTCACTTATAAAATGCTGCAATAGCCAGGCACGGTGGCTCACGCCTGTAATCCCAGCACTTTGGGAGGCCAAGGCGGGTAGATCACGAGGTCAGGAGATCGAGACCATCCTGGCTAACACGGTGAAACCCGGTCTCTACTAAAAATACAAAAAAATTAGCCGGGCGTAGTGGCGGGCGCCTGTAGTCCCAGCTACTCAGGAGGCTGAGGCAGGAGAATAGCGTGAACCCGGGAGGCGGAGCTTGCAGTGAGCTGAGATCACACCACTGCACTCCAGCCTGGGCGACAGATCGAGACTCTGTCTCAAAAAAAAAAAAAAAAAGCTGCAATAGCCATATGGTCCTTATTATCAGATACTCAAGTTATTGGTAAACAAGATTCTGATAAACTAGTTAACATACCACAAAAAAATGAAAACACAAAATCCACAAAATAAAATGACAATTCTGTGGCCAGGCACGGTGGCTCATGCCTGTAATCCCAGCACTTTGGGAGGCCAAGGCAGGCAGATCACCTGAGTTCGGGAGTTTGCGACCAGCCTGACCAACATGGAGAAAACCCATCTGTACTAAAAATACAAAATTGGCCAGGCGTTGTGGCGCATGCCTCTAACCCCAGCTACTCGGAAGGCTGAGGCAGGAGAATCGCTTGAACCCAGGAGACAGAGGTTGCGGTGAGCCAAGATGGCGCCACTACACTCCAGCCTGAGCAATGAGCAAAACTCTGTCTCAATAAAATAAAATAAAATGACAATTCTCAATCAGCTATCCCTCAAATAGATCTCTTTAGTGCAATAAAAAACAGCTCAAGAGTAGACACCTTATTTCAACAGATTCATTTTCCAGAAGATGAAATATTCAGGCAGTAACTCTTACCAAAGAGATCAGCACACTGTTTTTAGCTCATGGCTTAGAGACAAATAGGAAGCTATTTATGAGGGAATCAATTGACAAACTTCACAAATTAAACGTGCAATAAGTAGTTCCTTATCTTAAAGTTGAAATGTCAGTTATCCACTGCAGCTGAAAACATAATAGAGCCTCACTACAATGTTCCTCTACAGAACAAAACTCATTAGAGATCAGTTCATTTTAGATCTCTCCCCCAAATCAAGATAATTTGAACTCAACTAAAAGGCTATACTCATGAAATGTGATCACTTAGGTTTATCATCTAGATTAGCAGTTTAACACAGCTTCATATTATTTCTATTATTTATTGATTTTAAAAATGAAATGGGGGGCCAGGCATGGTGGCTCACACCTGTAATCCCAGCACTTTGGGAGGCCAAGGAGGGCGGATTGCCTGAGCTCAGGAGTTTGAGACCAGCCTGGGCAACACGGTGAAACCCCGTCTCTAATAAAATACAAAACAGTAGCCCAGTGTGGCGGCGTGCGCCCGTAATCCCAGCTACTTGGGGAGGCTGAGGCAGTAGAATTGATTGAACCCGGGAGGCGGAGGTTGCAGTGAGCTGAGATTGTGCCACTGCACTCCAGCCTGGACAACAGAGTGAGACTCCATCTCCAAAAAAAAAAAAAAAGAAATGGAAGGTATTTATTATAAACAAAAAGGCTAGACATCCTCTACTAATAAACTAAGTTAGCAATGAAGGAAAAAAGATAGAAGTTTTAACTATTAGCATATCCAAAAGAAAGCTGGAATATTCACTAGCAACCAGTAAATTCTTATTCATAATGAATAACCATTTCCTATTTTACAGATGGAATTTTATGAAACATCTGTATTGGATAGCTACAAGTATCTATCATACATACTGCTGCCTTCAGAGAACAGTAGTACAAGCCATTTTCTTCTCCGTAACTGCTACAGTCTGTGTGTGGTGCTTTGAGGAAAGTCAACCTGGCTGCCCCAGGGGATTTTAGGCCAGAGACCTTACTCTTCAGGAGGTGAACGCAAACACGGAGGAGGGCAAGGCCCAAGGGAATGGTTAAGTAGGAATTCTGCCCATGAGATGAGATACAGACCAGCTGTACAGGAGCAAACTGACCCTGGGAGAGGCAAACTGAGGAAATAAATGCTAGATGAACAAAAAGACTGTCACCTAAGTTCTAGTCTTACCCAAAGTGATTAAGTTTAATCACCTGTCTACCCTCGATAATGGCTGCTGTAGGTCCTGGTCTCAGAAACACCAAGACTTACAGTGACTAAGCTTTTATTTTAAAAGCATCAATTCGTAACTTAGGGAAGTTCAAAACCTGTTTAACTCTAGAAGACTGAGTGAAGGATATTAGTCATTTTCAGTTTTCTCTGCCCATTATGAATACTTCTAATCCCAGTAATGAAATACTATTTCACTTTCAACCACAAAAAAAAATTCCCTATCAACTGCCCCCTAGATATGCCATTCCTGAACCGTGATCACACCTTTAACAACTTCTACCCACTATTTAAATAAACTCTGAAAAAAGCCCTGAAGAAATATACTAATTAAATGAAAATCAAAACATGAATTGTATTTTTCCAGTTCACATAAGAACATTTCATCACTTAAAAATAAAAATAAAATAACAAAAAAAGTAATTGAAACCAGAAATACTCAGATTACGCTCACTTTTAGTGGTACTCACATTTTGTCGCACTGTGAACTTACTTGTAATTACCATTACCTGAGCTAGACAACTATAATATGCCCTGCCAGTCTATGACATAAAATTACATCTCCAGAAGACCTGCTGCCTGCATGTGAAACTGTACTCTGAAACCACCGCTCTAATATAGCAGAAGATACCTTGTTTCTTTGATAACATGGATAATCATAATGTTCAGTCAAACCATTATGAGGAGACCAGGGCTCTAAATAAACACAAGTCTATTTTCAAATCAGTTTCTAACATGATGGGGGTAGCAGTCACCAGAGTGGAATAAGATGAAATGGCCTGTGAGTGACAAGGGGTGTCACAGACGGCAGATGGCTAGCTAGATAGCTAAACAGCATGTTCAGAGGCACATCACTTCCCATCAGTATCAGGAAATACTTTATGGGGAATAATAAAAATCTCCACACTAAAAATTCTGTAAGCTACAGCACTGGAAATGTTGAGACTAAAAGAAACATCAACTTTCTATTTTTTTAAATCTCTTTAAATGTTAACGCTTACTTCTCACTTACAACAGTAAGTATTCAAAGAAACATTTCCCTAACTTTAAATAACAATTTTCTTCAGAAATCAAACTTCATCTGAGACTAAAAACATGAAATTAGAATTACTCTTTTGTACTTAGATACAAAACAATCAGAAACCCGCCAAATTAAAAGAATGTATATCGTTGCTATATGCACACACAGACACACACATACACGAGAAAAATATACCTAAGTCAGCTCCCCACACCTCCTTAACTCCTTTGCCCTTAATCTTTAAATGTAGGCCTTTCCTACAATGCACCATCCTCAGCACTCCTCTACAGCTTGTCCCTGATAGATTTTATCTGCTCTTATTTTATTCGTATCTCCCATGTCTGATTACTTTCTAAGTGATCACCTTCAAACACAGCCTTCCTTTCCATTGCCACTGCCCAAATCAAGTCTGCATCACCTCAGGTCTAAATCACCATGATAAGCTAACTTTGCTAGTCTCTTTGCATTCTACGCTATCCACATAGCCCTTCCTAAAACACCACTTTGACAACAGCTCTGGCTTAACAGCCTTCAGTGGACTTTTACCCCATTAGCAAAAAAGCCAAACATCTTAGGCTTGCATTTTAGATTCTTTTTCCTATGGCCTCCTCTTTTTTTTGTTTGAGACGGCGTCTCGCACTGTAGCCCGGGCTGGAGTGCAGTGGCACGATCTCAGCTCACTGTAACCTCCACCTCCTGGCTTCAAGCGATTCTCCTGCCTCAGCCTCCCAAGTAGCTGGGATTACAGGCACCCGCCACCAAACCCAGCTAATTTTTTGTATTTTTAGTAGAGAGGGGTTTCACTATATTGGTCCTATGGCCTCCTCTTAACCTTTCAACCCTACTTTCCACTCTTATCTAGTGACCTTTGCTCCAGCCATATTGGTTTAATCACTCTATTCTGAATAGTCTAAATGGCTTCTACAGTTCTTTGCAAGCACCATGTCTTTTACTTGGTCCATAATGCATGATGCTACCCCTAGTCTCCAAGAGCCCAGAAATACCAATCCACCTTATATACTACCTCTTCCACAAAGCCTTCACAGAACCCAGTAACAGGAATTTTCTTTCCTCTGAACCCATATAGTAATTATTGCCTATGTTAGGCAAATAATCATGAACTGCCTGTTGGCCTCGTTCTAGCTTTGAAACACTGAGTTCTGCACTGGTAGAAATTTTCACAAGTTAAATCTTCTCAAATAGCATATTGAATACTTATTTATGAATGAACTTACTTGACGTCACATTTGCTTCAAATAATGAAGGTTGGGTTAGGAGTAGTAAATTGGGATAGGGATGAAATAAGATTGACTATGTGTTGACAAATTGTTTAAGCTGGGTAGTTCCCATTACTTTTGTATGTATGTATGAAAATTTCTCTATTTTGTTTAAACATTAAGTATGCTAGCTGAAGATTTCCCCCCAAAATAGGAAAGCTTTTAAAAAAAAATATCAAGACTCTGGGCAAGTCAATTTGAGCATTAAAGAATTTGCTGGTCAGGCAAAGTGGCTCACACCTGTAATTCTAGTACTTTGGGAAGCCGAGGAGGGCAGATCACTTAAGCCAGGAGTTCAAGACAAGCCTGGGCAAAAAACGTGAAACTCAGTCTCTACAAAAAAACACAAAAATTAGCCGAGCATGGTGGCACATGCCTGTAGTCCCAGCTACTCAGGAGGCTGAGGTGAGAGGATTGCTTGAGCCTGGGAGTTCGAAGCTGCAGTGAGCCATGATCACATCACTGCACTCCAGCCTGGGCAACAGAGCAAGACCCCGTCTCAAAAAAAAAAAAAAAAATCCTTGGCAGTGGGGATGGGTGGGGAAGGATTACGGGGGCAGGGTGGGATTATTTTTAAAGTATAAGGAAAAAATTTATTAGAGTAAATTACTATAGCTAATAGTATTATCTCTATTTCACGGATCCCTAAGCCCTAGCCCTGGCCACTCACCGTGGCCCGTTAAGAACCAGGAGGTACAGCAGGAGACGAGCATTACGGCCTGAGCTCTGCCTCGTGTCAGATCAGTGGCAGCTTCAGATTCTCACAAGAGCATGAACCCTACTGTGAACCGTACATGTGAGGGATCTAGGTTGCGTGCTCCTTATGAGAATCTAACTAATGCCTGATGATCAGAGGTGGATCAGTTTCATCTCAAAACCATTCGGGATCCATGGAAAAACCGTCTTCCATGAACCCGGTCCCTGGTGCCGAAAAAGTTGGGGACCACTGCTCTGTATCATGTTTAAAAAATTAAAAACCAGGGTGTGCCACTAAAATGTGAAAAATGAATATATGTAGAATTCTACCTAGTCTCATCCTTAAGGCATTTGCTTTCTGAGAAACGAAAAAAGAAAAATACTGGTTATTTTGGTTGAATTGGGGACTAGACACTGCTATGACACTGTCAGAAATCAAGTATATTTGGGAATTATTTCAAAATATAACTAGGGGGAACAGAGTGAATACAGATAAAACAAGACTGGCCAGGAGCTGGTAACTGTTGAAACCGGATGACTATATAGGGATTCATTATACTTTTCCATCTATTTTTGCCTATGTCTGAACTTTTCCATAATTAAAAGTGTGTGTATGTAGGTATATGTGTGTGTGTATACACATATATATCCTTACACATATATCTTACATACATACATACACACATATTAATATTTACTTAGACAAATATGCCGAAAAACCAGACTGGAAGCTACTATGTCAAAATTAACAGTGGTTCTCTCTTCTTTCTTTCTTTTTTTTTTTTTCTTTTTTTAACAACAAACATTGCCTGATAAAACAGTAGTTCTCTTTGGGACTATAATAATGACTGTCATTACTTCACTATACTCTTCTATATTTTCCCAACTTTCCCACTGAGCAGGGAATGTATAACCCATACATATTATACATATATATATATAATTTTTTTTTTTTTTTTTTTTTTTTTTTTTAGAGACAGGGTCTCACTCTGTTGCCCAGGTTGGAGTGGCGTGGAGCAATTGTGGCTCACTACAGCCTTGAACTCCTCGACTGAAGGAATCCTCCCACCTCAGCCTCCAGAGTAGCTGGGAGTACAGGCTCAGGCCAACATGCCCAGCTAATTTTTAAAAATCTTTTGTAGGGACAAGAGTCTCATTATGTTAGCCAGGCTTGTCTCAAACTCCTGTCTTCAAGTGATCCTCCTGCTTCAGCCTCCCAAAGTGCTGGGATTACAGGTATGTGCCAGCATACCTGACATATGCATAATATTTTTTTAAAACTCTGAGGAACCTTTATAACCTAAGGTCTGCCCTAATCACATTTCGGAATACAACAAAATACAGTAAACCTTCACACAATTACCAAGCACCCGCTTCCATTTCTGTTGGCTAACTAAACGAAGAGAAAGGAGCTAACATTTTACTGATGCACTAACCACCTACACATGGCAAGCACATTTAATCTCAAAAAATTTCCACGAGGTAGAATTCTTTTGTTTTTTTTTTAGACGGAGTCTCACTCTGTCGCCCAGGCTGGAGTGCAGTGGTGCGACCTCAGCTCACTGCAAGCTCCACCTCCCCAGTTCACGCCATTCTCCTGCCTCAGCCTCTCTAGCAGCTGGGACGACAGGCACCAGCCAACAAGCCCAGCTAATTTTTTGTATTTCTTAGTAGAAATGGGGTTTCACGGTATTAGCCAGGATGGTCACGACCTCCTGACCTCATGATCCACCCGCCTCAGCCTACCAAAGTGCTCGGATTACAGGGTGAACCACCGCACCCGGCCTCCACGAGGTAGAATTCTTACACTAGATTTATAGTTGAGGAAACAAAAGCTTACAAAAACTTATCCATCCAAGATTAACACAGTAAAGCAAGATACAAGCCCCGATCTTCTGACTCAAAAGTCTCCATTGTTTATTCTAAACCGGGACAACCAAATTGTGGTCTGTGTGCAAACTTACTGGTCCTCAAATAAGTCCGCAAGTGTAGAGAAAGCATTTGGAAACTGTCATGGTAATTTGACAGGGTAAGTTTATGTGACTCAGGAATCTGGTACTAAGAAGTTGCAACATGTTTTTTGTATGTCCACTTTTACTTCATTTTTCTCTTCTTTTTTAATACAGACCACTCTAACAAACGCTTCACATTTACAGCAAAACAAAAAATAAATTAGTTAAAACTACATAGAAACATAGCCTCCCAAGATGATACAAAAGCAATTTCTGAAGACAGACTTTTTTTTTTTTTTTTTGAGATGGATCTCCCTCTGCTGCCAGGCTGGAGTGCAGTGGCGCGATCTCAGCTAGCTGCAGTCTGCAATCTCCAACTCCCTGGTTCAAGCGATTCTCCCGCCTCAGCCTCCCGAGTAGCTGGGATTACAGACGCACATCACCACGTCCAGCTAATTTTTGTATTTTTAGTAGAGAAGGGGTTTCACCTTGTTGGTCAGGCTGGTCTCGATCTCCTGACCTCGTGATTTGCCTGCCTCGGCCTCCCAAAGTGCTGGGATTAAAGGCGTGAGCCACCAGGCCCGGCCTTTTTTTTTTTTTTTGAGACGGAGTTTCGCTCTTGTTGCCCAGGATGTAGTGCAATGGTGTAATCTCGGCTCACTGCAACCTCCACCTCCCAGGTTCAAGCGATTCTCCTGCCTCAGCCTCCTGAATAGCTGGGATTACAGGCACCTGCCACCACGCCCGGCTAATTTTTTCTTGTATTTCTTAGTAGAGATGGAGTTTTACCATGTTGGTTAGGCTGGTCTTGAACTCCTGACCTCAGGTGATCCACCCACCTCAGCCTCCCAAAGTGCTGGGATTACAGGCTTGAGCCACCGCACCCAGCCCTTGAAGATAGATTTTTTCAAGCGAAATATAAAAGAATTTTAATATTAAAAATGAAACCAAAAGTCCTATAAATCATTTTAGACCTAAAAGCCTAGGTAATATATATACATTAACACCACATACACACAACTTTGAGGAAAAAAATTACATTTACTTCAGCTATTCAATATTTGTATACCTGATTTGGTGCAAGGCAGGATGCTGGTAACTGCAGGGGACACAAAACAGCCCCTATAAGGGCAGTCAGGCCTATGTATACAGCCAGATTAACCATACTTTTTGGATTAATAGAGAAATGTATTTACTGTTTGCTTCACTTAGCAAAGATTTATCAAAAATGTTCCATATTATACCAGGGACTATGCTGGATAATGAAGATTCAAAAATGAATCAGACGCAGCTCCTGACACTGAGGAGGTTCAGAATCTCACGGGCGACAAAGACTTGCCAACTATTTCTTAAAGCAAACATGGTAAGAGTTAACAGAATTATACTCAAATGCCATAGGAGTTTCCATTTCTGCTAGGGGACTCTAGGAAAGGCTTTTTAAAACAGATGAATGCCTGTTAAAAAGAATTTTAAGGACATGCATCCTTGCTTATCTATGCATTCTTCCAGTGTAAAAATAACAAAAAAAAGAATATCGACACAGCATTCAAAAAAAAAAATCTTCAAAAGGTGATGATGGGTCAGGCGCGGTGGCTCATGCCTGTAATCTCAGCATTCACACACCTGTAATCTTAGCATTATGGGAGGTCAAAGCAGGTGGATCACCTGAGTTCAGGAGTTCGAGAGCAGCCTGGCCAACATGGTGAAATCCTGTCTACTAAAAATACAAAATTAGCCGGGCATGGATGGCACGTGCCTGTAATCCCGGCTACTTGGGAAGCTGAGGCAGGATAATCACTTGAATCCAGGAGGCAGAGGGTGCAGTGAGTGGAGATCACACCACTGCACTCCAGCCTGGGCAACAAGAACGAAACTCCGTCTCAAAATAAAATAAAATAAAATATAAAAGGGGATGATGTTCTTCTTCCTCACATCTGTAAAACACTTGATTACTCCTGAGAAATGCTAAGTGTTCAATTTTAAAATCTAATTTTAAATTTTATTATTTATATTTACATAGAGTTTATGTACATCAAGTTCCCAAAATGAGTTTGAATTTGTATTATACTGAGAATGAAGACAGGATGAAATTATGAAATCTGCAGATATTATTAAAACTTCATTCTAGTCTATATTTTTATTCTCCTTCCTTGGGAAGTTTTAGTTTTTAGAAGTTCTGATAAAATTAAGTAAAACATCATATTACAAAATTTTCCTAATCGTTTCTCACTGGAAATGGCAAAGAACAATGAAAGGTCAATACATAAGAGCTGTAAGAGGCATTAAGATTCCCAGCCAAACACTAAATCCAGGAAGAGTTTATGGTTTATTTCTAATTTATCATGCAAATCTTGAGAAGATTTTAAACATGAGTAAAAAAGTTATGAATTTCTATGAGCCCCACTATAGAATCTAAAAAACAAAATCAAAAAAAGCATCACTTCCTTTAAAATTCCATTAAAACTAAATTATGAAAAAAATGACTATATCTCATTAATAAAATTTTTAGAAGCAATGTGAAAAAATCTACCAATTTCTGTTGGAGATTATTTTTAGAATGTATACGCATCAGTTCCTTTGAGCTATGTATTTCCTCTAATACAGGTATTGTGGGTGTTGTGGCAGGTGAGACTGTGCATGTCAGATTCTAAAAATCAGATGTAGGACAGACAGCAATGCTGCACCCTCACAAAAATTCCTTTGGCATCTCACAAAAAGATGTGATAGTACAGCTAAGGAAGATGTATCAGAGCACAATCTCCACCACACCTATGTCTTTCATTTCTGGATGCAGGCTTCAATCACACAACATCAAGAGAAACGACTTAAAGCAAGACAAACTTCCTATTATGCAATTAAGCTCTAAATAAATATTGGATTTCTTTCCTTTCTCCAACTAGAGATTTTTAAAAAATTGATCTGTAGAGTATATTTCAACTGTATCTCAAACCTCAATATCTGAGAAATAACAGGGTTAATCCTAGGTTGAACATTTATCAAAGAGAGAATATTTTTGAACAAATTGATCACTTTTATTACTCAGAACAATACTGCTTTAATTATGTGGATTTATTACATTTTTTTCCCCTCCAGGATTATTTAAAGCTGGAGAGTTATCCTTTGGTACAATAGCTTCACTACCAAATAGGATTTAAAATTTACCCTTTGACATCTTCAGGATACAAGTGTAATAGTAAATAATCACATTATTTTAATGGCACACTAAGCCCAATATAGTAGATTAGACATGGGGTGTTGCAATATTTGAGAATACAAGTAGGGATCTCTATGCCATGCAACAGAGCATAGTGGTTAGGAGTTCTGAGGTTAAACCACCGGCTTCAGGATTGTAACTTTGCACTTATTAGCTGTACAACCCCAAGCATGCTACTTCCCTTTGCTAACTTCCCATCGGTAAAATGGAGATAATTGTACCTATGTTTCATAGGGTTATAAGAATCCAATATGATAAGCCGGGCGCGGTGCCTCACGCCTGTAATCCCAGCACTTTCGGAGGCTGAGGCGGGCAGATCTCAAGGTCAGGGTTCAACACCAGCCTGACCGACATGGTGAAACTCTGCCTCTACTAAAAATACCAAAATTAGCCAGGCGTGGTCGTGTGCACCTGTAATCCCAGCTACTCAGGAGGCTGAGGTAGGAGAATTGCTTGACCCCAGGAGGTGGAGGTTGCAGTGAGCTGAGATTGTGCCATTGCACTCCAGCCTAGGTGACAAAGTAAGACTCTGTCTCAAAAAAAAAAAAAAAATCCAGTATGATAATTCATGTAAAGCATTTAGCAAAATACTACTAATAGCTGCCAAAATTCTGAGAGCTGTAACACAAATACACATAGAATTAAGGCACAGAAGACCCTACACTACTATACCCTATGTTACACAGTCAATGAAATTCAAATGACAATTTCTCACTTGTGTCTATGCACTATAAGCATCCTATTTACCATTTTCACTGTATCTCTAATATTCAAAATCCCAGAAAAAGGCTTTCTGCAGTACCTTCACATTGATGATGAAAATTAGAAACCACAAAATGCGTAGCCTTATTAATAAAATATCTCAAGCAATTTTATCCCAACACACCACCACAAGAACAGAAATAAAGCAAAAACTACAAACTCATTTTAAGGCTTGTTTTTACAAAATGTTAGGTGGAATATCAATTGGTAAACCCTTATTTAGCATCTGAGTGTTCAGCATGTGTCGAGGGGAAAGACAGCTGTGTGAGAAAGCCACAAG
The DNA here is from genome assembly GCF_009828535.3 of Hylobates moloch. Taxonomy (NCBI): domain Eukaryota; kingdom Metazoa; phylum Chordata; class Mammalia; order Primates; family Hylobatidae; genus Hylobates; species Hylobates moloch. Next base: position 25,349,653 of record NW_026652280.1, on the reverse strand, counting down.
TTCTAAATAAATGAATATGACAGTTATACAAGGGACACCAAGTTTAACTACGTAGGAATTATGAGAAAGAGGACAATATCAGAAAAGGCTTTTTATTGAAAGCCAAGAAGACTTTAACACAAACGTGTAAGAACTGTGACAATGGTCACACTGCTTACCTGGGTCCACTCAGTCAGTTTTCTAGAGGCTACGTGGAGGGTCCATTTATTTTTTGTTTGTTTTTAAAGGCAAACCAAGGTGAGGAGAGGAGCATGGTTGAACCTCAGTGATTCAGAATTCATGCTCTTGAAGCATCATACTAGTCTTTAGCAACAAACAGCACACACACACACACACACATATATATATTTGAGACTGTGTCTCGCTCTGTCGCCCAGGCTGGAGTGCAGTGGCGTGATCTCAGCTCACTGCAAGCTCTGCCTCCCAGGTTCACGCTATTCTCCTGCCTCAGCCTCCCAAGTAGCTGGGACTACAGGCGTCTGCCACCACGCCTGGCTAATTTTTTTGTATTTTTAGTAGAAACGGGGTTTCACCGTGTTAGCCAGAATGGTCTCGATCTCCTGACCTCGTGATCCACCCACCTTGGCCTCCCAAAGTGCTGAGATTACAGGCATGAGCCACCGCGCCCGGCCTAGATTTGATTTTTTAAAAAAGGGCAAGAGGGGGCTACTAAAAGACTATGTGAGGAAGAAAATATTTCAGAAATATCAATCAGCAAGTGTTATGCAAGCAACTAGAAATGACAGAAGTACACAAATTAGAAAGTTATTGTTCAAATAATGGGTTCAAATGATGGCAACAAACTTTTTCAGAAAATATACCAATGGATCCAATCAAACCACACCCTTTTAAACAAACACACTGGATGATAATATATGAACCGCCACAACACTATCAGTAATCCTGACAGAAGGCATAATTATATTGCTTAACTGGCAACTAGGGGCACGCCTTCCTATTAGAACTTGGCAATTTCAAAACAGCAGCCAAAAAACCTACTACCAAAATTTGAGGCTTTCTCCATGAGCTTAATTTAGGTCCAATTAATAAGTGCCTGCAACACCCTACATTAACAGGCATAGATTTGTTTAAATTAATCTCCCCAGGGGCAGGCTAATTCAGGGGTTAGTATTATTAGAATCTGTGTGAACAATTGGGTGCAGGTGTTCACATTACCAACAGGAGAATTAACTCAACCCACTTTTAGCAGATAGTGGGTGTTTGGTGAACTAATGGAATTTTTAAATATGGGGACACTAATATGTAAAGCAGTGACACTGTAAGCTGAAAAATAATTTGTCTTCCTTTACAATAAGTGACTGCCATCATTCATCACAGAAAGCTACAGTCACAAGTCAAATTAACTACTGTATCACAATTATCATATTACGCTACATACACCTTACTGACTCAGAATGTAACGTTTCAGAAGAAAAATAAGACTGGTTGTTAACAATCCTGCAAAGTAACTGAACCTCTGTAGACAGTTAATAAACAGCAGACAATGCTCCTTTTGGCCCTGAACGAAACAGGTTTGGCACAAATCTGTTCAATGTGTCCTTTCGATTTTACATAAACAAATAAAAGGCAAATCATGCTACAATGTCCCAGAAAAAGACTTTCATTTTAGAGAGTAATTACCACTATAGTGGCTTACGACTGGCCTTAAGATGAGTTTGTTTAGAAAGTTTGTTTTAAATTGATCATATCGGGGCCAGGCGCAACGGCTCACGCCTGTAATCCCAGCACTTTGGGAGGCCAAGGCGGCCAGGAGATCGAGACCAACCTGGCTAACACGGTGAAACCCTGTCTCTACTAAAAGATACAAAAAATTAGCCGGGCATGGTGGCGGGCGCCTGTAGTCCCAGCTACTCGGGAGGCTGAGGCAGGAGAATGGCATGAACCCGGGAGGCAAAGCTTGTAGTGAGCCGAGATCACACCACTGCACTCCAGCCTGGGCGACAGAGCGAGACTCCATCTCAAAAAAAAATAAAATAAATTTAACATCAGAAAATTTACACAACATCCAAGAAAATGTTAAGTGGCCACAAATCCAAATGAGCACTACAACAATCTGACTTCTTGAAATAACTTTTCCAACTACAAGGAAAACCAACAAACAAAAAGCTTTGCAATACCCAAAGTTAGTCTGAACAAAAACATCATCCCAAAACCAAACAAACCATATCCCAGGAGAACTGCCACAGAGAGTAAAATTCAAAGTTCAAGATGTTCTACTGAGAATAGCCTAGTCATCTATTCCTCAAGGAGTTCAATCACAGATACAGAATAATCTTGTCAAATATAATTGCCTACAAGACATCAGCACATAGTTCACAGAAGGTTATGCAGACTGCCTGCTTAGAAAGAAAACAGAATGCTCTGTTAATGAAAGAATACTAGAAAATGAACAGTTGTGAACAGCACTAAATGAAACTAATGAATTTGAGAGGGCTAATCTTTTTTCAACCACAGTAACTTTTTTTTTTAATCAGAAGAAATTGTCCCATTGAATGACAGCTGCCACTGGCACAGTCCCAGGGCAAGGATGCCAGCAAAGGTTTTCTCTCAGCACCAGCTACCAAATCCTGGCCCCACAGCCTGAGGGAGGACCTATGAAAGTGCTCACAATAACTTTCTTACCATTAAATCAAATATTTAATGATGAGGAAATACAAACCAAGACTATCACACTTTTTCTTTTTTCTTTTTTTTTCTTTAAAGAGATGGGGTTTCACTCTACTGCCCAGGCACAATCATAGGTCACTGCAGCCTCGAACTCCCGGACTCAAGAGATTCTCTCGCCCCAGCCCCGCGAGTAACTGGGACCACAGGCGATTACCACCTTCATATGTTTAAAATAAGTTCTCCATTTTATCATATGAGGTTTCAAGATGAAGGTCCAGATCAACTGGAAAACTAAGTTCTAATGAAACATCACTTTTGCTTTTTAGTTGAGGTGAAGTGAACTTACTACAACTACTCATCCATATATAGCAACCATCAGGAATGTGTTCGTATTTACATGCTGCACCAGCAGTGATCACATTCTTGTGTGTGCATATGTATGTATATATGTGTATGTACATTTCTTTAACCTTTTCAATCTAGTTAAAAGTATTTTTAGTTCATAAGCATGGTATGTGTACAGACACATTTTCCCAGAACTACTTGAAGAGAACAGGAAATCCTTCATAACATTATTACTATAGCTAAATGACAATCGTCTCCAATACCCATATACATTCCCTGAAAAATGCTTCAGTCCACAAACACGTATCTCCAAACTACTGAATACAAGTTTATATTATCTTCTATCAATAGCATGGCTTATTATAAAATTTAGTAAATGTGTATTAAGTCCACGGATGTCAATTGCCATAGGCACTTTCTTGAACTTACTGGGTCACACAAACTGAAGACATCAGCAGCATGACCACAGGATTGCAAGATCACATTAAGGTGAAAAACCTTGAATCATTTAGAACAGGATGTCTCAACCTCAGCACAGGTGACATTTTGGGCCAGATCATTCTTTGTTGTGGGAGCTTTCCTTTGTATTATCGAATATGTAGCAGCATCTCTGGCCTCTACCCACTAGATGCCAGTATCACACCCTCCCCAGGTGTGAGAACCGAAAATGTCTCCAGACATTGACAAATGTTCCCTGGGGAGCAAATTTTGGTCTGGGAGTCTAAAAACTTAGTACAGTGTGTCAGTTTCAAAAGAGTATATTCTGCAATACCAAGGAAGTTCCAGAAAAACTTCAGGCATTCCAAATAGCTGCTTTATACAAAACTTTCTTGGATGAAGTAAATGAAACCTTGTTACTGTAGATAGCTCATTCTTCCACATGTGCATGCTTAACACTTGTGATGATGAATCTGGGACAGGCTGGGACAGGAGCCAACAGTGACTGGGTTTTATAGTTTCGATGAATTACACCTCCTTTTAACCCTTCAGTGGACTAACCATCCCTGCCAGGCTAACCCTTTTTTCGCAAACCATCTTCCCCGACGCCTTCCACACAAGATGCCCTCCTGCGGGCCCTCACCTTTTGACACTGCCTCCCACCGCACTGGGGTCAACTCTCACCTAAGGGTTCCGCCACCTTCCACCACCAAACCAGCCTGTCCCTGCCACATGCGCCCCGGGCCCCAGCGCTCATCCTGGCATCCCCTGCCCAGGCCCGCTCTTGACCCCTGACCCCGGCCTGACCCCGCCACCCCCCTCTCCGCCCCCAGGGAGGTACCTGAAGTAGTAGACATCGCTCTTGCCAGCACTTAGCCCAGATTTTCGGATCACTTCCTCCTTCTTCCATCCGGGGGGGAGGGCCGGGCAGTCCATCCTCTTCCCGCTCTCCGTGGCCCGGGGTCCCCTGGGCCCCGGCCCCGCGCTCCCCGACGGGAAAGGGACCGGCTCCCGCCGGGGGGCGCCGCCGCCACCGCTGCCGCCGCCGCCGCAGCCGCCGCCGTCGCCGCCAAGGCCGCTGCCGGCCCCGGCCCCGGCCCCGTCCCCGTCCCCGGCCACGGCCCCGGCCCCGGCCACGGCCACAGACGCCGCCGCCCCGGCCCGCCTGCTTCCACCGCCCCCGGCCACGGCCGCCGCCCCGAGCGCCTTCCCTGCGCACGCCGCTCACCGGGGACGGGGCGAGCGCGCTGCCCTGGCCCCCCTGCTCTATGGCGGAGTCGCCGCCAGCGCCGCTGCCGCCCGCCGCGCTCTCCCCCTCCTCCTGCTCCGGGCAGCAGCGGCCTCCCCCCGGGTGCGCGCGCATCCAGCCCCCTCCCCAGCCGGCGCTGCGCTTCTTCCGTAACCGAGCCCTTGGAATCCCGGAGACCCGCCCCGCCCGCAGCGCGGCGCGCGGGGGACGCGCGCAAGCATCATAGAGCGGGCGCGCACAGAGCGGCCCTCATGCCCGGGGCGTGGCCCCGGCCACCGCCTCTTAGGTCCTCCAAGCGCTCTGGGCGGCCATCTTGTCTCCGCCTCCTCGGGGCCACGCCCCCTGCCGCGCTTTTCCGGCTCGGGCCCCCACTGGGCGCGCGGAGCCGGGAAGGTTGGCCGGGCTAGTCACCAGCTGGGAGTGTTATAGTGACTGTGGTCAGTTTGTTTCAAACGGGGTAACCTCCACCATTATGTGATTTTACCTATTTTGCTTCCCAATTAATAACAAGCAAAATAGATCTTATATTACATACTAACTCGGCTATTCATTTAAGGGGGTGATAGCCCCTTTTCCCGCCCCTCTGCACAAAGCTTGCTGGGGAGCTTATAATGAAGGAATGAAGCAAAGTGTCCCATTCGCTGAATACCAGTGCCCTCCTGAGCCTGGCTTCAGATCCATTGACAGATTCTCCTGGAATATGCCCATGTGTCAGATGGGGCTTACCTCTAGATTCTCCTTAGAATGATCAGAATCCCTAAATTCATCTAGAAATTTCCAAATGTCTTTGTCTAATACAAAAATCAGTGGCCTTTTATTTGGTAAATATTCCCTTATGTTGAAAGTCCAGCCTAACCTACTGTCACAGCCTTTAGGAAACTGTGTGGGATTCTTTTCGGTCTGCCAACTTGAATTTTAGAAATGCAATTTTCTGTAAGTTGTTGAACATTTATAGAAGTGTGCTATTGAAATTCAAGATAATATACTATGAAATGTTTGGAAGATTGAAAAATGTAAAACACATGTTATCAGCCTGATGATAAGCTATCTTGGGTTTCTATGCTCATATGCCCTAAAAACTGAGGACCAAGTTTAACGTGTAGAAAAAGTTGATTAATATAAAGCAACAAAAATCTAAAATTAATGTGGTTTATCTTTGCAGTATATGCAAACATTAACTCATACACACAAACTTATCCGTCTCTAAACCTGACCTTAGTCTTCTTTTAATGTCCTTTAGTTTAAAGACACTAATTTATGGTTTCCGACAAGAAATTTAGAAATGTGAATCTAAAAAAATCATCAAGAAATGAGTTCTGAGGAGAGAGATCAGTACTGGAGACATTCATTTAGAAGTCGTCTGTGGGCCAGGCGCGGTGGCTCACGCCTGTAATCCCAGCACTTTGGGAGGCCGAGGCGGGCAGATCATGGGGTCAGGAGTTAGAGACCATCCTGGCTAACAAGGTGAAACCCCGTCTCTACTAAAAATGCAGAAAATTGGCCGGGCGTGGTGGCGGGCGTCTGTAGTCCCAGCTGCTCCGGAGGCTGACGCAGGAGAATGGCGTGAACCCGGAAGGCGGAGCTTGCAGTGAGCTGAGATCACGCCACTGCACTCCAGCCTGGGCGACAGAGACTCTGTCTCAAAAAAAAAAAAAAGAAGTCATTTATGGCCGGGGGCGGTGGCTCACTTCTGTAATCCCAGCACTTTGGGAGGCCGAGGCCAGCGGATCACGAGGTCTAGAGATAGAGACCATTCTGGCCAACATGGTCAAACTCCGACTCTATTAAAATACAAAAATTAGCTGGGCGTAGTGGCGTGCGCCTGTAATCCCAGCTACTCGGGAGGCTGAGGCAAGAGAATCGCTTGAACACGGGAGGTGGAGCTTGCAGTGAGCCGAGATTGCGCCACTGCACTCCAGCCTGGGCCACAGAGCGAGATTCCGTCTCAAAAAAATAAATAAATAAATAAATAAACAAACAAACTCATTTGTGAAAGTGACAATTGAAGGAGGCCCTGCAAGTAAGTAAGTAAGCTCTCCAAGGAAGGACTTGTGTGGTTAATAATAAAAGGAAAGAGGATCAAGAACTGAATCTTGAGGAATGCCAATACTTAAGGTTCCACTGAAGGAATAATGGAAAAAAGTTTGTATGACATAAGAGAGTACTCTGATTTTCACACATAATTGAAAATAAAGGGTAAACATGAGCAAAAATCTCAGTAGAAACGGTAATTGAGACAGATAGTTGAGACAACAGATGGGAACAGGTATACTTTTGGAAAATTCTGCCTTTTCATGCTGTGCTAATAAGGCTGTAGATCAAATGATATATTGGATATAAAAGCATGCTTAAAGAAATAAATCACAGGATTTTCGGGTCATTATTTTGACTTCTACTACCAGATTCCATTTGCTAAATCCCAGAAGATGTAGCTTAATGTTCCCTCTGTTAAGAAAAATCTCATTTAGACATGTCAAAAGCTTTTTGGTTACACTTGAACTTTTCTGCTGTGATACCATAGAGCAAAGAAAAAAAAAAAAAAATTAAATAAAAATAAATGCTCTTATTTATTCTCCACTAAAAGAAAAAAAAAATACTCCAATTAAGGCAACAATAAATTCCAAAGGGGCTAGATCTAAAAGTGTTAAGAATAGATGCTAAATACCTGAGAGACAGACCCCTTTGTTTCTCTTAAAATACTGGACAAATAATAAACCTTTTATAATTCTAAGAAAATGCATTTTCTATCACTCCTCCAGGAAGCATAGCAACGTTGTTTTTCTCACATAGTAAAGTTGTGACCAAATTTTCAATTTGGTCTCTCTTACAATGGAGAAGGCTTGCTAGCTTATCTCTTGGAGAAAGTGAAAGACAAAAGCAAGATAGGATTATGTATGAAATCTGGTCCACTAAATGAACAACAGAGATGTAACCACCTGTGATCTCTGCCTCCCAGGTATAAAGGCAGACGCTAAAACACCAACTGTCACCCCTGGAAGACTATTCTTTCTTTGATTTTTCCCTTTATTGTTTAGCAGGTAAAGCTGAATGAAGTTAAGCCATTAAAGAAAAAGTTGTGGCCGGGTGTGGTGGCTCACGCCTGTAATCCCAGCACTTTGGGAGGCTGAGGCAGGCAGATCACAAGGTCAAGAGATCGAGACCATCCTGGCTAACACTGTGAAACCCGGTCTCTACTAAAAATACAAAAAAATTAGCCGGGCATAGTGGCGGGCGCCTGTAGTCCCAGCTACTCAGGAGGCTGAGGCAGGAGAATGGCATGAACCCAGGAGGCGGTGCTTGCAGTGAGCTGAGATCACACCACTGCACTCCAGCCTGGGCAACAGTCTCAAAAAAAAAATTAAGGAAAAGAAAAAGTTGTTTTAAAGAAAGGTGTTAATTTGGATTTTTATTTTGAAAATTAGAACAAATTCAGGTAATGAAACTTCGAAGAATATTAGGAGGTGAGACTGATTTTGAGAACTATATATTTTGTCAAATATATAACCTGTATTTAAATCTTTGAGTGTGATAAAATACCCAATAAAAGCTGGGGGGTTTTTTTGTTTGGTTGGTTGGTTGGTTTGGTTTGGTTTTTGTTTTTCGGTTTTTCGTTTGGTTGGTTGATTGGTTTATTGGTTTGTTGTTGTTGTTTTGGCCTCCTGTGTAACTGGTACCACAGGTACATGCCACCACACTCAGCTAATTAAGACAATTTTTTTTTTTTTTTTTTTGTAGAGAGGGGAGTCTCCCCGTACTGCCCAGGCCGGTCTCAAACTCCTGGGCTCAAGCCATCTTCCTGCCCCACTTCCCAAAGCCCTAGGATTATGGGAGTGAGCCACCGCACCCAGCCAGAAAAACGTTTCAAATAGTGGAAAACCTTACTTTTTTCAATGAGCATTTTTGCATCAAAGGGTAACAGGGACATTAGGGTTTTTTCCTCTTAGACTCCAAACAGCAAGGTCAGAATTTATCAAGACATTACATAGGAGTAAGGGCACAGTGGGGGGCGGGGACATTTTCCAGCACTAATTAACAGGTTTTATGATTCACTAGGTTGGCCCAACTACTGTTCTCACCTAATTCCCAGGCACAGCACGTCAGGAGGCCAAATGACACTTTCCAGTGCAAGTGCTTGTAGTATGAAGAGGGCAGAGATCACCTAGTGACCATCAAGCAGGCCATCCAGAGGCAAAACTCCTTATGTGAGGAATTTAGAAGTAATTAGACTCCCCTATTATCTAAAGCTGGCATCTGGGTCCAGGCTTCTTTCCCAAAAACTTGTAAGTAACTAGAATTTCTACATGTCTCCCATGCATGCATGTCCAAACTTATCGTGCAACCCTTGCTGACATTAAGACACCAAAATGTCTAAAAATGTAATCATTTATCGTGACCTAAGTGGTTAATATGGCCCAAATTCCCTTTAAGCTTCTGCTTTAAGGTTCATAAATATCCCTAAGGAAAATCCACTCAGTCCTCTCTTGCTGAGGCGCCCTGCTGTACTCTTCTGCACTGTTCTTTCTTTCTAATAAAACTTTCCTTTTTTGAACCTATACTGTCTTCTGTAAATTCTTCTTACTACCCTATGACCCGTGAGCCAACCAGTCTCCGATGCCAGGGCTCTGACACCTCACCTGGCATAATATAAAGTTTTTTTTTTTTTTTTATAAACTTCCACTTGGAAAGACTACAAAGGAATCTTGCACTGCATAGTTCAAACTAAAAAGAGAAGAGTTAATTACCTGAAAAGCAAGAGAAAACAAGAAGGGGTAAATTTTGAACAAAGGGAAATCATTTAAGAAGTGTCTGGTATTTTTGAAATTTCTGTCAGTTGTTATATTTGTCATAAGTAAACGTTTAGGAATAAAGGATGGAGACATACTTATTTTATTTAACTCCCCCAAAATAAAAAAACAAAAAACAAAGCAGTGCAACCAGTAGAAAGAAAATGATCTTTAGGTTTTAGAGCCCTTGGATGCCAGTTAATATGCTGAACAGTGGTTTTTAACTTTAATTCTGGCTGCAAAACACCAGAATGCTAGGACATGTGATCCATCAGAAATGAGAGCTGACTATGCTATGATTGCAGTTCACAAGTGAAGGAGGAGTAGTCACTGAGTAAACTAGAAAATACATCTCACCAAAAGAGACTTTGTACCAAAAATGGCTTTCCCACGTCCTCACGCATACCTTACAAGAGGCAAGGCAAAGACGAGAACTCCAGTTTCCTGACTCCAAGTTTAGAGCTTTATCTGCTTTCACTGCCTGTTCCACCTTCAATGGCCTCTTCACTCTCACGCTTGCTGCTACTTCAAATTGGAAAAAGATTGTCTGTTTCCACCCACACTCTCACCCCAACCTTCCATTTGGCTAATTTCCACTTATCTCTTAGGTTTCACCTTAGACATCACTTCGTCCAAGTTGCCTTTTCTAACCTCCTCAGAAACCCCACTGCTGATTCGGTGCCCCCCAGGTTGTATACTGTGTGCCACACTAGTATCATTTGGTACTTCCTCATCCATTTATTGTACTTTTTGAATTAGTTTTTTAATTGTCTTTTGTCCCCCACCAGCCCACAAGGCACTTTTCATATTCACCACTGCATTCTCCGTGCCTATTACTGGACTTGTCAGGCACATGGGAAGGGTTCGTTAGATACCTGATGAATACATTGAATTAATACTTTTTTTTTTTTTTGAGACGGAGTTTTGCTCTTGTCACCCAGGCTGGAGTGCAGTGGCATGATTTCAGCTCACAGCAACCTCCACCTCCTGGTTTCAAGAGATTCTCCTGCCTCAGGCTCCTGAGGAGCTGGGATTACAGGCACCTGCCATCATGCTCAGCTAATTTTTGTATTTTTAGTAGAGACAGGGTTTCACTATGTTGGCCAGGCTGGTCTTGAATTCCTGACCTTAGGTGACCCTTTTGTAAAAATTGTATAGTCTTAAAATAATGAGCAGCATATTTCCTTCTCAGTGAAGTATAATCACATGGATTATATAAAAAAGAAATTCACAGCTCATCCAATCTTTGAAAATTTGAAAAGTTTTCCATGCCTAAGAGATATTTAACAATAAATTTTACTTTTTTGCATAAATGTGGCATACAAGCGCAATTTTGTTACATGCATCTATTGTGTAGTGATAGTCAGGGCTTTTAAGGTATCCATCAACCATATAATATACATTGTACCCATTAAGTAATCTCTCAGCAACCACCCTCCCCCACCCATCACTCTTCCAAATCCCCATCTTCTATTATTCCACACTCTATGTCCATATGTACACAATAGTTAGCTCCCACTTGTAAGTGAGAACAGTGATATTTGACTTTTTGTGTCTGGCTTGTTTTGCTTAAGGTAATGACCTCTAGTTCCATCCGCATTGCTGCAAAAGACATGATTTCATTCTTATTTATGGCTGAATAGTATTCCATTGTATGTATATGCCACATTTTCTTCATCCAGTTATCTGTTGGTGAACACTTACATTGATTCCATATCTTTGCTATTGTGAATAGTGCTGCAATAAACATATGAGTATGGATATATTTTGGATATAATGATTTCTAATAATTTCTTTAACTTTGGGTAGATAAGCAGAATTTAACTTTATTTTAACTAAAAATGAGGCTTAAATTCATTTTATAAATATGCTTGATTATAACAGTTATGATGTTTTATTTAGTCTCTTCTACATCAACTTTAACTTGAACTGTTCAGTAGCTCCTCAAAAATATTGTAGATTATATATCATAAAAGATAATCACAAAATGACTACTTCTAAAAAACTATTTCTGAATTGAAATATTTATCTGCATTCATGTTTCCGCTCATTTGACTTCAAATAATTTGACTCCTCCTAATAGTCTAAGTTATATATACTCACATGTGTCTCATGTCTTTTTATTTTGGAACCATCTTCAAAGTTGTCAGGGTATTTTCTTTATGGCTTTGCTCATTTCTAATGGGCCCCTAATCTGTAGTACTTTTGAGCATAGTTTAAAAACCTAATAGAGGGCTCATGATTTGGCCCAGTGACCTTGTTCTGAAACACTTTCAGACTTTGTATCCCAAATCGTTACCTACCTCAAGACTCCCCAACAAGTTAATCACAATTATACACCATTGTACACAATTGCTTCTCTCCAGGCAGCTGTTATTATTGCCTCATATCCTTCTATTATCTTGGAAGTCTGTCCTCTGGAGTGGGGGATTAGAGCAATGGTGACCCAGCAACTTTCTCTGTCACCATCTGTGGCAGACACACTGGTTGGCAAAATCAAACACCCATTAGCAATTTGAGTTTCCCTTGCCTACCTTCTCTATAGAAACTAGAAAGTGTAAATACTCACTCTCCCAATCTTGCTTAGGCAAGAATAGGAGAGAAGCAAGAGTGACTGTGGGAAACCGTTTACTTCTTTATCAAAAAAAACAAAGAGAGACTGGGCATAGTGGCTCAGGCCTGTAATCCCAGCACTTTGGGAGGCCAAAGTGGGTGGATCACTTGAGGTCAGGAGTTCAAGACCAGCCTGGCCCACATGGTGAAACCACGTATCTACTAAAAATACAAAAAATTAGCCAAGCATGGTGATGGGCGCCTGTAGTCCCAGCTACTCAAGAGGCTGAAGCAGGAGAATTGCTTGAACTTGGGAGGTGGAGGTTGCAGTGAGCCGAGATCGTGCCATTGCACTCCAGCCTAGGCAACAAGAGCAAAACTCCATCTCAATAAATAAATAAAAGAAATAAAAAAGATATGATCGGCATCCCCCTTTTGCCCTTGTTCTTGCTGGAACTTGGGCGTGATTTCTGAAGCTGTGACAGCCGTCTGGCAACTATGAAGCAAAGAACACTAAGATAAAAGGCCAGCAGCCTAAGAATAGCAGAACCAGAAAATGGAGAGCTGAATGACATTATTGAGCAGCTGAACTGTCTTGCAACTGTTTATCTCCAGACTTTTTGTTACATGAGAAAGACCATGTTTGATTAAACCACTGTTTAGTTTTTGGATACCTGCAGCAGAAAGCATTTTTTGCTGAAATAAAATTTCTTCCTTTAATGGATTGTTTAAATCTTGCTAAAATTCAGGCAGCTCCTAAGCTTGAGACCTCGGTGTAAGGGATTGCAAAGAGTAAAGGAAGAAGCCAGAGAGAAATATAAAGAGAGAGAGAGCAGGGGAAAGTGATTAGGAGGCTTTCCCCTAGTAGCAGCAGTCCAGGAGAAATCTCCCTTTCACACTCTGGGGGAAAGAAAGGCATTCCAAGGGGCCACTTCTACTTGGGCTCTAATTCCCTTGCTAGGCACAATGCAAGCTCCAGCTCCAGAAGGTATGGCCCAGTAAATTATCTTTGAACTTGATCATTTCATAGCAACTGTCCTCTTTTCTGAATACAGTAACAGGTATGGGGAAGAAGACCCTTGATCAGCGTTTCTCCAACTGACATCCACAGATGGACTCAGTTTGCCAATTCCCTACCCAAAATTTTAGCATAAAATTTTCATTTCAATAATAATGTTTTTATTTTCTTTTAAGCACCAACATAAGCATACAATGGACTGTCTGCATAATCATCTGGTATCTGAGTCATGTTTCCTTATTTCACTGCCCCAGCTTGATCTAGTTGGTAGTAAGCGGTGCTACTTTGAATGACATTGACTAATGATAAAGGAACAGATGCCCACATAATATGCAAATAATGAGTTTGTGCATATGAAGACTTCAGGGCACATTGAATGAAAGTTTTGTATTCATTCCATCAGAGAAAAGTGGTGGGAAAACTTAGTCACCTGAAGACACAGTGGAATCTATAGGCCAAAACCCAAAGTATCTGACTAGTGTCAATTTGTATCATCACTTTGGGATCAATAATTTGGTTTCTGGGAAAATAATAATCTATAATAGCGATTTGACTTGACTACTGTTTAATAATTTTACTTGTATTTAACTTATAAATTTATTCAATTTTTATAATTACGTAAGAGCCATAAGGTTAAAATGAGTTAAATGAGGTTAAAATGAGTTTTATGTTTTCACATATTTATGTAACATCAGAACAATAATATAACACAGGTTGGGTGTGGTGGTTCATGCCTGTAATTACAGCACTTTGGGAGGCCAAGGCAGGAGGATTGCTTCAGTTCAGGAACTCAAGACTCAAGACAGGCATGGGCAAAATAGTGCGACCTAGTCACTACTAAAAATAAAACAAAAAATTAGCCAGGCATGGTGGTGCCTGCCTGTTGTCCCAGCTACTCAGGAGGCTGAGGCTGGAGACTTGCTTGAGCCCAGGAGGTCAAGGCTGCAGTGACCTAAGATGGTGCCACTGAACTCCAGCCTGAGCAACAGAGTGAGACCCCGTCTCAAAATAATAGTAATTCTTATTGTTATTTAACTCAACACTGTGGAATAGGAATAAAGTCCTCAGTAATTTTTTCCTTGAAAAAGAAATTTATATCCTTTTTCAATTTTGAGAAACAGTTCTCTAATTTTCAGTCTCACCATCAAATTCTTTCTTCCTATGTGATGAGATTTCTGAGAAATTAATAAGTGTGTCTCTCATGACCCATCTTGAAATTCTCTCTTTGGCTTATGAGATACTATACCCTTCTGATTCTCCTTCTATTACATTCCAGTTCTGTTTGGTATACATTTTTTCTTGGATAGTTCCTCAAATGATCTGTTCTCCCAGGTTCCATCTTTACGTGCCTTTTCTGCTTGTTCTACCTGCTTTGCCTTGTCAATGTCACCTACTCACCAGCTTTAGCTACAGGAACTCACCCTTGCCCTCCAATGACAACATGGCTTGTACAGCATCAGCAAGATCATCCTATATATGCTATAGATAACCCTATAGCAGTTTTCCAGATGAAAGATCACACTCATTGGCTACTTTTGAGGTCTTGAGGAGGTCCCAAAACTAGTACCCCTCTGTCCATCCTGAGTAGTGAAACTAATTAAGAAACAAGAAAAGGAATGAGAAAATGACATCCAGAATAACTCCATCTTGAGGAAGTATCGCTTAGAGGATGTGTGAAAGCTGAATGGGCTTGTCACTGAATTCCAAAATTTAATGGCCTAATCTACCTTGCTATAATTAGGCTTTCGACAGTCTCTCTCCATCCACTTCTTGAGGTCTGGCCTTTACTGTTACATTTTGTAACATGACCAAGAATAACCAAGAACAAATGTGCTAAGCAGGCAGGAAAATGCCAAAAAAGGAAGAAAAGAGAGGAAGGAGCTGAGCTACCAAGATCCTGTTCTTTCCAAATTCACCATTCACTCTATCTCTTCAGGGGACTGGGGAAAGAGACCACAAGTGTGAAGAGAGGAAGAAGGAAAACAACAACAACAACAACAACAACAATAAAACACTGTTTAAAAACAGGAGTAGAAAGGTGACATTCCCCTTTAATAGTAATATCATTTGTGAGTGCCAAAAACTGTTTCCTTGTTGTTTCAAAATCATGTTACCCCATAAATATATATCTACTACAGACCCAGGACAATTTTAAAAGAAATTTAAAAAAATTATATGTTAAAGTGTTGGTATTTTTTCTCAGAAGTTTGGAAAATATTCAGATGAATTAATATTAAATTTAGAATACCAGATTATAAAATCTAAACGGTCCAAAAAGATAGAAGGACAAGATATTGCTGTATTATTTCAGTAAAGTAAAGCAAGTTTGGAGATTTCACTGGGACATATATTGTAAAGGTAGGGGTAGCACAAAAAAAAGTCAGTAATGTGATTTAAAAGAAATACAATTTTATTCAGGTCTAGTTTTTGCCTAACCTTGTTTTATCATGAAACAGTTAAGATAAGGAGATAATCTCTGAACATACTTCTTTTAAATGAGCCTTTTGTGACCATTGTGAGAATATATATATTTTCTTTGCCAAAGAACTATGACTTTAGAATATGTGTTATTTACTCTTCCAAGATACAGCTGAATTGGAGGGGGATTGGGTTGTGCAGATGGTACTTTTTGCATGTCCCTTGCTCAGATAATTGGATTGTAGAAATAAAAGAAATAATCAGGATGTCAAATTTTAACATTCCTTTTACTCATGGATACTTTGGTGTTGCTCTTATTTCCATAGGCAGAGGGCAGATGATTTTCAGCCCCATAGAAATAGCAGAATGTGCAGGCTACTAACTTCGCTTCCTTGAACTAACATTATGATATCACCAGATTCTTCAGCACAACAGCCTGTTCTTAACTCACTTCCAAATGTTTTCTCTCACTATCATCTTGATCACTTCCAAATGTTTTCTCTCACTATCTTCTTGATCACTTCCAAATGTTTTCTCCCACTATCTTCTTGATCAGGCCATCCCATTCTTAGGTTCTTACTGTGCCTTCTCACTTTGTCTTAAACAGATAAAGTCCTTCAGCTGATTACATTTCAAATGCATCAGCAGGTTGGCCAGAACGCGTTGGTGTCTTCCTATCTTGTTTCTTCCATTTTTTTTATATAAAATAAATTTTTCTAGGAGGACACTATTTAACTTTTCAGCACATATCTCCAAGTTTTTTTTCTAGGTACGTAGAAGCCCTGCTTTCTGTATATTGTACTATTTTCTTATTCATTCAAGACATTTTAAGGGTCTTTCCTGCCCGTATACGCAGAGCTTCCAAACAGCTTTCCTATGTTTTACTCACTAATATGGGCAGCCAGAATCTCCAGGCATTTGAAGAAAGCCTTTAACATGGAAAAACAGAGCAAGAAAAAAAAAAAAAAAAAACAGCGGAAAAAATAACTTTGGCAGAAACAGAGGCAACAAAGGGAACTGAAGAACCTTTTAAAAAATCTGATGATATAATATTATTCAGAGATTAACATACTCGGAAAATCCTTTAGGATGAACCAGACAATATTAGAAAAGAACAATTGGCCGGCCACGGTGGCTCACGCCTGTAATCCCAGCACTTTGGGAGGCCGAGGCAGGCTGATTACGAGGTCAGGAGATTGAGACCATCCTGGCTAACATGGTGAAACCCCATCTCTACTAAAAATACAAAAAATTAGCTGGGCGTGGTGGTGGACGCCTGTAGTCCCAGCTACTCGGGAGGCTGAGGCAGGAGAATGGCATGAACCCGGGAGGCGGAGCTTGCAGTGAGCCCAGATCATGCCGTTGCACTCCAGCCTGGGCGACAGACTGAGACTCAGTCTCAAAAACAAAACAAAACAAAACAAAAAAGAACAATTGGAGGATAAAGAAGAGTAGGAATGTAACTATAATAGCATAATTTTTAAAAAAATCAATAGAAATATTAGAAAATTGTTAAGAAAATCTCCCGGAAAAGGATGTTAAAAAAAAAAGGAGGTCAAACAAGGAGGTCCAGAAACAAAACAGACGTTCCAGAAACAAATAACAGACATTACATAGAGAAATGATTTTTTTCTAATTAAAGAATTTTTCATGACATGAGTCCTCCAGATTGAAAGGCCCACTGAGAACCCAGCATAATGAAGAAAATGCAATCCCACTCCTACATGCAATGTCATGAAACTTCAGAACATCACAAATAAAGGCCATAAAAGCTTCAGAGATAAGAAAATTCGCATATAAAGGATTGACAGTAAGAATATCGTTGAAATTCTCAACAACACTGAAAGCTACAAGGCAAAGAAACAATGCATTTAAAAATTTGCTTTTAAATTATTTTCAAACTAGTATTCTATACCCAGTCAACAATCATCCTCAGAAGTACAAGGCAGATCTCAAAAAATATGTTTCTTAAGCACCCTTCCCTAGAAAGTTGCTGGAGGATGTGTTCTACCAAAACAAAAGAGTAAACTAGATTTATGAAGATGGGGGATCCAGGCAAGAGGGAGTCCAGCACAAGAGAGAGGGAAAGGAACTCCAGGATGATGAGGAATGAAGCTCTTATCTGCACAACAGGCCTGAAGAACAATATTCCAGGTTAAAGGAAGAGGACAGAGGTTAAGGAAGGCACATCTCTAGTGGGGAAAAAAAGAGTATTGGTTATCTGTGCTGATGGCTATGTAGAAAATTATATTAAAAAGCTCTTGGAGCATGTGGGGAAAAGATCAGTGATAGTTACATAGAATACTAAGAAAATTTTAAAAAGAGGTCATCATTGAACTTTGAGGAAATTCTTTGATGAACTTCCTTGATGAAGGGAAAAAAGAAAAGAAATATAATCATAGTCATAATATAGTGATATTTTGTAGTATGTAACAGTGGTTAAGTGATTGAATCAAAAATTAGAAAGGTGAACCTATACTAGAGGAAGCAGCTAAAAAAGCAGAAATGTGTTACCTCTGGGGAGTGGGACTAAGAAATAGAGAGATGCAACAAGGTACTGCATATTTCCTTTATATACTTCTGTTCTTTAACTTTTTGAACCATGTGCCTGTATTATTTTGAATAAAATTTGACAATTTTTAAAAATTGTAATGTGATTTTCTTTTGGTACCTTCACTTACAACCTAATGATATTAAGGTTAATTATCTCTTTTTCCTGAGTGGCTATTACATGCCAGCCTCTGTGTTAGACACTATGCATGCATTATGTTTAATCATCACAACACCATGCAAAGTAAATATTATTATCTTCAGTGTACAGATGAGAAAACTAAGGCGTTGAAAGATTAAATTACCCATCGCTGTTTACGCAAATGACAAATAATAAATTTGAAGTTGAGCCTAGGTCCTTCTAGTTTTAAAACCTAGGCTCTTTCCATTACACATTGTGGGTAAGTACAACTATACCTTTGTTTATATGCAATTTTAATTTTTGTACGTTAACTAATTATTCCCTGTGCGCACTTTATGTACATTTGAGTCACTGTTGTTTGTGATGGCATAATTCCTTAAATCGACGTATTCAGCATGTAGCTTACTATCTTCTTCAGGCTCCTAGTATATAGTACTGGAGGACTCTTCCTGTTTTTCCTTTAGCTGACCTGAGGTTCAGAGATTGCTCTCGGCTGTAATTCTGAGCCAAAATAAATTTTTAGCACTGAGTGATAGCTCTGAACTGTTCATGGTGTTTACTGGCAAGTCTGATTGCTTGGTGAAGGGAGAATAAAAATATCTGTTAAAGAAGGAGAGTTGTGTCTAGAAAATCAGAGTCCCTGTAGGTTCAATGACTACAAAGCTGAATATTAGAGCAGCAGTCTTAGGAGAGACAGAGACGAAAGCTTGCTCTTTGAGTGAGAATTATGACCTCATTCCTTCCCCTTACTCATCTCTTTCATCTATTAATCAGGGAGTTCTAATATTGGAGTTTCATGAAGATAAAAGTAAATAAAAAGATTAAAGCAATATCAAAACATTTAATGAGAAATATTTTTTCTTTAAAAGACATACAAACAGAAATGTTTGCAAATGTTTCTAAACATGCCATTTGTCTAGAGTAAATACATAGGAAGATGACACTTCTTGGAATCTAGTAGCAATTTTTAAAAATTGCTCGAGAAATCCCCCAGCTTCAGCCTCCTGAGTAGCTGGGACCAGAGGCACGTGCCACCATGCCTGGCTAATTTCTATATTTTAAATTTTTCTGTAGAGACAGGAGTTTTGCTGTGTTGCCATAGCAAACTGCTGGCTTAAGCGATCCTGTTGCCCCAGCCTCCGAAAGTGCTGGGATTACAGATATGATCCACTATGCCTGGCATCAAACTAATTATAGAGAGAAATGGAGAATTAATAGATGTATGAAAATATGAAAAGAGAAATTTGTTCTTATTTTAGCATATATCTTCTGCAAACTTTTCAAAGCCAAATCATGATCTATCACAAAGGAAACAAGTAATTAGTGAAACCACAAATTAAAAAACGATAAATTTTAGTTTTAAAAATGAATAAAAAATTATATGGTTGCCATATAGATGAGAAATAGTTTCACTAAACGCTGTTATTTTTCTGAAGAAAAGGCTTTTAAAACAGTGCTTCATGGGAATTTTTTGAGGCGTTTCCCAAATGCATAATTTTTTTAAAGTCCAAGTTATAGCTTTTTGTATACTTTTCATTTTAAAGCAATCTCAAACTTCCGGAAAGATTGCAAGAACATCTGTTTCCTCACCATTTTAAAACAAAATTGCTAACATGACCTTCTATAACCCCAAATATTTTAATTTGTAATTCTTACAAATACATTCTCCTACTTAATAATGGCAATGTAACCATCAAAATAAAGAAATTAAAATTGATATATTACTATGATCCTCAGACAACATTCAAGTTCTGACAATTGTCTCAATGATATTTTTTGTTTTTGTTTTTGTTCGTTTGAGACAGAGTCTTGCTCTGTCACCCAGGCTGGAGTGCAGTGGCACGATCTCGGCTTACTGCAACCTCCGCCTCCCAGGTTTAAGCGATTCTCCTGCCTCAGCCTCCTGAGTAGCTGGGACTACAATGATGTGTCACTACGCCCGGCTAATTTTTTTGTGTTTTTAATGGAGACGGGGTTTCACCGTGTTAACCAGGATGATCTTGATCTTCTGACCTCGTGATCTGCCTGCCTCTGCCTCCCAAACTGCTGGCATCATAGGCGTGAGCCACTGTGTCCAGCCATACATCAACTTTTAATTTATTGGAGGTCATTTTATGCTGCTGGCTTAACTAATTTTTGCATAGAGCTTAGCAAGCAGTTCATTGTTTTCCTCAGGTTCTTAGTATAATATTGAAGGACTCTTCATACTGTATTTTTCTCTAACTGAGCTGCATTTCAGAGATTATGCTCAGCTGTAATTCTGAGCTTAAAGAAATTTTAACACTGAATGATAACCCTGAACTGTTCTCAGTATTTATTTGCCTGGGAATAAACCATATGTGTTAGTTTTCTTTTGCTAGATAACAAATTACCACAAATTTAGCCACTTAAAGCAACACACATTTGTCATTACACCATTTACATGGGTCAGGAGTGTGGAAATGGCTTCGCTGGGTCCTCTACTAATGGTCTTGTCATGGGATCCTTGGGGCGTTGCTTTGCCAGCTGGAAACCTCTGTGGTTAGTGGCGCCTTTGCCCAAGTTTTGCTCTGGCCCACTGGGCTTGTTCTGCCCACTCGGCCTGGCAGGCTGCGCTCAGCTTCCACTACCGGCTTGGATCCCATGTCTGCCAAGGGTGAGCCAGGCACGGAGCAGCGAAGGGTTTGTGAGCAAGCGTGGGGGCTGGCCACTGTGCATAGCCAGGCACGCTGGCTGCAGTGGGGTGGGCAGCTCCAGGCCCAGCACAGGCACCGGCTCCCTGAGATGCTGCAGCTAGACCAGGTGTACCATAAGCAGCTTCCACAGCTGACACTGGGGAATGCAGTGGTGCCCAAAAGCTTGGAGACACTAGGAACCATAGATCCCTAAAGAGGGTGTCACAGCCCTGGCTTGGGGAGCGTCTAGGGCTCCCTGAAGGGTTGCAGCTCTTCTCTGCTTCTCTCTTCTAGTCACCCTCAATGTGGCAAACAAGGGGCATGTTTTAGCCCTGTTTGTGTTACAGCTCTTTTAGCCCTGACATTCATCGGGTCCTGAGTTCTTGTCCTGCATCCAGGAAGAACGAGGTATGCAGACACGTGGAGGCTAAGCAAGACAAAGAGGAGCTTTATTGAGTGATGGAACAGCTCAGAGGAGACCCACAGAGGGTAGCTCCTCTCCATAGCCAGGGTGTCCTGATGAGTGTTCAGCTCTCAGCAGAGAGGGTAGTCCCTCTTGGAAGCTGGTTGTCTTGTGTCTCTCTCCATCCTCACCTCAAGTCTGGCTGAGTGAGGTGGGGGTATGGGCCTCAGAGGGGAGGAAGTGTGTGCTGATTGGTCTATGGGTGGCCATGGGCGGTCCCAGGGCAAAGCACCACAAGTTCCCACTCTGACCCCGGGGATGGGCAGCCTGGCCCCCAGGCTTTCAGGCCCAGTAGGCTTGAAGGTGGCGCTTCACCAGGGACCCACCCCCTTCCATCCAGGAGCCTGTCTGCCTCCTGCCATTGTTCATGATGCCCAGGCTGTTCGTGCCAAGGGCCGCCTGCAGGCCAGTGCTGGGCTGTCCTCAGCACCCCCTTGGCCTCCCTCTCATGTTTGTCGGCACCCAAAGTCTGGAGGGGTCTGAGATGGCAGGAGGCTGCTGTGTCAGCACTGCCCCAAGCCTGTGCACACCCTGCCAGGCTGCAACAGCACTCGGGTTCAGCCTCAACTTTGCTTCAAGATTGGATTGGGCAATCCGAGTGGGAGCCAACAGTGGGGAGAAACCGGACAGCGGGAGCAGGCACTTCCAAGCCTGCAGGGGAAGCAGGGGCTTCCTGGGCCCCCAAGAGTGCAGAGATCCCTGGGTCCACAGCCACAGCTTGGGTGGCTGCAGCTGTGCCTGGGAGGGTAGAGCTTCTGCCTGCTCCTGGCTCCCAAGAGCACAGGGGTACCTGGGTGGCAGCCGTGACTTGGGCAGCTGCAGTTGGGCCTGGGGAACTCCTGGCTCCCAAGAGAACAGGGGTGCTCAGGTCACAGAAGGCTTGAGCGGCTGCAGTCACACCTGGGGAGATCCTGCCCCACCAACTCAGAAGGGGCACAGCTTCCACTTGTCCCCGGCTCCAGCAGGCTCAGTGGAACCCCGCACAGCCCTGGGGTTCCTTCTCTTCATATTTTCCCCGCAGTGCGTTGGCCCCGGCCATCCCCACACAAATGAACCCAGTGCTTCCAGGGCTGGCCCTGTGAGTCCCGGCTGCGCCCTCAGCTGGGTGCTCGTGGGCTCCTGGGATGCAGCGGGTAGTGAGGTTGAGGCCACAGTGGAGGCTCCAGACCTGAGAGCAGGTCCTGCCCAGCCGTGCGAGGTAGGGGTGGCACATTTGGCTGCGTCGGAAATGCGGGGCACAGAGCACCCCACCGCCACCACCGCTGCTCCCACAGCCACCCCTGCTGCCACTGCTCGTGCCTCCCTGCTGCAGCCAGCATGATGGTAGCAGCCACTCCAGATGGCCTGCCATTGCCATCAGTCTCATTTCCGAATATTATGCTCTTGGGTGTATTGAAGGTGTTGACAAGGGCTACAGTCTCATCTGAGGCTCAGACTCCTCTTCCAAGCACATGTGGTGGTTAGCACAGTTCATTCCTTGCAGCTACCAAACCCCCTTTTTTGAGCCAGGATCTCACTCTGTTACTGGGGCTGGAGTACAATAGCACGATCACAGCATACTGCAGCAACAACCTCCCCAGCACAGGAGATCCTTCTGCCTCAGCCTCCCAAGGAGCTGGGACTACAGGCACAGCCACCACATCCAGCTAATTTCTGTATTCTTTATAGAGACAGAGTCTCACTATGTTGCCAGGCTGGTCTCAAATTCCTGCACTCAAGCGATCCTCCTGCCTCAGCCTCCAAATGTTCTGGGATTACAGATGTGACCCACTACATCCGGCCAGCTAGCTATAGAATTCTTGATGGTTTGTTTCTTCAAGACCCGCAGGAGAGCCTCTGACTTCCATCTGAATACCCTTTGTTGAAAGGGGTCATCTGGTTAAATCAGGCCCACTAAGAATAATTTCCCTTTGATTAACATAAAGCCAACTAACCGGGGACCTTAATTACATCTGCAAAATTTCTTTACCTTTGTCAGCTGACATAACATAATCACAGGAGTGATAGCCCATCACTTTTGCCATATTCTGTTCGTTGAAAGTTATTTAAAGGTTCTGCTCACACTCAAAGGGGAGGGGAGTATACAAAATCTATAGCTTTTCAGGGTCACACCTAAGATTCTGACCACCACAACTTTTCTGCCATCTGGATTAATATATTTAAAGTGTTTGTTTTTTGTTTTGTTTTGTTTAGTTTTTTTGAGACAGAGTTTCGTTCTTGTTGCACAGGCTGGAGTGCAGTGGCACGATCTCGGCTCACCGCAACCTCCACCTCCCTGGTTCAAGCGATTTTCCTGCCTCAGCCTCCCCAGTAGCTGGGATTACAGGTGCCCGCCACCACGCCCAGCTAATTTTTGTGTTTTTAGTAGAGACAGGGTACAGCCATGTTGGCCAGGCTGGTCTTGAACTCCTGACCTCGGGTGATCCACCCGCCTTGGCCTCCCAATGTGCTGGGGATTACAGGTGTGAGCCACTGAGCCTGGCCAAAGTTTTTGTATTGCTTTAATGGTTATTGACTGTTCTGACTTAGCTTTTTGTTTTTTCTCGTCAATTTTAATTTAGGTTTTTGCATGTCTGAACACATAAAATTGTACAACTAAAAACACTCTTAGAACATGTGGGTACCATTGTGAATTATCAGTAACAAGTAAATGTACAGCATATTGAATTGTGGTGTTTTCACATTAGATCATTTTGACATTTATTTTAAATTTTTGTGTTTCTTGCCTGAATTTTTTTTATAAGGAATGAAATCAATTGTTAGATATCCTTAGTGATTCAATTTAGAGGCAAATATTTGTTGTCATCCTCTCTCAAGCTTCTGAATCAGTTTAATTGCAGAGTATACTCAGTTTTCAGCTGGCACTGGTGAAAAAAAAGAAAAAAAAGAGAAACAGCCACCACCATTTGGAACTTCTTGTTTGTGTGAATCTGGAATTTCACACAGACAAGATATAGAAATGAATGCCGATGCTGATACATCACCAACCGTCATCCACAAACTCTCTTTGGGAAATCGTGTGGCCATTATTCTCTAGTTACATTATTTTTATTGATTATATAAGGATTAAAAAGTAAATACATAGTCATAAAATTATTCTGTTATGCACAGCAGGGGTGGTGATTGAGGTGGGTGTTTTTTTTTGTTGTTTGTTTGTTTTTTTAGACGGAGTCTTGCTGTGTCGCCCAGGCTGGAGTGCAGTGGCGCGATCTTGGCTCACTGCCACCTCTGCCTCCCGGGTTCACGCCATTCTCCTGCCTCAGCCTCCTGAGTAGCTGGGACTACAGGCACCCGCTACCATGCCTGGCTAATTTTTTTTTGTATTTTTAGTAGAGACGGGGTTTCACCGTGTTAGCCAGGATGGCCTCAATCTCCTGACCTCGTGATCCGCCCGCCTTGGCCTCCCAAAGTGCTGAGTTTACAGGCGTGAGCCACCGCGCCCAGCCCGAGGTGGGTGTTTTGAGTGAGATTTTGGAGATTTTGCTTGACTAAAGGGTCTGTTGCTTGAAAAACATTTGAAAGCCACAAAACAATTTGAGCAATGATAGTAGTATATTGGGAAGCCTGGACCTGTAGCCGGTAAATAAATCTAAGAAATTCAGGAGCCTCATCAAGTAATAATTACATTCAATTCCTCCTTCGATTATAGCACTATTTTATAATTTGACCATATCTGCCTAGTCTGATAACAGGACTACTGATGTCACCTCTTTAACCTATGGGTTTATTGAACCCACTTAGGATCACATTCATGTTCTCCTACAGTGACACATGATAACCCATCTTGTGTGGCTGATTAAGCCATGCATCTGAATAAATAACTCTCCTACCACCAAGAGCTGATTATATGCATTTTATCAGACAAGGTCTAGTCTTGACTGTCAGCTATAGTTTTAGTCAACTGTAGGCTGCAAGAGGTTCATGATACAATTTTCCAAACAGAGAAAACAGAGTAGATTCCTTGGTATATGCTTTTAACTGACAAAGATTCCTCCTCTGCAATGGGGCCAGGAAAGGACCTAAATTGAAAGATCCTGAAGTGCTAGCTTTTTCAATGTATCTTGTTGTTGTTGTTTTCAATTTTATTGAGGTATAATTGAAGTACACCAAACCACACACATTTAAAGAGTACAATTTGATCAGTCTTAACATATATACATACTATAGTCAAGATAACAAACGTTTTCATAAGCCTCAAGTTTCCTTTGCCCCTTGGCAATCCTTCCCTGCCTCCAACCCCTTCTCCAGAGAGCCACTGAGCCTTCTGTAACCATTGATTAATTAGTATGTTCCAGACTTCTACATAAATGGCATTATACGGTACGTACTTTTTTTTTTTTTTTGGCCTTTTTTCATTCAGCTACTTTTTTTCTTTCTTTCTTTTTTTTTTTTTTTTTTTTTGAGATAGGGTCTTGCTTTTTCACCCAGGCTGGAGTGCAGTGGTGTGATCACAACTCACTGAAGCCTTGACATCCCGGGATCAAGTGATCCTCCCACCTCAGCCGCCTGAGTAGTAGCTGGGACTACAGGTGAGTACCACCATGCCTGGCTATTTTTTTTTTTTTTTTGTACAGATAGGGTCTCACTATGTTGCTGAGGCTGGTCTCCAACTCTAAATCCTGGACTCAAGCAGTCCTCCCACTTCAGCCTCCCAAAGTGCTGAGATTACAGGCATAAGCCACAACGCCAGCCTTCATTCAGCAACTTATTTTAAGATTTATCCATGTTGTGGTAAACAGTGAACATCAATACTCTGTTCCTTTTTATTGTTGAGTAGTAGTCAACTACATGGTTGTACCACAATATATCTATTCACGTATTGATGGACATTTGGATTGTTTTTGACTATTGCTAAGAAGCCTGCAATGAATATTTGCAGTCTTTATACAAGCATATGTTTTCATTTCTTTTGGGTAAATACCTAGAAGAGGAATGACACATAATAGATGTATATTGAACTTTTTAAGAAACTACGAACTACTTTCCACAGTCACCGCACCATTTTGCATTCCCACCAACAGTATCTAAGTGTTTTAGTTGCCCCATATCCTCATCTTCATGTGGTAGAGTCAGTTTTTCTTTAAAACAAACAAAAAAAACAGTTGAGACTTTCCTGAGGCAGGAGAATCGCTTGAACCCAGGAGGCAGAGGTTGCAGTGAGCCAAGATCACTCCACTGCACTCCAGCCTCCAGCCTGGGAGAGAGGGAGACTCCATCTCACAAAAAAAAAAAAAAAAAAAAAAGTTGAGCCTTTCAATGGGTGTGCATTGGCATCTCATTGTGATTTTAAGTTACATTTCCCTGATGACTAGTAATGTTAAGCATCTTCTCAGGGCCAGGTGTGGAATCCCAGCATCTTGGGAGGCCCCAAGGTGGGCAGATCACTTGATCCCAGGAGTTCGAGACCAGCCTGGCCCACAGGGCAAAACCCTGTCTCTACAAAATTTCAACCTAGAGAGGGGAGAGTTTTCAAACCCTTTTGCTCCTTATCATTTGAATAATGAAGAGTTCTGCTCTCCTCTTTCAGAGATGCTGTATTTACACACACACACACACACACACACACACACTCTCTCTCTCTCTCTCTCTCTGTGTCTCTCCACAGCCCCACCCCCCCATCTTTGTTCTTCCCCAAGGCAAGAACAGATGTTTACTTAATTAGTGAGAGGAGGAGAGTCTGACAATCATAAGGCTGTATGTGGGGTTAATGGTGCTGTGGCCCAGCCTTTAGAATCCTTTCTGGGTTTCCTCCCCCAAGGCATTGTGGGCTCACTGTGCTTCAGGTTCTCAGCAGTAAGCTGGCAGGTGTGTTTGGCCTCCTGCAGGCCCCGACAGGCCTTTGTTCTCTCAAAAGCAGCCTCTCACCCTGCCACTAAGTGGAAGACTCAGGTTTGCTGTTCACATGGGGCTCTTCATTTCCAATTCACCTTGGATAGAGCTATGAGAGATGTAGGAAGGAGACCTCAGGAGAAAACTTCCTTTTCCCCTCCATAACCACTTTTACTGCTAATAAAGTTGAGAATCAAAACATTTTTTACCTTCTTGGGTCTATTTCTGAGTTAGTAGAATCTGGAGGGGATTTTAACTATGGGCTTTGAGGTTAAAAAACAACAACAAAAATAAAACGCTGTGATTGACTTATGGAAACACGTGGCTGTTCCGTTCCCTCCGTGGCCGACTTGCTCAGCTCGGCGGAAATGCAGGTAATGGAGAACTCTGTTTGTTGTCCCACCTTCTTTGCAGATGCCTTCAAGATCAGACTCCCTCCTCTCTCCTCCAATACTTAAGTATTTAGATACCTTGTAAAAAGGCTGGGTGTTACACAGGCATTTGCTGAGACTTAAAAGAAACAGAGGAAAGCATCAGTAAAAGAAACAGTAAATTTCAAGGCAGAAAGGGCTGATTCAAAAGCATTAAATAGAGCTATAGTCTGATAACATGATGCTAACCTGAGAAGCTCAGGAATTTTTCCTTGAAGAATTGATAAAGGTGACTCAGGGAAAATACCAGAGCAGGTGTGAATGCCAACAAATCTGGTTTGTTTCAAAAGCAGATGACGTCTACTTTTATTTACTGAGTTAAAAATGCATATAATATTTTTATGGCATACATTTTCCCCTTAAAACTGTATATTCTTTGATGATCATGATCTTAGCAATAATAGTTTTGCCAACCACAGCCCCATTCAGGAACATAACCTCTACAATTGATGAAGGATTATCATGTTGCTTTTAAATTTGTGGGGGGCGGGGGGGTCAGGGAATCATTAAATATAAAAATAAAATAATTTAAATGTTCTGATTGAAAATCATAAGCTGGAGGCACATCTAAAATACCTGTGGGTGTTGGAAGAATACCCTCTTTGACATTATACAATTGTAAATTATATCAACATTATAAATTATATTGATTTGTTCCTGAAATTTTCTCCAGATATTTAAAAACAAATCAGTAAAAACTTCAAAATTGACTTTATCCTTCTAAAGTTTAAAATTTCATGACTGGCCGGGTGCAGTGGCTCACACCTGTAATCCCAGCACTTTGAGAGGCCTAGGTGGGTGGATCACCTGAGGTCAGGAGTTGGAGCCCAGCCTGGACAACATGGCAAAACCCCATCTCTATTAAAAAACACGAAAATTTGCTGGGCATGGTGGCACCCACCTGTAGTCACAGCTACTTGGGAGGCTGAGGCAGGAGAATGGCTTGAATCCAGGAGGTGGAGATTGCAGTAAGCCAAAATCACATCACTGCACTCTAGCCTGGGTGGCAGAGTTAGAGTCTGTCTCAGAAAAAAAATAAAAATAAAAAATAAATTCCATGATTAGTTAGCTAGCTAGAGGTACAAACTCATATGAGGCCATCTGAGAATTCAATAATTTTTAGTGTTATCATAAATTTATTACCTATAAAAGTATCTATAAAATCCTGGATCTGGCCATTCAAACCCTCACTGACAGTAGGGTTAATCTGGTGTATGAGATTACGAAGGTTCTATATCTGACAGACGTTTTGGAGGCCTTTTCAGTTCTATTATCTTAAGACAATTGCCCTGAACTTTGTAAACTGCAGTCTTTTCTCTGATTCAAATCTACTAATATCTCCTTATATAATTCTCGTGAATAAAAGGTTTGAATTAAATAGGGCATACAGTAAAAGACTTTTGCTATCAGAACAGTTCAAAAACCTTTTCAGATTTGTGGACTTCAAGTCTTGCCAGTCTTTTAACCTACTTATATTCAATCAGTGAGATCTGTTTGAATGGACTAAAGAGTAGTTCAACCCAACGTCAGAGAGTATTCTTCCAACACCTAACACGATAGACAAATTAATTTGTTGCCTATTTCATCTACAAGTTATGACAGCATCCTCTTCAATAATTGCAAGTCTAAATTTTCAGATCAATACTGAACTGGGTTTCAGGCATGACTATTCTGCTATTAACCTGTTTACTATTTTAACATCTTATAATGAAGTCAATTGTAAAAAGATAATATTATTGGCAGCTTTTATTGGCCATTTATTGACCTTGAATTAAAGGCTAATCTGTACAAGCTCAATATAGATCCTGGTTGTTGACACTTTTATAAAACCTGCACTTCAGTGGACAAGAATAATGTCCTGGCATATTTCAAATAATGTCCTGGCATATTTCAAATAATGTTAAATATAATTTGAAGCCACATACAATTCTTGTGTATTTTCTTTAAATCATCTAGCTTTTTCTAAATTTCATATTTATTTAAACTCTCTACAGTGGGTGCTTAAAAAAATACTTGGCTCTTGTGTTTGTGTTCTTTATAACATCAAACCATGATATGGAGAGGATAAACTTGAGCCACCAAGAAGTGGACTCTGCCTAGGAAGACAGTTTGCTGAAGTT
Organism: Hylobates moloch; assembly: GCF_009828535.3. NCBI lineage: Eukaryota > Metazoa > Chordata > Mammalia > Primates > Hylobatidae > Hylobates > Hylobates moloch. The sequence continues at coordinate 25,320,031 of NW_026652280.1, read as the reverse complement.
AGAAAGTACTGGTCTAGGAACCAGAAAACCTGATTCTGCCCAAGAGTTAGAATTGTGAGCAAGTTCTTTCTGGTTTTTAGTTTCCTTATCTGTAAAATAATAACCCAATTCAATTGGATAATCTCTATGATCCCTTCCACATTCTGCATACTTGGATATCTACTGTTTCTAAATATTTTGGCATTTCTTATAAAGCCCTTTCACATTTATTATTTTTTCCTCACAGGAATTCCTGAAATAGATAAGGCAGAAGTTTAGAGGATAGATAGGTTGGGTATCATTTTAGATGTGGTAACTAAGGTTACGGGAGATTAGGTGTGATATGGTTTGGCTGTGTCGACACCCAAATCTCATCTTGAATTCCCACATGTTGCAGGAGGGACCTGGTGGGAGGTAACTGAATCATGGGGCAGGTCCTTCCCATGCTGTTCTTGTGATAATGAATAAGTCTCAGGAGATCTGATGGTTTTAAAACGGTGAGTTTCCCTGCACAAGCTCTCTTCTCTTGTCTGCTGCCGTGTGAGACATTCTTTTCACCTTCTGCCATGATTGTGAGGCCCCCCCAGCCACATGGAACTATAAGTCCCTTAAATCTCCCTTTCTTTTGTAAATTGTCCAGTCTTGGTTAAGTCTTTATCAGCCGTGTGAAAATGGACTAATACAAGGTGATTGGTAAAAATTACCTATCTGGGGCCTGGAGCAGTGGCTCACACCTGTAATCCCAGCACTTTGGGAGGCCAAGGTGGGCCGATCATGAGGTCAGGAGATTGAGACCATCCTGGCTAACATGGTGAAAACCCGTCTGTACTAAAAATACAAAATTAGCTGGGCATGGTGGCACACACCTGTAGTCCCAGCTACTCGGGAGGCTAAGGCAGGACAATCCCTTGAACCCGGGAGCTGGAGGTTGCAGTGAGCAGAGATTACACCACTGAACTCCAGCCTGGGTGACAGAGCGAGACTCAGCCTCAAAAAAAAAAAAAAAAAAATTAACTGTCTGGTAAATAACAGGACTGGAACATAAACTCAGATGCTCTGATTCCAGCAAATTTCTACATAGGCCACAAAAACACACACAACAGGAAGTATAACTGCTTGGAATCATTAGTCATATGCATGAATTACTTCTAAAGGAAGTGATACTTCCTTTAACTACTGAAACTACACTACACTTAAACTCAAAGTTAATAATAGAAATAAAAGTAATAAAATAACCAGTGCTTTATTGTAATATGAATAGGAGGGTAATTACAATGGTTTGTAAAATAACAGCTGAGCTCTGAGGATTAGGTTTGAGGCTACAGTGTGGAGCACAGTTATGATTCAGTTATGGCTCCCCCCTTACCAGAAATGTACCGAAAATATACAGAGGTGTTTGGAGAAGCAAAGCTATGAGGAAAGAGGAAAAATTGGGAAACCTTCATTACATAGCTAGGTGAAAATTAATGAGAAAACTAATGGCATAAAAACACTTGAAAAGGAATAGCATATGAGAAACATATCATGTACCATGTTGGATAAAAGTAAGACTAGGAAAGGATATAAACTTGATGGTTAGATTGCAGTAAAAGCAAAGTTTGTGCCTACAGAATTACAGCTTTAAAAAGTGATAGGACACAAGAAGCACACACTGAAGTACTAAGGAATAAAGGACATGATGTGAAAAATGTATTCTGAAATAGTTAAGAAAAAATAAGTAATTGTGTTTGTGTGTGTGCACGTGTGTGTGTCTCAAAATGTTAAAGAGTGATAAACCTGGGTAAAGGATACGTGATAGTTTTTTTCCATTATTCTTAAAATTTTTCTGTAGGTCTGAATCATTTCAAAATCAAATGTAAAAGAAAAAAGCAGTGATAGGAGCACAGCCATTAAGCCATTTAGCAATGTCACAAGACTTTTAATAGAGCTGAGAAGAATTTCATGTAGTATTTCATACACAGATCAATGGACTTGAATTCTGGTTCACATTTGTCCTCTAAGTAGCTATGCAGTCTTGGACTATTCTTGGAAAAATTGGTTTTGGACTAGATCAGTGATTTAAAAACTCTTCTGTGGATTCTGGAAAAGTATTTTGGGCCCAAAACAGCAAAGCAGGAAGTATGCCAGGCGTGCCTTCTATCCCTGTCCCCGTTTAACTGGAGAAGCATTCCTTTTTTTTTTTTTTTTTTTACTTACTTTTTTTTTTGAAGTTCTCATTGTTTCAAAACATTTTTTTTTTCTCCCAAAGCCAGTGAACTAGATGACCTTTAAGGCTGATTTCAAGCATGAATTCACAGGCTTCAGTTGTTTGGGGGGAAACTGTGGTATATCAGACCCAAGGGCCAAATCCCCCAGCCATTGGCTCCTGTAGAAACCCTGAGCTAAGAGTGGTTTTTAAATTATTTAAATGGTTAGAAAAGAAAGACTACCTCGTGATTTGTGAAAATTCTATGAAATTTCAAATTTTAGTGTCCATAATGTTTGATTGAAACACTCCTATTTGTTTACATTATGTCTCTATGACTGCTTTCACTTAAAACAGCAGAGTAGAATAGTTGTGATAAACATCAGAGACCTTATGCCCAGAAGCCCTAGACATTTATTATCTGGCCCTTATAGAAAATGGTTGCCAGTCTCTATGGTAGAAGTAATAGCCACTAAAACCAATAACCATTATAAATTATAAATTTTAGGACACTCAGTGATTTCTGTGCCAGATATTTAGACCAAAAAGAAAATCGTCCTTTTTTCTTTCTGAGACAGTGTCTTACTGTCTCCCAGGCTGGCGTGCAGTGGCATGATCACGGCTCACTGCAGCCTTGACCCCTAGGCTCAAGTGATCCTCCCACCTCAGCCTCCCCAGTAGCTGGGATCACTTGAGTGTGCCACCACACTCAGCTAATTTTTGTATTTTTTGTAGAGACGGATTTTTGCCATGTTGCCCAGGCTGGCCTTGAACTCCTGGGCTTAAGGGATCCTCCCACCTCAGCCTCCCAAAGTGCTGGAATTACAGGTGTGAGCCACTGCACTTGGCCATGATAATCCACTGATTTTAGTGAAAGAAACTTCTTCTTTCTTTATTTCCTCAATTTCAAGGCATGTCTCATTAATCCCGCTGAATCTATGTTATTGAAACAAAGGAGTATATAAGCTTACCCTGCATAGTATTGTAAATGGCGGACAGTGAATTCAAAGACCTACCATGTGGAATTCTAACATACCCAGCTTGGTGTGTCAGTCTTTCAACATACAGATCTTTCTCCAAGAAGTTAGGAACAGTAAGTGAAAACACACCTTAAAACTTTCTATAGGACCTGTGGAAAATGCAAGAGGTGTGTTATGGTTGAAGTGAAGCTGTGGGCTTAGCTACAGACTATAGTGTAACCAGAAGCCTCTGAGGATGGGTGTTCACTGGTGTTAAAGGGTAAATAAAAAATAATATATATACATATTTTTCTGAGCCGGAGTTTCACTCTTGTTGCCCAGGCTGGAGTGCAATGGCGCGATCTCTGCTCACAGCAACCTCTGCCTCCCGGTTTCAAGTGATTATCCTGCCTCAACCTCCCGAGTAGCTGAGATTACAGGCATGCGCCACCACACCTGGCTAATTTTGTATTTTTAGTAGAGACGGGGTTTCTCCATGTTCGTCAGGCTGGTCTCGAACTCCCGACCTCAGGTGAAGAATATTCTTATAGGGAATATATCAGTGATAGAACACTTACAAATACCAGATCTCAATAAATTCTGTTGGACAACAAACTCTTTAAGAAACACAACGTCTGGGCGTGGTCGCTCATGCCTGTAATCCCAACACTTTGGGAGGCTGAGGCAGGCACTGAGGCTAGGGGTTTGAGACCAGCCTGGCCAACACGGTGAAACCTCCGTCTCTACTAAAAATACAAAAATTAGCCAGGCTTGGTGACATGCACCTGTAATTCCAGCTGCTCAGGAGGCTGAGGCAGGGCAGGAGAATCGTTTGAGTCTGGGAGGCGGAGGTTACAGTGAGCCAAGATCAGACCACTGCATTCCAGCCTATGCGACACAGCAAGACTCTGTCTCAAAACAAAAAACAAAAAAAAAAAAAAAAGAAAAAGAAAAAGAAACTCAAGGCATTGGAGAAGTCTTTCTATGGCTAAAATATTTGTAAATCTGAGAGTGAGTCTATTTATTTTAAAAGCAATATTAAATTCATGTGACATTTTCATAAAATTAGCCCCAGCAAAAACATTAATTGCAACAGCAAGCCTTTCCCATTGTTCCCTCAGTGAACCCCCAAAATTCAAAATATAATCTTCATTTTCATTTGTCATACACTAACACGTGCCATACATCTTACAGGCAGTTACTGAATATGTCTTTGATGCAGTAAGACAGGTTCTCCCTAATTCTCTGACTCCACGGGGTTCAATGATAAACTCTGGAAATGAAAAAAACTCAAAACCTTTTCACGAAGCCTTCCCCCAATTTTTATTCAAGCAGTAACAGGTTTAGTTATTAGCTGTAGGTCTCTCCTGCTAACAATTCCTATGGTAGTAAAAGCTGTGTAGGAAACTATTAGTAAAGCCCATATAAGAAGCCGTGAAACCAGGCTTAGAAAAGATTGAAAAATGAGTGTTGTCAGCTTCACGCCTGCAGCAGCATGCGAGGGCAAAGGTCTGAGAGAGAAATCCTCAGTTACCTTTTGCAGTAGCCTGATTTCCAGCCCATGCATTTGTTTATTTATGAATGCCTTTCCTTCATGCAAGAGCTCAAAGTGTACCTGATGGACTTAAACCAACAGTAAGAAGCAGCGATGACAGACACTGAGTCCCAGCTGAGTTGAAATATTGGTACAAGAAACATAATGAGAAGGGAAGAATCTAGCATTTTCTGAACACTTAGTGACTAGGTCAGTGCCTCCCTCCGACTTTGATGTGCATGTGAATCATCCAGGGATTGTTTTAACAAGCATATTCTGATCCAGCAGGTCTGGGAAGAGACCTGAGATTCTGCATTTTTTTTTTTTTTTTTTTTTGCAAGGTTTTAGCGACTGCTACCTGCTGGTTCCCAGACCACACTTTATCCACACAAATCCAGATCCTTCATATTTAATACTTACAATAAATTTGAGAGATAGATATTATCATCTTTTAAAACAGTCATTAAGAGAGAGGTTAAAGAATTCATAAATGGGGAAACATGAGGATTATCTAATAACAAAGTTCATATTCTTTCCAGTACCCTAATAACACCCCACAAGAGTAACTGATGCTTTATTGTATGTTACTGTTTTGAAATTTGAGACCAATGCCTCAAATATGCCTGATCACCAGTGACATTTGTCTAAAATTCAGATCTTCAAGCCCCTGCACAATCTATTTCACCATAATTTCTCGATGAGGTGCCTAAGAGAAGGTACTTTTAATGATAACTGATTGGTGATTCTTGGGACCAGGAATGTTTGGGAACTGATCGTCTAGGTCACACTTTAGTTTTGAAAACTCCAGTAGGGAACATTGGTGTTCTGTGTTTATTAGAGAGCTTTGAGGGAACATTGTCTACTCAGGCAAAGAGGATATCAGAACCACTTTAATGCACATCAGCTCCACTGAGAAGGGCTGCTGGGTCAGATGGAGTGAAACTTGTTGGTTTCATGATGTAAGGGATAGGTTTAAACCTGTATCTTATAACAGGGTGCAAAAGTATAGGATCTAATTATGTCACTTTTAATTGTAAGGTGAAAGCAACAATAGCCACAAAGTTTAATTGCCCTCTTTATCAGGTAAATGATCTTTGTCACTCAATCCAATTATAGAGCATACGTATTGGAATAAAAGATCAGCTAGAAAATATTTCCCATATCCGAAGTCCATAATTAAATATTTTATTAGAAACTCTCAATGAGATCAGAGTAAGGGTGATTATTTGTTTCTGCTTTGAAAGGATACCTTTCAGCCAAGGAGATTACCCATTAATTTTTTACTATGGTTCTGAATGGTAAATATAGGGCCAAGGAAGTAGACTTTTTCTTTTCTTTTTTTTGAAACGGAGTCTTGCTTTGTCACCCAGGCTGGAGTGCAGTAGTGTGATCTTGGCTCACTGCAACCTCCGCCTCCTGGGTTCAAGCGATTCTCCTGCCTCAGCCTCCCAAGTAGCTGGGACTACAGGTGAGCACCACCACACCTGACTAATTTCTGTATTTTTAGTAGAGATGGGGTTTCACTATGTTGGTCAGGCTGGTCTTGAACTCCTGACCTCGTGATCTGCCAGCCTCAGCCTCCCAAAGTGTTGGGGTTACAGGCGTGAGCCACCACCCAGGGCCAAAGTAGACTTTTGAAAGTAAACATTAAGAGTTACTTCTTTCAGATCATTGATGTTTTTTCTTGCTTAAACAAAATACATTTAGAGTACTATAGTTACACATTTTTCAAAGGCATTCTAGGATCTTGATACAATTAAGTCAATGTACTTACAAAATATATCATTTTTAGCTTAATATATTCTGTTGTTAACAGAACCTAATAATTCAATTAATTACTAGAAGACTTTGGGTTTTCTTGACTTTCTATATTTTGAAGAAAATATAATTACCTATGACTATGTTCAAATGAAATATCCTATTTTTTTCTTAAAATTAACAAGATATTTCAAGTAAGTCAAAAGACTTCTATATTGAAATCTCATTATGCCACAATTCACTAAGGGTAGAATTTTTGCAGGGTAGGTCAACCAGTAAATAGTCAGACATTTAGAAACAGACCAAACTGAGTTTGAAGCCTAGATCAGGCAAGTTACTTAATTTCTCTGAGCCTCCATTTCATCTCTAAGGAAATGGGACATTTCATTGCTGGATTCTGTATTAGACTAGAGACAGTTTAATGGTCAAGCATGCGGTAGGTGATTAATGAGTTGTCACTATTATAAAATAGTGTATAATTGCTGAGCTGCCAAAAGGGCCTCCTTTTAATGATTGTAATTTACAGGGTAATCTCAAAGAATGAATCTCCCATAACCGGCTTAGCAAAATTCCTAAATATTTACTTCCCCCATTGGATCACAGTAAAGTCACATGATATCTACATTTAAGATATTTAAATTCAACTATATGCATTTGATAAGAAAAAAATGGAAAAAATCCCTCAATTTTAATTTATCTGGGAAAATCAGCCCAATATTTCTCTCAATGAGCAAATACTCTGGCATAAATATAAGAAATGTGAACCTTTTTTTCAATGGCCTCTCACAAGGATCAACATCTCAGTGTACAGAGCATAATTCTAGTATTTAAAAATATATACTTTTATGCAAAATACTACTAAACCACAAGCCAACTGCACTTTCTTTATCTGCTGCTCAAGTGAAGAAACAACGTTCTGCCTCAAAGCTGGAAGAAAATCTCAATTAGAACATTGAGAAATACTATGCCTCTCCCTGAAGTAACAACTTCCTGAGGAATTTTTCAATGTAATTTAAAAAATATTTTTATTTTGAAATAATTTTAGACTTACAGAAGTTGCAAAATAGTTGTCCAAATAGTTCAGAAAGTTGTTATCTACTCTCTACCCAGTTTCCCCTAAGGCTAACAACTTATATAACCATAGTATAATGATCAAAACCAGGAGATAAACATTAGAACAAAACTATTAACCAAACAACGGACCTTACTCACATTTTGCCAGTTTTTCCCCTGATGTCCCTTTTCTGCCCTGGAATCTGATCCAGGATCTCAACTTTGATTTATTTATTATATTTACTTAGTCTCCTCCAAACTGTTACAATTTCTCACTCTTTCTTTGTCTTTCATGACTTTGATCTGTGGTTCCATGAAGGTAAAGAAATGTGAATCAAGTCAATAGTTTTTTCTTTAGTGTCTTAAGTATCAATTTTTCAGGTAATTCTTTATAAATCCAAACCCAGGATATTTTCTATGGTGGATTATTAATTAATTTGTCATTACACAAGTGAGTGTAGCAAATGGCATTACCGACTTGAATTTAACTGCCCAAGTAACCAAAAAGAACAAACTCCTCTTATTCTTGAATAGTTGCCACCTTATAATAGGAACCATTTCAGACACTGGCAGAAGACTCCATAGCTAACGTTCCATTTATCTTATCCTCAGATGGACAGGAGATTCCTTGGCCTTCACAGTATTTGTGAATTCTGATGTCAGATACTCATTACCATTTCTTTCTCTTTTTTTTGAGACAGAGTCTCACTCTGTCACCCAGGCTGGAATGCAGTGGCGCAATTTTGACTCACTGCAACTCCGCCTCCTGGGTTCAAGCAATTCTCATGCCTCAGCCTCCTGAGTAGCTGGGATTATAAGCGCGTGCCACCACGCCCGGCTAATTTTTGTATTTTTAGTGGAAATGGGGTTTCACCATGTTGGCCAGGCTAGTCTCGAATTCCTGGCCTCAAGTGACCTGCCCACCTTGGTCTCCCACAATGCTGGGATTGCAGACGTGAGCCACCGTGCCTGGCCTACCATTGATTTCTTAATAATCTTTCTGGCATTTATTCAAAAGAAAAATAAGCCAAAGCTTATAGACAAGTAAGAATCATCTTACGTACAAAGTTTTTAAAGAAGTGATTATTTCAATAGCAGTAATTGTCTGTTTGGTACCAATCTGTTCAAAAATATTCTTCAATTATAAACACTACATAGTCATTAACTCTAATGATAGCATCGTTTAAAGATTTTAAAGCATGGTGACAGAAATGAAAAAGAATAAGTGAGACCTAAGAGGTTTAAAAAAGTTTTAAACAATTCAAAGGATAGTAGTTATCAAATATATGTATGTTAGTAACATTAAAAGGCAGGGTTTATATTACACTTTTGAGTACTGCTAGGAATATATGAGTATTACTCTAGATAACTTTTTTTTTTTTTGACTCACTCTGTTGCCCAGGCTGGAGTGCAATGGTGCAATCTTGGCTCACTGGAACCTTGACCTTCCCTAGCTCAGCTGAACCTCCCATCTCAGGACACCATTGCCTGCACTGCCCACCCTGCATCTGCCCGCCTACCCCAAAAGTGTTGAGAATACAAGCATGAGCCAGAGCCATGGCACCTGGCCTCTAGAAAGACTTTCTATTTTAGTTTTTTCTTCTTATTTGTGAAGACTTGAAAAATCTATTGTGGTTTATTTAGATTCTGGTTTGTGATATTTTTAAATAAACTTTTTATTTTGGAATAAATTTATGTTTAGAGAATAGTTGCAAACATAATAAAGTGAGTTTTCATAAACCCCTTACCAGTTGCCCCTGTTGTTAACATTTTACATCACCATGCTGTTGCATTGGTCAAAACTAAGAAACTAACATGGCTGGATGCAGTGGTTCATACCTGTAATTCCAGGACTTTGGGAGGCTGGGGTAGGAGGCTCACTTGAGGTCAGGAGTTCGAGATCATACTGGCCAACTAACAAGGCCACATCTCTAAAAAAATTATTTTAAAAAATAAAATTTAAGTAGAAACCAAAATTAATGTATTTCTATAAACATCTTGTCTTTTATGACCTTGACACTTTTGATGAATATTGGTTAATTATTGGTTTTGTAGAATGCCTCTCAATTTTGATGTTTTCTTATGATTTGATTGAGATTATGCATTTTGGGCAAGAATTCCACAGAAGCAATGCTGTGCCCTTCCGATTACCTTTTATAAGGGATACATCCATGTGGTTATTTGGTTGTTAGTGACTGCAGATTTCTCCACTATAAATTTACTATTCCTCTCTCTTTTTTTTTTTTTTTTTTTTTTTTTTTTGAGACAGAGTCTTGCTCTGTCACCCAGGCTGGAGTACAGTGGTGCAATCTCCGCTCCCTGCAACCTCCACCTCCTGGGTTCAAGCAATTCTTCTGCCTCAGCCTGCTAAGCAGCTGGGACTACATGTGCACACCACTGTGCCCGGTTAATTTATTGTGTTTTTAGTACAGATGGGTTTTCGCCATGTTGGCCAGGCTGGTCTCGAACTCCTGGCCTCAAGTGATCTACCTGCCTCGGCTTCCCAAAGTGCTGGGATCACAGGCATGAGCCAGTGCGGCCAGCCCTATTCCTCTCCTTCTCCTTTTTTTTTTTTGGCAGAGTTTCGCCCTTGTTGCCCAGGCTGGAGTGCAATGGCATAATCTCAGCTCACCGCAAACCCTGTCTCCTGGGTTCAAGCAATTTTCCTGCCTCAGCCTCCCGAGTAGCTGGGATTACAGGCATGCACCACCACCCCAGCTAATTTTGTATTTTTAGTAGAGACGGGGTTTCTCCATGTTGGTCAGGCTGGTCTTGAACTCCCGACCTCAGGTGATCCACCCACTTCGGCCTCCCAAAGTGCTGGGATTACAGGCATGAGCCACTGGACCCGGCATATTCCTCTCCTTCTACACTCTGTTCTTCAGCAACCAGTCACTATGTCTAGCCCACCAGCAAAAAGGGGGAGATTAGGAAATGGGGAGATTAGCCTTCCTACAGGAGGGCTTATCTACATATAGTGTTTGGAATTTGGTAAGGAAAATTTGTTTATAACAGTCTTTTAAATCTGACATCATTCAGGTGTCCAATTTTTCCACTGATGTTGAAATAATATTTGTTGGCCAGGCGGGGTGGCTCACATCTGTAATCCCAGCACTTTGGGAGGCCGAGGTGGGCGGATCACAAGGTCAGGAGTTCGAGACCAGCCTGGCCAGCGTGGTGAAACCCAGTCTCTACTAAAAAAATACAAAAAATTAGCCGGGCATGGTGGTATGCTCCTATAATCCCAGCTACTCGGGAGGCTGAGGCAGGAGAACTGCCTGAACCCAGGATGCGGAGGTTGCAGTGAGCAGAGATTACACCACTGCACTCCAGCCTGGGCGACAGAATGAGACTCCATCTCAAAAAAAAAAAAAAGAAAGAAATAATATTTATTTACCGCAAATATATTTTTGGCGGATTCTAATAAAGTAAAAGGCATACAAGTTTTCTACCCTAATATGTTCTAATAGGAGAGAGAGATATTAAAAACAAGTAAGTTGTAAATAAGATAATTACATATTGGGATAAGTGTTATAAATGAAACTCAGTAAGATATGAGAGAATGTGGTAACTCTGGGGGAGGCCTTCTGAGTCAGTGCAGTTTGGAAAGGTCAGTCTGAGGTGTTGACATTTGAACAGAGAACTCAAAAGAGAACAAACCAGTTCTGTGAAAAACGTTCCAAACTTCAGAATGATTTGAAGGCAGAAAATTGTCCTGTGATGGTTAATTCATGTGTCAACTTGACTGGGTCATGGTGGACCCAGATATTTGTTTAAACATTATTCTGGGAGTATCTTTGACGTGTTTGTAGATGAGCTTAATATTTGAATCAGCAGATGGAGTAAAACAGTTTTCCCTCCCCACTGTGGATGGGCGTCGTCCAATCCATTGAAAACCTGAATAGAACAAAAAGGTTGAGTAAGGGAGAATTTGCACCCTCCATCTGACTGTCTTTGAGCTGGGACATCAGTCTTCGCCTGAGTTTTAGGCTTGGGCTGGAACTTACATCATCAGCTTTCCTGGTTCTCAGGCCTTCTGGTTCAGACTAGAACTGTACCACTGGCTCTCCTGGGCCTCTGGGTATCCAACCCATAACTAATATGTGTCCCCAGAATAGAAAAAGGGCTAGAGGCCGGGCTTGGTGGCTCACGCCTGTAATCCTAGCACTTTGGGAGGCTGAGACAGGCAGATCACCTGAGGTCAGGAGTTTGAGACCAGCCTGGCCAACATGGCGAAACCCTGTCTGTACAAAAATTAGCCAGGCATAGTGGTGCACGCCTGTATCCCAGCTATTTGTGAGGCTGAGGTAGAAGAATCACATGAACCCAGGTGGCAGAGGTTTCAGTGAACCAAGATCGTGCCACCACACTCTAGCTGGGCTACAGAGCAAGACTCCATCTCAAAAAAAAAAAAAAGGAAAAAAGCGGGGGCTAGAGTAGCCCAAGTGTAGGAAAAGATGGTCACTTGCTATGATAAGTAGAGAAGAGATGGAGCCTGTTCCATCAGGGCCTTGAGGACCATGGCGAGCAAAGGGTTTGGTTTTTACTCTAGGTATTGTAGGACGCCTTTGAAGGATTCTTGGCAGGAAAAGGAAATTAGATATTACATTTTTAAAAGATTATTCTGGCTGTCCTAAGGCTCACAGATTGTAAGAAGCAGATATTAGGAGCCCAGTACAGCAGGCCAAGCAAGAGATAACTGTATGCATGTGGGCTGGGGCACGGGGGTGGGGGTAGTGTCAGTACAGACACAGAGAAGTAGAGGGATTTGAGAGAACATTTGGAGGTAGACCCGGCAGGCCTCATGTGTCATAATGCGCTTGTAAATAAAGCCTGCAAGTTTCAGTCACTGAGAGAAAGGCAACTACTTGATGTCATACAGAAAGTGCAAGCAGATTAACACAGATCAGGCACACTGTGCTAAATTTATAGACATCTAACTTTAATGTGATTTTTAAAGTACCTCATTTTTTGTTTGTTTTTGAAAAACAGAATCTCCCTCTGTTGCCTAGTTTGGAGTGCAGTGGCATGATCATAGCTCACTGTAGTCTGGACCTCCTAGGCTCAAGCAATCCTCCCACCTCAGACTCCTCAGGAGCTGGGACTACAGGCACACACCATCATGCTTGGCTAATTTTTAAAGTTTTGTAGAGATGGGATTTTGCTATGTTGCCTAGGCTGGCCTTGAACTCCTGCACTCAAGCAATCCTCCTTTCTTGGCCTCCCAAAATGCTGGGATTACAGGCATGAGCCACTGCATCCAGCCAGTACCTCATTTTTTTTTAATTGAAAAAGTAATCTATGATTATGATGGAGAATTTGGAAAATATAACATTATTCTAGAATTTTAGGAGATTCGGTTTGTCTTAGGGAAGGGTGGGATCAAACTCATGAAGAAGGGCACAAAGGTATATGAACAAGAATGTTCACTGCAGCATTACTAGTAACAGCAAAAAATCAGAAGTAAGTGTCCATGATTATGGAATTGGTGAAACAATGTAGCCATTAAAAAGAATGCAGTAAATTTTTGTGCACAGAAAGGAAATGATGTTCAAGATATACTAGGTAAAAAAGTCTAATGCAAATAGTATACATAGTGTGATCCCACTCATGTGAATTAGAATATTTTTCATTGTGTCTTCCTTATATTAATATATTATAAATAAAAGTCTGAAATGTATCAAATTTTGTTAGCAATGGTCACCTCAAGGTGGAGTGGGGATTAGGAAGGATTTTAACTTTATGTCTTACACCTTTTTGTTTTAGTAGGATTTCTTAAACAATGGATATGAAGAAAAAAAAATTTTAAGTAGACACAGAAGCAGTAATTTTAGGATTGATAAGTACTTCAATGAAGTCTTTGAAGCAACAGTAAGAAAAAGTCCTATAAGTATAAGCATTACTTTTCTTTATAGAGAGTTTATATTAATCTCAAACCAGAAAAATGGAAATTTTTAAGTTGAATTTGTTAGCATTTCCAAGATGAAGTTGAGACTGTCTTTATTCATGTTCTTCAAATTAACATTAAAAACAAATAAATGGATAGAAAGTTTTCTATGTCATTTATTTAGGCAATGCATCTTACAGTGGTTTTTGTGGTTTGGTAAATAAATACACAAATTTATTCGTGGAAAATACAAAAAAATTAGCAGGGCATGGTGGTGCACACCTGTAATCCCAGCTACTTGGGAGGCTGAGGCAGGAGAATTGCTTAAACCTGGGAGGTGGAGGTTGCAGTGAGTCGAGATCATGCCACTGCACTCCAGCCTGCGTGACAGAGACTCTGTCTCGAAAAAAAAAAAAAAACCAAAAAAACCGCAACTTTCTTTTTGTCATGCTTTGTGAAAAAATGATTAAAGCATGGTTTCCTGAGCATCAAGATTATGGATTATTACAGATTATTTCCATTGTTTTCTTACGTCCTATGTTTTGCAAATTCTCTATAATAATGTATTACTTTTGCAATCAGAAAAAGAGGTACTTTACAAAATGTTTCATTAAAGTTAAATGTCTATAAACTTAAAAGAGTACACCTGATCTCCACTGATCTGCTTGTACTTTCTACATGACACCACGTAGTTTCTTAATGTCAATGGCTGAACCTTGCAGACTTTATTTACAAACTAGGACCAAATGACTTGTATTGTGATCACATTGGTCTGCACCTCTCTCCATCCAAAATGACGAGGCTAGGTCCATTGAGCACACCCTGGCAAACAACATTTAAAATATCATTACTGAAATGACTATGCAGGCTTTTCATCAGACTTTTATAGCACCACAAAGAAAAGTCAGAGCAAGAAGGTGACTGTTAGAAAAACTCCAGTCTCTTACACCTTCTTTCAGCCCCAATCACATGGTGTGCAGCAGATACTTTTAGGTTACACAGAGTAAACCTGAAACTGCAGTCTGCAGCTATGGTGGGCAATGTGATGGTGGAAAAAAAAAAAGGTTTCTTTGTGACAATTGAAATGTTCATGCAAAAGGTTTGAGACCCGTGGATGAAAGGTAAGTAAATACTGCAGGACATGTACATTGTACTACAGCCAGCATAGCATAATTATAGTTTGATTTTAACCTTTGAAGCCTGTGTTTTCTGGTTTTAGTCTCTTCGCCTTTCAAATTATTTCTGACTCATTAGCTTTTCACCCTAGGGGCAATTCATAAGCTCCATAAAAGTGCGGATATTTTTTCTTTTTCTTTTTTTTTTTTTTTTTTTTGAGACAGTCTCTGTCGCTCAGGCTGGAGTACAGTGGCAGGACCGCTGCTCACTGCCAACTTCCACCTTCCGGGTTCAAGTGATTCTCCTGCCTCAGCCTCCTGAGTAGCTGGTATTATGGGCCATGCCCAGCTAATTTTTGGATTTGTAGTAGAGACGGGGTTTCACTGTGTTGGCCAGGCTGGTCTTGAACTCCTGACCTCAAGTGATCAGCCCACCTTGGCCTCCCAAAGTGCTGGGATTATAGGTGTGAGCCACCACGCCAAGCCGTGGATATTTTTCTTAAATTTCTTTTCCAGCAAATGCATTCCATTTGTTTTTTAGTATCAGAATGTAAATTCCCACAGTGAAAAGCAACTAAATAATACTTATTTTTGTCTTTTATACCCTCTTTTCTTTTCTTTTCTTTTGTGTGTGTGCGTTTCTTTTTTTTTTTTTGAGACAGAGTCTCAGTCTGTTGCCCAGGCTGGAGTGCAGTGGTACAATCACAGCTCACTGCAGCCTCAACCTCCCAGGCTCAAGCATTCCTCCCACCTCAGCCTCCCTAGTAGCTGGGATTACAGCCATGTCCCACCAGGTCTGGTTAATTTTTTTTTAATTACTTTTTTTTAGAGATGAAGTCTCACTATGCCAGTCTCAAACTCCTGGGCTCAAGCCATCCTCCTGCCTTGGCCTCACAAAGTGTTGGGATTACAGGCATAAGCCACTAAACCTGGTCCTATTTATAATTAAAAGCACATAACTGAAGACCAATTCTTCATTACAACTGGAGACCCTAATCTGAAGAGGCTAGTTGGGAGCAAGGTGATGTAGACACTACTGGTATCCCAACCGTGGACCAATTGACACTTTGGGATGAATAATTCTTTGTCATAAAGGTTTGTCTTTGCACTGTAGGAGGTTCAGCAATATCCCTGGCCTCTACCCATTAGATGCCAGTAGCACAGAGCTCCAACACAGAGATGTGACCACCAAAAATATCTCCAGACACTGCCAAATATCCACTAGGGAACAAAATCATCTTGCTTGAAAACGATTGCATTAGGCCAAAGACCTCACAAAATCAAGTCCTCTGTGCCTTTGCCAATTCAAATTGCTCCTTTGACTCCATGGTCAACCTCTACCCACTTAGCCACCCACCAACATTCACTCAACAAACACCCTCACTTTCTTCATATGAAAGACCTTGAACATTGTCTAGTGTTCTTCCTCTGAGCAGTATGTGGCCAATTTGGCTAAGAGGAGAGAAATAACCACTGATGCCTATTTCTTACCATCCACTGACATGGGAGTTCATGCTTATCCTTTTAAATGTATTTAAGTTCACAATGTGCTGACTTTCTTTCTTTGTTTCTTTTTGGAGATGGAGTCTCACTCTGTTGCCCAGGCTGGAGTACAGTGGCATAATCATACATGACTGAAGCTTCAAACTCCTGGCTTCAAGCAATCCTCCTGCCTTAGCCTCCTGAGTAGCTGGGATTACAGATGTGAGATACCGTGTTGGAATGTCTTGACTTCTGAAGCTCTAAAATGCCTCCAGCTTCTTTATCCACTAGCCATGCTCTGTAAATCCATGCTCCTCCACAAATTTTGTTTGACCATAATATTATTTAATTAACTATGTCTATTCTGCCTTGAAATTGTTTTCCTCATTTGGCACTTAAATATACAGTTATGACCCAAGCTCAAGACAGCTATTTCCTGAAGTTATTCTACATTAGATCCTATTAATTAAAACTGGGAGTAGGGATTTTTAGAATCAAACCCCGAAATCCTTTTTTCCTAAAACATTCCAAAACAATGAGACACGTTAGCTTATATAAATTTTATTTTTGTGCCTCTTAATACCTTTGAGGGATGTTTATTCTCCCCACTGCAAGTCGTCTGGTGTTTGAAGCAGCGAGGAAAATGGTCAGAGCTAATTGATTTCCTCTATGGAGAAAACATTATTAATGAATTCTTCGCTGTGGAAAATTCTGAAAAGTGGATCTGCCATTGCTAGACTCATAGCCTTGAGCAAGCATGTTAATCTCTCCTAGGCTGTTTCATCTTTGGTAAAATGAGGATGCCGACACCTACCCTCTAGGGCTATTATATTGAATGAAATAACCTATTTCAAGCTTTTAGCCCTGTGCTTGACATACAGGTGTTTTTTGAGTGTCCTTTTTAGCGCTGCTTCTCTTCTTTGTTTCCAGCACTTGCTAAATAATTTCTGGGGTCCAGGGCAAAATGAAAATGTGGGGCTTCCTTGTTAAAAAATTAAGAAATTCAAAACAGCAGAATAGGAAATCAAGTGTTGAGCCCTATGTGACTGCCTGCGTCACACACTCATAAAGCCAGCCCTGCTTGCTCCCCTAGGATTTCCAAGGGTCTACTTTTCTATTCTTCCACGAAATTAAAAGCCACTCTTCAAATTAAACAACGGACGGGGAAATCAATGCAACTAACTAAAGAGGGCTTGATTATGTGCACTGTTTTTAAACACTGTCTCACTTAAGCAACATGTTGAATGTTAGTGAGCCTAGGGCTCTTCTAGAGAGACTGTTTTCATCTGCCACAGTATTTTAGGGTTTATATCATTTTCTATCTGGAAGAATGAAAAGAAAAACAAACTTTGGTTGTCTGTTAGTAATCAGACCCCTGAATGTTGTCCAAGAAGCACTTAGTGGACAAAGAGACACTCAATTCAAAAGCTCTCTATGTAGGCTGGGTCACGGTGGCTCATGCCTGTAGTCCTAACACTTTGGGAGGCCAAGGCGGGCGGATCACTTGAGGTCAGGAGTTCGAAACCAGCCTGGCCAACATGGTGAAACCCTGTCTCTACTGAAAATACAAAAATTAGCTGGGTATGGTGGCACACACCTGTAATCACAGCTACTGAGGTGGCTGAGACAGGAGAATTGTTTGAACCCAGGAGGCAGAGGTTGCAGTGAGCCCAGATCGCACCACTGCACTCCAACCTGAGAGACAGACTGAGACTCTGTCTCAAAATAAATAAATAAATAAATACATACATACATACATACATACATACATAAATACATAAAATGAAAAACCACCAAAAAACTGTCTAGACTTATCAAACAGCATTCACAAAGATAGTAGCATAGCTCTCTGAATAGGTAATTTATAACCTAGATAGCATACTTTGAAAGAACTGGTCCAGATGTCTAAGAATTAAATATGCAAAGAGGAAGATTTTGTTTCCAAACCACTGAGACCCAGCTCTGCTTGTTATTCCTTTTTCTTTATGGATGCATCAACATATCCTTTAAAGCAGGGGTCCCAATCCCCAGGCCATGGATCAGAACCAGTCCCTGGCCTGTTAAGAACCATACCGCACAGCAGGAGGTGAGCAGCGGGCCCGGGAGTGCAGCTTCATCTGTATTTACAGCCACTCTCCATTGCTGGCAGGACTGCCTGAGCACTGCTTCTTGTCAGATCAGCAGCGGCATTAGATTCTCACAGGAGCCTGAACACTACTGTGAACTTGCATGCGAGGGATCTAGGTTGCATGCTTCTTATGAGAATCTAATGCCTGATGATCTATCACTGTCTCCCATCATCCCAGATGGGACAGTCTAGTTGCAGGAAAACACGCTCAGGGCTCCCTCTGATTCTACTTCATTATCTATTAAAATGTAATAATAATAGAAACAAAGTGCACAATAAATGTAATGCACTTGAATCATCCCCAAACCATCCCCCTCCCTTCTGTCTGTGGAAAAATTGTCTTCCATGAAACCAGCCCCTGGTGCCAAAAAGGTTGGGAATGGCTGCTTTAAAGGGTTTCTCAAGGTTCTAATATTTTATTTGATAAGAAGTAGAATCATATAAAAAACAAAATATATGTGTGAATTTGGGTATTTATACAGATATAGTGTATATACATATATACAGGCAGGGAGGAATTTCCAAATTTCCTCTATTGTAAAACATACACATACACACACCAACACACACGTGCACACATGGTATCCTAATAGAAGGCAAGGAGAACAGACATTTACTGAGCACTTCCTATGTGCCACATGTTTTATATACATTAGGATATTACAGCATATAGTAGCTTTTATCCATTCATTCAATCTCAATACTCTTTTTTTTAACAGTAGAGCAACTGAGGCTCACAGCAGTTATGTAACCTGCCCAAAGTCACACAGCATGATGGAGGGTCTGGATTGGAGATTTTGTCTGACTGCAACACTCATGTATCAAATCCTATTCAGTTTTGATGCTAAAAATTCTGTGGTTGAATTCGTCACAGTGTCTTTAAATAAAACAACAACAAACAAAACACAGGAAACCTTAACATAGTTGCTAATCATATGAGTTTACAAGGCCACCTGTCTCTTTACTATCAGTTACACTCTTTCCCACCCCATCACATTAATCACTCAGGTCTAGGGATTTGCAATTTTGCTAACAGCCGAACGGAACAAAGATAAAAAGCTAAAATTTGTGATGTGGGCCTCACTCCAAAGCCTTCAAGAAAAAAAAAAAGTTAGGCCAGGCGCAGTCTCTCATGCCTGTGATCCCAACACTTTGGGAGGCCTAGGAGGTGGATCACCTGAGGTCAGGAGTTCGAGACCAGCCTGACCAACATGGTGAAACCTTGTCTCTACTAAATACAAAAAAATTAGCTGGGCCTGATGGAGCATGCCTGTTAATCCCAGCTACTTGGGAGGCTGAGGCAGAAGAATCGCTTGAATCCCGGAGACAGAGGTTACAGTGAGCTGGTATTGCGTCACTGTTGCCCACTCCAGCCTGGGCAACAAGAGCGAAACTCTGTCTCAAAAAAAAAAAAAAAAAAAAAAAATAGCCACTTGTGCTTTCAATCTCTCCGCTTCCGGCCTCCACCCGGCGGGAAAAAAACTCCTGCACGTGGGCCTCCATGATTCCCTGGAGGGGAATCATGCGCGTCACTCTGGGCAACAGGCTGGTCGGCCACGACTGCGCAGGCGAGAGGTACGGAGCGGCTGGAGACTGTCGTCCCCCGGTTTCGCTGGAGACCAGGCGGAAGCGGCCGGAAGTAGCGCTGCGGTTGGCAGCGGCGGGATGGAGAAGCTGGGGGTGGAGCCGGCGGAGGAAGGCGGCGGCGACGACGGGGAAGACGCCGAGGCCTGGGCCATGGAATTGACGGACGTGGGGGCGGCAGCCAGCTCGCAGGGTGCGCCGCAGCCAGAGGAGCCAGCGGCCTCCTTGGGTGTAAATGAGAAGGGTGGGGCAGGCGGACGCTCGGGGCGGCGGCCACTGGGGCGCGACCGTCCCCGCCCCACTCGGCTCCTCTAAGACAGGGCTGCCTCCCTCTCTGCCTTGTGTTACGCGGCGGGTACCTCTAGAGGAATGGCTTCACCCAGTAGGAGTAGGATGGGGCGAGTCCACACTACAAAGACGTATCGAGGGTGCATCTGCACGGTCCTTTCCTCTGTGAGGGGCGAGGGGGGGCGGGAATCCCTCAGCCACCCCGACGAAAATTGCAGAGGCTTCCGGGCCTTTTAACTTTGGAGAAGTTGAGGACCTTGTCGCTCATTGCAGAAGGTGGGACCCGGTTCTCAGTCCTGGCGGGAAGGGATGGCTCAGAACCGAGGCGGAGTCAGGTCCGCTGTGGTCACGTCTCCGGTGACCCATTTCCAGCTCTGGTCTTTACCTTGTACTGCCCTGTACCTTGTACCGCCCACCTTAGGGCCTGGATGCAAAGGCATCGGTTCTCATTTCCTGCTGGTTTTCTTTCATTCATTTAGAGACAAGGTCTCCCTGCGGCCTCGAACCCCTGGGCTCAAGTGATCCTCCGCCCCAGCCTCTCCCTTCCGAGTAGCTGGGACAGCAGGCACGTGCCACCACACCTGGCTAATTTTCAGAATTAGCTGTGGGTTAGGGTTAGGGTTAGGGTAGCTGTGTTGTCCAGGCTGGTCTCAAACTACAGCCACAAGCGATCCTTTCACCTCAGCTTCGAAAGTGTTGGGATTACAGGAGGTAGCCATCGTTCCTGGCCTTTTAAATTTTGGCACAACTTTAGGTTTACCTGAAAGTTGCAGAGCTAGATCCCCCTAGTGTTAACATAAATTCAGTACATTTGTCAAAACTAGGAAATTAACATTGGTATAATACTATTAACCGAACTACACGCTTTATTCAGATTTTACCAGTTTTTCTGCTAATGTTCATTTTCTGTTCCAGGATCCCAACCAGAATATTGTATTGTATTTTGCCTGTCTTGTTTTTAGCCAGTGTTGAGAGGAGTCGCTTCTGTCATTCCCTCCCCCACAAATAATGACCTAACAACTTTTTAAAATCAAAGAACTATTCAGTCTTTCAATTTAGTGAATATTTATTGGTGGTCTGTTATGTCCTAGACACTGTTTTAGGCACTGGCGATTTAGCATTAAACCAGATAATCCTGCTGTCATGGGAGATAATAGCCCACACTGGTACCCACTGGTTGTCTTTTGCCATTTTGTATTTCAGTTTTTGTTTGTTTTAAATGTAAGGGCATGCTGCTTAGAATGATTTTCAAGTTGTGTGAAAATCAACGTCATTTCAACTTTTCTGCCCCTTCTGGTTTACACTAAGAGCTACGATAAACTTCCAGGTGATAGTATTAGCTCTTGCATCATCCATTATTTATCACATTTTTTCCCTTCAAACTTATTACTATCCTGAGAAAAACGCAGTGCAGAAAGAAACAGTGATTAAGAGGACTGAAGACCCTACTGTAAGTGGAGTTTCATGTCTTTGTGATTTTTCGATGCTTTCACACAATCCAGGAGAAAACTAATGTCACTCTGCATTCTTCCTTCACAGGTACCATGTTTTAAGGAACTGTCAGTTGCTCAGAGATAATAAGCAGCCTGAATTTCTTTTTATTTCTTTCCATATTGTGCAGGAGTTCATGATCAAGTGTTGCCCACACGAAATTCTTCATCCAGAGTCATAGTACATATGGATCTGGATTGCTTTTATGCACAAGTAGAAATGATCTCAAATCCAGAGCTAAAAGACAAACCTTTAGGTAACTGTACATTTATAATATTTTCAATTGCATAATGATTAGATTAGCAGCTCATCATGCTCATTGTATACTGATTTATTAACCTTCTTAAGAAAGATTTTGGAAGCACTTCTTACAGTGCTTTATAGCTGGTCATTTTTGCTTCACTACCAAGTGTAAATTTTACAAGCCTCATTTAATAAGTGGTGAATCTGAGAATAGTGTAGTCGGCAGAACAAATGAAGAGAAAGCAGAATAAATTTTACTTTTCTGTGCTGGTTAGTAGCTTAGTTTGCTGGTCAGATTTCTTTTTCTTAGTATTTGAAATTTTACAGACTTTGTTCTCAAAAACAACCTCTTATTACATTTTAGTGGAAGTGTTCATCTGTCCTCCCCTTTTGAAATTAACTCTTAAATTGTGTAACATCTAACAAACTAGTTGGATTTTGAACATAAACCTAAGTATTATTAAGACAGCAAACTTTCCATAAGAACATAAGCATCTTTTTAAATAAAAACCAAAATAAATTTTATATTGGATATTTGTTGATATGCTGGCTTGTTTTATCATTTGTATTATTCATATTTTAAATTGAGAAAGATAAAGGATTTTCTTTCATGCATGCAGGAAAGATTCCTCTTGTAGTGTAAGCATAAAGAGCATTTTTGGTTCACTTGCTGCTACCCTCTTGTGCCCGCTTTGGCTTAATAAATCCCAATCCAGCCTAGCTGATTTACTGAAGAACAAAGGGATGACTAGTTTTTGCTATGCCAAGGGGAGTCTAAGATCTTAAAACTTTTCTAAGGGGGCCAAGGAGTTAGAATCAGGGAACCTAAGTTTTTTCTCCTGACGGCATTTCTGAGTAGTAGCACTGTGTTACAAGATGTTCTGTAGATAATGCTCAATAAAAAAAAGTGTAATTAAGTACGAATGAATGATTATTGGGAAGTGAGGGATATGAATGCTCCACGTTTTGGGGGGAAAACTAAAGTAGTCTTTCATTTTGTTGTTGTTGTTGTTGTTGAGATGGGGTCTTATTCTGTAGCCCAAGCTGGAGTTCAATGGTGCGATCTTGGCTCACTGCAAGCTTTGCCTCTGGGGCTCAGGTGATTCTCCTGCCTCAGCCTTCCAAGTAGCTGGGACTAGAGGTGTGTGCCACCACACTTGGTTAATTTTTTTGTATTTTTAGTAAAAACGGGGTTTCACCATGTTGCCTTGGGTGATCTCATATGCCTGAATTCAGGCGATCCACCTGCCTTGGCCTCCCAAAGTGCGGGGACTACAGACATGAGCCACCGTGCCTGACTCAGACTATTGTCTGGAAACAAATCCTAGACAGATTTGATTTGTATCTTATCATTGAAGATTCCACAGAATATATTGATTTAGGTTCATTTTTATGAAATTTTAGAAATGTAATACACAGAGTGCGTTTTGTATATGAATAATTGATCTATCGTCTAACTTGTAATTCTGTGTTATTCAGTGTTTTGTTATTTAATAATAACTTCCCTTCTTCAAGGAGACAAAACAACCAGAGATTAAAAGTGGGGTATGGAAAAATAATACATTGGTATATAATTCATAATTAGGTGATAGCTTGAAAACCTAATGTTTCTGCATTAGGAGATATGGAGGCTATGTTTTTTAATTGAGACAGGGCTTTTGATTCTTATCAAAACTGATTTTCTTACAACTTAGACAAATGTAATATGGAAATAATATCTTTAAATGTTTCTTCAATTATGCTTGGGTTTCTCATAAAATATTTTTTATAGGGGTTCAACAGAAATATTTGGTGGTTACCTGCAACTATGAAGCTAGGAAACTTGGAGTTAAGAAACTTATGAATGTCAGAGATGCAAAAGAAAAGTGTCCACAGCTGGTATTGGTTAATGGAGAAGACCTGACCCGCTACAGAGAAATGTCTTACAAGGTTACAGGTACAAATGATAAGCAATGTACTTTCAGCATTAATTTTTATGTAGGATGCCTGTTCATTCCATGAATTTCTTTAATAAATGTAAAATAACATAAGATGCTTTTTCCTAATAACTTCTTATTTTGGGCCTTGTCAACTTTAAAAATTATATAAAAGGATCATTGTATGCTATGAATAGTATTTTTAAGAAGATGTATAGTTGGAAGTAATTTTAACTCTGTTATTATTAATGTTTATATAACAGGGAAAAATGGAAAACAAAGTTTAAAAGTGAGAAAATGGGAAACTACTGTAAAAGATGCCAGGTCTTTAAAATTTTAAGTTTAAATGAATTATGAAGAAATATGTTGTTTTCTAATGCACTAATGATAATTGAAAGAGGCTTCTCTAACATTTGATCAACATAATTAAAAACTGATTTCTTATGAAATATTAATAAATATAATAGATATATTAATATTTTCTTAGGTTCTATATATATACTAAATATTACAATGTAGCTAAACTTTCCTATGCAAAGGTTTGGGTTTAAATCTTATAGTAAATTACAGGAAAAATGAAAATGAGTGTGCACTGGCACATTGCAAATATAGTAGGTCGGTGCAAAGTAATTGTGGCTTTCACAATTTTAATTGCGAAAACCGCAATTACTTAATATATAGTGTAAAAATGTATAATGATCAGCTTTGCAATTATTTGTCTTTTTTACTTTGTTTTATCATAGCAATTTTCAGATGACTGGATTAAATGTCTATAATATACAAAGAGCTCTTAGAAATCAACAGGAAAAATAAACCTATTAAAAAAGGACAAAGGATATGAATAGGCAGTTGACAAGAAGAGCCTAACCCAGTGTCTAACAATTATAGGGAAAAAATACTCAAATTCATTAGTGGCCAAGGAAATTTGAATTAGTAAGATATTTTGTATCTATCATACTTGCCCCAAATTAAAAGGAATGTGAGAAAAAAGTATCAAGAACACTTACTGAGTTTAAAGATGGATGTTCTTCAATCCAGTGATATCATTGCTGGGTGTTTATCGAATAGAAATAAAATCATAAGGCTGAGTATTGTGGCTCATACCTGTAATCCCAGCACTTTTGGAGCTGAGGTAGGAGGATTGCTTGAGCCTAGGAGCTCGAGGCTGCAGTGAGCCATGATTGTGTCACTGCATTCCAGCCTGCGTGCACATGACAGAGTGAGACTCTTGTCTCTTAAAAAAGAAAGAGAACTACAAGTACATAAAGACATATGTACAACAATGTTTATTGTAGCATCGTTTATGATTGTCAAAAGTATGGAAGGAAAAATGCCCATCAAGAGGAACAGCCAAATAAACTAAGACATCTGTATAATGGGTATTATATAGCCATTAAAAAGAATGCATTGGTGCAATACTATTTGACTGATGGAGATAGGCCTTGTTGAGTGAATAAAAGGCAAGGTACAAAATCATGTACCATGTTTTTCCAAATGTGTAAAATGATGGCCTAACTGCCTCCTCTCATATATATGTGTATGTCTATATATGAACAAGAAGAGAAACATGAGAGGGTATATTACAGGTTTTTAACTTTGGTTAACTTGTGGCGGAAAAGACGCAGTGCTGAAATGGGAGGAAAGAAGAAGGGATAGTGAAGCAGAAAAGACAAGATTATACTCCCAGATATCCCTTATTTTGTTATGCAAAATTGTGTGTGTCTTAAATATTAGAACTTTAGTTTTTAGAACTTTCTCTGTGGAGAAAAAATAAAAACTTGAGTTTCAGTGTACACAGAAGTGATTATATAATACATACAATTCTGTATCTTGCCTTTGAGCTTAGTGATCTTCCTTATCATTCACAGAGATCTTTCTCTTTTTAATGCCTGCACAGTATTTCATTGTATTTATTCCAAATTTATTTAACCAGTTCTTCAGGGATACGAAGACAGTATGTCCAACTTTATGCCTGTTGTTGCTACCTAATTAGTAATTGCACCTTCTTTCACTCAAAAAATGTCTTGTTTTGGATGATAAGTTATGTGGTTTCCCTGCATAGTGTTGGATTGTTAGGCTGTTACCAGATTTTTGCTCTTGGGCATTTTCATATAGAAATGTTGGCGTACTTTTAAGGGGATTTCCATAAGGTAAGTTCCTAGAGGTGAATTGTTGGATCAAACATGATTTGCATTTAAAAGTTTGGGTAATGTTACATGTTACACTTGAGATTGCCCCAACATATTGCTAGTATATATGAGAGTGTTAGGTAAAAAATCTTTGCCTGATAGACGAAGAAGAGTAAGTCATTGTTTTGATTTGCAGTTTTCCATGAGTAAGGTTGAGTATTTTTTCATATATTTTTGGTAATTTATGTATTTTTTTCTGTTAACGTATTCACTTGTGCCTGTTTTTAATTTGGGTTGTTCATCTTTTTCTAAGTACTAAGTACTTAATACTTTTTGTGTTTTGTATTTTTTGAAAAAAGTTACTTTATCAGTTTTTCTCACAGTATTTTTCTGAGTTGAAGTAGGAGCATAGCCAATTAGTCGTTTACTGTATTTATCTCTGACCTGTTTATAGCCTTATAATTTATTTCATATTTTGATGCTACTGCATATATACCTTTTTTCAAGGTAGTTTTTTTTCTCTAATTACAAACTACTCTTTTGGGCCCTATATAATTATATGTTTAATAAATGTATCTTGCTTATGAAGTTGATACCAAGAAAGAGGTTAACTTCGGGAATGGAGGCTGGGCATGGTGGCTTATGCCTGTAATCCCAACACTTTGGGAGGCTGTGGTAGGGGATCATTTGAGGCCAGTCTGGGCAACATAACATAGCAAGACCCTGTCTCTACAAAAGTGAAAAAAACAAAAAAAAGTTAGCTGGTAGCATGTGCCTGTAGTCCCAGAGGCCGAGGTAGGAGGATTGCTTGGGCCCAGGAGGTCAAGGCTGTAGTGAGCTGTGGTGTGCTACTCCACTCCAGCCTGGGCAACAGAGTGAGACCCTGTCTCATTAAAACTATAGCAACAACAAAAACCTTCAGGAATGGGATAATTAGGGATTTGTCCTGTGACCTAAAATCAGTCAATATTTAGTGATCCACCAGCTTCGTGCATGACTCTGTATTTAACTTGCTTTTCTATTTAGTACGTAAAGCCTTATCCTTTATTTTTCTTATGTAGTATTCTTTTGATAAACTCTTTTGTTTTCTGCATGTTACTTTGCATATCAGGTATATACTTTTGAAAATAAATTGCCAAAATTGATGAAGGAAATGCGAAACAATCATTTTCTATGATCAGACATATTGTCAGTCTGTCCTGAAGGAGGTAATAGTTTTCTCAGGAGTGATTTTTGGTGTTCACCATGTCACATTGTTACCTTTATTGGTTTCCCCTTACATTGTCAATGTTGACATCAACAAAACAAAAAAGCACTTTTGTTATTTGTGAAAAAACATGATCTATGTGGAATGAGATAGTCCTTTTATTTCTGAGCTTCAGATTATATGACCTTAAGAATCTATGCATTTTTGTATACTACGAGACTTGCATTTGTTTTCTCTTATCCAGCTGGTATCAGTAGAAGGTGATGCAGAGAGAAGTGAAAAACTTTCTCAATGATTTTAAAGTTATTAGTCTCAATGTTAATATATGAAAATTGATAGTTTTTTTGAATTTATTTTGAATTTTGGTTCAGCTTAATCTAGTAAACATTTTACTTGAGGACTAGATATTGTGCTAGACGCTGGGCATTTGAATACCTGTAAGTTGTGGTTCATCTCTGCCTCTCTGTCCTAAGGAATATGCTTGGGAATGGCTAATAAATATACCGTGTTACAGTATATTTTGAAAGTTGACTCACTTTCTGTTTTATTCAGTAATAATTGGACATTTTAAATGTTATTTTGTTTTGCCTCTTTTAAACTCTTGGGGAAAATATAGCTAAAATATGCTATTACTTGTTTTTAACTTTCCTAAGCAGCCTATAGTTTATTCTTTGACACATTTCTTCAAGGTCACCAATTACTATAAGCATTGATATTTAATGTACTACAGATACAAAAATTATAGGTGTAGAAGATTGAGCTAAATATATTGCCATGAGTAACTGCCCTAGGAATATCCTTTTTAGACTTTTTAGAAAATATTGCCTCTATTCAAGATGTGGTACAGAAAAAAAGTCAGTTAACTGAGGGCTTTATTAAAGATATTACGGAACTATCAATGTATACAAAACCTTTAACAATAAATTTGATAAATTTTTAAGCACTAGATAGTTAAATTTATCCTAGTTATAACTTCATTTACATCTGTGCTCCAATATTATTTCAATTTAGAATTACTGGAAGAATTTAGTCCAGTTGTTGAGAGACTTGGATTTGATGAAAATTTTGTGGATCTAACAGAAATGGTTGAGAAGAGACTACAGCAGCTGCAAAGTGATGAACTTTCTGCGGTGACTGTGTCGGGTCATGTATACAATAATCAGTGTGAGTGGGTTCTTATTCATTCTACCTACTAACTAAAAGTACATACATTTCTTAATGTTCAGTGAGTTTGCTGTGTGATTCTGAAAGATTCATGACTTTTGTTGGAGGTATAGTTATATTTAGTCAGTAATCTGTCTAGGACAGCTAAAATTAGGTGCTGCTATTCCATAATAAGTATTAAGATTTTGATGACATGTAGCTCAAAGTTCTGTGCACTTTTCATTTGCACAGAGCATTGTTCCTGTTCATCTGCACAGAGCATTCATCTGTGCAGAGTTTTCGTCTGACACAGTGCATCGATTCCCATTTTAGAAAGCCATACCTAGCTGGGCACAGTGGGGCGCCCCTGTAGTCCCAGCTATTTGGGAGACTGAGCTGAGAAGATTGCTTGAACCCAGGAGTTTGAGTCCAGCCTAGGCAACAGAGCAAGATCCCATCTCTTAAGGAAACAAAAAGCAATACCTCTTTAGGTCATTCTTAAGTTACAAGAGTTGGCTTCTTAATATGCTTTTTGGAATAATTTTTTATTATTCTTAAACAATCTCTAAGCAGAGTTTTCGGGTAGGCTAGATTTGCCTTTGATGTGTCTTTTACATGTTCCCTTCGATTCCCCTGAGACCCTCATGTTGCTCTCTGAATTCCCAAGTTAGCACTTTTGGAATGTTGTCCAGGCCTGTCTGCCATGTGCTGGAATCTTCTCCAAGCTCCTATTTAATCTGTTCAAATAATCTTTTTCAAAGTTAGCAAGAAAGCAGAATGGTTTGTCTCCTTCATGTATTGAGATATGAATGACTGATGGTGTTTCCAGGGATATTTACATTTGAAAATAAGCTGCAGGAAGCACCAGTGAATATCTAATTAGGCTTTCAGACATCTTACGGCTCTGCTGGTGACTCCCTTATCATACCACATACAAGACAAGGTACTCTGCTGTTGTGTAAGACTTGTCTGACCCTTTTGCTCTTAAGCCTCCCCATGCATTTCCTCTTATCCTCTTTTTTGAGGACTAGACATTGGTCTACAGAATAGTTCTCCATAGAAGAAAAGTGGTAGAACCACAATTTCTAGAATACATGGAGCTTTTCATGTATCTTTTGTACTTGTGCTCATTTGTAACTTAAAAGGGCTAACTAGGAAGAATATTTTAAATATATTTCTATATAATTTTTAAGGCAAACTTGGATTTTATTGGTTAGAGTACATTATAGAGAGCTAGGTTTTATATCCAAAAAAGGAAATGTGGAATTATTGATTAATTCTTCCTCTTTCACACAGATTTTCTTAAAATTTTTTTCAAACCTACAGAAAAGTTGACAGAATAGTACAACAAATACTCATTATGTCCTTTTTTTTTTTTTTTTTTGTTTTTTGAGACAGAGTCTCACTCCATTGCCCAGGCCGGAGTGCAGTGATGCGATCTCGGCTCACTGCAACCTCCACCTCCTGGGTTCAAGCCACTCTCCTGCTTCAGCCTCCCAGCTAGCTGGGACTACAGGCACGTGCCACTACACCCGGCTAATTTTTTTATTTTTAGTAGAGACGGGGTTTCACCATGTTGGCCAGGCTGGTCTTGAACTCAACCTCAAATGATCCGCTTGCCTTGGCCTCCCAAAGTGCTGGGATTACAGGCGTGAGCCACTGCTCCTGGCCCATTATGTTCCTTTCTTGTAGATAAACCAGTTGTTATCATTTTGCCACATTTGCTTTCTCTTGTTCTCTCTATGGATTGCTTAGTTGGTTGATGAGCTATTTGGAAGTAAATTGCAGACATCCCGACATTTCATCTCTAAATACTTTTAGTGTGAGTCTCTTTGAGGTTAGGATGGTTTCATGTAATTCCAACACTGTTTTACACCTAAAGCAAATTTATTTTTATAAAATTTTCTTACACTTTTCATAAAAGAGTTCTAAAACTGCGTATAGGTCAGAGATTGTTTCTAGCAGCATATACAGCTAGTGCGTGGTTAAGATTTAGATCTTTAAAGTATAATGTTAGCTTTTTTGTTATATAGTAATACTTTTATGCTTACTTATGGGCAAATATGAGTAAAAGTTTTGCTAATGTCAGTAGGAATTTTTTTATGAGATCAGTTTTCATAATGTGTTAATTATTAAGCACTCCCAGTATACAGTCACTATCACAGGCCCTTGGAATTTGCTTATTGAATTTGTTTACAGTATTCCTATGAAGCATGAAAGAGATTAGTCAAGTGGCTAATAGGGTGGCAGTGATCTCTTAGTCCATTTAGTGTTGCTTTAACAGAATACCTGAGACTGGGTAATTTATAAAGAAAAAATGGTTTATTTTGTTCATGATTCTTGTGACTGGAAAAGTCAAGGTTAGGCCTCTGGTGAGGGCCTCAGGCTGTTTCCACTCATGGTGGAAGGCACAGGGGAGCCAGTGTGTGCAGAGATCACATGGTGAGAGAGGAAGCAAGGGCTGGGGGAGGTGCCAGACTCTTTTAACAACCAGCTGTCTCTGGAACTAATACAGTGAGAAACTTACCCCTGAGGGAGGGCTTTAATCTGTTCTTGAGGGATCCACCCCTGTGATCCCAACACCTCCCATTTGATCCCACCTCCAACATTGGGGATCAAATTACAACGTGAGGTTTGGAGGGGACAAACATCGCAACCGTACCAGGTGATGGTGGTGGTGGTGGTGGTTGGATATAGACTAAGCCCTCTACCTTTTAAAAATTATTTTGTAAAAAAGAAAAAGGTTTTTCTTGTGACTTTGAATGACATTTGTTGTTTTTAAAGCTATAAACCTACATGACATCTTGCACATCAGACTACTTGTTGGATCTCAGATTGCAGCAGAGATGCGGGAAGCCATGCATAATCATTTGGGGCTCACTGGCTGTGCTGGAGTGGCTTCTAATAAACTGTTGGCAAAATTAGTTTCTGGTGTCTTTAAACCAAATCAACAAACAGTCTTACTACCTGAAAGTTGTCAACATCTTATTCATAGTTTGAATCACATAAAGGAAATACCTGGTAAGACAAATATATTTGAAAAGTACATATACGTCTTATTGTATTTCTTTTAATTTAAAAAATTATAGATACAACGTAATTAATTCTTAGGTAGAGGTGTTTGTGAGTTTGTGTGCATGTGTATGTGTGTGTATACTTGGTTCCTGGAAAAAACTAAGAAAAACTGTAATGTTTTCTGAAGCAAATTTGGATTAAGAAATATGTGAAGGTACTTTTCTTATTTTATCTGTTTTTGTATGGTTAGAATATGGTCATGAAAGTTACAGCCTAGAAACATATGGTCCTTTATTTCCAGTCCCTGGGTCATACTCTTATATTGTACATTGCCTCTAGAGAGGGGAGTTCGTCTTTTACTAACTCTCTTTTGGGATTACATATAAAATATTAAGGCTACAATGGACTTTCCAAAACATCTAGGCCAAGGTCCTCATTTTAAAGATGAAGAAACTGATTTCCATGAGGAGTTCAGTTACCTATTTAGGTCATGGGGCAAGTTTGTATCTTTGAAGATTAAATACCCAAGTTTTTATAGGCCTTCGATATGTTGAACTACATTTCTGTGGTATTGCTAGGGAATAAGATGTTATAAAAGAGTTCTGTGGAAGTGAATTTCTAATACCACTGAAACTTAGATGTGATACTTCACATTTTTAACTGATACTTGTGTGATTCCAAAATGTATTATACACTGCCTTGCCTTCCTTAGTGTAATATAACTATAATTTGAAGGTTTTTTTGGATGACTTTGGTTCTGCATTCTGAACAACAATGTCAGGTTGTAATAAATTGAGGACTATATACTGGTGCAAAACATTCTTACTTGGCTTTACTTTTGAGTTCTTGTATCTTTTTTTTTTTTTTTTTTTTAACAGGCTTTCTGCTTTCTCACTTATTGCCAAATTGCCAATCTTCTTTTATTTCTGCTATGAAAAATCTGTCACTCTCCTTTAATAATTCCCCCTACACAGCCATCTCCTCCAACTTACTGCTTTTACTGTGCAAGAAAACCAGATAACTGTGGAATTATTATTTTTGAATGAAAAGAATAAGGAGACACTAAATGGCCTGTTTTCTCTTGTGAATAAAGTATGACTGAATTTTAGTGCAAGAACTTTGTGACAGTTTTGCTAGCAAGATTTTTTGTTTGTTTGCTTTCTGGCTCATAGTTGTATTCTGGATGGTAAATGTTAGATACGACTTATGGATAAATGTGTGGTGGTGCATATAGGAATCAGTTAGGTTACGTAATATGTACGCTTAATTTATTTTAATTGCTCTAGTGGCAGCCTTTTTGTATATTAATAATCATGATTTCTGAGTATTTCTGAAATATTACAAAACAGGTGGTAAAATTTTTATTTTAGTAAGATAGCACTTATTGGCTGTCTCTGTATTCATTTTATTTTACTGCATTTTATGAGGACTTCAAAGAGGTGCATATAATTCAGGAGCCCTGAGTGGAAGAACAGCAACCTAGTTTGCAATGGGGTTTGATCTTTGCAAAATACAGTAGTCCCCCATTATCTGCAGTTTCACTTTTCACAGTTTCTATCACCTGCAGTCAACTGTGGTCTGAAAATAATAAGATATTTTGAGAGAGAGAGGCAGAGACCACATTCACATAACTTGTATATTGTATATTGTTATAGTTCTATTTTGTTATTATTGTTAATCTCTTACTGTGACTAATTTATAAATTAAACTTTATCATAGGTATGTATGTAATAGGAAAAACAGTACTGTATATATAGGGTTTGATACTGTCCATCGTTTCAGGCATCCACTGAAGGTCTTAGAATGTATCCCCTGTGGATAAGGGGGGACTACTGTATAAATTACAGAACTTAAAGATATGATTGATATATTTATAATATTTTAATTAGCTTTATTTTAAGGAGAAAAGCTATTTTAACATTGTTTGCATTTCTTTTTATTTAGGTATTGGCTATAAAACTGCCAAATGTCTTGAAGCGCTGGGTATCAATAGTGTGCATGATCTCCAAACCTTTTCACCCAAAATTTTAGAAAAAGAATTAGGAATTTCAGTTGCTCATCGTATCCAGAAGCTCAGTTTTGGAGAGGATAACTCCCCTGTGATACCCTCAGGACCACCTCAGGTACATGATGATATTTATTTTAATTAAGTACTGGTTATCACATTATTTGAGATAAAGATTTCTAGTTTTAGTACCATGTTCTTACTATTCTAGTTTGCTTAGTATGTGATCCCTTTCCTGTTAGAAGGCTGATTTATTATTAATAGATTGGATTAGTAAGTATTCTTAAATGGAATCTTAAGCATTGGTATTTTGATATCTTAAGTTAGCTACTATGATTGAAGACAGTGCAACTTAATTTTAATAGCCTATAATGCATATATGAGGCAAAATATTTTAATCTTTTAAAAATCTTGTTTTCAGAGTAGTCCAGTGCTTTAGCAAATGGGAAAGGTATAATCACCCAGTTAACATTGACTGATTTTTTTGCTATGGGACAAGCACTTTACTGAGTGCTTTAAATACATTAGTCCGTTAAATCTTCACAACAAAGCATCAAGGTAGGTAGTACTGTTGTTTGTCCATTCCTTCTTACCTCTCTTCTTTCCTTCCTTCCTTCCTTCCATTCTCTCTCTCTCTCAAGATGAGGATACCGTACTTTAGAAAGGTTAAATAACTTGTCCAAGGATAAACTTAGATTCAAGTCCTAGGTGATTAAGAACTCTTGCCATAATCATACAGTAAAGCTTGGAGTTGGTACTAAAGCTTTAGAGTTTTCTTAACTTTGAATTATTTTATATTAACTGTTTTATATTAACTGTTAATACAGTAATATTTTATATTAACTTTCTACTGAGTACAATAGCTTGCAGATAAAAAACAGTTAATATAAAAGTGAACTAAATGGCTCAAACTAAGGACAAGAGGTAAGTTAGTGAAGAATTTATTGAATATTTATTTGAGTATACACTGATAACAATTAGATATAGTTATTTGAGTTTGCGCTAATCCTTATTTATGCTTCTTTGATAGTCCTTTAGTGAAGAAGATTCATTTAAAAAATGTTCATCTGAAGTTGAAGCTAAAAATAAGATTGAAGAACTACTTGCTAGTCTTTTAAACAGGTGATTTTCAATCCATTTTGCTAAGTCATCCTGTATATTCATTCTATATACGGTATGTGGAAAGAATATTTGATGTTCCATCTTGGAACTGACAGATTATCTGGAGACTAAACAATGTAAAAATAATTTATCATGGGATTTCTCTGCATTATAAACTATTGTAAAGATGGTAATGGGGCTCTTACCTAAATTGAATTCATTGGTCTTAATTCTGTTAACAGTGTGGTTATACTATGAATCTAAAGCTGCAGATAGTTACCTAAAGGGGTTTTACAGATATTTCTAACATTTCTAGACTTATTCTAGTCTTCAGGTGAGAAGAAGTTGTTTTAATTTTTCCCTGTGGCAATTGCAAAGCCTTTGCCCTCAAGCTAATAGTTACTTGCATTTCGTTAAGTTAGTACCATGCTAAATACAAATACATGCGAAATACAAAACCTGTGAAATTAACCATTTGTCTGTGTCTCTGCTAATAGTTACTTGCATTTCATTAAGAAGAAAAAAATGCAAAGAGGAATAATACTGTCATCATTCTAAAACTCCTGATACGGGAACAGCTATATAAATTTGTGATTGTTGAGGATAGGAAATTATTAAAGTAACAGTAATGGAAGAAGCAGAAGAACCCTTGTATCTCTTTTGCCTCAGACTTTAAAATAAAATGGAGTCGAAGGAAAGAATGGCTAGCTGGGGCTATGTGTGAGCAGGGTGAGTGACTGCAGGTGTGTGCAGGGTTTCTGATCTGTATGTAAAGAGTATCAACTGGGGTTATATATATATGAGTAGCACAAGATAAACTGAAAAGGAAATTTAATTTTGTGGTGCTCCTTGTCATTATACATGTATTTCTGAATATTTTGTATTCCACAGATGAGTATTATCTGTTTTCGTCCCATTGCTTTGTTTCTCCTTTTCTTGTTAGAAATTTCTCAAATTGTGGCTTCAGGTCTCTAACAGTTTAGAGTAGGTGTGCTTCTCTAATGATTCTAGGAGGACTAACTGTATTTAGAGAAAATGGTTTTTGGATAGTTCTAAGTCTGAGAAAACTGATGAAGTGTAATTTCCTCCAACTTTGCTGTCGTGTGCAACCTGGCACTCAAATGTCTTGAGCAGAGCCATGCAGCTCATTGTTGGCTGCATGCAGCTGGGGCTGGCTGTATGACTGGGCTCCAGTGATATGACTCAGGCTGGGCCTGCGAGTATGCTAGTGAAACTGGGTCATTTGCTTCAGCTAAATAGAAGACTACTCTGAAATGCCTAACCTTTGGAGACAGTTCTTCACATAGAAAAACCACAAGAAGTCTAAGTTTTACAGGTTCTCTTATTTGAAGAGTCAACCCAGAAGTGAGACCAGGTGCTCTAAACCTGCAAAATACAAAACCTGTGAAATTAACCATTTATCTGTATCTCTGCTTGCCGGCTCCTTTTCTCCCACACCATGGGCCCTTATTTCAGTGACTGAATTATAACACCATCTAAGTGACTTGCAAAAAGCAAATTACAGGAGTGTGTGTGTGTGTGTGTGTGTATGTGTGTGTGTGTGTATTTGTGTATAATTAGTTTTGTTTTCTCTAGAGTATGTTATGATTAATACTATAGGTATGTAAGAAATGTAAAACCATATTATTTTTAATCCATCTTGTAGGCACTAGTTTAAGATCGCTTATGATACAGCCTTTTTCTAATGTGTCTTAATAAGCATATCATACTCTTTGAATTGCATAATTAATAGAACACGTTTAACTGGAAGATATTTAAACTAGTAACCATTTAAGGTATTTTATTATCCTAGTTAAGCAGCCATCGAGAAGTTTTGTCACAAAGCAATAAGAGACAGAAAAAAATTATTTACTACAGAACTATTTTATTTTTTATTTTTTTGCAATAGGGTCTTGCTCTGTCACCCAGGCTGGATGGCAGTAGTGCAGTTACAGCTCACTGCAGCCTCAGCCTCCTGGGCTCAAGCAATCCTCCCACCTCAGCCACCAGAGTAGCTGGGAAGGCACCTGCCATCAAGCCTAGCTAATTTTTAAATTTTTGTAGATGAGGTCTCGCTATGTTGCCCAGGCTGGTCTTGAACTCCTGGGCTCAAGTGATCCTCCCATCTCAACTTCCCAAAGTGTTGGGATTACAGGTATGAGCCACCGTGCCTGGCCCAAAACTATTTTTTTCAGATCAGAATCTTCAAGTTGAGTGTGTTTAACTATGTGCAATATTTGCATTTTATGTTTGAGATTTGGTTTTATATGCATTGCCATGTGTATAAAAAGGGAAATGTTATCCTTTGATGACATTTTTCCAGTACTTCTTAAGTGAATTTGTCATATCATTAAAACCTTTGTTTCAACACCAAAACCAAGACATTTGCATGAAACTCTTTTTAAAAATGCATATACACATATTGTATATTAATTATATACTAAATATAGCATATGATCTTTCAAGATATTGCTCTAATAAGCTATCATATAATGGTAATAGTGATTACTCTTTAACAAAAGTAATATCATTTTGTAAAAAAAAATCTTTTTTTGGTAATCTCGTTTTGTAAGAAAAAAGTTTTAAAAAAAGTTCTTTTGTTATTTTTCACTTACTTGCTTTTGTCAGTGAATGATTCAGTTTCTTAAATTTCCTGCTGATTTTAATTTGTTGCCTTTTGGTTAGGTGTGGTGGCTTACGTCTGTAATCCCAGCATTTTGGGAGGCTGAGGTGGGGGATCACCTGAGGTCAGGAGTTCGAGACCAGCCTGGCCAACATGGCAAAACCACCTCTCTACTAAAAATACAAAAATTAGCCAGGTGTGGTCACACATGCCTGTAGTCCCAGCTACTCAGGAGGCTGAGGCAGGAGAATTGCTTGAACCTGGGAGGTGAAGGTTGCAGTGAGCTGAGATTGTGCCACTGCACTCCAGCCTGGGTAACAGAGTGAGACTCCATCTCAAAAAGAAAAAAATTGATTGCTTTTAGTTTTGTTTTGGATTTGTATTATAAAACAGCTTCTTATGATTGTATCTTATATCTCTTCTATTTCTGACAGCACTCAATTCTGAGTGAGGCCTGAGAGCTTGACATCTAAACATTAAGAGTTTTAGTGCATAGACTTTGCAATGATTGTTTGGATACTCAGGGACCTTTATTGCTTACTATTTTGTTATCTGCTATATGTATAATTGTTATATTTAACAAAATCTAGCACCTTTAGATAAATGAAGTGTTACATAATTTAAAAAGGTAATACTTTTCTAATTCTTTATTTCCACTTTCTCTCTATTTTTAGAGTATGCCAAGATGGAAGGAAGCCTCATACAGTGAGATTAATAATCCGTCGGTATTCCTCTGAGAAGCACTATGGTCGTGAGAGTCGTCAGTGCCCTATTCCTTCACATGTAATTCAGAAGCTAGGGACAGGTATGGACTAGTTTTCCAACAGTTTCATTAGCAGGTTGAACTCTTAAATAAGCCAACTTTGAACGAGAAATATGCTCCAAAAATGGAGGGTCTTCAATGGGAATTAGCAAGCAATTAAATGCTTTTATTCTATCAGGAATTTTCACTGGAAAACATTGTTGTTTATTTATTTATTTATTGAGACAGGGTCTTCCTCTGCACCAAGGCTGAAGTGCAGTGGTGCTGCGATAGCTCACTGCAGCCTTTGTCTCCCAGGCTCAAACAATTCTTCTGCCCCAGCCTCCCGAGTAGCTGGGACAGTAGGTGCATGCTACCAGACCTGGCTAACTTTTTTGATATTTAGGATAGACAAGCCTCAAACTCCTGAGCTCAAGCAATCCTTCTGCCTCAGCCTCCGAAAGTGCTGGGATTACGGGCATGAGCCACTGCACCTGGCCTTGTTTTTAAATAGATAATTAAGAGTCATTTAAGAAAGTTTTCCAAGTTCAAAGAGAACAAAACTGTGTTAGCTATATAGCATGAGATAACTTCTTTATGGGCATTTAGATTGTTTCCATTTTGAAGAACATTTAAGTGCAAGTCATTGGATGGGCATATGCATATGTTTTCATTTATCTTGGGTAGATTTCAAGGAGTGGAATTGCTGGATCATATGGTAACATGAACTGTTTAAGAAACTGCCAACTTTTTTCCAAAGTTCGTGTAATAATTTACATTTTCATCAACAATATTTGAAGGTTCCAGTTTTTCATATTTTCGCCAATATTTGTATTATCAGTCTCTTTGATTATAGTTGTCCTAGCGGTATATAGTAGTGTGGTTTTTCTTTTATGGATAGTGTTTTGGTGTTATATGTAAAAATTCTTGGCCTAACTCAAAGGTCACAGATATTTTCTTCTGTTTTCTGTTAGAAGTTTTATAGTTTTTAAGCTTTATGTTTAGGTCCATTTTGAGTTAATTTTTTATGTGTGGTATGCGGTAAGGGTCTTCATTCTTTGCTTTGCATGTGGGTATCCAGTTGTTCCTGCATCATTTGTTGAAGACTATTCTTCACGCACTGAATTACCATGGCATCTTTGTCAAAAATTAATTGACCATAAATGTAAGAGTTTATTTCCTGACTTTCTTGTTTCATTGGTCTACATATGT
This sequence comes from Hylobates moloch, assembly GCF_009828535.3. NCBI lineage: Eukaryota > Metazoa > Chordata > Mammalia > Primates > Hylobatidae > Hylobates > Hylobates moloch. The sequence continues at coordinate 25,281,252 of NW_026652280.1, read as the reverse complement.
TTATCCTTACACTGATTCCACCCTGTGTTGGTCTCTGCTGCTCTGTTTATTTTTCTGCAGTCTTTTTTTTCCGTTCTTTCTTACAAAGTGGATAATTTGTATTGAGCTGCCTTTAAGTTCTCCGATTCATCTATCATCTCATAACTGCTGTTGCCCCTGTAGTGATTTGTTGGTTTTGGTTACTGTACTTTTTAACTCTAGAATTTCTGTTTGTCTTTTGTTTGTATGTTTGGTTTTGTTTCTTTATCGAGATTCTCCCTTTTTTGTAGTCATTATATTTTACTTTAATTCTTTAAACATGGTTGTCTTTAATTCTTTGGACATATCTCTAATAATGAATTTGAAGTCTTTGCTAAGTCCACCTCAAAGTCAATTTATGTTAACTGCTTTTTCCGCCAAATATGTATCATACTTTCCTGTTTCTTTGCATGTTTTGAACTATTTTATTGAAAACTGAACCTCATAGATAATGTATTGTAGCAACTCTGGATTTAAAAGTTTTTCTTGTAGGGTTTTTTCTTTTTTCTTTCCTGTACTTTTTTTTAGGTAACTTGTCTGAATGTAATCTGCAGAATTTACTTCCCCTGTGTTGTGTAGCAACTGATTTCTCTGCTCAGTGTTTTTTTTTTTTCCCATTCAAATTTTTAATACTGGCTTCTGGAAAGTTGCCCATGTCTGTATAGTTTCATGGTTAGCCAGTGGTTGGCAAAGGTTTTGCTCAAACACTAGAGTCTGGAAGCTGTCTACCTCTGCCAGTGGATAAGTGTATGGGTTGGAGAGGGCTTAAAAAATTTAGGCCATTTTGTCATACTGCCCAAAGCAATTTATAGGTTCAATGCTATCCCCATCAAGCTACCACTAACTTTCTTCACAGAATTGGAAAAAAATGCTTTAAATTGCATATGGAACCAAAAAAGAGCCCCTATAGCCAAGACAATTCTAAATAAAAAAAAGCTGGAGGCATCATGCTACCTGACTTTAAACTATACTACAAGGCTACAGTAACCAAAACAGCATGATACTGGTACCAAAACACATATATAGACCAATGGAACAGAACAGAGCCCTCAGAAATAACACCATACATCTACAACCATCTGATCTTTGACAGACCTGACAAAAACAAGCAATGGGGAAAGGATTCCCTATATACTAAATGGTGCTGGGAAAAATGGCTAGCCATATGTAGAAAGTTGAAACTGGATCCCTTCCTTATATCTTATACAAAAATTAACTCAAGATGGATTAAAGACTTAAATGTTAGACCCGAAATCATAAAAACCCTAGAAGAAAGCCTAGGCAATATCATTTAGTACATAAGCATGGGCAAAGACCTCATGACTAAAACACTAAAAGCAATGGCAACAAAAGCCAAAATTGACAGATGGGACCTAATTAAACTAAAGAGCTTCTGCACAGCAAAAGAAACTATCAGCAGAGTGAACAGGCCACCTACAGAATGGGAGAAAATTTTTGCAATCTACCCATCTGACAAAGGGCTAATATCCAGAATCTACAAAGAAGTTAAACAAATTTACAAGAAAAAAGCAACCCCATCAAAAAGTGGGCAAAGGATATGAACAGACACTTTTCAAAAGAAGACATTTATGCAGCCAACAGACATGAAAATGCTCATCATCACTGGTCATTAGAGAAATCCGAATCAAAACCACAATGAGATACCAGCTCATGTGAGTTAGAATGACGATCATTAAAAAGTCAGGAAACAACAGATGCTGGATAGGATGTGGAGAAATAGGAACACTTTTACATTGCTGGTGGGAGTGTAAATTAGTTCAACCATTGTAGAAGACAGTGTGGCGATTCCTCAAGGATCTAGAACTAGAAATACCATTTGACCCAGTGACCCCATTACTGGGTATATACCCAAAGGATTATAAATCATGCTACTATAAAGACACATGCACACGTATGTTTATTGTGGCACTATTCACAATAGCAAAGACTTGGAACCAACCCAAATGTCCATCAGTAATAGACTGGATAAAGAAAATGTGGCACATATACACCATGGAATACAATGCAGCCATGAAAAAGGATGAGTTCATGTCCTTTGCAAAGACATGGATGAAGCTGGAAACCATCATTCTCAGCAAACTATCACAAGGATAGAAAACCAAACACCACATGTTCTCACTCATAAGTGGGAGTTGAACAATGAGGACACATGGACACAGGGAGGGGAACATCAAACACCGGGGCCTATTGGGATGGAGGGCTGAGGGAGGGATAGCATCAGGAGAAATACCTAATGTAAATGAAGAGTTGATAGGTGTAGCAAACTAACATGGTACAAGTATACCTATGTAACAAACCTGCACATTATGCACATGTACCCCAGAACTTAAAGTATAAAAGAAAAAAAAGTTAGGCCATTTTCAAGTTTTTCTTGAATTTTAATTTCTACTAGGCCCTCTTTGTCTCCCCATGATGTGCATGTAGCCCTTTCAATAAGGAGTATATGGAGAGCTTGGGCCCTCTGTGGCCTTCCGTTTATTTGCATGTAGCCTCCTAGTCAACTAGGGTTGTAAGGGGAGCCTATGTAGTCCCTCTTTGGTTCTCTCATTTCCAAATCTCCTGGTGACATTTCTGGCTGGTCCACTGATCTGTCATTCACCCAAACCACGACTAAAGTTTCAGACTATCAGAGCTGTGGGATCTTCCCATTCGTTTCCTATCAAGTTTGCTCATTTTACTGGCAACACTGCTGAGTGTGGGCTTTTGCCCACTGCCTCAAATCAGGTCTGTCCCCTCTGGAAGTGAAAGTGCTGGCTTTTGCAGCCTTCACCCTGTACCAACGGAGCTATGTAAAGGGGCATTCGAACAGTCCCAGACAATGAAGCTGCTATCTCCTACTTTCTTAGCTAACATATAGCAGCTGTTCATAAATCAGTACTTCTCACTTTGTTTGCCTTTGGTTCATTTCCAGATTTCCACCAAAATGATTGTTTTTGACAGTGTTGTTCAGTTTTATAGTAGCTTTTTGAGAGAGGATTTTCTGACCATATCAGTGTAGTATATAACCAGAAATCCCATATTTCAAATCTTTTGAAAATTTTTAACCATTTAGTATTAACATTGAAATGTCTTAATTTGGTATATAATGTCAAGATGCCCAGTGATACTTATTTAGGATTTTAATATCTTAAACTCAGCAATATAAAATATATTATGCTCTTAATAGTAATTATAATGTTTATTCTTAAACATTTTATTTAGGAAATTATGATGTGATGACCCCAATGGTTGATATACTTATGAAACTTTTTCGAAATATGGTGAATGTGAAGATGCCATTTCACCTTACCCTTCTAAGTGTGTGCTTCTGCAACCTTAAAGCACTAAATACTGCTAAGAAAGGGCTTATTGATTATTATTTAACGCCATCATTATCAACAACTTCACACTCTGGCAAGCACAGTTGTGTAAGTGCACTCTTTTTTGTTCAGTTTTCTAAGTATACTCTTATGGGATTTGTGTGGTTAAATTACAAATCTAAGTGCTTGTCTTTTTGATATAGTTTAGAGATTCTTTTGGGTGATATTGTTTAGGTGATTAACTTGTTTCTAATACCTATCTTATGGTTTCTGGCCTTAAATATACTGTGATCTAAGAAGAAAACATAAGCATCAGTGGATAAAAGAGAGAACCATTATGGAGGTTCTCTATTTTGGAATTGTTAACACATTTTATAGTATATAAAAATATGGATTATCTCATAAGTATTAAAATATTTTCAGATATGAGAAGTCACATCTTTTTGTCTTTTAGCTGACACATGAGCACATGAGCTATCAGTACCTTTCCCACGATTCTTTTGTTAAAGTATTTACATTTTCTTGGTTTTGAAATAGTATTGAATTTTGATAGCAATATTGATAGATTTGACTACTGATTTTATAGTTGTAAAGTTAACAGTGGCAATAGAAAGGCAGAGGCCAGTCACATTTTCAGACGACTAAAACAACCCTTTTACTAATAGACAAACCACTATTTAGTAAATGTGGGTTGCCTTAAAAATAATTATTTTTTACTAAATTTTTCATGCCTATAATTAACTCAATTTAAAATACTTTTTTGTTTTTATAGTCAGTATAATTTTAGTAACCTTTTCATTTTCATTTAAGTTTAAAGTGAGAACAGGATAGTGTATGGAAATAGTGAGTTAATGCTCTCTTCAAATTACTTTTTTCTGTGACCCTTTTTATTCCATTTATTAAATTTTAAAAAGTGTTTTCTTTTTACATTTTAATTAATCTGTGAAATTGGAATTAAAAGTGCTCATTTATAGTGGCATTAGAAAAGTAAATATAAGTGAAAGTACCTTGTATGTATTTGTCACACAGTAGGTATTCAATAAATAAAAGGGCCTGAATCTTTTCTACTCTTTTTACTTTTTTGGAGTTCATATTGTATGGATGTTTACGGAGTTATATTTGACTATGTTTATATTTTTATGGTGCTTAAAACTAAAGGAGACATTTAAATGAAAAACTATATAGAAAAATTATGCAAGTTAGAGTTGAAAGTGTCTTTAAATTTTTATTTTATATAAATATAAACTAGTACTATATCTTCATGGTGTTGGGTTTTGTTATAGGCTTTTTTTTTCTTTTTGTTAAAAGTTACCCTTTAGAATAGTAATTTTTGGAAAACTAGCCCTTGATGCTATATGTGTATGTTTTTTTGAAAAATACCCTTAGGTGAACTTGCTTTTTCTAGGCCATCATTCTTTTATTTATAGAATTGAAAGTTTGGTTGCATGATTGTTACAATCTTCCCAGGTCTCCAAATGCATATTTACCTCTGTCTCAGTGCTATCTAGGAAGGAAACCTCTTCCTGGAATAGTGGGTAAAGATTCACACGATAGTGTGACTAATTGTGGTAGTAGATCTCTAGTTGTTTGGAACTGGCCACAAAGAGTTGTATTTGTTGAGTAGGTTAGAAACATGTCAGATAATAGCTACAGGCACACAGCAGCAGCAGCGATATTTAAAAGATACCAGATACCTAAATTAGTCTGTTATTCTTGTGTTCTAGAAAATGAAAGACACTCATACGGAAGATTTTCCCAAAGACAAAGAAATAAGCCGGGATTTCCTACCAAGTGGAAGAATTGAAAGTACAAGAACTAGGGAGTCTCCACTAGATACCACAAATTTTTCGAAAGAAAAAGACATTAATGAATTCCCACTGTGTTCACTTCCTGAAGGTGTTGACCAAGAAGTCTTTAAGCAGCTTCCAGTAGATATTCAAGAAGAAATCCTTTCTGGAAAATCTAGGGAAAAATTTCAAGGGAAAGGAAGTGTGAGTCGTCCATTACATGCCTCTAGAGGAGTATTATCTTTCTTTTCTAAAAAACAAATGCAAGATATTCCCATAAATCCTAGAGATCATTTATCCAGTAGCAAACAGGTATCCTCTGTATCTCCTTGTGAACCAGGAACATCAGGCTTAAATAGCAGTAGTTCTTCTTACATGTCTAGCCAAAAGGATTATTCATATTATTTAGATAATAGATTAAAAGATGAACGAATGAGTCAAGGACCTAAAGAACCTCAAGGATTCCACTTTACAAATTCAAACCCTGCTGTGTCTGCTTTTCATTCATTTCCAAACTTGGAGAGTGAGCAACTTTTCTCCAAAAACCGCACTACAGATAGCCATAAGCAAACAGTAGCAACAGACTCTCATGAAGGACTTACAGAAAATAGAGAGCCAGATACTGTTGATGAGAAAATTACTTTCCCTTCTGACATTGATCCTCAAGTTTTTTATGAACTACCAGAAGTAGTACAAAAGGAACTGCTGGCAGAGTGGAAGAGAACAGGATCAGATTTCCACATTGGACATAAATAAGCATATTCAGCAAAAAGGTCTGAAAAGCAAGGGAATACCATTATTTTTGGATTAGCAGTTTATTAAGTTCTTCTATATTAAACACTAACAGATATTCAATAATGGAGTAAACTGTTCCAGATAAAGCAAGAATAGTTGCAAGAAGTAAATTCTGGCACAAAGCATAAAAATATAACAGAAGAAATAATGTAAAATACTATCTTTTATGTCTAAAGTCATTTTATATTACTTTTCAATAAAAATATCATGGTCAACATAGAATATTTTTCATGAATTGGTGGGGAGATGTATATGTTTGTATATAAAAAATAGCCAAATAGTTGCAATGATATGGTAAAGGACACTTTTTTTTTTCCTGTGAAATGTGGAATATCTCAAATTCAGCCTGTTAGGCTGAATAGCAAATCCTACTGCCAACTAACCTATTAAAAATATAGATAGTTTTGACTAAAGTACTACATTACGTTTAGTATGTTGACTTTTAAAATACCAAAGCAATTTATATTCAATTAATGCTTCTTCATACACCAAGAATCTACCACAATACACAGCACACAAAGGCCGTTCAATAAACATTGACTGAATGAATGGTTTGGCTAGGGCCAGGGTGGGGAGTTAAAGTGAGAGGAGGGTATATGTTGTAGAGAACAGTGGTGTCTGTGCAAGTAAATTAAGGGAAAGATGGACACCAGAAATGCAAGGTGATGGGCCTATAAGCATACTGGATAATGGAAGAAGTCCATTTCTTTCTAGCTAGTTTGAAGGGCCTAAAAGTACTGACATGTTTTTGTATCTTCCCTACATTTGGAGATGATATTAGATTGTCATAACCACAAATATAGACCATTACTAAATTGGTGGATGTCCTCTTTCTCCCATTGTTATTGCCTTCCTCTTTTGCCTGCTATACTAAAAATTGGATATAAGATTGAGAATGTATTATATAATTTGCAAGACATAGAGGATGTTTATAGAATATACTAAAGTATCCCTCAGCACCAATATGGGAGTATCCTGGTCTCAAGTTTATAATTTTTGCACATATAATCTAAAGAAGAGACTTTAAAAATAAAGTACACAAATATGAACCAAAGAGTAGCTTAAAAATACTTTCTTCTAGGTCTGAAATTTTCTTTTCTTTTTTTTTTTTGGAGAGGGTCTCACTCTGTCGCCCAGGGTGGAGTACAGTGGCGCTATCCGAGCTCACTGCAACCTCTGCCTCCCAGGTTCAAGCAATTCTCCTGCCTCAGCCTCCTGAGTAGCTGGGATTGCAGGCATGCGCTACCACACCCAGCAAATTTTTGTATTTTTAGTAGAGACGACGTTTCACCATATTGGCCAGACTGGTCTCGAACTCCTGGTCTCAGGTGATCCTCCACCTCGGCCTCCCAAAGTGCTGGAATTACAGGTGTGAGCCATTGTTCCCGGCCCCAGGTCTGAAATTTTAACTTGGTTTTGGATTCCTTGAAATTTGAAAATATGCTAACACGAAAGATTTTAAATAGGTAGTTTGAGGTTATCAAGAACAGTAACTTGGAGCAAGAACATCAGAAATTGTTCACCATGCAAATATTTAGTACTCTGAATCAAGGAACATAGTATTTTTTACATGGAGTATTCCAGTAAGGTAATTAAACTTATGAAAAGGATATATAACTTTTTGTAAATAATTCATTAAAACATTTTATAATCCTTGTAATGATTTCAGGACCTTGGACAGCTAGAAGGGTCTTAAGAAAAAATGACTAAGAAAGTAAATGGTTTTGGCCAGCTTAAAAAGAGAAGCTAAAATAGTTAAAAATACATTTCATAGATTGAGAATGTAGGGGCTATGTCACAGTTATGCTACTTACTTTGTGGTTTTAAGTTAGTCTCAACATCTTTGGGCCTCAGAATCAACTTTTTTAGGGATCTTTTTTCTCTGTCTTTAAGATTATCTCTTTTTTCTTTGGTGTTTTGCAAGTTTACTGTATTATTTGGAAGTGCGAATTTCTTTTTGTTCTTGGTATATACTGGCTTCTTCCTGTATCTTTTAATTCATGTTCTGTAAAATTCTCAACCACTAGCTCTTCAAATATTTATTCTGTATTCTAGGACTATATACAAATGATAGATTTTCTTACTGTATCCTTCATGTCTCTTAATTTCTCATATTTTTCATCCTCTTGTTTCTCTTTACTGCATTTTGGGTAATTTCATCAGCTCTATCTTTCTGTTTACTAGTTCATTTTTCAGTAGCATCTCACCTGCTATTTAAAACAATGATGGTTTTAATTTCAATAAATATATTTTTCATTTAATTATTTTTAACTTCCTGTTTACTCATTACAGTCCCTTGTAAGTCTATTTCTAATTTTTAAAAGTCAAATATTTGATATTTTTGATAATTTCAATATTTTAAGTCTTTATAAGTCTACATTTAAGGTTATTATTGCATCTCATTGTGACTTATTTCCTTAAGTATGTGTTAATCTGCGAGAAGACAGAGCGCCTAAATTGTGTATGTTTTCCTTCAGTATGATTTGAGTTCGTTGCTTCTCTGGGTGAGGTGGTACAAACTCCTTGGCATACTCTATTCACCTTTGAGGATCCTGATTGAATGCCTTGTCTTAAGTTTAAGCTCCCTGACCCTTCCTACTAGCCGAAGGTTTTGTCTCTGCAGGCCAATTCCAAACTAACAGGCAGATGCTGTTAGCTATTTGCCTTCAGGGATAAACCCTATGTTTCAAGCTTGCTTCTTGCTTGATGCTTCCTGCTGCTTTCTTGCTTTAGTTTCAGCTCAAGTTTTTTTTTTGTTTTTGTTTTTGTTTTTTTTGTTTGTTTGTTTTTGTTTTTGTTTTTTTTTTTCTGTTTCTGTCCTGAATGTAGAGGGTATTTTTATTTTTATTTTTTCTGTTTCTCTCTTGAGTGTATGGTGTAGAGGGGGTTTCTGTCTTGAGTGTAGGCCTGGAGATTTCCCTTATATGGTACAAACCAGCAATGAATTAAGAGGTCTGTTTTCTCCAAGATCTAGTGTTTTGTACTAGGAGAACTCTTAAAAAGTATCTATTCCACTGTAGTGCCAAAGTACAAATTTATTTGGATTTGTTTTTTGTCATCTTATTTTTTAACGTATTTCTTTTTCTATGTTATGCTTCTTTCCCACCTTTATCTCTCCTCCTATCTTTTGGGATCAGTTGGGTTTTCTATTTAATCATATATTTTCCCTTTACTGATTTGGAATGTGAATGTTACAAGTCCTTTTGATTATCCTTAAACATCTAAAAATGCTACCCCCTTTCCAAACAACACAAAGGTATTGAAATAACATTAATTCTAATTAAATTCCACAAGTTCTTTATTAAATCTCCGAATTGGATATTATTAGTATTTTATATAGTCAATGTTTATCTTTTTTGATGGGACATGGTGGGGGCTTACCTTTTTTCTTGTGTGTCAGATGTTCCTTCTAGGTAGAATTCTTTATACTTTCTGAAATTATGTCCTTAGAGCTGTAGATTTAGAACTGACATCTCTTGAGCTGTTCTAAGATAATATCTTTTACTTTGGAGATATGCAGTTTTTATTATATGTCTAGCTATAGATTTATCATGGATTTAGGTTCATTCTGAATCTGCAGATTTGTGTCTTCCATCAAATCTGGATTGTTTTCAATATTAAAAAAACTTCTATTTTAAAATCTGTATATAGAAAGGTACATAAACATAAATGAACATGTTAATGAGTAATTGTAACAACTATGTAACTATCCAAGTCAAGAAATAAAACATATCAAGTAATCAAGAAGTCCAGAGTTTTCTTTGGGGCTTCATTACGTAGGCATGATTTATTAAAACCTTTACTGTGTGACTGAACTTAATCTCCAGTTTCCCTCCTCTGTCTGGACATCAGGCTGGCTCAAAGTCTCAATACCCTAATCATGGTTGTTTTTTTGATGTGAGCTACCTCCATCCTAGATCATCTTGTTAGCATTAGCTGTCTGGGGCCCACTGTGGGTCACATCATTAGCATACACTGTCAGGGCTTACCATGAATGATGAAGGCACTCCTGTTGTTTAGGAAATTCCGTGAGTTTTAGGAGCTTGGTGTCCAGGAACCCTGAACAAAGACCAGACCAATTATACTACAGAATCTTTTTTTTGGGGGGGGGGATGGGGTCTCCCTCTGTCACCCAGGCTGGAGTGCAAAGGTGTGATCTTGACTCACTGCAACCTTCATCTCCCGGGTTCAAATGATTCTCCTGCCTCAGCCTCTAGTAGCTGGGATTACAGGCACCTACTACCACGCCCAGCTAACTTTTGTATTTTTAGTAGAGATGGCATTTCACCATGTTGGTCGGGCTGATCTTAAACTCCTGACCTCGAGATCTGCCTGCCTCGGCCTCCCAAAGTGCTGAGATACAGGTGTGAGTCACCACCCCCGGCCCTACTACAGAATCTTTTAAAATAAGTTTTGAGGTGTATTATGGCCCCAAAAGTGATCTACTTTAGTAAATATAGGTATGACTTGACTGACAATGTGGTTATGCTCAGATAAGCCCATTGTAAATTGAAAATATCATGAGTCAAATACATTTAATACATCTATGAAACATCATAGCTTAGCCAGGCCTACCTCAGACATGCTCAGAGCAACTCACATTGGCCTACTTTTGGGTAAAATCGTCTAACACAAAGCCTGTTGACAGAGCCTGGGCCGGGCATGGTGGCTCATGCTTGTAATCCTAGCACTTTGGGAGGCCAAGGCGGGTGGATTGCCTGAGCTCAGGAGTTTGAGACCAACCTGGGCAACATGGTGAAACCCTGTCTCTACTAAAATACAAAAAGTTAACTGGGCATGGTGGCGCACGCCTGTAGTCTCACCTACTCAGGAGGCTGAGAGACAGGAGACTCACTTGAACCTGGGAGGTGGAGGTTGCAGTGAACCAAGATCGCACCATTGCACTCCAGCCTGAGTGACAGAGCAAGACTCCATCTCAAACAAAACAAAACAAAAACAAAAATAAAGACTGTTTTATAATAAAATGTTGAATATCTCATGTAAGAGTATCATGCTGCATATCAGTCACCGAACAGAATTAACAGCAGATACTACTGGAGAAAAAATTAGTTCACTTGAAGTCAGAGCAATAAATTATTCAGAAGGAAACAGAAAAAAATAATGAACAGAGCATCTGTGAGCTATGAGACAACTTCAGGCAGACTAATATATGTCTTATTCAAGTCCCCAAAGAAGAGAAGAGGGTGGGAGATGTAAAAAATACTTGAAGAAACAATGGAGAAATTTTTCCAAATGTGAGGATAACTATAAACCCAGAGGTCCAAAGAGCTTGGCAAATCCCAAGTACAATAAACATGAAGAAAACTATACCAAGGAGCATCCTAATCAGAGCTCTTAAAACCAGTGATAAACACCATCCCTTCAAAAAGACATACTAGGCCGGGTGCGGTGGCTCACGCTTGTAATCCCAGCACTTTGGGAGGCCGAGGCGGGCGGATCACGAGGTCAGGAGATCGAGACCACGATGAAACCCCGTCTCTACTAAAAAATACAAAAAATTAGCTGGGCGTGGTGGCGGGCGCCTGTAGTCCCAGCTACTCGGAGAGGCTGAGGCAGGAGAATGGCGTGAACCCGGGAGGCGGAGCTTGCAGTGAGCCGAGATTGCGCCACTGCACTCCAGCCTGGGCGACAGAGCGAGACTCCGTCTCAAAAAAAAAAAAAAAGACATACTATTAGAGAAAAACAAGCAAAACCAACAATTTTGAAAATATTGGAAGCCAGAAGACAGTGGTCTAACATCCTCAAGTAAAGTAAAGAAGTGGGGGAAAAGTCTGTTAACTTAGAATTCCAAACCCAGTAAAAATCTCTTAAAAAAAAAAGTAAAATAAGAACATAAGGCATACATATGAAAGAACTCATGCCCAGTAGACCTACATTACCCATAAAATTAGAGGAAGTCCAACAGGCAGGAAGAGCACACCAGATGGAAATACAGATCTACACACAGAAATGAGGAGCACCAGAAATGTGAGTATATTTAAAAGCTTTTTCTGTTTCTTATTTCTAAGTGTCTTTTTAAAAGTTGGCTATATAAAACAAAAATAAAAATTATTAAAAATATATTGTAGGGTTACAATATATGTGGGAGTAAAATGTAACAGTACAAAGGCCAGGAGGGGAAGTATATAATTTTAAGTATATAAATGGTAGTATATTATTGTAAGGCCCTTAAACTAAACATGAAGTGGTGGGTTACAGCTTGAAGACAGACTGTGGTAAGCTAGAGATGTATAATATAAACCCTAAAATAACCACTGAAATAGCAAAATAAGTTTTAATTAATAAGCCAGTAAAGAAGATAAGAAATAGAATGACTTCAATAAAAAGCCACAAAATTCAATCCCCAAAAAAAGCTTAAAAGGAGAGAAAAGGGGAATAGGACACATGGGGAAAATAGAAAACAAATAGTAGGTTGGTACATTTAAGTCATATCAAAATCATGTTAAATATAAATGATCTGAAAACCTCAATTAAAGGGCAGAGATTATCAGATTGCACGAAAAAGTAGGACCCAACTGTCTGCTGTGTATATAAAATTTTTTTAAAAATAAAGACAAATATGTTAAAAGTAAAAATTGAATAAAACACGAGTCTAACATTAATCAAAAGAAAGATGTAATAGCTTTCAACAGGAAAACTGCTTGTTAGAGCAAAGGAATTTATCAGAAAATCATAAACCGGTCAATTCATCAGGAGAATGCAATAGTCCTAAATGTTAATGCATCCTCAAAATACATAAAGCAAAAGCTGATAAAACTGCAAGGGGGAAAATATCCACAATTGTAGTTAAGAGATTTGAGTCTGGGTGCGGTGGCTCACACCTGTAATCCCAACACTTTGGGAGGCTGGGGCAGGCAGATCACAAGGTCAGGAGTTCAAGACCAGCCTGGCCAACATACTGAAACCCCGTCTCTACTAAAAATACCAAAAATTAGCTGGGTGTGGTGGCAGGCACCTGTAATCTCAGCTACTCGGGAGGCTGATGCAGGAGAATCACTTGAACCCGGGAAATGGAGGTTGCAGTGAGCTGAGATTGTGCCATTGCACTCCAGCCCAGGCAACAGTGTGAAACTCCCATCACACACACACACACACACACACACACACACACACACAAAAGATTTGAATAGTTTTTTCTCAATAATTGCTAAAATGAACATACAAAAAAAAAATCAGTAAGGATACAGAAGACTTGAACAATTGACATTTATACAAAAGTCCACACAACAGCAAAACATTTTGTTAAAGTGCACACAGAATACAGATGTTCCCTGACTTACAATAGTTCAACTTAAAAATTTTCAACTTCGTAATGGTGCAAAAACAATGTACATTCAGGAGAAACCATACATTGGATTTTACATTGTGATGCTCCTTCTGCTTCTTTCAGGTGCTTCCTTTCTCAGCGTTCATATGCACATAATAATCAATACTCAACTGAGGACTTAAAGGGTATTTTCTGCAGATTTCTGCAGCTATCTGAATTCTGAACTCTAGCTGTTGGTGTCTGCAGACTCCCAGGTCCTTAATTCACAGAGACTGCTAGGCTCTCTCTGGCTTCTCTCCTCCAGGGCTGCACCCTGGAAACTTCAGGCAGTAAGTAAGCTAAGGCAATTGTAGGGCTCACTTCATTTGCTGACTTTTCATTTCTGCTATTTTGTTGTTATTTTACTTTTTAAAAAAGTTTTTTCTTATTCTCTAAATGTTTATTTCCATAGCATCCTGTTCTTGTTGATTTTTTCTCAGATACAGTATATTCTCATCTCTAAAGATGTGATAGAACTTCCAAAGATTTCCTTATACTGTATAGTCGCTCTTGAAGTTGCTTTTATTTGTTTTATTAAGAATGTGGGACTAAAAATATGACTGGAAGCTCTGATAGCTTGGGTAGGACTTGTCAACTTTGAGTTACATACAGGATGATCTGGCTAGGTCATTGTTGGAGGAACTCCTGATGTCCGTATCATTAGATCTTTCCTTTGGGGCTGGTTATGTTTATCAAATATGATGATTAAAATATCTTACTTAGATTATGGATGTCTGGCTGGCTGGCTGGCTGGCTGTGTTACAGGAACAATGTGGGGAAAGGGACTAGAAATCTCAGCATTCAATATGTATACTCATTTAATCTTCCTGTTCTTAGTATACTTCCTAGGTTCTCAACTGAACCAAACATTCTCTAGTTCAGAGACCATTTGTTTGACTGTCCTCTAGAGGAGAGTCTGGAAATTCTCTAGAAAAAAAACTCAATTCTCTAGAAAAAAAACGTCAGCCTTTTGTTGGATTTGAGGAGATAATTTCTCAATTTTTTTATCTTTAATTTTTGTTGGTACATAGTAGGTATGTATATTTATAGGGGTACATGAGATACTTTGATACAGGCATGCAATGCATAATAATCACATCATGGTAAGTGGGGTATCCATCCCCTCAAGCATTTATCTTTTGTGTTTACAATCAACTTATAATCTTTTAGTCATTTAAAAATATACAATTAAATTATTATTAACTATAATCACCCTGTTGTGCTATCAAATACTAGGTCTTATTCATTCTCTCTAATTATTTTTTGTACCCATTAACTATCCCTACTTCTCCCAACCCACCTCCACTACCCTTCCCAGCCTCTGGTAACCATCCTTCTACTCTATCTTCGCGAGTTCAATTGTTTTAATTTTTAGCTCCCACAAATAAGTGAGAACATGGAAAGTTTGTCTTTCTGTGCCTGGCTAATTTCACTTAACATAACAACCTCCAGTTCCATCCATGTTGTTGCAAATGTTTCTCAATTAGTTTTCACCCACTTCTCCTTACCAAGTCCCATTAGCATCATCACATCACTGATGTGGAATTAGCCCTGTGGGTTATCAGCTTGTGGATGTCCAGTATTTGTGAAAGCAAAAGTAATGATGTATTGCTATTTGAATTACAGATGTGATACACAGTCTTGCATTTAATGGTTCCAGTGTAGACTTAAAGGTAGAAGCTCTCACAGTAGGACACCTACATAGTATACTTAGAGGCATCCCCAGGAGCCTAGAATCTGCCCTTCCCACTTTTCCAACAATGCCCTAGGTACCTAATTAGCTGTACTAAATTCACCCCTTTCTGCCTAAACTACCTAGATTGTTCTGCATTATTCCTAGAATGACAGAATGATAGAAAACTCTGTTCTTTTAAAAATCTGCTTGCACTTTTTCTTATACTGTCTGTGTTAACGCTGTCATGTTTTAGTTACTATTTTCAACAAAATCATTTTTATTCTGTATGAAGTAATACAAATATTTGAATTATTTGGTGGGGGACTATAATTCTTTGTCTTATTTATTATTTCTGCTGACAACTCACACATGCTGGCATTTCTCCTCATGTGCTCTGTGATTGTGGAGTGTGTGTTCATGTTTGCTAGCCTTTATTTGTGGAACTCCTGTAAGGTCTGGATGAGGATGTGTCACTCCAGGACATATTTGCACTTGCTTCTGCTGGCACTTGGACTATTTTGTTAATTTCTTATCTTGCAAATTAAACCTCAAATCTTTGCAGACTGCAGGCATGCATTCTCAGACGATACTTCCACCTCTCTCTCCCAGTTCATTTTCCTTTTCTTTTCTTTTTATTATACTTTAAGTTCTAGGGTACATGTGCACAACATGCAGGTTTGTTACATGTGTATACATGTGCCATGTTGGTTTGCTGCACCCATTAACTAGTCATTTACATTAGATATTTCTCCTAATGCCATCCTTCCCCCATCCCCCCACCCCAAAACAGGCCCTGGTATGTGATGTTCCCCACCCTGTGTCCAAGTGTTCTCATTGTTCAATTCCCACCTATGAGTGAGAACATGTGGTGTTTGGTTTTCTGTCCTTGCGATAGTTTGCTGAGAATGATGGTTTCCAGCTTCATCCATGTCCCTACAAAGGACATGAACTCATCCTTTTTTATGACTGCATAGTATTCCATGGTGTATATGTGCCACATTTTCTTAATCCAGTCTGTCATTGATGGACATTTGGGTTGGTTCCAAGTTTTTGCTATTGTGAATAGTGACACAATAAACATACATATGCATGTGTCTTTATAGTAGCATGATTTATAATCATTTGGATATATACCCAGTAATGGGATTGCCAGGTCAAATGGTATTTCTAGTTCTAGATCCTTGAGGAATCGCCACACTGTCATCCACAATGGTTGAACTAATTTACACTGCCACCAACAGTGTAAAAGCACTCCTATTTCTCCACATCCTCTCCAGCACCTGTTGTTTCCTGACCTTTTTAATGATCGCCATTCTAACTGGTGTGAGATGGCATCTCATTGTGGTTTTGATTTGCATTTCTCTGATGACCAGTGATGATGAGCATTTTTTCATATGTCTGTTGGCTGCATAACTGTCTTCTTTTGAGAAGTGTCTGTTCATATCCTTTGCCCACTTTTTGATGGGATTGTTTGCTTTTTTCTTGTAAATTTAGCTTCTTTGTAGATTCTGGATATTAGCCCTTTGTCAGATGGATAGATTGCAAAAATTTTCTCCCACTCTGTAGGTTGCCTGTTCACTCTGATGGTAGTTTCTTTTGCTGTGCAGAAGCTCTTTAGTTTAATTAGATCTCATTTGTCAATTTTGGCTTTTGTTGCCATTGTTTTGGTGTTTTAGTCATGAAGTCCTTGCCCATGCCTATGTCCTGAATGATATTACCTAGGCTTTCTTCTAGGGTTTTTGTGGTTTTAGGTCTAACATTTAAGTCTTTAATCCATCTCGAATTAATTTTGTATAAGGTGTAAGGAAGGGATCCAGTTTCAGCTTTCTACATATGGCTAGCCAGTTTTCCCAGCACCATTTATTAAATAGGGAATCCTTTCCCCATTTCTTGTTTTTGTCAGGTTTGTCAAAGATCACATGGTTGTAGATGTGTGGTGGTATTTCTGAAGCCTCTGTTCTGTTCCATTGGTCTATATCTCTGTTTTGGTACCAGTACCATGCTGTTTTGGTTACTGTAGCCTTGTAGTATAGTTTGAAGTCAGGTAGCATGATGCCTCCAGCTTTGTTCTTTTGGCTTAGGATTGTCTTGGCTATACGGGCTCTTTTTTGGTTACATATGAACTTTAAAGTATTTTTTTCCAATTCTGTGAAGAAAGCCATTGGTAGCTTGATGGGGATGGCATTGAATCTGTAAATTACCTTGGGCAGTATGGCCATTTTCATGATATTGATTCTTCCTATCCATGAGCATGGAATGTTCTTCCATTTGTTTGTATCCTCTTTTATTTCCTTGAGCAGTGGTTTGTAGTTCTCCTTGAAGAGGTCCTTCACTTCCCTTGTAAGTTGGATTCCTAGGTATTTTATTCTCTTCATAGCAATTGTGAATGGGAGTTCACTCATGATTTGACTCTCTGTTTGTCTGTTATTGGTGTATAGGAATGCTTGTGATTTTTGCACATTGATTTTGTATCCTGAGACTTTGCTGAAGTTGCTTATTAGCTTAAGGAGATTTTGGGCTGAGATGATGGGGTTTTCTAAATATACAATCATGTCATCTGCAAACAGGGACAATTTGACTTCCTCTTTTCCTAATTGAATACCCTGTATTTCTTTATTTCTTTTTTGAGACAGAGTCTCACTCTGTCACCCAGGCTGGAGTGCAGTGGTGCTATCTCCGCTCACTGCAAACTCCGCCTCCTGGGTTCACGCCATTCTCCTGCCTCAGCCTCCTGAGTAGCTGGGACTACAGGCGCCTGCCACTATGCCTGGCTAATTTTTTGTATTTTTAGTAGATACGGAGTTTCACTGTGTTAGCCAGGATGGTCTCGATCTCCTGACCTCATGATCCACCCGCCTCAGCCTCCCAAAGTGCTGGGATTACAGGCGTGAGCCACTGCACCCAGCCCCCTTTATTTCTTTCTCTTGCCTGATTGCCCTGGCCAGAACTTCCAACACTATGTTGAATAGGAGTGGTGAGAGAGGGCATCCCTGTCTTGTGCCAGTTTTCAAAGGGAATGCTTCCAGTTTTTGCCTATTCTGATATTGGCTGTGGGTCTGTCATAAATAGCTCTTATTATTTTGAGATACGTGCCATCAATATCTAGTTTATTGAGAGTTTTTAGCATAAAGGGCTGTTGAATTTTGTCAAAGGCCTTTTCTGCATCTATTGAGATAATCATGTGGTTTTTGTCATTGGTTCTGTTTATGTGATGGATTATGTTTATTGATTTGCATATGTTGAACCAGCCTTGCATCCCAGGGATGGAACCAGCCTTGCATCCCAGGGATGAAGCCAACTTGATCGTGGTGGATAAGCTTTTTGATGTGCTGCTGGATTCGGTTTGCCAGTATTTTATTTAGGATTTTCGCGTCTATGTTCATCAGGGATATTGGTCTAAAATTCTCTTTTTTGTGTGTGTCTCTGCTAGGCTTTGGTGTCAGGATGATGCTGGCCTCCTAAAATGAGTTAGGGAGGATTCCCTCTTTTTCTGTCATTTGGAATAGTTTCTGAAGGAATGGTACCAGCTCCTCTTTGTATCTCTGGTACAATTCATCTGTGAATTCATCTGGTCCTGGACTTTTTTTGGTTGAAAGGCTATTAATTGTTGCCTCAATTTCAGAGCCTGTTATTGGTCTATTCAGCAGTTCAACTTCTTCGTGATTTAGTCTTGTGAGGGTGTATGTGTCCAGGAATTTACCCATTTCTTCTAGATTTTCTAGTTTATTTGTGTAGAGGTGTTTATCGTATTCTCTGATGGTAGTTTGTATTTCTGTGGGATCGGTGGTGATATCCCCTTTATCATTTTTTATTGAGTCTATTTGATTCTTCTCTCTTCTCTTCTTTATTAGTCTTGCTAGCAGTCTAGCTAGCAAGAAAAGATCAACAAAACTGATCTTTTCAAAAAACCAGCTCCTGGATTCATTGATTTTTTGAAGGGTTCTTTGTGTCTCTATCTCCTTTAGTTCTGCTCTCATCTTAGTTATTTCTTGCCGTCTGCTAGTTTTTGAATTTGTTTGCTCTTGCTTCTCTAATTCTTTTAATTGTGATGTTAGGGTGTCAGTTTTAGATCTTTCCTGCTTTCTCTTGTGGGCATTTAGTGCTATAAATTTCCCTCTACACACTGCTTTAAATGTGTCCCAGAGATTCTGGTGCATTGTGTCTTTGTTTCAAAGAACATCTTTATTTCTGTCTTCATTTCGTTATTTACCCAGTAGTCATTCAGGAGCAGGTTGTTCAGTTTCCTGGTAGTTGTGCGGTTTTGAGTGAGTTTCTTAATCCTGAGTTCTAATTTGATTGCACTGTGGTCTGAGAGACAGTAGAGTCTCAGTAGATTTAGGAAGAGAGTTGGGAACAGAAGACAGTCTCCCTTTAGTTATGCTGCTCTTTTAAATTGTAGTGGTTTTTCGTGTGCCTTCCAGCTTCTCCCCAACTGTGCCCTTCTTCTTCCCACAGGTCCCCAGTCCCCAGATTTCTGTGCATCCTCTCTCATGCAAAGAGGGCTGGAAGACAAACTTGTGAAGCTAGAGGGTGATTACTAAAGGAGTTTGAAGTGACTGCCATGAAAAGACCTAATTATTTTTGATGAGAATGGTATTTCTGTATGTTCCTACACTTGAATTTTGACAATATTTTTGTATGAAGCCTCAGAGCTGTTCAAGCCACAATTCCAAAAAGGCGTGTACTTTTTTAGATTTGATATGTAATATTTTTGAATAAAAGTAGAGTTTTTCCTGGGGCTAAATATTAATATTCTTTAACAATCATTCCAATCCATAGAGTGAGATTACAAAATCTTTACTAAGGAAATTGCTTGTAAAGTGTAATGTCAAACAAATATTAATAATGTAAACACATTAACTATATATTGGTAAATAATGAGTGATATGGTAGATAAATGATAAAACAAATGCTATTGATTGTGATATAGTTTTTAATGACATTCTTTTTTGGCTTGGATAGGCTTTTCTATTTTTTTAAAAAAAACTTATTTCAAGATAATTGTAGATTTGCATGCAGTTTTGAAAAATAATACATAATAATAATACCATATTCCCTTTATCCAGTTTCTCCCCATGGTAATATCTTGCATACCTACAGTACCGCATCACAACTGGGAAAATGACATTGATACTACCTGCTGCCATTATTTAGATACCATCAGTTTTACATGCACTCATTTATGCATGTGTGTTAATTCTGTGCAGTTTTTTTGCATGTATAGATTCATGTGACCACACCACAGTCAACACACAGAACAGGTTTATCACAAGGATCCCTCCTGCTACCCTTTCAAAGTGAAAGCTACTTTCTTTCTTCTCCTCCCCCTACCTCCCTAACCCCAGAAACCACTAATTCTGTTCATCTCTATCATTTTGTCATTTCAAAAATGTTAAATAAATGGAAGAATGCACTGTTTAACTTTATGAGATTGGCTTTTTCATTCAATATTATTTCCCTGAGACAATTCCAGTTGTTGTGTGCATCAATAGTTTGTTCCTTTTCATCACTTAGTAGTATTCCATGTATGGATTACCACAGTTTAACTATTCACCCATGTGGGTTGTTTCCAGTTTTTGGCTATTTGGAATAAAACTACTATCAACATTTGTGTACATGTTTTTGTGTAAATGCTTTCATTTCTATGGGGTGAAGAGTACAATTGCTGGGTTGTACAGTAAGTATTTGTTTGATTTGCAAGACACTACCATGCTTTTCAAGAGAGGCAGTTACCGTTTCACATTTCCAGGTGCAATGTCTGAGTGATCCACTTTCTCCAAATCCTTGCCAACACCTGATGTTATCACTATTTAAAAAAAATTTAGCTATTCTGGTAAGCTTGTACTGATATGTACCCTTACCTAATAGCCAATGATGCTGAACATCTTTTGATATATGGATATCTTAGTGAAATGTCCATGTCTTTGTCCCTAATTAGATGCTTTCTTACACAGTTGAGTTTTGAAAGCTCTTTATATATTTTAGTTACAAGTACTTTGTTGGAAATGTCTTGCAAATATTTTTTTTCCAGTCTGTCACTTATCTTTCCATCCTCCTTACAGGTCTTTCACATAGCATACATTTTTTTAACTTTGATAAAGGTCAATTTATCATTTTTTCTTTTAAGAATCATGCTTTTGGTGTCAAGTGTAATAACTCTGCCTAGTTGTAGGTTCTGAAAACTTTATCCTGTGTTTTTCTTCTAAATATTTTATAGTTTTATATTTTGCATGTAACTCCATATTCCATTTTAAGTAAATTTTCATACTTAGTGTAAGGTTACATCAAGGCCTATGAATGTCCAGCTGCTCCAACACCATTTGCGGAAAGGCTGTTCCACTGAATTGTTTTTAAACCTTTGTCACCCATCAAATGTGATTTAATATACTCATGAGAACACTTTATTTTTACCCATTACAATGTTCTTTCCTTTCTGAAGACCTCTGGATCCTATTTAATCTTCATTTTTAGCAGGCAGTCCTGCTGTTCAGGTGTAGTATAAGGACTGGGTGGATGTGTTGGTTCAGCCTTCCATTGGGGCCTGCCATCACCACTCTGGCAAAAGTAGATAGAGCACAGACTGCCTCTCACTGCAGATGGGTGAGGTGGCAGTTCAGCTCCCCTTCTGACCCTGCTGACATCCTCCTGGCAAAGGTGGGGCACTGATTTGCACATCCTTTTTGCTTTCCAGTGGGACTGGAAGCTTACCTCCCCAGTGAAACCTGATGACACAGGGGAGGTGACAAGGAAGTGGAGTGCTGCCTAGGCTCATGTCCTACCTCTTTGTTTCACCTTGTTGATACCCAGGTGGGAATGGAGGCTCAGATCCCTGCTGAACCCTGCTAACACCAGAGAGGGTATATTAGTTTCCTTTGGCAACTGTAACAAATTTCCACAAATTTAGTGGCTTAAAAAAACAAATTTGTTGTCTCATAACTCTGGAGGCCAGAAATCTGAGAGCAGGGCCACACTCCCTCTGAAAGCTCTAGGGGAGAATCCTTTTTCACTTCTTCCAGCTTCTGGTGGCTCCAAGTGTTCCTGGGCTGTGGCTGTAAAACTCCAGTCTCTACCTCTGTCTTCACATGGCTGTCTCCTCTTTTCCATGCCTCTATCCTCTATGTATCTCTTATAAGGACATTTGTTTTTGGATTTAGGGCCACCAGGATAATCCAGGGTGATCTCATCTTGAGGTCTTTAATTATCTTTGCAAAGACCCTTTTTCCAAATTAGGTCAGATTCACAAGTTCCAGGGATGTGACATGGACATTTTTTTGGTGGATCACTGTTCCCACTACACCCTAATGCAGGGTGGGGATGGAGGCTTAGCATCCTGCTGGGCCTTGGTGACTCCAGGGGTGGGAGTAGGGGTGGGAGAGGGTAGTGAAGCTCCCTGGTCACTAGCCTTTCTTTGCACTACCTAGCTCCTGTGCTTTTATGAATGGATTAATGTTATTATCACAGAAGTGGCTTTGTTATGAAAGTGAGCTCTCTCTTGCTCTTACCCTCATGTCATGTGATGCCCTCCACCATGTTATGATGTAGCAAGAAGGCCCTCGCCAGATGTCGGTACCACGCTCTTGGACTTCTCAGTCTCCAGAATTGTGAACTAAATAAACTTCTTTTCTTTATAATTTATACAACCTGTGGTATTGTTATAGCCCCAGAAAATGGACTAAGACATTGGTTAAGTCTTGTTGCTGCCAGCTGGGGGTGGAAGCTGTCTTTGTCTCTGGACTTCACTCATACTACCTATATTACCACCTGCTTCTGCTGAGTGGAAGATAGAAATCAGCTCCCTGCTTGGTCAGTCTACATTACCTGGAAGGGCAATCAGTGCTGTCTGCATCTGCCAGGTAGAAGATGGGATATTAGCTCCCTGCTCAGCTTTGCAGACACCATAGGATAGGGGTGTGTCAGGGCACCACCATCTGCTTCTATGGGATGGGGGTGAGTAGGATGGAAAAGTGTCTCCTTGCTCTGCCACTCTGAAACCATGGGGGTGGTTTGTAGGTTGATGCTTGGCTGGTGTAGGGTGGGCATTATAAAAAAGTGTTTTGTTCTGTTAGGCACCTGGTCCTATGACTAGGAGGAGAAGGCTTTTCATGCATACAGTTGTGTGTGTGTGTGTGTGTGTGCACGCGCACACGTGTGTGTGTTTCTTTCCCACCTGGGATATGTGGGGGGCAATAAGGAAACCCAGAGAACTCACTGAATGCCATTTCTTAAGTCCCAACATCCATAGATAGCTTGCTGCATTCTTTCCACATATGCTTGAGTTTTCCTATGGTTGTTTGTTGTGTTATGTGCAGGGTTTTTAAGTTTTAAGAGGAAAGACTTGGGAGGAATGGGCTATTGCATCTTGGCCCCACCAGAAATTGTTTGATGACTCATTCCATTTAAAATTCTAAATGTCATTGGTCATACATTTTAGTGGAATTCTTTCCAATTTTTATGTTCATGTTTCCTACAATTCTCAGTTTAAGCAGTAAGTGAAAGAAAAACAATTTAAAATGTATTTTAACTTTTAGTTAATGCTGACCTCTGACTGTATCTGCTTTCTTATTGGTTCTTATACAGAGGATTTTACAGGGACAAAAGCAAAAGATAAAAATATACTAATAACACCTTTATTTAACATCATTCTTATGTGAGATTAAAAACTGTATTTAATGCCATATTCTTGTACAACTATGAGTTCTTATTTTTATGAACTATCTTCAGCCATGTGTACAAGAATACTGTCTAGAATAGTTTAACAGTATTATTTATGTGTGTTGACTTAGAAGTAAACGGCAATAACTACTACACATGATTTTATAGCAGAATGGCCTCATTTCTTCTTTTGGTATCATGAATGACTATTATGATGAAATCCACGTCTCGATGGAGTTTTGTGTGCCTTTATTCCATCTTTTGCATTGAGGATGAAGTTTACTAAGTTGGAAGGCATGGTTTTTTCAATTACTGATGGGGACAATTTTCCTCTCATTTCTGATTGGACAAACATCACTAGTTTGGAATGTGCTGGGTTTCTGTAAGCAAAAGAAGAGTTAAAAAAAGATAAGAAATTTTTAGATTTAACTACTGACTTTAAAGGTTTTTGGAGAGCAGGATTCTTATCTTATTCACCATTGACATACTTAAAAATTGTATTTAAAAATATTAAGTGGCTAGAATATTTCTTAAAATCTTGAGTTTTAGGCACCCTTTCCTTTTTGTCATTTTATTGACTTTAAAAAATCTAACAGTAATGTATGCTTATTATGAAAATTTAAACAATATAAATTTTTCATAATTAAAGAAAATTTTCCCTCCCTTATTTCCCTTATCCTGTTTCCCAGAGATAATCACTGTTTATAGTTTTGTTATCTTTTCATGTGACTGTCTCTCTCTCTCTCTCTCTATATATATATACAAAAACAGCATACATATGTACATAAATGAATATGTTCCCCACATATATAGTTTTATTTTTTAATGGAGATATTTTTCTGCAGCTAGTTTTATTTTTATCTTAATAGGATCTTAATAGGATACCATGAACTTCCTTCTGTGTCTGTACATACAATCTACTTAACTGTTTTTCATGGCTACAGACAGTATTTCATATTCTATTTAACAGTCCTTTTATTGACTATCATTTAGGTTGTTTCTCACTTTTGGCTACTGTAAGTAAAGCTGCAGTAAAATATCTTTGTAATATATCCATTTATGCTTTTTTTTTTTTGAGACAGGGTCTTACTCTGTTGCCCAGGCTGGAGTGCAGTGACATGATTCTATTTCACTGCAGCCTCGAACTCCTGAGTTTAAGCGATTCTCCAGCCTCAGTCTTCTGAGTGGCTGCGATTACAGGTGTGCCCAATCATGCCTGGCTAGATTTTAAAATTTTTTTAAAGAGACAGGGTCTCATTATGTTGCCAAGGCCAGTCTCAAGCTCCCGGCCTTAAGTGATCCTCCCACTTCGGCCTCCCAAAATGCTGGGATTACAGGTGTGACCCACCTCACCCAGCCCCATTTACACTTTTATAAATACTTATAATTTCTAGGTCAAAGGTTTGTGCATTAAAGTTTTTGACACGTTAATTCCAAACTGCACTCTAAGTGGTATTTTATATTCTAGCCCATTGATCTTCACACTGGGGTCGGAAAGGGTGAATACTTTTAAGAGAATAAATTTTCAAATCTCTAACTTCCATATGCATTTTTTCCTTAATCAGATCTGTAAATATGTCTCTGATGGAGATGTGAGCTTTTTCTTTGCTATCAGCCTGTTCAAAATCGCCCTTCTCTTGCTTTATACAACAAAGGCATACCTGTTATCCACACTAAATGGTACTATGGTGCTTTACCTTGGTATATAAAAATCTTTGAGATGCTAAAGGCAAAATCTGATTAGTAGCGAGTTGAGAAAAAATTCTTTTCCAAGTCATGCCTTTTTTTTTTTCAGTAAAACTTAAGGACCTAATTGAGTTGTCAGCTGACAGGTCTTTTTTTTTTTTTTCTTTTGAGACAGAGTCTCACTCTGTCACCCAGGCTGGAGTGCCATGGAGTTATCTGGGATCGCTGCAAGCCCCGCCTCCCGGGTTCAAACGATTCTCCTGCTTCAGCCTCCTGAGTAGCTGGGACTACAGGCCTGCACCACCATGCCTGGCTAATTTTTGTATTTTTGGTAGAGACAGGGTTTCACCATGTTGGCCAGGCTGATCGAACTCTTGACCTCAGGTGATCCACCCGCCTCGGCCTCCCAAAGTGCTGGGATTACAGGTGTGAGCCACTGTGCCTGGCCAGGTCTTTTTTTAATGATAAATATTTTTTGATAATAGGTCACTACATAATTTATGGTATATAATTCATAAATTTTTTATATAAAAATAAAATAAAAATTTTTATATAATTCTGAAATTTTATTTTTATTTATTATTAAATCAAAAATTATTTAATTGAATGACAGTGCTGGAATTATACTCTCTCCATTTTAACACAATTTATGTTAATAAATTTTCTTCAATTTTCTTAAAATGAAAGCAGTAGTAGACTTGATATTGAATGCTGTCTTATTTTTCAGTAATATACACCCACAGTTAAATGAAATGAGTGTAATGGTTAAAAGCGTGGACTCAGGAACTAGTCTGCCTTGGTTTGAAACTGAGCTTTGCTATTACCTATATGTAACCTTCAGATAGTTAATCTCTTTGGGCTTCCACTTTCTTTCCTTCCCATTGGGCATAGTCACACTACCTACTTTATGGGGTTACTTTGAAGATAAAATGAGTCAATATATGCAAATTGTTTATAACAGTGCCTAGCACATAGTAAGTGTTATTTCAGTTTTGCTAATAATAAAATATGTGTTTCTAATAACAGTTTGCATTATGTTTAATATTTGTATATAAACATTTTTAATTTTGATCAATATATAATGATAACTTAATCCAGAAGGCATATATATATTTTTAATTGTTAGATAGTATGGTTATAGGAAATAAAACAAATTTTAAAACTTTAAACACGTCAGTTTTACAGGGAATTAGGATGACTACGAAATAATTCAAAGCATAAAATATATTCTGTTAGAATAAAATTATATGAGGGAAAAATAAAAATGTGAGTTCGAGGAAAGGAATGATATAAATTTTCTGACTGTTAAAAGTTGTATTTATTTTGAAATGAATAATTTAATGGTGGGCTTCAAATTATGGTATTTATAATCTACTGGATATGTTTATAAGGATGGTATAACCATTTTTTAAAAAATGTCAATGTTTAGCACATGCTAGGAATTGTATTTTCATGAATGTAATTTACTTTTCATCAGTGTAATCCATATGAAAAATTTTAATGTCAACTTAAAAATGTGCAAGGGAGAATATAGTTTTATAAAATTTTCAAGGAAGACACCATTCCAACAAATAGTGTGAGCGTCCATTTTCTTATACTTTTCTCTATGCAGGGTTTATACTATTTTTACAGTGCCTCAAATGGCTACACCAAGAACAGAGTAGTTCCCTCTTAAGCTCTGTTTCACTTTCTGCAGTTTCATTTACCTAAGGTCAACCTGTTCCAGAAATAAGAAAAATTCATAAGCTTTTAACTGCACATTGTTCTGAGTAATGTGATGAAATCTTACACCATCCTGCTCTGTCCCACCCAGGATGTGAAATCATCCCTTTACCAGTGTATTCAGGCTGTATAGGCCACCCACCCATTAGTCACTTAGTAGCCGTCTTGATTATGAGATTAAAAAAACCATGGTGTATACATAGGGTTTGGTACCACCCAGGGGTTTAGGCATTTACTTGGGGTCATGGAACGCATCTCCATGGATAAATGGGGACTACTGTCCTTACTAGTAGTTTATATGGTCTTAAATCTTTATTTGTGTTTACAATGGCTTTACACACATAAGAAAGCCTTTCTAATATTTACTGGAGTGCACTTCTACATTGACAAGGTGCAAGAAGGGGACTTAGCCTGTGAAGCACACTTTAAGATGTGTAATTTTCCAACCATAGTCCGTGCCAGCAGTTGATTTACTTTGCTGAATTGGAGTAATTACCCTTCATTTGTTTTGTTTTCTCCTGCTATGGAGAATAAAGTCTTGGCCATAGATTCAAAATTGACAAGTGGGTAGAAAGACCACACATTGTTATTATTATTATCGGTATCAACAATCCTATACATTAACATGAATAATTGTGAGGTTTTTTAGTTTTCTAGTTCAGTAGAGGAAATGTTAAGGAATACAGGTCCAAAATTTAATTTCATTTGGGCTTCCTTCACATACATTTTTTTTCTGGTACTGAGACATTTGTATCTGACCAATACATCTGTTTTCATGTGTGAATATCTTTTACTTAATAAAAAATCATTTAGCAAACATTAAAACTTAAGGAACTTGTGAAATGATATACATTGAATTTGAGTATATGCTTTTACAAAATATATATATTTTATGCTGCCATTTTATCCCAAGGCCACCTTTAGGCAGTGACTCATCTCTGATTTCTTCAGCTTTTCTTTTATCTGAATATACTTACTGGATCTCATTTTGCAGGTATCTCCTCTTAGTAGGTAGTCCATTGGGAAGAATTCATTCAAAGTAAAGCATTCATTACTGATAAATGTAAGTGTGTTATAATTCTAGGAAAGTTTATTTTTAATTCACAAAAGTTCCTTAATAATTTACAGAAATGACTCTAATGGAGAAATAGAAAACATCAAGGAAGCTTAACTGCTGGGAAATGTTTATGTGTGTTTGACTGCTCTCAGAAACCTCAGATCATATTTTATAAGGAAGTATCCATTCTGATTATACTTAAAATGAAAATGATTATAAGAAGTTATTTTTAAAATCATATTTAGGGGCAGTTATTTTTCCCCAACAGAATATGCTGGCACATATTTCTACTGATGAGCCAGCAATCTTAAGCTAAATAACAATTGAACTAAAAAAACCTGTTAAAGTAAATAAGTGCAAATAACACTTACTCTTTCATTGGTGAACATACAAAGCCACAAGGATGGTTATAACCACGGATATAATTTGAAGATGAAGGATATGCTGGAAAATCCACACTTTTAGCTAAGAGATTTTAAAAAATTAAAATGAAACCTATTTCACAGAGGAAAAACTATTTCCAACAGCATATTTTTAAAAACATATAGCATTTAAGTTAGTCAATAGCATTAACATTAGTTTTATATATGTGAATGTGTATTTGCACATATGAAACCAAAATTGAGAAAATACCAGTATCAGCACTATTGTCCTCTAAAACTTTTTCCTGCTAGTTATTTCTAAAGATGCTGTCAACTTCTGTATACAAGAAAAATGGTTAAAAGTATCATTGAACTATTTTCTGAGATTTGAAGCAAAAGATAGCTCAAATCTCAGAAAATAGTTAATGCTGATAACTAACTTAAATCTCACTGGTTTTGAGTGAAAACCGTTAACTGGCTTTGGGTGAAAACTATTCTACTAGGGTCCTGGGTTCATAGATTTTGGTGCTAATCATGTTTTCTTTTTTAAATAAAATATTGGAAGTAGTTAGGTGCTCTGTCAATAAAGATACTTTAAAATGCTCCCTTCTGCAATTCCCTGTAGCCAACTTCAAACTCTAACTAAAAATCAGTAGAGTTTATTTTAGAATTATGCAACCCAGTATCTGTATTCTATGTAAATGCAGAGGGGGGTGGTTTATGATTTAATTTATGATAATGTATATACTTTTCTAAAAATATTTTAAAAATATATTTGTTTATTCTCTGCAACTGAATCCTGCTCTTGTCAGAGAAGATGGATTTTCTGATATGATTTTAACATAAGCGATTCAATTCCATGGGAAATACAATGTAAAACACTAACTTAGGAGACTAGAGTTGTTGAATGAATTTTCCATTTTTATCACTTATATCATTATCTTAACAGAGCCTGTAATAGTACTGCCAGAAGTGATGTTATTATAAAAGAATTTTTCCCTGTTTGAAATATGGAAATTATGCTTGTCTTCTTTAAAAAAAAATCTGTTGTAGTCTATAAACAGGTATAGGTCTTTTATGAAGCATATGGTGTGGTAGTTAGCACTTATTTTGGAAAATCAGAAAGATCTGAGTTTTAATTCTGGGTTACCTACTTATTAGCTATGTAACTTACTTTCTTAACTGCTTAATTTCCATGAACTTCAGTTTCCTCACTAGTGAGATAATGCAAGCAAAATTTTTAGCTTAAAGCAAGGTGCAGGGTAGGATAAAGAAAAAAAGAAATGTTAAGAAAACTATGAGTACTGATTGAAAATTCATTCAATGGAAACTTTTAAAAGCAAATTCAGTAGTGATTTGTGCACCACGTGGTTGATTACCTCTAGTTGTTGATTTTAACCTCTACTTCTTTTTTAAGCTTCCCTCTGATCACTAATAATTATACAGAAATGGTCTGCTTTCAAAATGTGGAAAATAACAGATCTATGATCTGTTCAGACAGACTATTTTATGTTGTAGGCAGTGAATACATTATATGTGCCCTCATTTCAAAAATGAGACAACTAAACATATATGAACATTATGAACATCAGCCCTTAGTGGTATGCTGCAGAAAGAGCTAACTGGGTTTGAATGAGTGCTATGACTCAGTCTGGACTCTGAAATGTAGAGTACTAAAGACATCTCGGAGGAACTGAAATCTTCTTGGGAAATAATAATTAACGAAACGTAATTGTCCCTGGTCCCAAGTAGAAATGGTGAAATTAATTCAAATTATAGAGAAAAACAGGCTCTGTGCCACTGTGCTACCAAAGTTCCTTCATCATGAGTTATCTTATCTGAGTCCATAGATTCTTATGGTATGAAATGGTATGTTTTGATCAATAATGCAAGTTAGAAAATGATTACACATTTACATTTTACAGAGTGACATATTTGGGAGTGGGGATAGGGATATATTAAAACCTGCAGTTTCTAAAAGAAATAAAAGCACATTTATGTAAAGAGCCATCTAGTGGAAACTTCTTTAACAGTTTTATCAGTTATTGGATATGTGCATTATAAGCAATTCAAATATGAAATTATATCTAACAATTAATTTTGTTTCTTAGGATTTAAAAAATGTATACCTGAAGTTTTAGTCTACGAGTATCTATCTATACTCAGTGGTACAGGATATATGCTGCAAAAGTCTAAGAGATGTTGTAAACATTGACCATTATATAAATGGCACCTTCAGACTGTAACTAGGCATATCTACATGATACGTCTAATTGTTGATCCCATGAGTAAATTTAAAAAGGAAATAATTAAAATATAATTTCTTTGAAGCTGTGAATAAAGGAAAAACATTTATTAATGGCTCACAGTAATTCCAAGATATGGGCAAAATATTCCAACTTACAACTGATAATGTTCATATTTCCTTCGTAGTGCTTGATGTACACTAAGTCTATAAAGTCTCGAGGGGAAATGAAGCCCATGGCAAAACTTTGTGTAATGGTATGACATATGAATGTGTCCTGCAACAAATCAAACCGTAATGATAACAACCGTTATTTAATATCTATTCTTTTTATTGTTCCCCCTGCAAATTTTATTGCATATGATTGGCCTCTATTTGGAAAAAGCAGGGCTTTGAAATTTTAAGACCTCGTCACCAAATCAGCTTGGATTTTGAGCATTAAAGGAGCATTAAATCTATGAGTGTAGAAAATTCAAGAAGCAATCTTGAGATCATCTACTCTTTCCATTTTTAGATGGAGAAATTGAAGCCTAACAGATTAAATCACATTCACATCTAGAGATAAGTACAGAAATAGAACCCAGGTTTCCTGATTCCCCATACAGTACTATTTCTACTACTACACATAGGCTAAGTAATATATTCTGAAAAATACATTGATTTAGCACCCTGTGGTGTAAGGTCTAAAATTAAAGACCAGTGTTGTATGCTGGTAAAACCAGCATATGGTGAAACCAGGAGGGTCTTGAATGGCCTAACTGCACATTCCTTTCCCTCTTCATTTCTGCAGATAAAATCCCCTAGCCAAACAATCCTCCTTCTCAACAGGACCAGCACAGTTACTATTTATCCCTGTTTAGCGGTTTCAGTTCCCTGTTGGCCCATGGAATCATTCAAGCAAGTCAATCACATTCTTCTGCAGGAACTGGGGCTCACCCTACCCTGTTGACACAAAGGCTGCCTCCCACAGCCCCTAGGTGTTCACCCTGTTCCCATGTTGCCCTGTGTGGCATAGTTTGTTCTCCCTCCTTGGTCTGTGATTAATGATTAATAAACTTCAGTCTACCTCACTTGTCCATTGGTGGGTATTATGTGTTTGGCCACCCCCATAATCCTAGAGTGGGACTCTCTCCCTCACCAGTAGGTTGAAGAGGAGGCAGTTAAGACACATCCTTGACCAGGGATGGTGGCACATGCCTGTAATTCCAGCTACTTGGGAGGCTGAAGTAGGATGATCACTTGAGCCCAAGAGTTTGCAGCTAGAGTGAGCTTTGACCACAACACTGCAATCTAGCCTGGGCAACAGAGTGAGACCCTATCTCTAAAAAGAATGATAATTATAAAAATAAATAAGTAAATAAAACATACTCCTGGAGATGAATACTATAAAGCTTTACAGAAAGGGAAAATAATTCTAATTTAGAATTAGGGGACCAGGTATGAGTCCTGGTTCTACCACATATTGGCTGCATTATCCTTGAATAAGTCACATAATCTCTCTGAATTTGTTTTCAGGTTTTCGGATGTCACGTCTAGTATTCCTTCTATTATAACATATGACTTGCAACAACAATAGAAATATCTGGGCCGGGCGCGGTGGCTCATACCTGTAATCCCAGCACTTTGGGAGGCCGAGGCAGGCTGATCACGAATTCAGGAGATCGAGACTATCCTGGCTAACACGGTGAAACTCTGTCTCTACTAAAAATACAAAAAATTAGCCAGGCGTGGTGGCGGGCACCTGTAGTCCCAGCTACTTGGGAGGCTGAGGCAGGAGAAAGGCGTGAACCTCGGAGGTGGAGCTTGCAGTGACCCGAGATTGCGCCACTGCACTCCAACCTGGGGTGACAGAGCGAGACTCTGTCTCAAAAAAAAAAAAAAAAAAAAAAAAATCTGAAGTGCTAATCAAACTGTATGATTAGTATCATACAAAGATGAATGAAATAGTTAAATTTTTGGATTTTCATTTGTGATACCCAATGATTCTCAAATTGAATGTTCAAATCCCAAGAAGATCATGGACATGTGTTTTTTGTGGATAGGAACTTCCTCTCTACAACATAAAACTGATTTACAAGATGAAGATCAAGGACTTTCTACAAGATGAAACAGATTTACCTTCATGGGCTTTTCTGTAACTCTTCTCCCCTAGATTTTAAGATGAGTTTAATAAAAGTAGGTAAAATTACAGAGTTCTAAATAAATGATAATATGAAGGCAGATATGTGGGATATTTATTTATTTATTTACTTATTTTTGTTTGCTTTGATAAATGAAATGCAGGTTGGAGACTTAAAGAACTAAAGGCCTAGTGATCTGAAATTTTACAAATGTAATCATTTGTGAAAATCATAAAAGTTAGTTTTATTCCATCATTCACATTCTCATCTCTTTTAAATAAAGTTATTATTAGCCAAAAATCTAGGACTTATTTTTAAAAACAGCTTATTGAGTATAATATACATACCATGAATTCACCTATTTTAAGTATATAGTTCAATGAATTTCCCAAAGGAAACTTACTTGTGCAATTTCATCACAATCCAGTTTTAGAAGACTTATCTGATTCCTCTCTCCCTGCATCAATAAGCCCTATTGACTCTATATATCTTTGGGTTCCCTGACTTACCTCCCTCTCCATGTCTACTACTCTTGCACAAGCCACCATGATGTCTCATTTAGATTACTCTCATAGCCTCATAACTGTTTTTGCTGATTTCGTTCTTACCCCCTTATAATCCATGCTCCTTTCAGCAGCTGTCTCTTAAAAGTGTAAATCAAATCAGTCACTTCCTTGCTTAAAACACTATGGCTTCCCACTGAACGTAGAGCAAAACTTCTCCCCCTGACCTTTGAGACTCTTGCAGAATCTGATCCCAGCCTAACCTCTCACCTCTTAACCACTCTTCTCCTTGCTTTTTATGGTCAAACCCCACAGACCTTGTTTATCTCTTGATTAAACACTGCCAAACTCTTTCCACCTCAAGGCCTTTGCATTTGCTTTCCCCTGTGTCTGCTACTCTCTCCCAGATCTTTGCATGTCTATCTCCCTAACCTCCATTTTGTTACCCAGGTTTCTAATGTCTCTCACTCAGGCCTTTCCCAGTTCTCTAGCTATAAATTAGCTTCTCCTGGTTATTGCCTATACTATTATCCTACATAACATTTATTCTTACCAATCCTAGCCTTCATTATCTGGTAAGTTTTAAAAAATTGTTTATTTGTTTATTATGTCTCTTCTGATGAGAATGTAAGTTTTGTGAAGGCAGGAACAATTTCTGTCTTCTTCCCTTACGTGTCCCTAGTGAACTGAAACAGTATGGAGTTCACAATAGTTGCTCAAAAAGTATTTGTGAAGTGTGAAGTATTTGTGAAGTATTTTGTGAAGTATTTGTCAAGTGAATTAATTAGTCAAAAGAACATAAACATCAGTCTGGGAGACTTTGGAACAAAGTCAGGATTCCCCCCAAAACAGATTTCCTAAGATGGAGAAAACACAAACAACTGGAATGGAGAATGAATTTTAATACATTAATGGAAAAGAGGAAAATCATCCCCCCATCCCTCCAGGTGGTTATTTATTTATTTATTTATTTATTTTTGAGATGGAGTTTCACTCTTGTTTGTTTATTTATTTATTTATTTATGTTTGAGATGGAGTTTCACTCTTGTTGCCCAAGCTGGAGTGCGATGGCATGATCCTGGCTCACTGCAGCCTCTGCCTCCTGGGTTCAAGCAATTCCCCTGCCTCAGCTTCCCAAGTAGCTGGGGTCACAGGCGCATGCCACCACGCCTGGGTAATTTTTTGTATTTTTAGTAGAATCGGGGTCACCATGTTAGCCAGGCTGGTCTCAAACTCCTGACCTCAGGTGATCTACCTGCCTCTGCTTCCCAAAATTCTGGGATTACAGGTGTGAGCCACTGCACTCAGCCCCAGGTGGTTATTTTTATAATGGTCTTAATAAATAAATGAGATATCTATAGTGTGCTGGACCAAAGTTTGGAATCACTTATCCCATTTCTTCATCCTTGTTTCTACTTGTGATATGGTTTGAATTTGTGTCCCTGCCCAAATATCATGTTGAATTGGAGGATCAGCCTGGTGGGAGGTGATTGGATCATGGGGCAGACTTCCCAATTGCTGTTCTCATGATAGTGAGTGAGTTCTCATGAGATTTGATGGTTTAAAAGTGTGTGGTACCTCCCCCTTAGTTCCCTCTCTCTCCTTTTCTGCCATGGTAACAGGAGAGTTACCTGTTACCTCATGCCAAGGTGTTCCCCTTCACCTTCTGCCATGATTGTAAATTTCCTGAGGCCTCCCAGTCATGCTTCCTGTGAAGCCTATAGAACTGTGAGTCAATTAAACATTTTTTCTTCATAAATTACCCAGTCTCAGGTAGTTCTTTATAGCAGTGTGAAAACAGACTAATGCAACCTCTTTTTACCATGTATCATTATTCCTGTTATTTCATTCATTTTTTTCTCCTCCTGAGCTTTCATTCTGCCCTTACCTCATACTATCCTTTCTTCTGTTTCTCTCTAAACCATACTTGCCTCTCAAATTCTCTCTCCTCTCAACTTTCTACTCCAATTACCTTTATTTTTGTTTTCTCTTTGTTTTTATTCTCTCTCTTTCTATTTAACTGAGATAATGTATTTGAAAGTGTTCCTAAACTTCAATCTTCTATATAATGTTATTTCCCTACTTTATCTTTACTAATGTGGTTTGGCTCTGTGTCCCCACCCAAATCCCACCTTGAATTGTAATCCCCACATGTCAAGGGCAGGACCAGGTGGAGATAATTGGATCATGGGGGTGGTTTCCCCCATGCTGTTCTCCTGCTGCCCAGTGAAGAAGGTGCCTGCTTCTCCTTTCCCTTCTGCCATGAGTATAAGTTTCCTGAGACCTCCCCACCAATGCGGAACTGTGTGTCAATTAAACCTCTTTCCTTTATAAATTACCCGGTCTTGGGTATTTCTTCATAGCAGTATGAGAACGGACTCATACACCTACTCTTAAAAATTATATGCCGTTTGTTCTTTAAGTCCTTATGGTATGTGTCTGCATTGTTCCTGTTCTCGTGATAGTGAGTGAGTTCTCACGAGGTCTGGTGGTTTAAAAATGTGTGGCATCTCCCCCTTTGCTTCCTCTCTCTCCTGCCCTGCCATGGTAAAATGTGCTTACTTCCCCTTCGCCTTCTGCCATGATTGTAAGTTTCCTAATATCTAATGTAATATGACTAAAATAAGTCTACAGACTTCCCATCAATAAGGCATACTTAACCTTTGTTTTCCATGTACTGGAGGTGAATCCCTGAGTTGTGTTCCCTTATAACAAATGGCACGCATTCCAGGAAAGCTTACCAGATTCAAAATGTAATATGCATTGACAAGCAGAATAAAGCTAATTGGAATTAAACTCTTGGAAAGTAAGGAAGTTTTAAAGCTTTTATAAAGACTTCAAGTCAATTTGAAACTATAAAATACTGTGTCTACATAACATAGTTTTAATCAACTCACTAAGGTATAAACTAAAAATATATTAATGTTCTAAAAGTCCACTATTAAACAACAAATTACCGAATCAATCCTGTGTACCATATCGTACACTTGCAATGATTTATCCCATGTAACTCTGTCTCCAGTTTGGTAGAGGAAATCAGATAGTTTAGCTGCTGATTCTGGAATTATCCCTTCAACACGATATCTACAGTTAACAAAATAAAGGAAATTCAAAGCTTAAAAAGTTTAGTCTAAGCTGAAAATATAATACTATCAAAGCATAAAGGTAGGCTAATTTAGCAAACAGCAGTGAAGAAAACTTGAAGGTACTATCAGCAATTCAATACATTAATATTCAATTGGAAGTAGCAAGGTTTATTTAAATATGCATTGCAATAAATACATTATTTCAAAATTCATTTTTCTATAAGTAGGCTATTAGTAATTAAGTTTTTGGGGAGTCAAAAGTTATAATGGGATTTTTGACTGCACGGTGGGTTGGCACCCCTAACTCCCACATTGTTCAAGGGTCAACTGTAAAGTTTTATTGAAACACAGCCACACTCATTCATTTATGTGTTAACTCTGGGTGCTCTTGTGCTATAATGACAGAATTGAGTAGTTGCAAGAGACCATATGGGTTGCAAAGCCTAAAGTATTTACTGTCTGTCCCTCTACTGAAAAACTTTGCCAAGCCCTGATTTAGGGTGTCCACTCAGTGGCTAATCTTTCATTTTCCAGTCACTTTGTAAAGGAAAGAAAAGTACAAATTACAGTTATATTATATGGCTGTAAGGCAGAAATAATTTTTTTGTTGGTAACAATTAGAAGGCTAATAGCTGCATAAAACTAATAGCAACATAGAAACAAAGAGGACCAGCCAGAAGTTTAACAGAGAGAAGCAGGGAAACATACAGCTAAAGTGGCCCACTAAGAGCACATTCATCTCTGGGGTCTGGAAGGCTGTGTTTATGCACCGGCTCTGCCTACTCAGTACCAATCAGAGCAAGATGTAGTGCAGACTTGTAAGTATTCCCCAAGCCACGTTCAGATTGATTAGCAAAGAGCTGATGCCTTACTGACTCAGGGACATAAGTATAGTACAACCTGTGATGCATCACTGACTGGAAAATAATCTATTCTATCCACTTTAAAATAAAATATACTCATAGCTGGGTCTGGAAGACTGTGTATGCTGAAGGCTGCACCCTCTGAGAAGTGACTGGTGACAAAACTTCCAAGCTACCAGTCCCTGGCTAAATCCAGAGTAAAACCACAAAACTCCCTGAATTACGAAAGCAGTCTTCAATCCACATACATATTTGACAGTAGAGGGTAAAAATTACCACGAAATGGCTTATGTTGACCAAGGAGTGATCCCTAGGAAGCCAGGCTAAAAGATAACCACAAGTAAAAAGTCAGAGCAGAGATATTAGAGGCTAGGGACTGGGGGGGAAATAGACTTCACAGAATTAGTCCAGCCATATCACCAAACAGATAAACAAATGACCACACAAATAACCACAAACCCAGGATGGGTGGATGGAGTCCGTATCCAGAGTTGCTACAATATTTTACCTAAAACATGGTTTTCAACAAAAAACTGTGAGTCATGCAAAGAAATATGAAAAGTGTGACCTATACTTAGGAAAAACAGCAAGAAGGAGAAACTATGTTTTAGGGGGCCTTATCATATAAAGATGTTGGAATTATCATGGAAAAAATTTGGACGGGTGCAGTGGCTCACTCCTGTAATCCCAGCACTTTGGGAGGGCGAGGCAGGCAGATCGCGAGGTCAAGAGATCGAGACCAACCCAGCCAACATGGTGAAACCCTGTCTCTACTAAAAATACCAGAATTAGCTGGGCGTGGTGGTGTGCACCTGTAGTCCCAGCTATTCAGGAGGCCGAGGTGGAAGGACTGCTTGAGCCCAGGAGGTAGAGGTTGCAGTGAGCCGAGATTGTGCCACTGCACTCCAGCCTGGTGACAGAGTGAGACCCTGTCTCAAAAAAATAAAATAAAATGAAGAAATAAACTTTACTTGTTAGTGGTTCATTTAATGTCCACATGAAGGGTTTAAAATTCCATAAAATATTACTGTTAGTAAGAAAATATCAATCTGTTTTTATAGTAATTATTTCTTGAAGTGAAAATTTCCTATTTTAGTGAATTAGCAATTAGAAGAGATTTTTTATCTGATTGTCATCAGATTTGAAAATAGAAGATTAGATGGTATCTGATTGCTGTATTTTATTATTATCACATTTCAGCCTAGTGACTTAATAATTTCTATTTATTACTATAAAATAATTTATTATAGCTAATGAAGCAGCACTGAAATTGCAGATACATCAATGGCATTGAATTTAAAACAGTAATTGTAAATAGAAGATTGTACTCACAGATTTCCATGGAATTTTCTAGAAGCCTTACTGGAAACAGTTATCTTTTTCTCAAAGGGGAATAAAAATCCACAAATAATTAGCTGGCAAATGCAGGAAAAATGAAAATGAAAAACTAACAAAAGTAAAAAAACTTTTTTTTCTGGTTTGTAAAAGAAAAAATATATATATATATTTTTCAGAGATAGGGTCTCACTGTGTTGCCCAGTCTGTAGTACAGTGGCTATTCATAGTGCATGACAGCCTCAAACTCCTGTGCTCAAGCAGTCCTCCTGTCTCAGCCTCCTGAGTAGCTGGGACTATAGGTGCACACCACTGCACCTGGCACAGAAAATATTTTTTTTTAAAAGTCTTTACAATGAATTGTTTCTTACTTAAAAACTCTTGAAACATAATTTAACTTATTTTCTTACTGAAGTTTTAACCACTTTCCAGCCTGATGTATCTCGATTATAACCTAAAACTTCTTGGGCAGTTTGTTGGGCAATTGCCTTGTAGTCCATCTGTCTGCAAAGTTTTAAAAACAAACAACTGGTAAGAATGTAATCATATAAAAACTTAAAAAGTGCTATCTTACATTTTATTATTTCTATAGTGCCTGTCACATAGAAATGAACATAATTTCTTGATGAATGCATATATGCATGAACTGCTGTCTCCTTAGAGTCTTTCAAATGAGAAACTGTGGTACAGTAGAAAAATCTAGACTTTGGAATCAGAAACCTGGGTCATATCTTGTCTCTGCCACCTATTGTGTGAAGCATGTTACTTAATATTTCTGTTTTTCCATTTTTCTCAAGGTATACAATATCTGTCATGTAGAATTAGCGTGAGGATTAAATGAGATGATATGCTTAAGGTTCTATCCTGTGCCTGGCATACGATAGTCATTCAATAAGTAATTTTTTTTTTTTTTAATAATTTTAATTTCTAACAGTTTAATCATGCATCCTTTGTCTTGTGAAGCATCATGAGCTGTTGGTTATGTGCTCTTGAGGATTAATCTTTTTAAAGTGAGTAGCAGTGGCACTACATGATCTGACCCCTGGCTTCCTCTTCAAATATACCTCCTACCAGTCTTCTTCTTGTCCACTTAGCTCCAAACATTTGATCTCCTGGCTGTTCCTCAAATACAATAAAGCAATTTCTGACTTCAGGTTCTTTGTACTTGCTGTTCCTTCTGCTTGTCACTTTCTTCTGCAATGTGTTCATATAACTGTTTCATAGGTATCTTTGCTTAAATGTCACCTCCTCAGATAGGATCAAGTTTAAATTAACTCAATTTAAACACATTGAACCCTACTTGAAGTTAGAAACTGCAATGGACTGAATGTTTATATCTCCCTAAAATGCATATGTTGAAATCCTAACTCCCAGGGTGATATTAGGAGATGATTAGGTCATGAGGGCAAAGCCCTTATGAATGGGATTAGTGCCCTCACAAAAGAGACCCCAGGGAGCTCACTGGCCCCTTCTGCCATGTGAGGACACTGCCAGAAGTTAGCAGTCTGCAACCAGAAGAGGGCCCTCACCAGAACCTAACCATGCTGGCATCCAGATCTCAGACTTCCAGGATCCAGAACTCAGAATTAAATTTATTGTTTACAAGTCATTCAGTCTTTGGTAATTTCTTATGGCAGCCCAAAAGGACTGAGACAGGCACTGTGGTAGGTGTAGCAACAACCTTTGAGTAAGAGACTAGACATAACTATTTCTGCTGTGAATGAGTTCCGGAAGCTGCAGTCTCACTGGTCCTTTGGCTCAACATCCAGCTTTCAGTTAGGGGAAGCTGGCAGGTAAGGTGAAAACAGAACTGGATTCAAATCCTGACTTTGTCACTTAGTACCAGCTATATTATTTTGGATAAATTGTTTAACCTTTGAACTTCAACTTCCATATCTATAGAATGGGGATAATAATATCTATCTCACTGAATCATTATAAGGATTAATTGAGTTAATATATGTAAAAATGCTTGAAACAGTGTGGAGCCCTATACCAGGTTATCAAAATGGTTAGTTTCTCTTTAAAAAAATGGACACATGTAAATCCATCATTTAAAAAACTCTCCAAAGATCCGCCTCCTTAAGCACTTAAATAAACCTTAAAGTTTAATTATTGGAACATTTCTTCCTTAGCTCTCACTTAAAACT
Organism: Hylobates moloch; assembly: GCF_009828535.3. Taxonomy (NCBI): domain Eukaryota; kingdom Metazoa; phylum Chordata; class Mammalia; order Primates; family Hylobatidae; genus Hylobates; species Hylobates moloch. The sequence continues at coordinate 25,240,549 of NW_026652280.1, read as the reverse complement.
CTTCAGGTTGGATCATAAATCTATTTTCTTATTTAATTCTTCAGCAAGGCACAACAGGTAGTTGATAGTCTCTATATTTGAAAAGTTTTAGTAAACCATTATTATAACCTCCTCTTTCCTAGCAGAGTCCTGGTTTCTTTACCTTTCCTGACAGATCTAATGCAGAATTTTATTAACTACTGGGGCTCCTCTCCAAATCCTTGTGGAAATCTCCATATCTCTTAACCTGTGAGGAAACAAGGCAGAAGCAGAATTATTTTGATCCATGAATTAGGTCAATATATTTGATAATTTCCTTTATATCTTCTCAATGTCCTTTATCTATACTTTGTCTTCATTAGGAAACATTTGCTACATATAGGCCCCAAGATGAAAGAAAAAGATAGTACAAAAAACTTTAAAAGATACTGTTTATAAAAAGAATCTTTAAGAAACTATTTTAAAGAAATTCAGTTTAAAAAGACATTTAGGTGGAACGTGGATACAAAAATCTAACTTTTTAAGCTCACGTCATTAGCAATCCTTGTTTAATCCCTGACCAGGGCTCGTCTTAGCATATAAAACACCATTCTTGATTTCCTATTAGGAACCTACTTGATATTAATTGATCTAGAGACTTTGAAGATTATTGGGACATACCACTAGCAGGGTATGTCTTATTTTCAAGTCACCAACTATTACTGGCGCAATAGACCTGTATTTAATTTAACCACTAAACTGAACGTTATAGCTTCCGGACCTTTTCATTTGCTAAGAGAAAAGGGAAAGTAAAATTTAGTAGGCTACAAAGGGTAAAAAGAAGAAAGCGCAAACAGGAAGACTACAATTGTATTACCTGGTGATGGAACGTCGGATGAGCTGGAACATACTCAGATGGAGTCATGGTGAAGGATATCTTCACTCATAGGGTCAGTGGAAAATAAACATAAACCAACATTGGGATGGCCTCTTTTTTGGATACACCAATTGATTGAAACTGGATTCTTTCCAGACTTGAAGACAGGTTCACACATGTTAGTGGGTCTTTACATCTGTTTGTATAATGTCCCTCTTTCTGGGCTGCCTGACTGGGTCCCCAATCCGTGCTGGGTCACTAACATTCTTCCCTGGGAATCAAGGCTTCCTAGGAGTTTGTTAAATCCCATCCCTGGCTAAACTCGGGTCTCCAATCTCCCATCTGCTTTGTGTGTGAGAGGCTCCGGGGTGTGATAGGAAAGGCACTGAAGAGGGAGTGAAAGAAATGGTGAGGGGGACTGCCTACTAGCTGAGACGATGTCTTATTTTTGGCGGGGGATGCTCTGGAAGTGGGGAGGCTGAACTCACTTGGTAAAACTGGAGCTGTGGGGCCGACTCTCAGCGACCGGAACGACAGCCGCCAGCGCCCTTAAGTCTCCCTCCCCAGCCAGTCCCCTCCCGCAGACCCCGGGGCCTGCCGAAGGGAGATCGGCCAGTTCCCGCGCAAACTGGCCGAGAATAGCTGTGACGGAGGTTGGGAGGGCGTGGGGGGCAGCGACTTGGATGCAGCCCACATCCCCCCACTCCCAGCCCCAGAAAGGAGAGAGAAACAGTACCTCCCAGCAGAGGTCGCGACCTAACGCTCCACGGCATCCTCTCCTCTTCGGCCGCTCCCTCGCCTCCGCTCGCGCCCGGCACCCCACTGCCGCGCATGCGCACCGCAGGCCGGCGCCATGTTGGGGCGGTTTGAAAGCGAGCGCGGGCGTCGAGCTCCGCTGTGACGGCGGAGGAAGCTGCGAGTGAGCCGAGCCTGAGTCGGGGCGGTGTCCGGGTTGGGGATGCTTTGCGGTGTCCGGGTTGGGGATGCTTTGCGGTGTCCGGGTTGGGGATGCTTTGCGGTGTCCGGGTTGGGGATGCTTTGCGGTGTCTCGCGTTGGGTAACAGGCCTGAGCTTTCGGGGGAGAGCTGTGGAAGTGTGCGGTTTTTTTGTTTTCCTTTATTTTTATTTTGGGGCCTTAGGGGTGAGTGAGGCCGGAAAGGAGAGTGTCTTTTCGAGGGTTGTCCCATGCTGTGACAGCCGAGAAAAGGCGAAAGGAGAGTGGCGAGGAAAGAGGAGGAGACCTCTCCTGAGGCTCGGAGGGCACTTGTGGAGACTCTGTGGAAGGAAGAACACTGTAGGGGGAGTGCCCCTTGGGCGAGGGAAGGTCGCGGGACGTGGCGGAGGGGGCTGACACGGGCGTCTGGGTGGCTACGGGAAGGGGCTTGCGCTCTGGGGCTGTAGCTTCCGAACACTTCTCCTTCAGTCCATTGCGGCGCTCGCCCTGGCTGCTGAATAAATGGTTTCGAAGTGAAAAGCATCTCACTGAAGAACTTGTCTATGTCTGTGACTGACGGGCGGTGGAACACCAAAGGGAGGGTGTCGCCTGATTGGGTCTGGAAAAGTTGGAATTCAGGGCGCCCCGGGTAGGGGAAAGATGCGCAGCGCTGGGGGCGGGCGACCTTCGCTGGCCGGTCGATGGGTTCCTGGTTTTCTGCTGCCGAGTAAACAAACGTTCCTTTTCCTAACTTAGCAGTCACAGAGCTATTTCCAAGAGTTGTTCTTAATTTCCTGTGCGATATTCCCATTGGCTATTTAACGTTGAACGTTCTGTTTTTGAATCAAAGGTAGTTAAAATTTCTTGTCAATAAGTTTTAACATTCTGTTCTTCCGCATGATGGATTTTCTTTTGGAGATTTGAACTGAAGCCTGTACGGAGGAAATGGTAAGATATATGGGATTTGCATGAGATATGTGGGGTTCAAAATAATCCTGTGGCTGAAGTGGGGAGAAGTGGGTGGGTCCATACCCACTTCAGCTACAATTGGGGTGTGTTCAGTGATTGTTGGAAGCAGAATGATGAGTACATAGGGGTTTATTGAACGATTCTACTTTTGTATACTCTTTGGGGAAAAGTTGGAAAACTTTTCAAAATAAAACTTAAATTGTGCATTTTCTTTTTGTCTGTCCTGTGAGTTGAAATAACTAGTAAATGTTATCACCCACTTACGGAGACCAATACAACAGCTTTCTCTTTCAAGGTTTTGTAAAATAAAATCAGTAGCCTGTTCGGCATTCAAAGAAAACATTTGGTCAGGCTTATCCAAACAAATTTACTTGAGTGAATTTAAACTTCTTTAAATAAAAGGGATACGAAAAAGGTAAAGCTGGCTTAGTTTAGCCATTCGTCAGAGATATAGCAGTATTACAGCATTCAGATAAATCAGTGAGACGAAACAACTGTTACCTTATGTTCTGCCATTTGCACTGACCACAGTCAGATCTCTTGTAATGGCCATTGCATGCTCTAACGCTGTGGTAGCAGGATGTTTTACTTTGTCTCTTAATTAGAAAACTTTCGATGTTTTAAAGCCAAATTTAATAGTTACTAAGATTACATTAAAAGTTGTTATAACAAATATTTCTAAAATTATAGCCAAAAATTAAACATTATAACATCATAGCATGTGTTAAGTCCTCAACATTAATACTTTTTTAGTATAGGAAATCCATTGATTTAATTTTAAAAAGAATGTCATCATGGACTGAATTAGTGCCGGTTCGTTCTGTGATTTCTTAGGTTTTCAAATATATATCCTGTTACTGTACTGAGGTGGACAGAGATTCTCTCAATTTTAATAATGGGAAAACAGTAAGAAGAACACATTGAGTTGATTTTCACATTATTTAAGCTTCCTTTAAAAGAGGTGAGCTGAATCCATTTAACATAAGAATTGAAAATAGGGAGGGTGGTACGAAAAACGAAGGTCAGGAAATGATTTAACTATTTTAGGAAAAGTGTATATTGCTAGCTCATTCCAGAATAAGACCTGCAGTTTATTTACAGTTAAATGTTGTAAATGTACTAGCATTTATAACATTGAAAGTGAATATTCTCCATTGTTCCTTCTTTTGAATACTTCATTTGATGGCTTTAAAAAATTTATTGAGCGCTATTATCTGCAGCACATGGTAGTAGGCTTATGATTTGAAAAATATGATGTATAGGGGAATATTAGGTATTGTGATGTCATAGAATATATCACCATAAGAGAAAAGACTGTGCATAAGTAGTTTTTAGGACTTTTTAAGAAGTGAGTACTCTTTCCTTGGTATTTTCCATGTATATTCTCAGGTAATTTTTGTATACATACTTCCAGGCACATAGTAGGTACTCAAAAAATGTTTTCTAAATCATTGATGAAGGAATTCACAATAATAAAGATAACAAAAATGTACAATTCCTATCAAGGAGTGTCTGTTATAGATAATGGATTTTATTATTTAAAGAAAATTATAAAAGGTTTACATATTTAGTAATTTTGTTTGTATATGGTCACTATTTTAATTGGCTTCTTGACATTTCGTTTTTGTATTCCAGTTGTTTTTAAGGGAAATGAATAGAAATAATCCACTTTGAAGAAGCCATGGCAAAATCAAAGACAAAACATAGACTTTGTTCTCAGGAATCTTCAGTATCTGCGCTGCTGGCAAGCTGCAGCCTGAGTGGTAGTAATTCCTCTAATTCTGATGGCTCGTTTCACTATAAAGATAAGCTGTACAGATCTGCTTCTCAAGCTCTACAGGCTTATATTGATGATTTTGATCTAAGCCAAATATATCCTGGTGCAAGCACTGGAAAAATTAACATTGATGAGGATTTTGCTAATACGTCACAGTTCTGCAACTATATTTACAAACCAAACAATGGTATGCTTTTATTGTTTGTTTTCTTTATGTTCAGATGTTTTGAAGCATTTGAGAGATGTACCGTAGTATTATAAAGTTTGACATTATTTTTGTTATTTTGGAGTAAAAATAACTTAGAATATTGAGATCTGGGTGTTTTTGTAAAATGATTATATAATTCTCTGTGGAACAGTAATATTTACAAGATGTTAAGAGTTTGTCCATAATAAACCTTCCTTGAAGACAAGTTTGGAAAATGCAGTTGTTGATAAGTCAATTACTATTTTACTGAACACTTGCATAATGACCCTAGAATAGAAAAAGTTTGTATTCAGTTCTTGGAGGGATGTGGTCAATATATTCTGGAAGAAAAGAATGAGAACAGCTGTTCTTTATGTATAATCCATGCCATTGCAGGGTTTGTAGGTGAGAAAACAAGTTATTTTTCCACCTGGTTTAATAGCGTATTTTTTTCTGTGCTGCAACCAGTATTGAGTGACCAATGTTACTGTGATTATATTAGTGTATCAGATATGTCTAGATGAAAAAAGTTGAAGAAACAGTAAATTAGAGAACACAGGAAAGTTCAGGAAATTGGAGAGAAACATGTAGAAATTAACACAGAATGAAGAATCGTGAGAAAAAAAGCACATCCTATTTTATCCACCTATACCTTTTAATGCTTTTAATCAAAGCTTTAGTGAGGATAAGGGGAAAGCAGCAAAATGCCTCTTAAATTATTAATTCTCATTTACTGTTAGATATTATAAAATATTTGCATGTAATAAACAAAACTGTTCTTTGTTTTTCAGCTTTTGAAAACCTCGATCACAAAAAGCACTCAAACTTCATATCCTGTAGAAGACAGACTATTAATGACATAGACTCCATGAGCCTGACAACTGATGATCTATTAAGACTTCCAGCAGATGGATCATTTTCTTGTGCTTATGTTGGACGGAGTCACCGAACGAGCAAGAAAAGCAAGAAATGCCATGAAAGACTGGGTTCATTGGACATTGAGAAGAATCCAAATTTTCAAGGACCCTACACTCCCATGGGCAAGGATAACTTTGTTACTCCTGTTATACGCACAAATATAAATGGAAAGCAATGTGGTAGGCTAAAAAACCCAAAACTTATTAATAGGACTAATAATTGCATTTCTGAATCATCTTCGTCTTTTCCCAAGAAATCGTCTTTCAAGGACAGTTCAGAACACAGTCTTGAAAAGAATTATCCAAGATGGCTCACTAGCCAGAAATCTGACCTTAATGTTTCAGGGATAACTAGTATACCTGATTTCAAATACCCAGTCTGGCTCCACAATCAAGACTTGCTACCTGATGCAAATAGTCAAAGGGTTTATCAAATATTTAAAGATGATCAGTGTTCCCCTAGACATAGTCATCAGGCACAAGGAACTTCTCGGCTTATGAATAAATTAGATTGTTTTGAATATGCTTTTGAACCTTCAAACTTTTCAAATTCCTTGAGTGATGATAAAGAATTAGTTAATGAATACAAATGTGATTTTGAACATAGCCAATGTCAATGTGAGAATCCACTTCTCCCAGGACAATCCACCAAGCCATTCAGTGGTAATACTTTGTTTATTGCTTATTTATTTTTCTTCTTTTTAAACCAGAAGAAGTGCTGTAAAGTTGATGTGATATCTGGGAGCTTTTATGTTTTGTTTTCATGTAATACATCTTTTTAGAATGCTTATAATCTTCACATACAGCATTTTGTAACTAGAAAATGTCTTTTCTCCCATTTTTTTCTTTGCTTGAAACGTCACATTTTAACATAATTTGCTGTTATAGATGAATGTACATTCCAAATGATCAGAACTCTTGTTGACTTTGTGAGATTTTGCTATGCTTCACATTAATTTTTTTCTTCAAGGATTAATAGTCATCTTTTACAATTAGGTGACAAAATTGAATTGCTTATCTTGAAGGCCAAGAGAAATCTAGAGCAGTGTACTGAAGAATTACCAAAGTCCATGAAAAAGGATGACAGTCCTTGCTCATTAGATAAACTTGAGGCAGAAAGATCATGGGAAAATATTCCTGTTACTTTGTAAGTAAGTGACAATGGAAAAACTGTTTTGTTTTCCAAATGAAAAATGTCATGTGAATATCTGATTTATATTTAAACGAACAGTAATTAATATTGTAATTCCATAGAACATAGCTTTGTGTTACTTGCTTTAAATTGAATTTTTCATTTATTACCACAAGGTGGTATAATGGTTCATAACCTTAGGTACTTTATATAACGTTGGTCTTTGTTACATGCTCATTTTGTTTCATTATAAAATATTGATAAGTGTCTTATTAGGAGGGATTAGAACCAGAAACAATTATTTTGCAGAGCAGTGTTATGAAATTCTTGTTATTTTCTTCTGACTTAAAGCTTTTCGTGTGTTCCTCTATAGTCTCTCCATATAATGGAGTTATAAATTTCTTTTTCTTTTCTTTTTTTTTGAGATGAAGTCTTGCTCTGTCACCCAGGCTGGAGTGCAGTGGCACCATCTCGGCTCACTGCAACCTCCGCCTCCTGGGTTCAAGCCATTCTCCTGCCCTTCTGCCTCAGCCACCCCAGTAGGTGGGATTACAGGCCTGCACCACCATGCCCAGCTAATTTTTGTATTTTTAGTAGAGATGGGGTTTTACAACGTTGGCCAGGCTGGTCTCTAACTCCTGACCTCATGATCCGCCCGCCTTGGCCTCCCAAAGTGCTGGGATTACAGGCTTGAGACACTGTGCCCGGCCTGGAGTTACAAATTTCTTATCATTTGCTTTTTACTTTCCCTTTTAGTTGTTGTTTTCCTTAAATGATGGTACATTTTTTATTATCAGAAATGCATTATTGCTAACCCCATATCATGCCTTAGGCTTTGATAATTTATTATCTTTAGTTGTTTAAACTTTCATTGTTATAGAGAGAGTCTATTAGTTCCTGGATTCTTTTTTTTTTCATTCTCAGTTGATTGTCTTTTTTCAGAATGTAGACATTGACTATAATTCCAATTTAGAAGCCTACGTCTGCCATTTTCTTGCTGTATTGCCTTGTACAATTTACTTGACTTCTCTAAACTTTAAAGATGGAGAAATAATGTCTGCTTCAGGGTTATTGTGAGGATTAATTTGACTAGAAAATGAAAATGAAGTTTCTGACCTAGGATGAGCTCTGTTATAAATTTTAGTAGTGATGATGATTATCTGGAATATTTTATTTTCTTCTTTTAGCTTCATTTCTCCATATATATTTCATATATATATGTTGAGATATATATACATATATATTTTTAAACATATATATATTTATCAACTTGGGTTGATAATGAGTTCACGTAATGCTTAACTTCTCTTATCCTTCTTGTTTCCTAGTTGCTTATTTTATCACTCGTTCTGTGTATTATTAATAAAGTATCATAGCTGCAATACTTTGATTTTAATTGGAACCAAAATGGGCAAGCAAGTAGTATCAGAGGTGCTTAAAATTTTTGAATGCACTTAATGTATTTTATTATTTGATAATGTAACTTCTGGCTTGTATAATTAATATTATCAATAGTTTGGCTCAGTACCTTGCATATAGTAATTCGTTTTTGGAAGACTGAATTTATATTGTGATGGGAATGTTTGTAGATAAAACTAAGGATGAATTGCTGAGAAGGAATAGATCTCAGTTAGAGATTGAGAAATTATTATCAACCTGTCATCAAAAACAAAATTGAATAGGAAGTACTCAAGGTAGTATTTTAAGTGGTAGAGCAAAACCACAATCAGATCATTGCTTTTTTAAAGAAACTTTTTATTATGGAAAAGCTCAAATAAATTACAAAAGTAGAATAGCATAATGAACCTCTATGTACTCTTCACCCATCTTCAACAATCTGGTAAATGTTTTTTAATAACAGATGGGTGGCTCTACAAAGTGTTAGCAAAGAATAGGGGAAAGGACTGCCTGATAGTATGAAAGAGCTTGTGAATTAGAAATCAAATATGTCAATAAAGAAGCATGCTTATTAAGAAAAAAATCAGCATTCTGTAAATGTTAAAAAAAGATTCTTAGATATCTGAGTTCTTGAGTTAGAAACATACCTCATAGTGATGTAAGAATAAGAGAGAAATAGGTTGAATTCATTTTTGTGATTAATAGAATTTGATTCTCGGAACATTCTTATTTTTGCTGGGGATACCCTTTCCTCTACTATCCTGTGAATATCAGGAAAGAAATGGGTATTTATTAAATGTACTAGGTACATAGAAAATTAATTCAGTTTATGCAATATGTCTGTGAGATAGATGGGACTACAAATGTTGGAACTGAAATTCAGATAAATTACTTAAGGTCATACAGTGAGTGGGACTGAGATTGCATGCAGGAATGTTAGTTTCAGAATTCTTTTCCCAGAATAATCTGTCCTTTATGTTGATACCAGTTATAAAGGGGAAGTCTGTTCTGTTGCCTTCAAGTAGGAGAACATTTAACCGCCATTCTAGTAAAAACTTTTAAGAGTTCATGGGATTGTTGATTATTAGATGGTAACAATCTTTAATTGGAAAAATGTACTGTTTATTTCAAACAAGGTGAGCTTTTGGAGCATAGTCTGTAGTTCAGGCCTTGTTTAGCGGAATGCTAGTGTCTTCAGTTTCTTCATAGTGTTTTCTTAAAGCTTGAAGACAGAAGCAGGGAGATAAGAAGGGGTTGGATTCTGGTATCAGTTTAGGGAGAAGATAAGGGAATTACCATACAACGTTAATATGAATCATATCCATGATGATTATTTCTTGGTGACTACTTGTATTTAAATGAGAATTCTTAAATTATATACTGTTTACTTTTTAGAAATTGGGAACTTAATTGCTATCTTGCATCCTTTAAATCCTGTTTAGCAAATCTCCTGTTCCCGTTAACTCTGATGATAGTCCTCAACAAACTTCAAGGGCAAAGAGTGCTAAAGGGGTTCTTGAAGACTTTCTAAATGATGATAATCAGGTGGGTGAAATTAAAAGTTTTAAAACTTATTAAAAGATTTATGAATAATATGTAGATACTAATTTTTAAGTTACTTAGATAATTTAAAGCAAAAAAGACTCATCTCCTCTCAAATACACATCATTCCTTCCAGAATTATTGATTATGTTATTTTTTATAATATTTTAAATTTTTAGATTAACACATAATAATCATACATATCTATGGGATACATGGTGATGTGATACACCATGAATATACAGTGATCAAATCAGGGTAATTTGCATACCATCATCTCAAATATTTATCATTTCTTTGTGTTGGGAACATTGAAAATCCTCTCTTTAAGGTATTTGGAAATATATAATAATTTATTGTTAGTTATAGTCAGCTGATACTGCTTTAGAACACTAGGACTTATTTTTTCTATCTAGCTATAATTTTTTTTATCCTTAAACCAATCTCTCCCTATTCCTTACCTCCCTCGTACCTTTCCCAGTCTCCAGTAACCACTATTCTACTCTATTTCTATGAGATCAGCTAGTAAGCTTTCCCATATAAGTGAGAACTATGATATTTATCTTTCTGCTCCTAGCTTATTTTACCTAACATAATGTCTTCCAGAGTCATACATTTTGTCACAAATGACAGGATTTCTTTCTTTTTGAAGGCTGAACAATATTCTGTTGTCTATATATGTCACATTTTCTTTACCCTTCTATCTGTTGATGGATACTTAGTTTGAGTCTATATCTTGACTATTGTGAATAATGCTGCAGTAAACATCAGTAAACATGGATGTGCAGATATTTCTTTGGCATGTTGATTTCATTTCCTTTGGATATATACCCAGTAGTCAGATTGCTGGATCATATAGTAGTTCTAGTATATATTTAATTTTTTGAGGAATCTTCATACTGTTTTCCTGTGTCTGGCTGTGCGTGGTGGCTTATACCTGTAATACCAACACTTTGGGTGGCCAAGATTGGAGGATTTTTTGAGTGTTAAAAAAAAAAAGGTCCATAATTGATAATACTAATTTATATTCCACAAGTGATTATTTCTTAAAGGTAAGTTGTAATGTGAAATCTTAAACCATAATAATAACCTTCTTTGTCTCTTTCTACAGTTGCTGACTTGACTTAGTCTGATTTGTCTCATATAAGTAAAGCTACTCCTACTTGCTTTTGGTTACCACTTGTGTGGAATATCTTTCTCCATTCATTCACTTTATGTGTATCTTTAAAGGTGAATGGAGTTTCTTGTAGGCAACATATAGTTGGATAATGTTATTTTTATCCATTCAGGAAGTCCATCTCAAATTTTAAGTGGGGAATTCAGTTTGTTCACATTCAAGGTTAATATTGATAAGTGAGGATGTATTCCTGTCATTTTGTTTACTGTACTCTGGTCATTTTATATGTTCTTTCTTCCTTTTTTCCCTTCATATTATCATTATGGTTTGGTAGTTTTCTATAGTAGTGTTTTATTCTTTTCCTTTGTGTATCTGCTCTACCAGTAAGTTTTATATTTCCATGTGTTTTCATGATAGTGATTATCTTTTTGCTTCCAGATGTAGGATTCCCCTGAGCATTTCTTGTAAGGCAGGTCTAGTAGTGGTGAATTCTGTTGGTTTTGGTTATGTAAGAAAGAGTTTATTTCTTTCATTTCTGAAGGAAAGCTTTGCTGCATATAGTATCTGGGCTTGCGATTTTTTTTTTCAGCCTTTGACTATATCATCCCACCCTCTCCTGGCCTTTAAGGTTTCTGCAGACATATCCACTGTCAGTCTAATGGGAATTCCTTATATGTGACTTCATGGTTTTCTCTTGCTGTTTTTAGAATTGCCTTTGCAGTGTAACCGTAATGTGCCTCTGGGAGGATGTTTTTGGCTTAAATCTACTGGGGGCCTTTGAGCTTACTGGATTTGGATGTCCATATCTCTTCCCAGACGTGGGAAATTTTCAGCTATGATTTCATTAAATAGGTTTTCTGTGCCTTTTGCCTTCTCTTCTCCTTGTGGAATTCCCATGATAATAACATTTGTTCATTTTATAGTATCTTTTAAGTCTTGTAGGCTTTCTTTACTCTTTTTCCTTCTCTGATTGGGTAATTTCAGATGACTTATCCTCAAGTTCAGAAATTCTTTTGTCTGTTTGATCAAGTCTGTTAAGCTCTCTATATTGTATTTTAAAATTCCATTCATTGAATTCTTCACTGCATATTTTCTGTTTGGTTCTTTTTTATGATTTCTGTTTGTTGACTTTGTTGCTCATATTGCGAATTGTTTTCCTGATTTGGTCAAATTATCTCTCTGTGTTTTTTTGTATCATTGAGTTTTTTTTAAAAAAACATGATTTTGAATTCTTTTTCCACCCATTTGCTGATTTCCTTTTCATTGGAGTCTGTTACTAGAGTTATTATATTCCTTTGGTGGTGTCATATTTTCTTGGTTTTTCATATTTCTTGTGATTGTTTGTTGGTATCTGGGCATCTTTCTCAATTATTTTTTGTGTGTTTTGTTGATGTTTGCTGTGTTTTCTTAGAACAGCTATTTTGAATTATTTGTTTGCCAGATCATCTGCAGGTCTTTAGGATCACTCACTTATTTTGCAGCGGTTTTCGGTTTGGATTTGTCTGAAGTTTTCTCATGATTAGAATGAGGTTATGCATTTTTGGCAAGAATACTGAAGAAGTGATGTGCTCTTCTTACTGCATTATCTTAGAGGGCTCATTATATATTGATATCATTAATATATTGATAAGTTAATGCAATAATAGTAATATATAATAAAGATATAATATGTAAAAACTGGTTGTATTAATTTTGAACACTTGGTTAGGGTGATCTTTATCCTTAGTAAAGATACCAATTTTCCTTGTAATTATTAAATATCTTAGCACTTTGAGACTTTGCAGATATCCTGTTTCTCCTCAAACTTTTGTCTACTAATTTTAGTGTCCATTTATGAATCCTATCTTTTTTCTATATTTATTAACTGAAAACTTTGTATAATGAAAAACTATCTTTTCCTTTATATTTGTTTAGTAAATAATATTAGTACAGATTCACTAATTTATTTTATTCTTGGTTTAGAGTACACTATAATTAGTTATGCTGCTGTTCAAATTGTTTCAGGTTAGGCCATTAGGAGTTCCTTCATGTTGGCTCTTGTGCCTTTTTACATGTCTGCATTCTTTTTTGAGCATTTCTTTGAGGAGCCATGGTTCTTTGTATTGGAAAATGCCATTTAGAAACTAGGATCTAGGCATTAGTTGTGCTGAGTGCTACTAGGGTGTTGTTCATTCTAAACTATGTCAGCAGGAAGACCTAGGAAACAAGTTTGCCAACCCACATACACTCACATATGTACATTTCTTTATCTGTTTATCTGTGTACATATATGTATATATGTGTGTGTACATATAAATAAACACCTATATGTATAAAATCATGAGTATTGTTACCTCTGATTCCAGTCTAATACTGCAGTTTGTTTTAGCTTTTCCCATTCCCTATTTGTAACTTTCTCCCCATGATAATCCTTTCATTATCTACAGTAAATTTACTTGTTTGTTCAGTCTTATTACACATGCAAAGTAGTTTTAGAATTGCTAACCCATGTTCCTGTAATTAACACATTTACTAACTAGATTACATTATTTGTATATTGCTTTTCTTTTCTTTTCTTTTTTTTTTTTTTGAGACAGTCTTTCTCTCTCTCCCAGACTGGAGCACAGTGGCACAATCTCTACTCACTGCAACCTTTGCCTTCCAGGTTCAAGCAGGTTTCCTGCGTTAGCTTCCCAAGTAGCTGGGATTACAGGCACCCGCCACCACAACCTGCTAATTTTTGTATTTTTAGTAGAGGCAGGGTTTCAACACATTGGCCAGGCTGGTCTTGAACTCCTGACCTCAAGTGATCCACCCGCCTCAACCTCCGAAAATGTTGGGATTACAGGCATGAGCCACCATGCCCAGCTGAATATTGCTCTTTTTCGTCTTTAGCCTTATAATATCATAACAAAATACTGTTTTCCAGAGTTACTTAGGTTATTTTCTTCCTAACTCCCTTTGGTGTGGTTGTGCTGTTTATAATACTGTTAGTTGGTTCATTTGTCTTTGTATACAATTGGCCCTCTGTATGTGTGGGTTCCACATCTGCAGATTCAACCAACTGCAAATTGAAAATTTGGAGAATAATAATAAACATAACAATACAACAATAAAACATAATTTAACACTTTGGGAGGCCGAGGCGAGCGGATCACGAGGTCAGGAGATCGAGACCATCCTGGCTAACATGGTGAAATCCCATCTCTACTAAAAATATAAAAAATGAGCCGGTTCTGGTGGTGGGCGCCTGTAGTCCCAGCTACTTGGGAGGCTGAGGCAGGAGAATGGCGTGAACCCAGGAGGCGGAGCTTGCAGTGAGCCAAGATTGTGCCATTGCACTCCAGCCTGGGCGACAGAGCAAGACTCCGTCTCAAAAAAAAAGAAAAAAAAAAAAATTTAAAACACAATATGCAAGTATTTACAGACTTTTGACATTGTAGTATTTATTATCAGTAATCTAGAGATGATTTAAAGTTTACAGGAAGATATGCATAGGTTATGTGCAAATACTGTGCCATTTTATAATCAGGGACTTGAACTTCCTTGAACTTTTATATTCACACAGGGTCCTGGAAACAGTCTCCCAAGAAACCAATGATGACTATATATTGGGTTCTCCTCTTGTTCTGTTTGGTTTAAATAATTTGTTTTTTGAATATATGAAATGTCACTATGGTTCTAAGAGTCAAAGATATACAGAGACGTACCCGGAGACATTTACTAGCAGGTTTCAATGACAAGTCTCAGAACAAATTGTATTATCCATACAATATTTTAAAAACATTCATTAACATTGGCACAAACAGTTCATATGTTTTCTAGTTTTCTTTCTTCTTTTGATACTCTGACCACTACTTTGCATGAAAAGTCACTTAGCTCAGACATAAATTCCAGAGGCAGCCTTTTGTAACTATTATGGTTGGCATAAGGCAGCCGAAGTTCTAAAATAAGATAGTGGCTGGATGCAGATCATTTGGAGATTATGCCTCAGATGCTATCTCCCAGGGTATGGGAGTGTATCCTAACTGGATCCTTTTACCCTGTTTTTTTTTTTCTTTTTAAAATGTTTTTATATTGTTGTGTTAAAATATACATAACATAAAATTTACCATTTTAATCATTTTTAAGTGTACAGTTCTGTGGCATTAAGTACCTTCACATTGTCTGTAGCTATCACCATCGTCCATCGCCAGAACTTTATCTTCTCACACTGAAACTTTGTACTCATTAAACTTTAACTCCCTATTTCGCCCTCTCCCTAGTCCCTGGTAAGTAGCTTTTTACTTTCTGTCCCTATGGACTTGTTACTGTAGGAACCTCGTGTAAGAAGAATCATTATGTATGTATCTTGTTGTGACTGGCTTATTTTGGTTAGCATAATGTTTTTAAGGATCATCTATGTTGTAGCATTTGTCAAAATTTCCTTTTCTTTTTAGATTGAACAGTTTTCCATTGTATGTATGTACCACATTTTGTTTATTCATTCATCTGTTGTACTCTTGGGTTGCCTCCATCTTTTGGCTGTTGTGAATAATTTTGTTGTGAACATGGGTATACAAATATCTACCCAAGTCCCTGCTTTCACTTCTTTTGGATATATACCTAGGAGGGAAATTGCAGGATCATTCAGTAATTCTATGTTTAATTTCTTGTGGAATTCCTGTACTGTTTTCCACAATGGCTATAGCATTTTACCTTTCTGCTCCCTGTTTCTTATATCCTGTTCTATAACTGTGGAAGTGTCTTTAAAATCTTTTTAGCCATACTGCTTACCTTGAGTATCTTAGGCTAATCAACAAGTCTCTATAGAATTGAAGTTTAAGTAGTACTTATGGTGCACAGTCTATGCTGAAATATATTAAATTACAGACATCTGTAGAGGCCTATTTGCTACTTGGTAGATAGCTGTTAGAACACAGAAACTGACTTGAAAGATGTAAAATAATAGACTGGTAAGACTTTTAAAAAGAAATTTTAAAATATCCCTCACCGATTATCTTAAAAGAATCCTGACCATCTTATGTGTCTTAAGTACTGCTGCATTCTTTGAACACAAATAAGGTCGGGGTAATCGAGCTATGAGTGTTATTTAGGTAGAAGGAATGTATGGCCCATGAAGAGGTGAAAAGCTAGCATTCTGTTATAAAAACATATTTTAAAGTGTGCAGAGAATACTGTATTTGAAATTTTAGTCCTTGATCAGCTGAAAAGAACATGTTGGTTTACCTGTCCTCTGAAGACCTTTCATTTCATTTACAATTTGTGATTTTAAATGTGCTAAATTAATTTGTCAAAAATATAAACATGCAGTATTTATTTTAAAACAGCAGTGACTAGAAAGGATATGCCAAACTGTTAATCATGATTGTCTCTAAGTAACTTCACCTGGGGCCTGGGGATGGGGAAGTGGTGAGTTACAATTTTGATTTTTTAAAATACTTTATTGACATATATTGTTTGGAGTTTTACATTAATTTTCTATTAGGGGAAATTAATACAAAGTAAAACTCTTCTTTCCCTGAGTTTGGATGGTTAACTTTATACTATCATTTGTTTTAACCTTAGAGCTGTACTCTTTCTGGAGGCAAACATCATGGTCCTGTCGAAGCCCTGAAACAAATGTTATTTAACCTTCAAGCAGTACAAGAACGTTTTAATCAAAATAAGACCACAGATGCAAAAGAAGAGATTAAACAAGTAAGCACAAACATGATTTATGAATTGAGATTTGTGAATTTGTATAAAGATCTTTTTCTACATCTTATAATAGACCCACTTATAGTTTTATGTTAGTAAGCATGCCACATTACACATGTTGTAAGTGGCAGTAGTCTTTTTTTGTTAGGAAGTAATGTACTCACATTTAATTCTGTTTGATTTCTGTAGGTGTTTATCTCTAAACAGATTGTTCTATTTAACTTATGGTTATAAATCCAACATCTTATTTAGTTATGATGATGTTACAACTGTAGTATCAAAGGGTTGTAAGAGTTGTTTTGTAATGCTCTACAAAATTAATCTGTGTGGCCCATCTTCTGGTAGTTATATTCAAGGAGGCCTAGAAAACTTTTTCAGTATTAGATTCCTTCACACACTCACACACCTTTGTCATTTGAAATTTAATTTTGTTACTGTGTGTTCATTGGCTGTTATGAATACAGTTATATCAAGTTTTATTTTAGAGCCATTTTATTTTTTCAATTTGTGTATTTCCCGGGAATTTGAGAATCTGTTTCTGTTTTAGGCTGCCATTCTATATGATGAATTTTTTCCCACAAAAGTATAGTGTTTAAGAACATAGAGTTTATGTTTTCCCAAATATGACTGTGAATTCTAATTCTGTCACTTACTACTAAGTGCAATATTTGTGCAAATCATTTAACCTCTTTAGTTTCAGTTTCCTATTTAAAAAATTATTGATTTTTAATTGACAATATATATATATTTTGGGTGTGCAACATGATGTTTTGAAACATCATGGAATGGCTAGGGGAGCCAATTACCTCACATACTTTTTGTGGAGAACATGTAAAACCTGCTCCATTAGTAATTTTCAAGTATACAATGTGTTGTTTTTAATTTTAGTCACCATGTCGTACAATAGATCTCTTGACCTTATTATTCTCGCCTAACTAAAATGTTGTATCCTTTGAAAAACATCTCTGCAACTCCCGTCCCTACATCCAGATTCTACATATAAGTGAGATTATTATTCAGTGTCTGTCTTTCTGTGCTGGGCTTATTTCATTTATCAATTTCCTTTTCTGTACAGTGAGGTTGTTGAGAAGATAAACTGAGACAAACTGTATAAAGTACTTAGTATAGTGCTTGGTACATGGTAAATGCTCAATAAATGATGGCTCTTTTTATTGTCATTGTTTTATTGTTATTTAGTAGATCTGTGAAATTCAGTTTTCATTACAAATGAGTGGATCAGCTTTTTTTTTTTTTTTTTGAGACGGAGTCTCGCTTTTTTCACCCAGGCTGGAGTGCAGTGGCTCAATCTCGGCTCACTGCAAGCTCCGCCTCCTGGGTTCATGCCATTCTCCTGCCTCAGCCTCTCCGAGTAGCTGGGACTACAGGTGCCCGCCACCACGCCTGGCTGATTTTTTGTATTTTTAGTAGAGACGGGGTTTCACCGTGGTCTCGATCTCCTGACCTCGTGATCCGCCCGCCTCAGCCTCCCAAAGTGCTGGGATTACAAGCGTGAGCCACCACGCCCGGCCATGGATCAGCTTTTGAGAACCTTCATAGTCTGCTCCTTTGAGTTGTATTTCTTAATTTCTGTCCTTACATTCTAATAATCATAACATTAATATGTAATCTATTGTTCTTTCCCCTCTCATTTTAAACATTCATTGAGATATAAGACTGTTCAATAAAGTCATAATTTTAAGCCAAGACTTGATTTTTAATGAACATATGTGTAGAAGTATACTTTAGGACACTTGAAAAATGGCTGTTAGTTGTAGTGTTTTTACAGTAAATGGAAAATAAAAATATTTAATGCTCTTTTGAAAATTATTAGGATTCTTTGGAAATGTAGAAAATATTTTTTAATGTTTTAATCACATTTTAAATACCATTTAATTTTGTAGTTATATAATATTTTTAATATTTTGTTATATTTGGTGTTTTTAATAATAGGTTTCAGAAGATGGTTTCTCTAAATTACAGTTGAAGGAAAGTATGATTCCTATTACTAGGTCACTTCAGAAGTAAGTATTCTTTACTAATATGGATACAAATCCGTCTTAGCCATTCCTTTCACATATATAAAGTTACAGGGTAGAAGTAAGTAGTTTCAAGAGTAGCAGTACTAGGCATATTTAAGCTTCTTGGAGCACACTGTTTAATTACAGTAAAAAACATTGTTTTCTTTTAAACTTGTGCTTTTTCCTATTCAAAATGTTCTAAGGACCTAATAAGATAGCCTTAGACCTCTAAAATATAATGGATATGAAAGACTCATTTTTGAGTAGTAATAGCAACAATTTATGATAGTATTTTTGTGAGTATCCTATAATAGTAACTTGTATGAAATGTGTTTTCATATATTTTCTCTAGAATAAATTTAATAATAAATGGATCATTATTTGGAACATCGTTACAGAAATCTAAAGTAGATATAATGACCTGGATATAAAGATAGGTCTAATTTTCTTAGTTACATTGTCTTAAATAATAAAATGGAGAAACATACAAGTTGTTTCTATAGTCATGATATTGACAGAAGAGAAGGGTGTTTATTTTGGAGTTTGTTGTGTGACTATGAAGTGTCCTCAGAAGATGGAATTCTGAACTTAGGAAATACTGAGATTAAAAGTTTCTACTCTAGTCACACCATTTCACTTGGCTACCTTTCGTACTTTGAGAATTTGCTTAGGCTTCTGTGATCTAAGGAACTGGTGGAAAAATAAAACACTAGGCATGTAAACTTACGAATCTAATTGTCACAAATGTGTATATAGTTTTCATAGTTAAAATATATCATGTATGATTACTTTTTTCTCTCTACTTAATATATTATCTTTAGGGTATAAATGATGCACCTTTGTTTGTAGCTTGCCATAGTACTGGGGTGTAATGTTCCATACCTAATAGAATTCAGTGAATAATGATAGTAATAGCTAACATTTAATGTTTACCAACTGTCAGTATTCTAAGTGCTATTGAATATAATTCATGTGATCTTCACAACCTTATGAGGTAAGTACTATTATTATTTTCATAATACAGACCAGAGAATAGGCATGGAGTAGTAAACTAACTTGCCCAGTGTTACATAGCTAGTAAAAGAAGCGGGATTCAGATCAGGTAGTCTGATTTGGAAGTCTGTATTTTTAACACTCCTTTCATTAATGATAGTGATGAATTATTCATTGAGACTAAGAACAGGGCCTCAGTTGACCATCTAGTATGAAGATTTCATTCTGCTTTAAAATTTGAGGTGAATGACCGTAAGTTTTCCATTGCTCTTTAAAGCATTATACTGCACTTGTCACAGACCTATATGTGTTTTCTGAGTTAATGTACATATCCTAGATGTTTTTCCTGGTGAAAACTAACAGTGGATTGCAAGTCATTAAATCACCACAAAAATTGATACTGATCTATAAGTGCTTTTACCATTTGCTAGAATTTTTTTAATAGTAACTTTTTTTCTACTATAAGCAATCAATAGTCTTACCTGTATATGGAGTTTCATTTTTAGAGAGAGTAAGTTTTATGTTTTGTTAGATGGCCTTTAGTTATTAATTCTGTTGTATTAACTGGAGCAGTCTTAATTTGTCTTTACATTTCGAAAGTATTATCAGTAAGATGTTTGTACTGTAATGAAGTAAGCTTAGACTTACAAAAGTTATTTTCAGTCTGTAGATTAACTGTTTTAAGGACAATTTAAATTTAATTACGTCTCAGAATTCCTTTTTCCAGTCTGCAAAATATTCTGGTTAGGTATATGGTCATCTTTTCATACTTCAAATATTTCAAATGTATTTCAAAATTTCTAAAATATTTCCAAAATATTTCAAAAGTTACTGATTATACTTTGTAGGCTTTATTGGCCTTTCCTAAGGTAAAAGTCCTATTATGGCTCTTTATATTCCTCAAATAACAGTTTTTGTTTTTAATAATTTGGATGGCTAACCAGTTTTAAGATATATTTCATTAGCCATAGGGAACTGTAAGCTAGTAGTCTGGCCTTTGTCTAGTCCCTTAAATACTCAGTTTTCTTATATTCTTCAATTAGAAATATGTGTTCTCTAGGAAGACTCATTGGAGCTGCGATTACAGGCGAATGCCACTATGCCTGGCTAATTTTTGTATTTTTAGTAGAGATGGGGTTTCGCCATGTTGGCCAGGCTTGTCTCGAACTCCTGACCTCAGGTGATCCACCCGCCTCGGCCTCCCAAAGTGCTGGGATTACAGGCACGTGCCACCATGCCCGGCTAATTTCTGTATTTTTAGTAGAGATGGGGTTTTGCCATGTTGGCCAGGCTGGTCTCGAACTCCTGACCTCAGGTGATCCACCCACCTCGGCCTCCCAAAGTGCTGGGATTACAGTGCTGGCCACCATGCCCAGCCGAATATTTTAAAATTTTAGTTATTTTACCTCTGATTGATTAGTAACTTTGGGTGAATTATTGTCACTTAGTCAATGAAGGTGGGAATCTCAAAAATTAACTGAAATTGCCAAAAAAGGTGGGAGAATTGAGAGTCTTCTTATTATATTTGAGTAAAAGTATCCAACAAGTGTAGAGTACAGGGAAATAGATATACGTGCAGTAATTAATGCTACTAGTTTCCTTCCATCTCCTTGTCCTGGGTAAAGTGGAAGATGCACTTTATTATACATTTATTGAACAACTACTGTGTGTTAGAGACTGTAGAATAGAGTGTTGTAGTCATTACCTTTCTGCTCACCATAAATGGAAATTACTAACATTGGAGGTTATTACACAGCTTATTTTTTTTTTTTAATTTAATTTTGTTTTTTTTTTTAAGATAGAGTTTCGCTTTTGTTGCCCAGGCTGGAGGCTGGAGTGCAGTGGCGTGATCTTGGCTCACTGCAATCTCCACCTCCTGGGTTCAAGCGATTCTCCTGCCTCAGCTTCCTGAGTAGCTGGGATGACAGATGCCCACCACCATGCCTGGCTAATTTTCTGTTGTATTTTTAATAGAGATGGGGTTTCACCATGTTGGCCAGGCTGGTCTCGAACTCCTGATCTCAGGTGATATGCCCATCCCAGTCTCCCAAAATGCATGGATTACAGGCGTGAGCCACCGCTTCCGGCCCTTCCTGCACATCTTAATTCCTATATTGTCACTCTGTTTTTCCTTAATGTCCTTCTTATTTATCAAAGATCTGAAATATGACTAATTGATGTTTTCTGAGTGGTCCTCCAGGAACTGAAAGATGGGGGAGAGAAAAACTGGAAAAATATAATTAGAGAAGGCTTGGAAAGTTAAGGGCCTCTTTTCCTGGTTTGAGGAATGATTGAGTTTTCTCCACTGAGAACTGCAATACCATCTTGGCATTATTTCAGAGAAAAATCTAGGTTGTTGGTATAACAACACATTATATAGACTTATTGGAGTAGTTGGCAGCTTCCCCTACGATCAATAAAAATGAGTTTTGTTCAGATCTGTAACTAATCCTTAAATGCTATTTAAAAAATAGCTATCTTGAATGTAAATGTTAAAAATAATTTCTGTATTTTACTTCTTAACTAATACACACAGGATACCAAAAGCAAAGGTGTCATTTCACAGAGCTGTAGTGAAAATTACTTGAAAAAAGTGTTTTTGTTAAGTGTGATACAACTGATACCTATTGTTTCTTGTTAGGGCACTTGGCAGACTATCTTAAAAAAAGTTAATGTCAAAAAGTATAATTTTTAAAGTAAATGTTTATAGAACTTTAGATAAATTATTTTAACCCTCAATTATTCAGATCTCAAGGTTTTATAAGGAATAAGTCTCAAAGTTTATTCTATATAAATTTACTTTTCATACCAATTTTGAAGTTAATAAAGTAATCAACTTTATTTATTTTTTGCTGTCTGCATTGGCTATTCAGTTCTTAATAACTGGTTTATAATGTGTTTTATACATTTTAATGAAGGGCTTTGCACCATTTATCTCGCCTGAGAGACCTGGTTGATGATACGAATGGAGAACAGTCACCGAAAATGTGAAGAGGAAAATGAAACTGTCACCACAGTAAATAGTCACCACAGAACAAATAGGCATTTTTTCTATTACTTAAACTGACAAAGTAAATATAAGCCATACATTATTTTGTAGTTGGTTCAAGGATTATATATTTCTAAAACACTAAACTTGAAAATACTCATAGGTTTTGGGACCTATCTTTATTTTGTGCCAACATACTAGAATGTGAACTGCAAGGACCCACAATGTATCCTAAAGTCTTACTTTTGCCTTCTGGCCAGCAAATGTCTAATATTTAAAGTTGGATGACTTCTGTTCTTGAAGCTTACCTGGATTTAACCTTCTTCAGCATCCTCAACATTTTATTACCTGGTTCAGGATCATTAAGAAACTTACTGGTTTTTATCCAAAATCTTTTATGTTAAATAGACTTTTTTAAAGATATAGTTAGCATCACTTTCAAACAGCTTAAAGGAATATCAAAATTGTTATGTGTATCTCATCTATAAGGAAGTCTGTTACTTTGAAATTTTCATAAATTTAATATTTAAGATACATTGTATTTGAAAATTGCATTAATAGTGGGGTGATACTGTGTTAAAAGGAACATTGTGTTGTGACATTCAAGAGAACCTCCTCGTTTAATTAGTACTTTGATTCTGTGTAAGATAATCTTGGTAGTGCTTGACAGTTTCCAAACCTTTTTTTGGAGGGATATTTAAGAATTTAATACTTTGATATTAGATTGTTTCCCAGATTTTAATTTTGGGGTTAGCTCAAACTAGTGAAAACTGTGACTCAATGGCCAATTGCTTTATCAAATTTGATAACTAAAAGTGAATACGGAAAATCAGAAAGCAACTCTGTATTTTAGAGCTATTTTGTAAGAGTTGTGCTTTCTTTAACACAATCTGTAGTCTTAAGTTTGTCTCTAGCTGGAACTAGAGTTTGTTCAGCTGGAACTGAACAAAGCTCTATAATTTTTACCAAGCACTTATTATTAATACTTCTTATAAGTAGTAAGCATCTTTACTAACACAACTGAGAATTAAGTCATAAAACATAACTAATACAGCACATTACTGCCTGACCAAATTACAGAGTACTATGTGTATATATAACTACTACAGGTTAACAGTTCACCCAAATGATAGCATTTTTCCTCAGTAGATTTATTGTCAAATAGGAATTTCTAAGCACATTGAGTCAAAGCATTTTTTCCAAGTTAATAAAGCATTATTTAATATCTTTGTTAGAGGTGACATGTCAAACACTACAGTGAGCCCTGTGGGGTTTTTTTTTTTTTTTTGCCAGTAAGTTTTTTACCATGCTGCTCTGACCAGTTTGAGTGGCAATTACCAATAGATTTGTTCTCTTTATTCTGTGGAGATGTTTTTGCCACTGACACTGTTTTCCAATTATAGTCTGCTTCATAGAAAATAGCCTGCATAATCAAACAGGGAGTTACTTTGGAATTAAAGTATGCCTGGCTATTAAAAATGCAGATTTTAGGTGGGTAAACATCAGGTAGGTCTGGGTGGGTCATGTTCTAGGCCTAGAAAAATACACTATTAGACAAGTTCTAAAGAAGGCAAGGAGATAAAGGCATCAGGTGGTAACTTCTAATTGAATATTATATGTTGATCATACATAACATATACTATGCCTGGAAATTATAATGACTGAAAAGCACCTATTTGGTTAGTGCTCCTATTCATGAGAACATATCTCCAATACTAAATGAGATAAGCCTGTTCTAAAATCTTATAGCCAGTATTTTAAGAAACTTGATTATACTTACCAAAGGAACATTGTTTTCTCTTGTTTTAAATATGGAGAGGTTTAATCCTTTACCTAACAAAGGAATTAGTTTTAGCAAAATGATTCATTCCAACCTTCTTATAAGAAATATCTAGGAGAGTCAACTAAGAAAAATAATGAATCTAAGTGATAAACATTCAAGAAATTCTTTAAATAAGAGATTTATTTACAATTTTAATATCTCAGGGTTCTTTTTAGGTTTCCAGGGGAAAAGAGCAGGATAACATTGTGGAGACTGCTAAATTGAGAATTTAAAACAAATGAGAACATGAGATTTTTAAAATTGCATTGTGAATGTAAAATTTTTATCAATCCTTTGCTCTCTTTTAGACATATTGAGAAAATGTTAAATAGAAAAAATTAAGAAATTTTAATAAGATGTTTCAGATCTTTGAGTATGAAAAACATAATAAAAAGCCTAATTTAAAAAAACTATTTGAGATCAAGGGACAATGGTGTGACCAATATGAAGGGTCAAGACTGAAATGTATTGTCTTTACTATCAAGAACTCTACTTTCAGTTTTTTCTCGGACAGTTAATTTCAGCTTTCTAGAGATTTCTGACCAAATTAAGGAACACTGTTTTCCTGGGTTTGTTTTGGGTATATGTCATTATAGTTATGTTATTTCTTGTTGAAATTTATAATTGTGGGTTTTTTGTATTGTTTTAGCATTTAATGGTGTATAATGTGTTATTAAATTATATGTAGTTATACCAAAATATTTGCCTGAAGATAAATCATGACAAGGTCCCCTGTTTATTCCTGTGTTATAGATACATGGAATTGCTCCTGTAGATTTGAATTTTTGCTTCATTTTTTTTCTGTCCCACCTTTCACTCTCTGTATCTCAGAACATTTTTGGTAGAAGTGCTATCCAGAAGTGAACTTGTCAAAAGGCAAGTAGCATGAAAGAAGACAAAAGAAGCAAAAGGCCAATACAGTGGATAATTTCTGAGCACTTGAAGTTTCTTCAAATGTGCAAGACTGTGTGTCTTCCTATTAGATGTATAAATTGGATATTTCATGCCTAATTAAATGTTGCGTTGGATTGCAGTGCGTATCATACAGTGATTGGAGTAAATTGAGGCCTAATCCTGAACATATATAGAGCATATTGTTAGATATTTTTCCTGTGATATTTGAAGTTATTATTTTCCCATTTCCTTTTTCTTTTTTTGTTTATAATCATATGTCCCTAAGATTGTTTTCCGTTTTTGGACCAAAAAAAAAAGAAAAAAAATCTTAGCTTTTTATCCTCCCAGTGTATTCTGCATTGTCCTTACCCTAGATCAGCCCCTTCTGTGTAACAGTTTTTCTCACAATGTAGCAACTTTTATCCACCCGTCAGGACCTTCATTGGGTCTAGTTCATTCATTTTCAAATAGTTATTTCAACCTTTAACCTCTACTGTCTTTGTCTTTTACGCAGAAGCCAGAGTGACTGGTCTTGGCAAGACTCTGTTGTGTATCACCACTCTAACCTTACTGATTTGTTTCAGCAAATTTGCTGTAGTTAAATTGCTTTACTCAGATTGCCCCAAACTTTGTATGTGTATTCTCACCTTTGTGCGTATTATTTCTCATGCATGAAATACTCAATTTTTATTTTTTTATCTAAAGCCTACTCTTACATTTCTTTAAAGCTCTGGCCAAGTATTTTATTTTGTCCCTAAACATTCTAACTATCCACCAAACTGTGGTAAGTTGGCTTTTCTTTTTCCTTCCCTGTCATTCATTTAGCTGTTGTATTTCATTTTAATGTTTTGGGTAGTGCCTCTTATACCATGTTGTATTCCTAGGCAAGGAAATGTATATCAAAATATGTTAGATGATTGACTGTTTTATCTCCTTGATGATAGCACCTCTTATACTGCTTTACAGAATCAGGAAAAAGTAAACTGCATTTTACATAGTGGTTGTAAGTATTGATTGATTGATATTCTAAACCTGGTTTCCTATATAAAGTTGTAAGTTCAAGATAAAGAGACCACATTCTTTACTTACGTGAGGTTCTGGAAATCCTTTATTTCTTTTTAAAAAACACTTTGATAACTTTTTTTTTTTAAATTTAAACCTTTTTAAGAGCAATTTCAGGCTCACAGCAAAATGAAGAAGAAAATAATCTTCACAGAGATTTCACATATACCTCCTGCTCCTGCACATGCCCAACCTCCCATTTTCCTTGTCTGCCACCAGGGTGGTGAACAATTGTGAACCCACACTGAATCATCATAATCACCCAGAGTCCATAGTTCATGTCAGGCTTCACTCTTGATGTTGTACATTCTGTGAGTTTGGACAGATGTATAATAAACTTTGTCTCCACCCCACTGTGCAATCCTCTCAGTGCACAGGCCAGTTGGATTCTGGGAACCCCTTCCCACCTGGCTGTCTCATTCCCCTCTAAAGTACATCTAATTGCCGTTAGAAGAAGGATAAGGACGAAGACCCATCTTAACTGCTTCCTGATGACAGGGAACGCTGTTTTGGGAAAATGGCAGTCAGAGCTTCTTCATAGGCCTGTTTAAGGGTTCCCAGCAGAAGGGGCCATCATCGGAGGCTCCGGTTGCATGACCGTCTGTTGATGGCCTAAAGGCAAGAACAGACAAACCGGGTTATTAAAAAATATGTGTCAAAATGAAACAAAGGGAGAGGTAAGGACAGCTCAAAGATCCCAAGGCTTTTTACCAGTTTGCACAGGGATAGGGAGGTCAAAAGCCTGACTGGTAATAAACACTTCTACCCTTTTGCCAGCATGTTGGGCTTCTGGGTTCCCTTCCCCTGAGCCCAATTCTAAGCCAACCAGTTTAAGGTTTGGGAAATTAACTTTTCCCAGTATGAAGGGTGCATCTGAGGGGAGTGTTCTGTCGTTTGGAGACACAATTACCTATCTGTGAAGAGAGGACAAAGGAGGGAAAAAGAAAAAGCCTCTTTTCAAGAGTCCTAGGAGTTCAGGATGCATTTGAAAGGGGTACAAATTGAAGAAGAAAGGCCACCCATCTAGAAAGAGGGGAACAGGCATCCCTGTTTCCCTTCTCTTTTTAGCAGATACCTGGGGTACCTGCTATAGAGAGAAGGGTGAGCATTCTCCTCTTTTGTCCTTGTATCCCTGAGTCCTGGCGACCTTGGCAGGTACCGCCATGGATGTTAAAGTGGCTTTCACTCATGTTAACGGGGCCCAGGGGGTGGGAATTATCCACTCTTTCCAAATATGTTCTGTTTCCCCTGCTGTCCATAGCCTTGAATTCCCTAGACCTCATTTATGCCATGAATACTAGCATGGCCTTTATCTATGAAATGGGAAGCGTGGCTTAATTGACAGGAATAAGCCACGTTCACCTGTGTTGTGCCTTTTCCGTTATCATCTGCCTCTGGATCACTCAGATCCAGTTTTCCTTCCTAGGGCTTTGACCTGAAGCTTGGAATTGAGTTTGGGACAGAACTATGTCTCAGGGGGATTTGCACGGACTTATTACCATAAGCCAAATGCTAAGGTGAAGCTGTGGAATTGAGTCCTCCAACAAGGGAGAGAAAAGGATGTCTTGTGATACATCCAGATAACTGGTGGCTATAGTTATGCTGCTAAGATTTGGGTGCATTGTGCTTGGCTTTGGTTAGCTCCCTTGGTCTTACTTTCCCATAACGGAAACCTCCAAGTGATGGGCATCCTATTTATTCCCATCACCTGGCAGGATTTGCAGGATAACTGCTAGAACTAGAATACTGATTTTTACATTACCCATCCCTCTGTTCTTTCTGAGGTGCAGCTGGAGATTGCTGGTTGGTTCAGAGGAACAAGTAGGGTTAGTCTAAAATGTAGGTGAAAACTTAAAAACAACTAATGAGTTTAGAATTTAATAACAAATGTATGATAAATTTTGAAACCTAATTTTTCTGTCACCAGTCCTCATTTTTGTTTAAAAAACACAAACCATCATAGGACTAAGTGGTTTCCAAAATGGACTTTAGTCTTATACTTGGCCTGATTATTTGCATAAGGTACAGCAAGAATAAGAATAATTATTTCTACATCGTCCTTTTGGATTGGCTTTGATGGAACTCTGGTCCACAAGGAATCTCAGGTGAGACTTTTTAAGCTGAGCCTAGCCATGGGTTTGTATCCTTAAATACCTTTGAGTTGGGTGATTCTCTCCTTTTAAGGTCCCAAGATAAACTTGGAGCTCCTAGGCCTGTTACAAAGTGACATTCTTTACTGACCACAGGCCAGCAACCCTGTACAGGGACTGTGTACGCAAGGGTATGAGGCCAGTTCTTCCTACAGGGCTTTTAGCAGCTCTGCAAGTCAAGATTGACTCCTTAAAGGAAAGCATACCCTTCTAGTCAAAGCCTTGGTAAAATAACCAGTTTCTCCAATCGCATACTGTTGAAAAAAAAAAAAAAAGAATCCTTATTGCACTGATGCAAATAACTATATTGCCATAAGTTAAGAATACTCACAGATAGTTTCCAAATTCTAGAGGAACCAGGCAGAGAGAAACAAACATACTCCAAATTTTGTTCACAGGAGTGTAAAATAAATAGTGCAAAATAAGTTTCCTTGACGTTGAAAAACAAAACATGGATCAGCAATGTTCCAAGCAAAAGTCAAAAAGATTTGCTTTAGTTTCCTGAGTCCAGTCCATTTAGTGAACTCGTTTTGCCTGATATTCATGAACATTTCAGCTCTTTGAGTCTTGTACATTTTTCTTTTATTCCAATGTCACAATCTCCAAACTTATCAGAAACCTGTATTTGAGAGCACCTGTCAGTCCTATGGCTTATAATAAACCATCTTTTGAAAAGGATTAAAACAAGATAATAATTGTCAATAGCAAAATGTCCAGGATGGTTAGAAACACAATTGACAAAGAAGTTTGGTTATCTCTGTGGTTTACAACCTTAATTATGATTGATAGCATATAGTTAGACATTAGAATTTTAGAAGTCACATATAATTTTGGAACATATATTAGTATTAGTCACCAAAATATAACCTAAAGAAGATTGAACATCATCTTGGCAATCTCATGTAACTAAGTATGTCAAATAACCATGTTTACTTGTTTTCTGCATGTTTCGGGGCCCTCTGATCCATCCAAAAAGCCAGGCATCAGGAAAGACAATTTCAAAACTGAAGTTTGATTTTGGGAAGCCTATTAAATATGTTAGAAGTTCAAAGCACTTGGTATTATGAAATAGAATTTCAGATTACCATAAGTTATTTATTTTGCCAAAATGATGACTCCAAAATTTTAAAGAAGCAAAAACCTTTTTATAACCCTTTACAAATTTTGCTAAACAGCAGATTAGCACCTTAAGAATACCTTGTTGTGCTTTTATTTTAATTCTCAATTTACAGAAAAAACATATAATACCCTTTTTGAATTTAGTCAATATGTTCAAACAGAGAACCTCTTCTGCAAGATTCTTACAATCCTTTCACCACTTGTTTGACCCTCCAGCTTTATCTTATGTAATTTAAAACAATCCTTTATCCCTAGGCAAAAACTTACATTTCCATGCCTTCTTATAACCTTTTACTAAAAAACACATTTTACTGTTCTTACAAACCTTGCATGTAAATATATTTCCAGTAGTTTCAGTTACATGTTATAATGGTAACTCCTAGCAATTTTAACTTTAATGTAAAACCTGGTAAGTTGTTTTGTGTGCCAGGTACAACCAAGATTTGACTCCTTCCAGCATAACAGAAGGCGCGGTTAGTTCCATATGTCCCCAGGCCTTAACAGTTGTGGATCAGGCAAGTCGGATAGTTCTCAACACCCAAAAAGCAGCTTATAACCTCAAAACACTTAGCAAACTTTACATCTAACTTGCATAATTTAGTCTAACTATTTACATTTTGATGGCATCTGCTTTTAACCAATAATCTTTAAGGCTATTTTATTTTTTCTCAAAGATTAAAGTCATGTGAACTGAGAGGTACCACAGCTTTTATCTTCCCTTTAAAAAATATTTGATCTAAGTGCTGTGTTTCTTTAGGTCAAATTAATTAGAGCTCTTTTTATAGACATCATACACACAACACATACAGCTACACATACAGGCAGGAGAAAACTCAATCCCCTGATGGAGCCCTGTAAGAGAGCGGGCTAGGAAAACATACAGATATCAAACCAGAAAGGACTTATTCCCTAAGGCAGGATTGCTAAACAAAGCCTTGCCGCACCCCCAGGATGTAAAACAAGATGGAGGCCTGCAGCAAAGTTTGCTATGAACCATGCAGACATGCAAACATGCAAAGCACACCAGATTGGCTACAGCTTAAGACCAGCCTCCCAAATCCTTTTTCACAAAACTTTACAGAGAATACAAACAGTGATCCTTATCATTCCTAGCCTAGTAAAACATCTTCTAAAAGGAAAAACCTCACTTAAAAGTTAAACTGCTGGTGGGGTGGAGAAGGGGAAGAAAAGAAACAGTTTAAAAATGCCCGAGGAAGAGCATCTTATTCTTATACAACTGGTGCCTCCACCAGGGAGAAAAACTTAATTACTATCTGTTGGAGTTGATCCCCTTGGCAGGGGAAGGGGAAGATCTCGTGGCATTCCCCAGCCCCAGCAGTGAGAGACAGGACTAGCTGGATTTCCTAGGCTGATTAAGAATCCCTAAGCCTAGCTGGGAAGGTGACCACATCCACCTTTAAACAAGGGGCTTGCAACTTAGCTCACACCTGACCAATCAGGTAATAAGGAGAGCTCACTAAAATTATAATTAGGCAAAAACGGGAGGTAAAGAAATAGCCAAGCATCTATTGCCTGAGAGCACAGCAGGAGGGACAATGATCGGGATATAAACCCAGGCATTGGAGCCGGCAACGGCTACCCTCTTTGGGTCCCCTCCCTTTGTATGGGAGCTCTGTTTTAACTCTATTAAATCTTGCAACTGCACTCTTTTCTGGTCCACGTTTGTTATGGCTCGAGCTGAGCTTTTGCTCGCCGTCCACCACTGCTGTTTGCTGCCGTCACACACCCGCCGCTGACTTCCATCCCTCTGGATCCAGCAGGGTGTCCGCTGTGTTCCTGATCCAGTGAGACGCCCATTGCCGCTCCGGATCGGGCTAAAGGCTTGCCATTGTTCCTGCACGGCTGAGTGCCCAGGTTTGTTCTAATCGAGCTGAACACTAGTCACTGGGTTTCACGGTTCTCTTCTGTGACCCACGGCTTCTAATAGAGCTATAACACTCACCGCATGGCCCAAGATTCCATTCCTCGGAATCTGTGAGGCCAAGAAAACCAAGTCAGAGAACGCGAGGCTTGCCACCATCTTGAGAGCGGCCCGCTGCCATTTTGGAAGTGGCCCACCGCCATCTTGGGAGCTCTGGGAGCAAAGACCCCCGGATAACACCAGGAGGGAAAGAGGAGTGAGAAGCCCCTGCTTGCCTGTCTATCCCAAAAAGGAAAAGGCCATGGAAATGCCCCGACTCCTGGGAGTGACAGAGGTAGGAGCACAGTTTCCCCTACCCTTAGAAGTCCGAGGATGAAAAGGCTTAGAAAGGACAGTGAGAGGTTTTGAATCCCCATTTCACTCACTTCTTCGTAAGCCTCAC
Organism: Hylobates moloch; assembly: GCF_009828535.3. Lineage (NCBI taxonomy): Eukaryota > Metazoa > Chordata > Mammalia > Primates > Hylobatidae > Hylobates > Hylobates moloch. The sequence goes on along the minus strand of NW_026652280.1, from coordinate 25,208,691 downwards.
ATTGGGCCCCAAAGCTGTTGTAGGACTTATTAGTTCAGCTAAGAGCTGGGTCCTTGTGACATAGCCCTGAAATATTAGGCTTGCAGACACTTTGAATTGTGAGAATAATGGAATTTATTGGGCAAAAAGGAAAAAAGGGAAACAGGGACTCTGAAAAACCAGAGTCCCTGCTAGTGTGCTTCCTGCCTCCCAAATCAAATTCCAGGTTTCACTCAGGAAGAGGAAGGGCCAGGCTTTTCCTTGCTGCAAATGGCATGAACTTCTGTGGCTCCACCCCAGTGCACGCTCATCCCAGTGCACAGGCCTGTTGGAATTTCCCTGGGGACCCATTTCCACCTGGCTGTCTCAATACAGACTATTTTCACTGCCCTGAAAATCCTCTGTGCTCCGCCTATTGGTCCCAACTCCAACTGCCTGAAAATCCACTTTAAAATGAGGTAAATTAAACCTATTTTGGAGGAGCTATTTCTTTTTTTGATGTTGCTGCTCCTGTTCATTAAATAGGAGCAACAGTTTTGTATTTTGGATGATGTAGCTGTAGCCTTCTGACCTCTTGAGCCCTCAAAACTGAGATTTTTTAGTTTTTAAGTGTTTTCCATTTCATCAGTTATATATTCAGTTTTACAGATTTAGGACTAAATCTAGGAAAATTCAGTCCATTATAAAGAGTCAAGTCCATTTATGTTGCTACAGCAAAATGCTTGAGACTGGGTAATTTATAGAAAACATAAATATATTTCTCACAGTTTCGGAGGCAGGGAAGTCCGGTGCTGGCAGATGTTTGGCTGTCTGGTGATGGCTCTCTCTGCTTCTAAAATGGCATCTTAATGCTGCATTCTGTGGAGAGGAGGAACTTTGTGTCATTACATGATGGAAGGGACAGAAAGCAAAAGGGATCCACCAGCTTCCTTCATCAAGCTCTTTTATAATGACATTGATTCTGCTCATGACTTAAATACCTCCCCAAAGTCTCTATCTTCCAATACTGTTGCATTGGGGATTAAGTTTCCAACACATGAATTTAGGGAGCACATGCAGACCACAGTACTGGTTTTGCATTGTGTTGCTTTTTCAAGCCTGGCTCGATGGTCACTATCAGTTTGGGTTTAATCTAGAAGCAAACCAAACAGTCATTTTAAACAAGGGAAGTTTAATATAAAAGTTTTAAACTAGTTGAGGGAGAGTACCCAAGAAAGAGGGAAGACTTGGAAGAGGGAGCCCAAAGTCTGGATTCAGACCTTGTTGAAAAAAGGGTAACTGTGGCCCGCTGGATTGCGGTGAAAGTTATGGTTTGCTCAGACCAGTGCTGGTGTTTAGTTACCAGGCAAGCAGGAAGCCACAATGGTGACTCAGTGTGTGAGAATGCAGAAGGAGTCGGGGGAGGGGCACTAGTAGTGTCTGTTTTGGGAGGGTCGTAGGAGGTGATCACCAGCCTGGATGAGGTCTGTAAAGTCACTAAGAATAATACATTACCGGAGCGTGGCTAGGGCAGAGCTGCCCCAGATGTCTTCACACTCACGCTTCTTACTGATGGTGCAGCTGCCAGAAAGCAGCAGGAGAGACCCTCCGGGGTGAATTGGGAGCTGAGAGACCATACGTTGATAACTAGTGCAGAAGCTGATCAGGTTGTAGGAAGGTTTTGATGAGAGACCTCATCACAAGGTAAATATAAAATGTCTCACTCATCCTCCTTTGCCCTCCTTGTTTTGCAACATATTGCATAGCCTGTCCAAGAAATGTGGGCATATGGGTAGGGTAGTGAAAATATCAGGTCATTTAGAAAACTGAGGGACCGTGAAAAACCTTGAGCCAATATTTTCAAAATCTAATGAATTTGATAACTTCATAAAATAGTTCATGAACTAGAAATTGGGACTACTGTATATATTCTGGAGTTACATGAATGGCACCCTCAATATAGCAGGAGCATAGAGCATTCCTTTCATTACTTTTCATCAAGATGGTCATATAGTTTTATATGAGCAATTCTGGAAGTGGAAAATTCTCTGCAGTTGGAATGCTTTGTTTCTTAGCATATACTTGCTTCAGTTAAGTCATGATTTACACTTCTGTCTTCACATTTTGCTCAATTTTGCCTCTTAAGACAATTTCATATACATATTTCAATCTTCCTAATTTCTGTTGAAATCAACAGAAGTAATGTTCCATCCTTTAGGCTCAATGTTTCTGAATTATTTCTTTGGTAAAAGTTTTATGTCTTCTTTACTGTTTCACCTTTCTAGATGCTTTCCAGCTTTCCATTTTTTTTTTTAATGTGGCACCGGATGTCCAGACTTCATAGAGTAGAATGTGGGGACTCTATGTTTAATAGTTTATTATGGCACTTTATTCGACTAGTATTTATTTGGCTCCTGGCACTATTCTAGGGGCGTGAGTGTGTGTGTGTGTGTGTGTGTGCGTGGGGGGGGTGATCACAAATAAGTCGTCGCTCTATCATGAGGAACTCAGTGGAGGAAATATATAAATGGAGAAATGTATACTACAACGAGGTAAGTATTGCTTCAGAGAAATGAAGATAGGACAACTGATAAAGAAGCACAGAAGATGGATCAGCTAAGTAGCCTGGGGAAAACCAGGAAAGATTTCACTCAGGAGAGGATACTTGAGTTGATACAGAAAAACGAACAGAAGTTTGCCATCAAGGAAATTGAATAGAAGGGTGTGTGTTTTTGTTGTTGTTTTTTGAGACAGAGTTTCACTCTTGTTACCCAGGCTGGAGTGCAATGGCGTGATCTCGGCTCACTGCAGCCTCTGCCTCCCGGGTTCAAGCGATTCTCCTGCCTCATCCTCCTGAGTGGCTGGGATTACAGGCGCCTGCTGCCATGCCCAGCTAATTTTTGTATTTTTAGTAGAGACAGGGTCTTGCCATGTTGGCCAGGCTGGTCTTGAACTCCTGATCGCGGGTGATCCACCTGCCTCTGCCTCCCAAAGTGTTGGGATTTCAGGCGTCAGCCACCACGCCTGGCCTGAAGGGTGTCTTTTCTAGCCAGGAGATAATATGTGTGCAAAGATTGAGTGGTGAAAAGCCTGCTACAGAATTTGTTGAATCAGAATAGTGTGTGCTGTAAAAGAAGTCTGGGCTTCACAATCAGCAGATTTATGATTCCACTATTTTATTAGCTCTTTACTGTGGACAAGTGTCCTGACCTTGCCTGAGCCTTTTTTGGTTTCCCTCTCTTTTTTGATATCTACTTTGCAGTTTCGTTTAGAGGATTAAATGAGAAAACGTATGCCTGGCTCATATGAGCTCAGAAAATACTAATTGCCAAAGGGCTAATACATTTAGTTGAGGGAGACACTAGGAATAAGACAAAGCTGCTTTTGCCTCTAAGGCAATAAAATGCCCTCCCCATTCTATTCTCCACACTACAGCAAGAACAATCTTTTACAAACATGTCATGTGATGTTTATCTCTTCTTAAAATTTCCAGTGCCTTCCTTTCAGAGTAAAACAGAAATTCCTACCATAGTCTAGAAAGCTCTATGGTATGCCAGTATCCCTCAGTCCCCTCGCCTAACAAAACCAGTGCGTTTTCTACCACTCCCTTTGCTGTATAATTCAGCCGTATTGGTCTTGCTGTCCTCAATTACTATGAACATGATTTTCTGCTTTCAGAGCTTTGCACTGTTTCCTCCACCTGGATAGTCTTTCCTCAAATATTCCATGATTCAGTTCCTCGCTTCGGGTGTATGCTCAAACGTCATTTACCAGAGGCCAACCCTGGCCACCACCATTGCTCACGCCATTACTCTTTGCCCCTTTCCTCCTTTATTTTTCTTTAATTAATATTGAGGTTAGGGCCTTTGTTTCATTCACTGCTGTATCCTTAACAGTTAGAAGCACGCTTAGCAGTTATGTAAAATGCTCCAAAAATAGTTGCTCTCTGAATGAATGAGGCTGAGAAGGTGGCTTGGGGGCCCATCTGAGGTACTTGATATTTTCAGCCAAGAATTTTAGATTTATGCTGTGGGCAAAAGGAAGGGGATTAGCATTTTTGATGCAGCCTAAAATGAATATTAATTTTTTGTTAGTCCCTATATTAATTTGTGCTTGCAGTAAGTGGAACTTTTTTTCAGATACTAAAGCCATTTTTTTTTTCTTTTTAGTAGGCAGTCCTTAAAACCTGAAGCCATGGCAATAATACACTATGTTAATTTCTTTAGATAGTAATGAAAGGTAGAATGAAGGCTTATTGTTTTTGTTCAGAGATAGAGCTACTCTTCGTGAGGTTTTTGTGATGTTTTAGTGTAAAATAAGCTCCCAGAATATAGTATTTTAATAATGATGTTAAAAGGGCTATTGATTTATTTTAGGTTGCAGTAGTAGATAATATTTAATTTATTGAACAATTTACTTTTTTGGGGTTGGGGGACACAAGTAAAAGAAAACAGAAATGAACACAAAGAAGTTTCTTTTGGCAGGTGGTCCAGAAGCACTGGTGACAGTAAGGAATAATATCGTGCATGACCTGGCTCATGATGGTGCCTTTAACAATTAAAAAGTCAATGCCTCTTTAAATCACAAGTATTCAATAATTTTTTAAAGAGAAACCTGGGGAAACATTAAATTTTATTCAGAAACAGATTTGCTCATTCCAAGCCAAAGCAGAATAGATATTCTATTAAAAATGAGCAAAGCAACATCAATCATACCTTAATAAAATGGTTTTAAAAAAGATGGGGGAAGAAAAAATGAGCAAAGAGTAGCAGATACTTCAAAAATTTAGTTCTTGTTCTCTTTCTCTCTCTCTCTCTCTGTCTCTGTCTCTCTCTCTCTGTGTATGCATATACATAGTTTTATGAGGCTGATTTCTTAGGAGGGTTTAAAATTTAATTGTAATCTTTTTCTTCTCTTATTAGCTGGAGTACCTTAGGCAAATTAAACCTCTGATCTTCAATTTCTTAAGTGGTGCTATGGTATCTATCTCATACGGTTGTGAAGATTAAGTGAGGTAATGCTTGTAAAGTGCTTACTTAGCACAGTTCCCAGAATATAATAAGTGAGTTGTGTTAGTTGTTGCTGGTAAAAAGAATTATGCCAGTTCACGGTGTCAGAATTTCAGCCAGTAATGACTGCCTGTAGAAACAGAAGCGTTATTAATAGTAAGAGCTGTTATGCTTTTTTATTCCACTAGAGGGCACCTTTCTCCTTCTGTAAATCTGATGTAGCCATAAAGCATTATGACTCTGGCCCCAACTCACTTCCCTTCCCTTTAGCATCCTCAGCCCCACGATTCCTCTTAGACCACTAATAACTTCACATTATGCCAGGTCTCTCCCTGGTCATCCTCCCCACACTCACATAATGGAAGGATGTTTTAGCCTTGGCATAGGCTTTTGCTAGTCTAAAGGGCGGTCCTTGAGAATGTAAAAAATGTAATAATAATTGGCTTTGGGTGTTCAGCAAGACATAGACTTGATGTAGTGAGCTAGGAACAGGGATTCAAAGGAATTGTCCTTATTACTTCTTACCCTGAGGCCTCCTTCTCATATGCATGATTAAATCAAGTCTACCTAGTGGACTAAACCAGTGGTGTAGCCTCCCCAACATCTCTCCTATTTTAAGTTAGGGAAAAAAACAGAAAATGTGGGATGGGAAAAAAGGCAGGCAGAGAAGGGGGGGAAAAAGGATGAGATACAAACTTTGAGAACATCACTATTTATAAATGACAGATCTTGAATTGTACCTGGGAGATGGAGTCCCTGCTCTAGTTTTTGGAAAGCCGCAGTCTCTATGACCCGTGATCTTAGGCTCAAATGAAAAAGTGCAAACATGGCACCAACTGTGTACTGGAGTTCCCTGGCTATTGGAAGTTCTCACTTGTTAAGAATGAGCCAAATCCTTCTACAGGCCTCCTTATCTGGGAGAGGCAAGTAAATCGAGGATCTGGTTCAATAATTTAAACAGCATCTTCTCAGGACCACACATCTCACCTTGAATAAAAAGAGGGCAAGTTAGGAATGATTTTGATGTTGACAGATTTGTAATAAAGGTCAAAATTGAGACATGACTAGAGGTTTTCCAAAAGGTAGTTAAAAATGGTCAATCACTGGTTCTTCTTGAGCTAGATTATTAGCAATCTAGTAGAAGTAATCATCCTTTTAATAAAGCAGGATCTACCCTGCCTGGAAGAGGAGCCAGCCTGTCAGTGCCGATTAACTCGTTCTGATCATGCACCTTTCTAGATCATCTTAGGTCCTGAACCAGGAAGTGGGGAGAAGTAAGATCAAATCAGGGGTAGGTAAACTACAGTCTGACTCTAGCCTATTACCAGTTTTTTTTATGGCCTGCCAACTAAGAATGTTTTCTACATTTTGAAATAGTTGGATAAAAATTAAAAGATATGTCATATTTTATGACAAAAGAAATTTAAACTTTAGTGTTCATAAAGTTTTATTGGAACATAATCACAGTTAATCATTTATGTATTTTCTTTTCTTTTAGACAAGGTCTTGCTCTGTGCCCAGGCTAGAGTGTGATGGTGCGATCACAGCTCACTGCAGCCTTGAACTCCAGGCTCACAGGATCCTCCCATATTAACCTCTTGAGTAGAGGGGACTACAGGCACATGCCACCATGCCTGGATAATTTTTTATTTTTTGTAGAGATGGGATTTTTTCCATGTTGCCAGGATGATCTTGAATTCTTGGGCTCAAGCTATCATCCCTGCTCGGCTCCCAGTGTTGGGATTACAGGTGTGAGTGCCTGGCCAATTTCTCCCTTTCCTTTCCTTTCCTTTCCTTTTTCCTTTCCTTTCCTTTCCTTTCCTTTCCTTTCCTTTCCTTTCCTTTCCTCCCTTCCCTTCCCTTCCCTTCCTCCCTTCCTTCTTTTCTTCCTTTCTTTCCTTCTTTTTCCTTCCTTCCTCCCTTCCTCCCTCCCTCCCTCCCTTTCTTCCTTTCCCTTCCTCCCTTCCTTCCTTCCTTCCTTCCTCCCTTCCTCCTTTCTTCCCTTCCTCCCTCCCTCCCTCCCTTTCACCCCTCCCTCCCTTCCTTCCTTCCTTCTTTCTGACACAGTTTCGCTCTTTCACCCAAGCTGGAGTGCAGTGGTGCGATCTCTGCTCACTGCAACCTCTGCCTCCCAGGTTCAAGCGGTTTTCTTGCCTTAGCCTCTCAAATAGTTCAGATTACAGGTGCGCACCACCACACCTGGCTAATTTGTGTATTTTTGGTAGAGACGGGGTTTTGCCATGTTGGCCAGGCTGGTCTTGAACTCCTGACCTCAACTGATTCACCCGCCTTGGCCTCCCAAAGTGCTGGGATTACAGGCTACCTTTTGCACTCCACTGGCAGTACTGACTAGTTGCAACAGAGACCATATATGGTATTTTCATCACTGCACTGCTGCTCCATGCACTATGAATTAAAGTGATGTAGTTATTACTTGTCAGTGTTTTGAGTTCTGCACATGTAACTGTACCATAGTGTTCCCAGAACCAAGCTGGCTCTGGCTGCATTTTCTCGAGCCCCAGGAATGAGAAGCAGACAAACTAGGAAAGAAGGGAATTTATTGTTGTAACTGGGTACCGGGAGAAGGTCAGAGATAATTCCATCAGACCAACTCACTCAAAGTGTTACAATTTTCTTAGTGCTTATATAGGTTGGGGTTATGTGTCTATGTGCAGTACAGCATTCGCCTAAGTCTGTTGGTAACTAATTTTGTTTCAACTAGAAGGTCAGAAGCAAAAAATGCTTGCTAAGTCTGATTAAAAGGGCCCCAGTACCCCCAGTACCTTCAGACCTATCTGCTGTGGAACCAGAGTGATTATTTCTATCTTATCTTCTTTAGAGCTTGGTCTGGAGAGCTGCCTTGCGCTCTCCAATGAATCTATTCAAACAGTTGCCTCTGTTACCTTGACTCTCAGACAGATCCCGGCACTAAGAATTTAAGTTTGTCTCTATTATTTTGACTCGCTCCAGGTTAGGGAGAAGCCCATGCAAGGCTCCTACTGACCATATGTTTCATTTCTAGCTTTGATGCCTGGGCACTGGTTTCCCTAGATTTAACTATTTGCTCAATGTTAAGGCAGTGCTGTGGAAATTTGTTTGTGTAACTGAAGTACTGTGCAGACCTGTCTGTGTGATTGTCGGGGGAATTGGCCTGCCACAATAGCATTTTATTTATTTGTTAATGCCAGTGCATACCCATAATGTCAAACAAGATGGGGAAAATGAACTTCAAATGTCATAATTTTAGGCATGGTGGAGTGTGGATTATTTTGTTATTAAATTAGATGGCAAATCATTGTGTTTGTTACGCACTGACGCTACAGCTGTGCTAAAAGAATACAAATGTACATGAGCATGACTAGGCTGAAGATCTATCACAGTATTTCCAACTGACAGGAAAGCAACAGTGAGATAAACTAGAACATTTAATAGCATCACTGTAGAATTTCTTTACGAAAACAAAAAATTGAAATGTGGTCACTAAGTTTTGAGTGGCTCATTTGTGGGTCAAGTAAGGAAATCTGTTTATCAATGTTAGGTTATTTAAACTGAGTTTGACTGCAGCAACTGAAGGAATGTGTGCAGAGAAAATACACGTGTTTAAGACTATTGGCCCTTTGGGGAGAATAGTTGTTCAAAGAATTGAAGACATTGAGAGCGACATCAATAGTCAAATACAAAGCAGAGAAAAATTCATTTCAATGGTTTTGCTTGTCTGTTGATGAGTCAGTGATGTTACTAATACTGCTCAGTTGTTTTTTATTTAAGGAGTCAATCCCAAGTTTGAAGTGTCTAAAGAATTAATCTCTATGAATAGTCTGCAAGTCACAAGCACAGGAGGAGTATTTTCAAAGAAGTTGAGAAAAACTAACCAGTAAACTTGAAATGGAATTTGCTAAGATTTATTACAACTCATTGTGGTAAAAATATGTGTGAAGCAGAAAAAAAGCTTAGTTGGACAAATTTACAAATCTTATCAAAATGTAGGATGTTGAAATCCTATTCATGGCATTATTCATTAGCAAGTTCTTTGCGGAAAATATTTGGGTCTACCATATGTTACTGAACCACTAGTATCAACAGTGAACTTCATTTACTCTTGTGGATTTAATCATCATCAGTTCTGCATTTGTTGGGGGTCAGAAATAGAAATTTAATCTTCTCTCTTGCCCTACTACACAGCAGTTTGATAACTTAGTAGTTGTTAAGTTTTATGTGATACTTTCGAGTTTAGGGGAAAATTAAAATTTTTCAGAATGAGAAAAATTAGCTTCAACTATTAAGGAACATTATGTGGCTTTGAAATTAACACTTGAGGTAGACTTCGTAATGTTTCTTAATGAATTCAACTTAAAATTACAAGGTAAAACATCACATACATGCAAATATACTGTGGTAAAGTTATTTTGATGACAGTTAACATTTGAATCACAAGTAATGTCATCAGTTCTCATGTTTCCAAATGGTAAAACAAGAAGTGAAATCTCCACTCCTACACAGATTTGCAGTGGATGTAATTTCCAAGCTCAAATTATAGTTTCAGGAGCACTTTTGGACTTCAATTCAAATGCAAAGGGACTTTCTATATTTAAAGATTCATTTAATTGTGCAATTGAGGAACTTTCACCTTACCTTCAATTGGAGGTTATTAATGTAATGACATACTGAAAAGCAAATATCAAAGGTAGAATCTAATAGAATTTCATAAATGCTTTCTAATCATGAATATGTTCAACTAAAATAATATGTTTATAGATTGACATTAGTATTGGGCAGTACCTATCTGTGTGCAAAAACATTTTCAAAGATGCAATTTGCAACTGTTCATCATTAACAGATGAACATTTATGACAAGGAGCACTAACTTTGAACCCCAATTAAGCAAAATGTTATCTTCTAAAGAAGAGAAAGAAGAGTTCAATTTTTCTCATTAGTAGACGTGTATTACAAAAAATTATACTCAATTATTATTATATTTTAAATTTTATCTATAAATTTGTTTTGAAATTAATTTTCTCTCTTGGCATGTAAGTACCTACATAATATCTTTGATTTTAGTTCTTGGACTACAAAGCCTAAACCCTTGCTCTGGCAGAGTGTTCTTAGAATATAGGGTTGAAGTAACCTTTTAAGTCATGGCAGAAATGCATATGAATACTTACATTCTTGTGGGGACTCAATTGCAGCCTAAGGCCTGAAGTTTTCCATATATTTTAAATTCTTATTGATAGGTCTTTTGTCCCAGAGATCTCTGAACATGGAAAGCAACACCAACCACTGTGCATTTTGGTGATGAATTAAATACATAAAATTTAAAAAATCCAACTTTTCCAAGCATTTAAACGACAATTACAAGTTGATTAATTCCCTGAAGCAATTTAGATTATACTCAAACTAGTATATCTGATTCTTTTAACAGAAGATAAACTATACACAAATACAATCATTTCAAAACCATTTCTAAAGTTATGCTTAAACCTAAAACATCAGCACCATGATTTTAATTCATACTTATGTATTAGATCTTATGTTTTCCAAGTGTTATACTTACTTTGATAGCTTCCTAGGGTTTTATTATTTTGATTTTTTCTCCAGGGATTTTGTAATTTCATGTGATGTTATAGGAACTGAATATCAAGTTAATTATTGGTTGAGATATTGGACCTGCTTATAGGAACATTAGATGGAGTTGCTTTTCTTTTGACAGTGAAGTTTTATGTATCGTATCATGAGACTCTTAAGTACTTATTGTTCTTAACTTCTGAATGGTGTTTATCACAAAAATAATTTAGTCTTTAGATTTCCCATAGCCAGCAATACCTGAGCCATTGTCCTGTTATGAAAACATATTCATTCCTTAAAGAATTTTACTATAATTAGTAAGATCACCTAGAAGATTTTTTTCTCCTAGGAGATGAGGATTGGCTCTGTAATTACCCTCTCTATTTAGAAATTTAGCCGATCCATCATTTTTGACACACAGTCAAATCTTTCTTTTACTTGGTAATTATGCATGACCACAGGTGCTGATAAAATGTTGAGCACCGTTTCTTCCCAGTTACTGTATGTGATCATTGGTGATCCTCAGTCCTCCCTATCTTGGGTACTGTATCTGCTTTTCCCAGTATGACTCAGTTCACTCACTGTCCCCTTCCCTATGTTTACTGTTGTGCCTACACAGACAAAAATATTTTCATAATTTATAAAGAAATATATCATTAATAGAAGAAACAAAGGGTATTATATATTAATACCCTTCTACTCATGAAAATATAGCATATATTCTATTACTTTATCCTTTTATATTACAACTACCTTTATCAACACCCTCTATTACCCTTTATCCTTAGAGTATCACTATGAATATAGGACCTTTCACGGGTTTAATATATTCCAATTAACCACAATATAACTATTACATATTTGAAGCTCAGATTGTCACAGTCTGGCTTTGTGTGAGCCCTTGAAAGCCTCCTATTGTATTGACATTCTTGAAAGCATCATTGCTGTCTGGCAACAACAGGATATTCCAGACTCTGCTGATTTTTCCTGCCCTAGATGTAAATACAACCTCCTTCCAAGGAAACAAGAGTTCTTGCTCCCCATGGTAAAGAATAGTATAAGGTACCGTAGTCTGAATACTAGCAAAACATATGAGAGTGAACATAGGGCAAAAGTACAGCTACTGCAGCTGTTGTTGGACTGTTTTGGGTAGTAATGGAGCTGGAAAATGACATGAATTCACATTGATATTTCTTATTTAGCATCTGGTACTGCTGTACCATTTCTATGTGTTTTAAAACCATACTGTATATGGTTTAATTGACCACTTAAATTTTCTCCTATGTTAACAACACTTTTAGAAAGGTAAGAGAAGGAGAGAATGATGAAGGCTGGATGCATTGGTCACTTCTTGTTAGTGGTTTAGGGTAAGAAATGTGGTTGTACTGAATTATAAGTATCACGTAAGAGTCAATCATTTATTCATTTAAGCCTACTAAGTGCCAGGCTTTATGCTAAGCTTTAATAATGGTGTTTCTGCTCTATGCAATCTATAGTCTGGCAGTGGAGGCATTCATGTAACCAATAATTCTACAATTATTAACTGAAAGGAACACTTTGAATGAAACATTCAGGGTGTGTTGAGAATGTATTACAGGAGCACTTAACCTAGTTCTGAGGATATTAGAGAGTTTTGATAGATGTGTGCAAGGAAAGGAAATGGCATTTAGCACGTTGGTGGTAAAAACAGTGAACCATGCTCAGAAGGAACTTGCTGTATTTGGAGGCATTAAGTGGCCCATCCAGAAATGAAATTGCAACCGTTGAAGGTTTGTTATTTTTTAAGAAATAATTTCTTTTGCTTCTAAAGCTTTGTGAATTTACAAAAGAAGTCCATGTTTACAGTGTTCATTCATACTAAGAACGCAAAAGAAGTGAGCATCTGTGCCACCATGAATGGTAGCCATAACGTCAGTGTTTGTCAGCAAATACACACGGACCATTATTCAAAACAAGTTCCTCTAAACTTGTATGATTGCCTCAGAGATCCTGCAGTCATTACCCACAATCTCACATTATATACTTGGGTCATTGGTATGACCACTGGGCACTGGAATGATACAGAGGTTTCTCTGCAGTGTGTTTATTTTTTCCCCAGGGTAGGTTCTATGAAAAGGAAAATTTCAGCTTACTTTTTGAGGGTAGAGATCATGGTTTATGTTTTCTGGCATTCTCAGCTCCTCAGCATGCTGTCTCTATAGAACCGGCACTTGATGCATGTCAACTGATCCATTAGTGTGCTGTAATGGCTTTGACAAAGGGTGCCCTTTTAATTGGTTGCTTCATTCTTAGGACCATATTTGGTGTTTCTTTGTTTTTCCATTCTTAAAACTCAGGTTTTGCCATTGTATATTAAAAAATTCATCTGTGGTATGCAAGTTCAGGGGATGACGTCAAAGGCAGAGACTGTTCCAGGTGTGTGAAGCCCAGTGAAATGTCAATAAAGTCTGAACAGTAACCCAGCTTCCAGTGGATTGATCATCTTTTAGAAGAATTACCTAAAATCTCTAAGTTTTAACTAGAAGGAGTTCATTAATGGATAGATCTTATCCCATCTCTGCAGTGGGTCTGTAGCAAATATGGCAGGTGAAGATTTGAAGGAAGAGTGATGTGGAAGCATTGCCAGGAGTGTGAGAAATCTAAATGTATATTTATTTCCCCCTGAATGGGAGAAGAAGAGACAACTGCTAATCCTTTCCATTTTATGGTGAGTTAAAATTTTTCTAAAATACTGTCTCAAATCTCTCTTTGGATTTTTATCACAACCTTCTGAAGTGGTTCCCTCCTCTATGTTTACTGTTGTGCCTAAACAGAAAAAGCATATATTCATAATTTATAAAGAGATATATCATTAATAGAAGAAACAAAGTTCTTATAGTAATACTCTTTTAAAACTTATTAAAATATAGCATATAGGCCGGGCACAGTGGCTCACACCTGTAATCCCAGCACTTGGGGAGGCCGAGGCAGGCGGATCACCTGAGGTCAAGAGTTTGAGACCAGCCTGGCAAACATGGTGAACCCCTGCCTCTACTAAAAATACAAAAATTAGTAGGGCATGATGACCTGCGCCTGTAATCCCAGCTACTTGGGAGGCTGAGGCAGGAGAATTGCTTGAACCTGGCAGGTGGAGATTGCAGTGAGCTGAGATTGTGCCACTGCACTCCAACCTGGGCAACAGAGCAAGACTCCATCTCAAAAAATAAATAAAAATAAGATAAATAAATATATACATAAAATATAGCATATATTCTATTACTTTATCCTTTTATATTACAACTACGTTTATCAACACTCTATATTACCTTTTAACCTTAGAGTATCACTACGAACATAGGACCTTTCATAGGTTTAATATATTCCAGTTAACCACAATATAACTATTACATATTTGAGGCTCAGATTGTCACAGTCTGGCTTTGTGTGAGCCCTTGAAAGCCTCTATCGTGTTGACATTCTTGAAAGCATCATTGCTCTCTGGCAACAACAGAATGTTCTGGATTCTATTGATTTTTTTTCATACCCTAGATGTAGACACAATCTTCTTCCAAGGCAACAAGCGTTCTTATTCCTGAAGTGGGTTTTTAGCAAGGAGTGGCCTTTATGACTTTACCCATTTATCTGAAGAGTGAATAAGGCACAGGAATTTATATTCTTTGCCTACACATATTATATTACCAATAAAACTGAGACTAGCATATAACTCTAAGCTAAACTCCAGACAAGGCTTATATGATCACCTTATTAATTAAAATGGCTCCCTCTGACATCACACACTCCTGCCTCCCCCTGTTTAATTTTTTTCTCATAGTACTTATCACTTTTTAACATAGTATTATTAATTAATTCTGACTTTCCTACTAGAATGTAAGCAGCATGAGGGCAGGGAATTTTTGTCTGTTTTGTCTACCAGTAAAACTGAAGCATCTAGAACAGTGTCCTGGACGTCGTGAGTCCTCAGTCAATATTTGTTGAGTGAATGCACATGAGCTATACCAGAAGTTTTCTGGAGCTAGACTCAGCTGGTCTTGTCCATATGATCACTCAGTAGCCATCCTGAAGTTTGACTTATCTTCTATTATACCATTAGATTGGCATTATACATTATATATGGAGTACTTATTTGGGAAAACGAATTGCTGGAATGTTGAATATCTTTTTTATTTGAGACAGTCTCACTCCGTCACCTAGGTTGGAGGGCAGTGGCACAATCTTGGCTCACTGCAGCCTCCTCCTCCCAGGTTCAAGTGATTTTCATGCCTCAGCCTCCTGAGTAGCTGGAATTATAGGCATGCGCCACAACGCCTGGCTAACTTATGTATTTTAGGTGGAGACAGGGTTTTGCCATGTTGCTCAGGCTGGTCTTGAACTCATGTGCTCAAGCGATCTGACCACCTCGGCCTCCCAAAGTGCTGGGATTACACGCATGAGCCACCGTGCCAGGCCTGAATATCTTTATCATGATGTCCAATGGAATCCCAAAAAATGGGAGTGTTAGGAAGCTAGCAGTTTGATGTTATTTCTCAAAATAATTGTATCACCAACTCAGGTGGCATAGCTGGACAGTCATTTAATCCAGTCATAATTGTATACAGATGAGGAAACTGACCTAGCACGGTTAAGGAACTAGCCTAAAGTCATATTGCTATGTAGTGTAGAGCTGAATGAATAGAACATTTTCATTTTTTTTTTAACTTCACAAGGTTAGAGGTCCTTCCCAACATTCTCTGATGCCTGTATTAGAAGCCCACACCCGCCCAATGCCTGCAGGGTTAGGGTTCTCCTGAGAACAAGGGTGTTGCCGGAATGGGTAATTGTGGGGGTGGGAGCAGCAGGAATTTGTATTGAGCCTCTCCCGAAAAGGAATTTAAATGTATGGCATGGATTTTGAGGTGATAAAATATTTAAAGTACTTATTTAAGTTTTATCTATGGGACCAGTAAGGTGATTTTACCATCTTGTTTTCAGGATACCATAAAACACATTTTTTTCCTGTTTAATTTTCCTTGTATATTTGTTAGCTGGAGTGAATCATACATTGTAAAATCTTTGAGGCAAGGGTCTGTGTCTTCTAAATTTACTAACTCTTCCCAGTGTCTGTTATATAGTACATTCTCATAGGTCTCTGATATCCAGTGGTCATATGAAAGTTGAATAATAGATAAGAAACATTTACATAATGAGAATATTGATCAGTCCTGTTAGTAGTAGACATTTCAAAGGAAGTAATTAGAAAGAATTGCCCAACATTGTCTTATCAGCCTTTTCCACCTGAATGGTTATAAAGGTAGACTAACATAGAGATGGGGGAAATTTCTTATTGGAACTTAGTAGCATTGCTTTTTCTCCTTTACCAGTATGGTATAAATAAGAATCTACTTGGCTCAGTTTTTCTGCGGAAAACAATATTCTTTTGTGATTGGATATATTCCAGGAAAATAAACTCAAATCATATAATGAAGAGTTATATCTTATATATTCAGTTTCTCTCTTTGACAGATACTGCGATCAGCAGCTCTTTGTACTTGCCAAATTTATTATTAGTTATGTCTAGCCCTTGTGATGGAGATAAACATTTCAAATAATAAAAGTTGTAGCATAACCTAGTGAGAAATAAGAGCTAGAAAAGTTATCAATATGTTTTCATTTTAGTTTGTGGTAAAAAATAGACCTACCAAATGTATAATGGTAGAATACAACAGAACTTTATTGCTTGTTTATGCAAGAGTTTGAAAAGGGTGTTTTTCCCTGGTCTGGTGGGTTTCCTTTGCAGTGACCTGGGGACCCAGGCTCCTTCCATCTAATGGATCTGACCTTCCCAACAGGGCATCACTGCATTCACCTGCTGAAAGGGTGAGGGGGAATAGTGGGAGATTACCTTCTTTTTTTAAAAGTCTGAGCCTGGAAATGGCACACAGCATTACTGCTCATAGTCTGTTGATTAAAACTCAGCCACATGGCAAAACCTGACTGTAAGGGATGGTGGGAAAGATAGAGTAGCCACGTGCCCAGGGAAAAGATGTCATGGATATTTTTCATGATTTTCTTTCCTCCTTTCCCTTTTCTTTCTTTTTAATTTTTATTTTGAGATAATTTTAGACTTTAGACTTTAGAGTTGCAGAGATATTCCCTGAATAACTTTCTTTTAGCTTATCCTTATGTTAACATCCACATAATGATAAAAGAATTTTCAAAACCTGGCACAATACTATAAACTGTAAACCTTACTCAGATTTCACTAGTTTTTCCTGTAATGTCATTTTTATGTTCCAGGATCCAATTCATTTAATTGTCACATTTCCTCAGTCTCCTCCAATCTGTAATAGTTCTTGTCTTTCTGTTTTTTATAATCCTGTCACTTTTGAAGAGTCAGTAATTACTGTTCAGTAGTTTGGTAAAATGTCACTCAATTTTTTTTTTTATGTTTTCTCATGATTGAAATTAAGCATTCTAGGGAAGGCTACCATAGACTGGAGGGGATCTGCCCTTCTCAGTGCACCAAATCGTGGGTATGTGATGTTGATGTATATTAGAGGTGATGTTAGCCTTGATCACTTGGCTAAGGTGGTGTCTACCAGAATCCTCCACTATAAAATCACTATTTTCTAGACAGGTGCAGTGGCTCACCAGAAGTGCCAGGCATGGTGACACTAAAGTGCCTGGAATCCCAGCACTTTGGGAGGCTGAGGTGAGAAGATCACTTGAGCCCAGAAGTTCAAGACCAGCCCAGGCAATATGGCAAGACCCTATTTCTACAAAAAAAATTTTAAAATAAAGTAAAATTACTATTTTCCCTTGGCAATTATCAAATATCTTGGAGAGATACTTTAAGAATATGCAAATATTGTTTACAGTTTACCTTTCAATTAGTAATTTTAGCACCCATCAAGCGATCTTGCCACAGTAATTTTTACTGTGATATTCTAATGAAAATTTTATGTTTCTTTCATTAAAAAATAAAGTTTTGGTGGCTATCTGATGATTACATAGATATTAAGGATCCTTGCCCTCCTCTCCACGCCCCCTATTTTGGAGATTAAAGTGACTATGGTTTAAATGATGTTAAGCCATCATTTCAAGATAACAAAAGGGTTAAAGGATAAGGGTCACTGCCACAGCTCTGTAGTGCTTAGATGTGGTTCAAATGGGAAGCTTCCTGGAATGGCAGTAAGAAGGCCAGGGTTTCAGTTACAATTCTACTATTGGCTGAATGTAAGGAGCTGTTTTTACTCTAATTTTCTAATTTGTAAAATAAGAGTAATTCTATACATTGTCCAAAGTAATGTGTGAGGATGCAGTACTTTGAATTACTAGGAAGGGTAATATCTGTTTTATGAATTTGGAGCGTCCTTATTATACCAATTAAAATATATGTATTATCGAAGTGGAGCAAGCCTACTTGTGCTTATTTAAAAGGAACAAGACTAACATTTTTGTGCATTTACTATATGCAGGCCCAAGCTTTGAATCCATTAACTAATTTAATCCTCTCAGACTTTTATGAGAGCAATGTTATTAGCCCCATCATATAGATGAATAACTTGGGGCCCAGAGAGGCTAAATAACCTGCCCCAGGCCACACAGTCAATAAATGGTGGGGTTAGGAATTGAACCATGGTGGTCCAGCTCCAGAGTTTGGACTCTTCACCACTTCACTATATACTTGTGCCCTGGTTGCAGAACGGATGTTCATCTAGTACATGCTAGCGTGGCCATATCAACTAACTGCTTCTGTTCTGAAGTATTTAAGTTCTTGAATATTTAAGTAAATATTTTGTTAAAAATTTATATTTAACAGGGTTGTTAAATAGGTTGTTAAATATTTTGGGCATAAGCCTGGGTACTGGTAAATAAAAATATTTGTACATCTTAGTTATGTTTGAATTGAGCATGTATTCCATTTGAAATAAGTGAACCTCAGGAAGTATTTTTGGTGTTTATGATTGGAAGCACAATAATTTAAACATTAAAGTGAAAACAGAAGTATTGGACATGTATTTGTTAATTGTTCTTCCCGATTTTGAGGCATTAGTCCACATTTGTCCATGGCCACAGTATATAAGTAGTATGGCTCTTGTTTAAAGGTAATTATTAGGTGGGTGATTGGATAAGTTACAAGGAAATCTAAGTAGGGTCACCAGTTTTCTATTCTTTCTATACATCTGGCACTTGCTTAGTGATTTGGCTCCTATTGTAGAATCTGGTTCAGTTTACAATTCTGCCTATTTTCTTAGCAGCCTGCCGAGCATTTCTGAGTGGTCTAAAGAACTCACTGCATTTCTCTGGTTTATGTGAAGAACTGGTGTCCCCTTTATTGGTGGTGGTGCAAGAGTCCTCTGCACTACACCATAGAATTACCTTCATGTGCATTTAAATGATTTCAAAAATATTCCTGCTTTCAGCTATATGGCTTCAATTCACCATGAACCATTTACATGTATATCAAAGGCATGAAGTTCTCCTGCAGCAAATAGAAATTGTAGGGAAAGCTCTGGCTGACTCAGTGGGAGAGCTGGGCTTTCGTTTTGGCTCTGCCAGTGACTTACTCTGTTACCTTGGGGAAAATCCTTAGCCTCTTTGGGCTCCTTATCTGCAAAGTTCAGCCGGGCACAGTGGCTCACACCTGTAATTCCAGCACTTTGGGAGCCGAGGCAGGTGGATCGCAAGCTCAAGAGATCGAGACCATCCTGGCCAACATGGTGAAACCTCATCTCTACTAAAAACACAAAAATTATCTGGGCATGGTGGCACGTGCCTATAGTCCTGACTACTCAGGAGGCTGAGGCAGGAGAATCACTTGAACCTGGGAGGTGGAGGTTGCAGTAAGCCGAGATTGCGCCACTACACTCCAGCCTAGGCAACAACAGCGAAACTCCGTCTCAAAAAAAGAAAGATCAAAATGACCTTATCCAGCTGCAGCTTTCTCTGATTCAGTGCTTCAGTGGGTTTTAGTGTAGTTTAGTTAATGATTTGTTTGTCTTGCCATTTAAATGAATGCTAAGCACAGCCCCCAGATAATGCTTATGACAGAAGGCTGCATTTTCACATTTCCAAGAAAGAACAGTAAATGGTGAAGTTGTGTAAAACTTGTTTTGAAGATTCACATAGTACTATTCTCAGATAAGACCAAAGAAAAGTGGTCACACTATATTTCATGGAGTCAAAAAGACCACTCATTTTAAAACATATCTCATTTTCAGAGATATTAAAATGTGGAAAAATGTGTATTTTAGATTTGATCAAATACGGTAGGAAAGCCCCAAGGTCATCTCTCCATCACTTGATCATAGATTAACGTGCAGCCTTTCTTGGAGCCTAGGCTGCCCGATACAGATATGGTCTACATTCTTACCATATGGTCTGTCATAGAGCCACTTAGAGACAAGTCAGAAATTTGGACTAGAATGTAATTGACTAAGTGTGCCCACCTAGTGTGGCCATGTTGGGATGTGAAGGCTCAGCTCACAGTTGCAATTTCAGTGAAGACTTGCCTTCTTACTTTCTCAGATACAACCAGTCTTCTGTATACTCACAGGACTTTGTATATATTTCTACATAACACTTAGCACATTTTGTTGTAGTTATTTGCTTTCTTTTCTGCCTCTTCTCCTAAATTATGAGCTACTCAAAATTCTCTTAATGTTGTACAGGAGTGGCGTACAGCCTGGAATATAGTAGGCACCCATCATGTTTATTGAAGGAGTAAAGGTACAAAGGTATGAAGGAAAGAAGTGTGGCTGACTGTTTTGTGGATTATATTAGGGGTTTTTAGATTACTCAGCCACCATTCATCACAAGAAAAAAGATGCAAAATGAATTTTATGTAAAGAGTAACTTTTAGGTAACAGGATTATTTCATAAACTGTTAGGAAAACTACATTATTAAGAAATAAGACTTATTTGAGTAAAAAAAAAGAGTTTACTAGGCTAAGCCCCCACCATCAGATGCCAAAAAGAACCAATGTCATGGAAGAATATTATGACAAAAGGTGCTTTGCTCCAACACTAAACTGGCTCTGTCTGTGATTTGGGGCAGTTACCACACCTCCCTATACCTCAGCTTCCTCTTCTGTAAAATGGAAATAATAATAGCACCTGATAACCACTGTAAGAATGATATCACATAATGTTTGTAAAACACTCAGGACAGTACTTAGCACATAGTAAGAGAAGGAGATAAGTGTGAGTTATTATTGTTACTATCTCTATATGTGTCATCAGTGGGCAAAGAGTTGGGGACCAAACGAAGTGTTTTATTGGTCTTTCATTTGGCAATTCTTGCAAGGATTTTTTTTAAATCCAAGATTATGATTGAATAGATAGTTTCCTTATTCCATGTCCTTCACTTTCAGCTCTATGCAAGTATGCCCTTACTTAGGAATCCTCATTGTTCTCCTCTGGGATCTCCCAGTTTGCTAGAGCTATCTTTTCCTCTCCCCTCCTTTCTTTTTCAGTGAATTGATTGTTCCTTTTAGCCAACGGACAGCTCAGCATTTGAAATGCGTGAAGATGCAACACAGAATAGTTTGTCTATGGGGACAATAAACACTATCTCTAGAATGGTAAGGTGGGGATTTATATCTTGTGATTAGTTCCCTCCAAGACCTTATGCAGAGCTCAGGCAAGAACCCCTTTTTAGATCAGTTCTTCTTAAGTGACCCTCTTCAGAAAGATAGCATCTCCTCTTATGAACATTTCTCGATTTGCCCCCTCTCATAAACTCTAAACTCACACCCATTTAGCTCTTTAATGGCCCAACTCCCTTTGAATTGTTGCTTATAGTATTAATGAGTGCTTTCAGCTTAATGGCTTTTATCACCAGGTAAAATATATGCCTCTTAACTGGGATTTTCTAGGGGCAATGTCTTTAATCATGCCAATCAGTGAGCTTCAGACAAGTTAAAAGGGGAAACTTGTTTATTTATTTATTTATTTGTTCAGCTGGTTTTTCATTGTCCTTCTTTTAGTGTTTGCTTTATCAATTTGGGGAGGCAGAATAATAATTTTTCCTATCTTCTATTTAAAGGGATCCAGGAGGTTTTCAAACTCCAAGTTGTAATCCATTAGTCATGAAATCAATATTGTGGATTTGAATTGCCATTTTAAAATTAATACAATAACAAATACTGTTTTGTGAAACTTTTGTTTCAGTAGTGTGTATGTATATGTGTGTGTTTGTGCATGTATATCTGTACATGTACTGGATCACAGGGTGAAATGTATTTCTTGATGTGAATGTAGTAAAAAAAAAGTTTGAGAAACACTGATCAAGGCCAGTGATTAAGGAAGAAATACTAATGCCTAGCAAAGCATTACTCTTAGATATATAAAGTTATATGCTATCATTTTCTTTTAAAAATGTAAATGTGACCTTACAGTTGTGTGTAAATGTAAGCTTTCCTTTGAGAATGCTGGATCATAAGTATTACATTTTAATGATCTGGTTTGGTGTTGTGCACTTATATAGTCCCAGCTACTTGGGAGGCTGAGGCAGGAGGATCTCTTGAGCCAGGAGTTTGAGGCCAGCCTGGGCAACACAGCGAGACTCGATTTCTAAAACAAAAAAGATAATTTAATGATCCTGAAATGATATGCAGTGATAGTACTTTGATTTAGTAGAATAACGGAGGAATCAGGAGAAACTCTTTCTACACCTACAATTACAGATAATAGTGTGGCTTTCCACAAGTCATTGCTCCCCCCTGGGCTTCAATTTCCTCATCAGGAAAATGAGACATAGAAGCTAAGCTGGAATCTTTAGTATTCTTTACAATGCAGCATTTCGGTGTTTATATCTTGAGACTAGTTCCCCTTAAGACCCTTAACACAGAGCTCAGGAAAGACTCTTTAAGCCAGCTATCATCTTAAGAAATGTAGTACCACCTGCTCTGATCATGTCCTGATTTAACATGAAATAATTAAAACATACATTTTAAGTATATTTTAAAAAATAACTCCTTTCATCATGTTTGTCGGTGAATTTTAGTTGAAGTTAGTATAAAGAAAAATTTAAGAACCGAGAAAGGAGGCAATATTTCTAATGTGTCTTAAGCAGAGAATAATGGCTTTCTAATTTTCCCTAGGAAAAGAAGAGGCTATGGTCACGGGTGAGCATTTTCCTGGTGTGTCTTTTGGCCTGCATCATTACCACAGCAGTAGGAGTGCTGATGCTCTCCTTGGTCTATATTAGCAACTCATGCAGACATTCATTTCAAACCTGAAGCCTGGCCTCTGCAAACAATGATTCCCATAGTTATCAAAAGCTATTGATCCAGAATTTCAGTTTCTTAATCATTTACCTAAATCTAAAGTATGAATCACACACCTTAGGAAAAATAATTATTCTTAATGGCAACTTTAAAACCACCTTCTCATTGCATGTTTACTAAGCTTCTCTATTGGAAGGGATGAACTGTGAGCCAGGATGAAGGAAGGTGAGAGATAGAGAAGAGGGGAGAGTTGCGTTGATGTTGACCTCGGACAGAAATGTTCTTCAGTAGATAGTTCCATGTCTGACTAGAGTAGAGAATTGCACATGGACAAATGGAAATTCCCCTATTCTCTTGCCACCCTAGGTGTCTCTTTAAATGTCTAACAGGGTCTAGACTGATAGCACTGCATGTGTTACTATTGCCATTCCTGGACTCTTACAGACCTATTCCTCCTCTTCCTTTCTGGGACTCCAAAACTCACCTCACCACCATTGCCTTTTCCCTTTTGCCTCCTTCTTACTCTATAGGCCCCATGCTCTTAGGAGGTGGCCTCCATGCTTATGGTGGCTTGTTTATGGTTTTCCAGGCGTTTGACTTCCTTGGTGGTACAATCCAGTGGGCCCGGTACAGGAACAATGTCAAAGACTATCTCAGAAATGAAGAAGAGGCCTTTGGCGCCAGCTTGAACAGTCAGAGATCACAAATGACTCTGGGGACCCTTAGGATAAAAAGCAATGGCCTCCAGGCCCTTCACTGGCACTTCAACGCCTATGAACATGACTGTCTTGCTCAGGTATAACTAGTTTGCCCACACTATCCTCTTAAGCATCTATGTTTTTTGTCCTGAGAGTATTATTTTAGTTGTTACAAAATCTGCTTAACTAACTAAGAGATAGACAAACATTCAGGCTTTGGCTATATATTCAACTAGATTAATTAGCAGTGCCTTTAAGCATTAGTCTGTTTGTTTAAATTATTTTCGGCATCACTTTGAACTCTTTTCTTCAGTATGAAATCATTTTTCACACACTATTGTTAAAATAAGATCACTGTTTGGTCCTCTGAGCCAAAGCTAAAACCGGCAGCTCTGATCTAATGATCAAAGAAACAGCAGCTTTTCTCTAAGGAAAATAACAGCAACCAGAATAACAAAGTAGTTTGCCGTGTTCAGTCAGTCTGGAGTCTCTAAGACCAGGCCAATTGGATGCCCTTTTGTGGTTCAGACTTTTCAGAATGTTCTTGAAGTCTAGTGAAACAGAGATAGCTGGAGGTAAAATGAGTGTCCTTACTTGAATTCCAAATAATTCATTAATTCCCAAAAGTATTTATTGGTTTCCTTCTGCATTCCAGACACTGGGGAAGCAGTAGTGACTGAGCCCTCACAGAGCTTTCAGAGTTTGGTCTTTCCCTGGTGATCTAGTTAAAGATGCAGAGCCAATTTTATGTGATGTTTTTGTTGTAGTTAATAAAGCCCTCTTTTTTATTCTCGGACAATGCATTCAATTTTAGAATTTATAACAGAGAGAGAGATTAGAGTTTCCTTTATATGAGACAAACTATTCTTTTTTTTCTTATAAGAGAACAGGAAGTCAGAGAGATTAGTTGGGTTTTCTAAAGATAAACTGTAGTCATTGGATTCACAGGGACAAAGCTCATGTTTTCTGACTTCTTGTCTTTTTCCACATAGACAAAATATGTAAAAGAGGATAATGTCTAAAACATTCATTTTCATGGCCTTGACTGAGCAGTGGCAGAGCAGTAGGAAAAAGAAAAGGCAGCTCAGTAGACTTTCCTGGGGCGAGACCCCTAAAAAGAAACTTCAAGCTAGGGAAATTGATCTGGAGCCTTCTCTAGTTGAAAATAGGCCCTGGGACCCAGCTCAGCCTGAGGAGGTTGTTCAGGCAGTCCTGACAGTTCATAATGTGAGCTATGTGGAGTTGAATATTCTCTAGATACCCAGAAAATTGTGGGATTACTGTTTCTCACAATCAGGGTAAGAAACTAAGCAACAGGATGTGAAGAAGTCCCTCTATTCCAGTCGTCCAGGGAGATTGCTTCTGCTTCTGAGTGTCTTCATGGAAGCTTTGGAAGGGACTCTGAGAGTAGGGTGGGCAAGCTGACTGGTGTGCCTGGCTTCACCACAAAGTCATTGACTCCCATGCTATCTCTGCTCTGTATCTGGAGTAATTGGTGCCCTGATATGAATAGGTACATATTGTTGCTGCTCCCTGCTTGTGGATGAAGAGCATGCTCTTTAGAGGGCCACCTTTCCCCTGTATATATAATACCCATCTGGATTTGAGTTATGCATGTCTATGTAGACAGAACGAAAACTTCTTTTTCATCCGCCCCTGTGGCTGCTCCACTATGTGACCATGAGTCTCTGGTAAAACAGAAATAATGGTATCTTCTCTGCCTACCTCACAGGGTAATGCTGAGGAACAGATTAGAGAATGAGACAGTATAGAATTTTATAGAAGCAGAATCAAAATATGGTTTAGTATGAATAAAAAGTATAGACTTTGGAGCCAGAGTGCTTAGGTCCAAATCTCGGCTTTCACATTGATTAGCTGAGTAATCTTGGGAAAATAAGTTCCCTCCATAGTTTTCTTTTTTGTAAAATAGGGATAATAATATTACCATGCTTCATAGGATTGATGTAAGGAATAATCAAGCTGAATCAAGTAAAGTGATCACATGAACACCTGACATATAGTAAAGGCACTACACGTTAGCTGTTATTGTTAAAATTGTATGCAGACTTTTTCTTATCTGGAAAGCACACACATATCTGTATGCATACATACACACAAACACATACATTTGTACCTGTACAACCAACTAAGAACATGCACACATCCTCCCCAAGTGGCTTCGGTCTTTTTAAACTTTAAAATCTGCAGTCTTTGTTTTTGTTTTGTTTTCTGAGACAGAGTTTCGCTCTTGTTGCCCAGGTTGGAGTGGAGTGGCACAGTCTCCACTCACTGCAACTTCCGCCTCCCGGGTTCAAGTGATTCTCCTGCCTCAGCCTCCCAAGTAGCTGGGATTATAGGCATGAGCCACCATGGCTGGCTAATTTTGTATTTGTAGTAGAGACGAGGCTTCACCATGTTGGCCAGGCTGTTCTCGAACTTCTGACCTTAGGTAATCCACCTGCCTTGGCCTCCCAAAGTATAAAACATGCAATCTTAATAGGAGGTGATATTGCCCCCAAGGGGGCAACAGCTTTTGAGGGAGACAAAAGTCTTACCCTTTTTATGTATAAAGAATAGATATGCATAGAGTATATAAACAATGGATTTATACGGTATACTGATCTACAGTATATGTACGGTATTAAAATTGCATAGGGTGGTAATAGAAACAGAGTCTAAAAGCATACCTTAAAGGGAAAGTAATGAAAAGATGTTGAGAAACATTGCTTCAAAATGATGTTGGTTATGTTTTTCTGCTTATATTTTAGGGAACAGCATAGATTGGGGTGGTTGATGATGATGGTGAAGTAGTTACACGTACAATGTTATAGCTGGCCAAGTAATCTTCTTCCCTAAAAATATACTATACTGGATAAAGAATGTGGGGAATGAAGATTGTTTTTTCTTGCTTTCCTTTTCCACACATGATGAACTTCAGACTTTGAATGTTGATGATGTGTTTTTTTCTGTAACTGAGACCTTGCTTCCAGGTAACTTAAGATAGGTACCATATCTGAAAACACGTATCACCCTGAAGGTATGTATTATGTACCATATCTGAAAACACATATCACCCTGAAGTTATGACACAAAGAGAGCATGAGTATTTGTGTTTCTAGGGCAGCAGTCAGCTAAGTCCAGGGAAAATTGACTAATATGTATATATAATAAAAGTTGGATAATGGACTCAAAAGTACATCTTATATTCTTCCTAATGACAAAGTCTTGTTGAAATTGAGTTGTTTTTTATTTCCTTTAATTTATTTCCTTTAATTTTAGTCTTCCATAGGAAACTGTAATGTATTGGCAGAAAGATTATGATATAATTAATAGAAAACTTGCTATAATTTGTATCTCTCAAAAGTCATAAACTCACCCGTTCTTTCTATGGGAAGAAATTTGCTGCAGATAATGCAATCATGTTTTCAATGGTTGATTGAGGCTTCAGTGTGGATTTAGGAACTAAACTTTTCTGATATAGATAATTATATTAATGAAAAGACTGGATGCCTGTGAGAGTTCTCTTTTCATTTGTTTTTAAATGCTCAACTGGTTATATTATATCATTGCCATTTCTTAGCTGTGAGGACCTAGGTAAATTCCTCAACCAACTTAGATTTGAATTCCATCATTTGTAAAGTGGGGAGAATAATGCCACTGACGTTATAAGGTTGTTGTGAGGAAGAAGTGACATAATAAATGTAAAAGACATAGAAAATTGCACGTTCTTGGTGAGGGCTGCATAAATGTTAATTATTATTATGATTGTATGAATTGCTAAGTCGCTATGTAAGATATTGGCTAATGGGGTTTCTTTTTCCTTTTTCTTTTGTAAGTATCAAAATGCCCTCACCTTTAGTGCACTCAGAATTTGTAACAGAATTATAATGGATTATGACAGCCACATTTTCATTTTAATGCAAATGAAATGCACTATGTGTTAAGTGGATGTGGAAAGGTAATTTATCTCTAAACAATTTTTTTGGGAGGGGATTTACTTTTTAATGCAAAAAGAAGCAAATGGGAGGAATTTTTCGTTTTGCTTCAGTTGTTAATAACATAAAATGACTCAGTCCTAATGGCTTTCTGGGCACAGTTGCTACAGAGGAAACCATGAAGATCCTGCAAGGTAGTTTCTGAGTTTAATGAGACAGAAAGATTCAAGATGTGCATGAAAAGAGGCTAAGAATATTTCAGAAGTGGTAAAGATGTTATCACCATGATGGAAAGTCTGGAACACTTGCTATTAGGTTTTCAGTTTTGCATCCTCAGGTAATGCATAGTGGAAGGTGCCGCCCTTGGGAGAGTGTGAAATAACAGATTGCCTCTCAGTGCACTGTGAATGTGAGTAGCTGGGGAGACATGGAGTATCAGTTAGGGTGGCCATATTCCAGTTTGTCCAGGGTACCCCGATGTATACTTGTTGTCTTGGTGAAATTATTGATCACCATCTTTAACTCTCCAGAAAACCTAGTTTGGATGATCAATTATATGGGTACCATAAGAAAAAACAAGCTGTGTAGCATGTTTCTATAATGATTTGACGGTGGTTCTTCCAGAGTTTCATGGATTTCCCTGGGGAAATCAACAATAGTATACACAGATGGAATGGGCTTAGCTCTAAGAAGCCTGTACCTTTCTCCCTCTTGAAAGAAAGAACTAAAACCAGACTGGAATTTACTCATTATGTCATCGTAGCGAAAGTCTTGTTTTATGTTTTTAGAAGTGAAAACTATAATGAATCGGAAAAGGGCTTTGTGATTTTTCAAGGATTAGACTTCATTTTGTCATGTTTGTGTGTGAGCATTTGTGTACACATTTAGTCTTTAACCCTTTTAAGGAAGATTGTTAGGATGTTGCTATCCCAGAAGGATGATTTTTGCCAAGCAAGTGCAGAGGAAGTCATGGGGGTAGTAAAACACTGAAATGTAAATCTTCTGCCTGTTGTGTTAGGGAACATAATTTGTAACCCTTAATTAAAACATGGCAATTGATGCCCTTTTTCATGATACTCTGTGTATTGAACTCACTAATACATTTTAAGGAGCATTTACTTTAATATCTTTTGATTTTTGTGGGGCTAGGAGATTTTATGTGAAGGAGTGAAGGATGGCCTCTACCTTCCACTCTTACCCTTACTAAGGAGTTCATGTATAACCATGTGCTTTTATTCACCTGTTCTTCACTGTTAATACTTATTCTTAATGAATATTTGATTGAATAATGAATTGGATCTTCTGATGGTATCCATATAATTGATCATCCAAATTAGGCTCTCTGGAGAGTCAAAAGGGTATGATCAATAATTTCACCAAGACAACAAGTGTACATTTTATTTGCTTAAAGTTAAATAGACAGTTTTTTCTTCCTTAGGTGGAGATTATTGGCACTCAGGGTACCATAGAATTCAACACTCACACTGGAGATGTGATATTTTTCACTATTGGAACCCCGCATTACATTAAGAGCACATGTAATTAGGATTTGCTTTTCATTCTTGCCTTCAACCCTGAAGACCAGGTGAGAATAAGTCAGCTTGAGAGAGATTGCCAAGTGTCAGTGTTCTGCACAATATTCTGCTAAGCAATGTGTCTGGACCAAAGGGAGCCTTCAGTAAATGTGTATTAAATGAGTGAATAAATAAACCAGATGAATCAACATGTGAACAGCAGAATCAAATAGTCTTCTCATCTGTTTATAAAGGGATCCAATATATCACATTCTCTCTTAATGCTCCAAATTTTGAACCCTGAAAGATCAAAAAGTCAATATATAGAGATCCAAGTCACTTTTATTAGTAATAAATCAGGTATTAGGGAATGTACTAATATTGTGGGTAGGTGGGTTTCCTAATAGTGGTCCCCAGAATTGGATAGGCCTCCCGTGTTGAGGCAGGTCTTTGTATATCTTATGGCATAAAGTAAAAGTGCATGCTCTTGGAAGGTTTGCCAGCTCCCAAGCAAAAAGAGGGAGGAGACGAAGTGAGCATGCCCAACTTACTCTTTTCAAGTATACTTGAGGGGTAAAGGGTGGGGAGAGAAAAAAAAAGAGAGAGAGAGAGAAATGGAGTTTATTCTATATGAAGAGAAACTTCAAGAGTAGTGAAGTAGCATTTCTTCCCTTTCATTCTTTGAGAAATCTATGATGACCTGTGTATACAAAACAGACTAAGATAAATTGTTCACTGCATTAAATAATTACTTGCTTAAAAAAAATTCACCCCTGGGCTCCTTGATGAGATGAAATGATGGGTTTGAGAAACGGAGATACATTGTGGAATTTATATTTTAAAAATTCTTAGGACTAGGTTGCCTTTTGAGACTGGGTGGGAAGTAAAACAGTCTGATTGGGCAGACTCCCTGGGGTGAGTCCGGGAACAGACAGGCATTTCTCTTGGCTGTGGTTCTTCCTACAAGGAGACCCAACAAGGCCTCCACGGAGAAGCACAGATGAATTCTGCAGTCTCCTTAACAGGGCCTAAGCCCAAAGGTGGATCTGATCCTGGTGACACTCATTTCCCAGGATGACCCCCTCCATTCTTTGAGGGAGACTGGCTAATTCTAGCACCTGGGTCTCAAAACCTTCCTGGGCCTACCTGGCGAGAGGTTTATGGAGAGCTATATGAGAAAGAGTGGAAAGTTGGCTGTAGATGTTATTGGTAGGGGGTGGCAGGGAAGAAGGATTCTGGTGATCCCGAATTTCGGTGTGGGTCTCACTGCTACTGCCACCCTCTTGGTCATCATTCTCAATAGCCATTATAAGAACAAATCATAAAGCAAAATGAGATCAAATAAAATATAAGTAAGAAAATAAGGGAAAACTCAAAGATAGCAAGTTAAAGTTTAAAAAGTGAAGAATAAGAAAAGAGAATAGAAAAATGATTAGAATAAAAATGTTATGTATGTGCAAAATATGACAAAGGTAAAATATTAAAAATCAAAATTAATATGGAGGCAAAATAAACAAGATTTAATGTGACATGAAAGGCTAATACCAACAAATTAAAGCTTAAAATTATAAAAGGTGAAAATGACAACTGAAAACCATTAAATACAAATCCCAAATTAGGGAGTAAAAATCTTTTAAAAAGAGAATAGAAATATGGAGTTTTTAAATGAAAGGAAACAAGAATCGACTTGCAACAGGAAAGAAATAAATGAATCAGAATTTGGGGGGTAGAAGGAAGTTCTTCACTCCTCACCTACCCTCAGGAATGCCTGATTTGCACCTTGATGGAGGATAGTCCCCCAGCCCCCAACCCCCATCAGAGTAAGTGATGCTTGGAAGTGCTTCTGATGGGGATGTGTTTTGCATCAGGAGTGTGAAGGGAAAAAGGAGGGAAGGAGGACAGACAGGCAGAGAGAGAGAGGGAACATATACCCAGAGAGAAACACAGAGTCACACACATACAGAGGGACAGAGACACACAGAGAGAGATACATGGAGAGATGCACAGAGAGGAAGAGACACACATACACACACAGACATACAGGCCCAATAAAGAGAAAGACGCAGAGAAACAGACATGAAAAGGGAGTGACACAAAGAGAAAGAAACAACACAGCCATACACAAATTGGAGACACACAGACATGCACAGAAAGAGGGACAGAGACCCGTAGAGAGACAGAGAGATAGAAGGAAAGACACACAGACACACACATGTCTACATACAGACAGACCTATACACAGGAGAAAGAAAGACAGACATAAGGACAGACAGACATAAAGACAAACTCACACAAACATAGACACACATGCAGACAAGACAGAGATTCACAGGCAGATGTGCACAGACGTGTGCACACCTAGACACAGGAAGAAACACTCAGTGAGAAAGGTAGACACGCATGTGCACATACACACACAGAAATTGAGAGGCAGAGTGAGAAAGAGAGGTAATGTCAGAGAGGAGTGGGGGGAAGAAAGAGAAGGACAGTGACAGCCATATAGGGGACAAAGGCAGACAGCATCAGACCCAGCCCACTGGTCATCCAGGCCCGGCAGACGGTGATTACTGGCCCCAGCAGAGAGGCCATCAGTCTCTGGCTGCAGAGCACCAGGACCAATTACTTGGCAGCCTCTGGGCATGGAGTTCTGAGAAGGCTTTTTGTCTCTAGGTCCTGCTCATGGGAAGACGGATGGTCCTGCTCCATCCTTAAGGAGAATCACCTCCCCCGTAGGACAGAGGTCCCTTCTAAAGAAAGTTTGAGATGCTTCAGTCCTTCTAGTTATCAGACTCTCCCTACCGCTCAGAGTTGAAAAGGTGAGCTCCCCGTGGCAAGGCAAAACTGGTATACAAGGTGACCATTTGCAGGAGGTCACAGCTGTGTAGGTAGCCAAGTACCGTGCAGTATTGCAAATGCCTTGACAGTTGTAAGACCTCTGCAGGGATCTGAGTAGTAGATGCTGATGTATCTTCTTTTGGTTTACACTATCAGCTGCAAACCCTTGACATGGACGATTATATCTAGGCTACAGGCAGACCCAGCTTTCTTCAGGAAGCAAAGTGAATTTAACAAGAGCCCCCAGTTTAAGGAGCACCAGGTAATCAACCTGCCTTAGAGTTGCTGATGAGTTCCTATCTATTCTTCCCATTTGTTGTTATTGCTGTTAAAGAAGGACCACTTGGTTAATGAACTTGGAGCTCTTTACAAAGTGGAGGCGGGAAAGCAGGTTCGAAGCAGCCTGAGGGGCTCAGTTAACTTTGTGCTAAGGGAAAGTTTCAGTACACTCTGTAGATGAGCAGATCTATGGAGGAGACCCAATAAATTAAATTAATAGATTTTTATATGGACTTTAGCATGTGTGTATATAGCTGTTTACTTTCCTTTTATTACTTCAAATGTATTACTCCAAATGTAAGTCCATTCTTGTCATGTTCATCAGTAAAACTTAATACATTGCAAGTATTTTTGTTGATAATCTTTCTGAAAGGAAGTAAAGAGGTTAGCCTACATATATACTTATTAAGGCACTGGAACCCAGAAACTCAAACCTCCTCTGCAGAGTTTATAAAGAACCCTAGACTAGCAATTCTCAATCTTTTCATTGGCATGAGATACTTTTAATAATGCCAACATTTTCAAGAACTCATTAATACTTATTTTACATTAGCTGAGAAAATATTTAATGATAAACTGATTATAAATTCAATACCATCTTTAAATTTATTTGGATTTTATTAATCACACCATCATCTATTTATACTTGACAAATAGTCATCCCTGTGTTTGAGAAGCATATGGTTTGTCTATTGGCAATGCTGCCTGTAAATGTGAATTCAAGGATACTTTATTATGATTCTGAAGCTGGTAATTTTCAATTTGGGGGACACTGTCTTAAGTAAAAAATAATTTGTTTAGACCTAATCTGCACTGGATTTTTGTTTGCAGTTTATTTTATTTATTTATTTTTTTGAGACAGAGCCTCACCCTCTTACCCAGGCTGGAGTGCTGTGGCGTGAACTCAGTTCACTGCAACCTCCGCCTCCCAGGTTCAAGTGATTTTCACACCTCAGCCTCCCAAGTAGCCGGGATTACAGGCATACACCACCATGCCCTGCTAATTTTTATATTTTTAGTAGAGTTGGGATTTCTCTATGTTGGCCAGGCTGGTCATGGACTCCTGACCTCAAATGATCCACCCACCGTGGCTTCCCAAAGTGCTGGGATTACAGGTGTGAACCACTGCGCCCAGACTTGTTTGCAATTTATTTCAACAGGTATTTGGTACCCTTGCAGTACACTGGGTACCACCACAGTTTTGGGCTACTCTATATAAAATTTTAAAGTAGATATAGCTGGGTTTTAATGTCTTTGATCCAACCCCTTTCAGTCATTGCCTCGAGATCTAGTGGGATATTTAAAAAGATATTTTAGGCTGTTTGTTCCTAGGCTACAAAGAATCTGTGTTTATCTATCTGTCTGTCTGTCTGTCTGTCTGTCTGTCTGTCTATCTATCTATCTATCTATCTATCTATCTATCTATCTATCCATCCATCCATACATCCATTGACCTATCTATCTCTATCTCTGAATGGTTACTTGACCACAAGTACAGAATGTAGTGAAAATTAGGAATGGCTCACTTTTTGCAGCAGGAGGTGGCCACCTCCATAATGTACTTTAGGAACAGGACAACCTCTCCCTGCCCTTGACTATTTGTTTATCTAGCTATTCATTTACTAAACATTTGCAAGCAATGACTATAAGTGAAACATTATGTTAGATGTTAGGGATATAAAATTTTCTGTTAAATGATCTTTGCCCTGAAATAGCTTTCAGCCTATTGAAAGACACAGTAAAAACAGTGACACATTGTAATAGTGCTATGATAAGTATACATTATAATAAGTGATATATATGTATATACACACATACAAAGGATATATCTGTACATACATACCTAAATGAGACATCACACTCAGCTATGGGGTGTGAGGTAGAGGGTGTCAAGAAGTTTTCCTGGAGTCTCTCTGAATGAAGATTAAGAGTTAGCCAAAGCATGAAGAGGAAGAGGGAATGTATGTGTGTGAAGGCTGCTCCACGGTGAAGGTTGAAGGAGCCAATCATGCCAGGCGTGGAAGTGTGAGAAAGCAGTTTACCGTGGCTGGAAAGGAGAGGCCCAGTGGTGAGAGGTGAGGGTGGAGGAGAAGGGAGGATTCAGGTTGGAAAAGACCTGTTATCCCTTAGATCCACCTTATTGTGAATTTAGCTTATTCTCCTTTTCTGGGAGAGCTAGACAATCTGAGAGCCTGGCAGCAATGGGAAGTTTGTGGTGGTGTTGGTGTTTTAAAGAGATTTTGTAGCGAATGTTCACAATCCAGGAGGGGGAGTGTAGTTGAGAAACGCAGTGAAAAGCACAGGGCAATGGGTATACGGAAGAGGATGTCGAAATAGAAAATAATCACAAAATTTAAATGATAATGTGTGCAGTTTATCTACTAGTTTTGTTTTACCTTGGGTTTTAAAAAATATGTTTTAAACCAGTTCATAATTCATTCTCTTATATCAGGAAATATTGTATCAGATTACAATATGGTCATTTAATAAAGATTTTTGCCTCTGTATATTATTTTGTCATTGTAATTTTGAATAAAATCGGTTCTAATAGGTTTGTGCATTTGAGGCATTATTGGATTCCTTTTAGGCATTCTTCAAATATGATTTATCATTACCTAAAGAAAATATGGGCCGGGCGCTGTGGCTCACGCCTGTAATCCCAGCACTTTGGGAGGCCGAGGTGGGCAGATCACCTGAGGTCAGGAGTTTGAGACCAGCCTGACCAACATGGTGAAACCCTGTCTCTACTAAAAATACAAACATTAGCTGGGCGCGATGGTGCACGCCTGTAATCCCAGCTACTCGGGAGGCTGAGGCATGAGAATTGCTTGAACCTGGGAGGCGGAGGTTGCAGTGAGCTGAGATTGTGCCACTGCACTTCAGCCTGGGTGACAGAGTGAGACTCTGTCTCAAAAAAAAAAAAAAGAAAAGAAAAAAATATGTATATTATATATAGTGCAGGAACTTTCTGTATTTTCTGATAGTAATATACTTGAAGTCTGATTTAGAAACTTAATCTACCATGAAATTAAAAAAGAAAAACCTTAAAAATAAGAATAACCTAATAAAACATCCCATTGAAATATTTTTGGTATATTATTTTACAATGGGAATGTGTTCTTTCATTTCATGAATTTTGTTTTATTTTTCCCTTTCTTGGGATGGTATCTATTTCTTCATACTACTTTAATATTCAGGGTAAGTTTGTCTATTACCCCGCAAGTGCTTTTAGGGGTTTTGTGTATCTACTTCATTTATTAAAAGATGACTGTACTGGAGTGTGAATTGCTCAATCAGATTGATATTTGTTATTATGTAGGTAAACAGACTTTTAACAGAAAATCTCCTTTAAAACTGAATTCACCCTAACAACTTTATACACACATTCTATGATATAGCCACACTTGATGAATTTGAAATGGCATAAATTATAGTACGTAAAATATACTTAGATGTTGAAAAAGATTTTTAAAAAGAATTTTCTTTTTAACAGCAGCTTTGACTGAGCGGAATGAATTTAATCTGAATAGAGGAACTACAGGTTAGGTAAAGAACCACTGCACGCTCCTTATTGCTTCTAAATAATGGAAAGTGGTTATAAAAGTTTCTTTGTTCATACTCTCATCCTTACCTATGGATGGAGGAGCCACTGGGCTGCTTTTTATTACTCAAATGATCTAAGGAAAGGAAAATAGTTACTGTTACTGTATAACTTGATTCTCAACTACCATAATTTATCAATGGTCAAAAACAAGTCAGCAGTATAATATTATTGCTTAGAAAACTAAAAAAGAAAGAAAAAGTTACAGTGATTTTGTGTTATAATTAGAATTTACAAGTGATGTCTCCTCCATATTATCCACTAATCATAACTTTATGAAACTGATATGTTTACTTTGGATCACTCTTCCTCTGGAAAGAAAAAAAAACGGGAAGAAACTGGAGAGTCCAGAAAATAATAGTGATGGCTAAAGAAACGGGAAACTATTTTCATCATGTAATTAAGTAGAAACTATATAGAAAAAAGCAGTTAAGGGATACATTTGAATCAGAGAATTGTAGAGCTGGTAGAAGCCATGTACCATCTGGTCCCATTACTTTAATTTGCAGAAATGGTAACTGAGACCTGAGAAGTCTAAATTGCCCAGACAGCAAGTAAGATATTTGAGACCAAAGTTCAGGTCTTCCCACCTCCACCCCATAGTATTTTGGGGCTAGTGTCTTCAAGTGTGTGAAAGATTGCTTCACAGGAAGCAGAAGTCTCTATTAGCAAATACACCATCTTCAAGTGGGAGAGACAGCTTCTATTACCCACAAATCAGCCAGCCCCAGTACCAGCACTGCTGCTCCTTTGTGGGGCTTCCTACACACGGGGGTGCTTGAGTTCCAGAGGCTTCTGTGAAGAGGTGGCCAGAGCCTCCTGAGAAAACAATTCACTATTCCTGTCTAGCCAAGCACTCAATACTTGCTATTTTTATTTTTATTTAGAAATTTCAAGGTAGTAAAATATATATAACATAAAATTTATCATTTTAACCATTTTTAGATGTTCAATGCAGTGGCATTATATACATTCATGATATTATGTAACCATCACCACCATCCATTTCTAGAACTTTTTCGTTATTCCAAATAGAAATTCTATACCCGATAAACAACTCCTCATTCTCTCCTGCCCCAGCCCTGGTAACCTGTATTCTGCTTTCTGTTATTATGAATTTGCCTATTCTAGGTACCTCATGTAAGTGGAATCATACAATATTACTCAATGTTTGTTTTTATTAAGTTCTTGCTCATTTAAAAAATTGTGCCTTTACTATGTGCTTAAAACATCGCGCTAGGATTCTATGAGAGACATAGGATGTGGTCTCAGAGAATATACAATTTAAATGTTTTGTATTCAGTTCTGTATTTCACTTCCCTCCCTACCCCTGCCCTGGATAAACCCAGCCCTTTGCACATCCTGAGCATCAAAAAGAATGCTTGTTCATTTAGACTTTGTTAGGGAGTTTGCACTAACAGATATGAAAAAAATTAAATAGGTGGGTCTATATTAAGCTTTAATATCTGCAGAGAAGGCAACACACACTCCTTCAGTGATTCCTATTCCAATGTCTTAACAGTTCTTAGTCCTCCAATTTTTTATAAATCACCTAACATTTCTTTGCTCCTGCTTTTTTGGATTTATTCTAATCCCTAAATTTTAAACATCCAGATAAGACTGTTTAAAATTTTGTATTAGTTTTTTTTTTTTTCAACATTAGCAAGAAACCCAAATGGCCTAAACTGGTGTCTTTCTCATCTCTCATCTTGGTTCAGTATGTTCAACTTCATCCTACTGCCAATAAAGCTGTCACATTATTAATTGAGCCTGATGTATTCAGATTCTTTCTCAGTTCAGAGTGCAGGAGTAGCTCATGCTGAAAAGAAGGAAACCACAGTGTTCAGCCTACATACATAGAATACTGTACCATGTGGGCTGCAGCGAGGAAGCCACTAGATTCTTTGTAAGCCAATGCATTAGCACATATTCAAAAGGCCCACTTTTGGTGTCAGTTAATGAACAGACTTAAAATTTTAAATCATCATCCAGATAAAAAGGCAATTAGTAAGCATGTATTAATTTTTGTATCTTTTTTCAGGAAATTGGGCAGGTATGAAGAAGGGATTTTTATTTGTTTTTATTCTGGTATTAAGGATGCAGTGTGCTGTAGGTGTTAAAGTGTCAGGTATAAATTCAATGAAAAATAGAACAATGGCTAGTAAAATTGGTCTCAAGTGATTCATGTAAAACCTTTAAATGTCTCTTGTACCTAGATAACCTTTTCCCCAGTATCAGCACTGCTCAAACGATTATTGTCCTTGGAGACAGTTTTGTCTCTGTTCATAAAGAGTTTTAGATAGTAAAAGCCAACAAGAAAAAATTTCTGTCAACCAGGATGGATTACCCTTTCAAGTATACTTTTTCTTATCTTGTAAAATAAGCCATTGTAGATGGTTTTACAAGTGTGTAGTACTGAGCTCCCAACTAGCCTGGGTATGGGAATGAGTTTTTAAATACATAGTTACAGGGCAGAGAGAAGCAGGGACACACAAAATAAAGGGGAAAACTGTAGGTCTGGTTTTTGTTTTGAAATGTCATGACTTGACCAAGGGCTGCAGTAGAAATCTTCAACTTTCTTCCAAATGAAATTTTTTGACTTGTGCATTTCTCTATAAAATATTTGCTTTTGGATGGGACACTTTTCTACCCAGGCATGATCTATTTCAGCCATATTTTCAATGACCACTCCTTAGGTTTTTAATGTTTAACTTATTTCAATACAAACATCCATGGAGAAAAGTGCACACATCCTAAGTGTACAGCCCGATGGATCTCAGCTCACTGAATGTGCCCATGCCCATCTAAACAGTGCCTTGAGCCTCCATCAAGAACCGTGATATTAACTCCAAGTCCTCTTGTGCCCGCTCTAGCCACCACTTCCCAATAGGATAAAAAGACTTGTGGCCATTTTTGAACTTTATGTACATAAAGTCATACTAAATGTGTTTTTTCATGTCTGATTTCTTTTACTCAACATTATGTTTGGGAAATTCATTGATTTCTTCACTTTTATGCTTCCTCCTTCATTTTCATGCTTCTCATTTTTTTCTTCTCTCTTCTCTGATAAACAAACACTTGGATTTTATCTGTCACCTACTTGATTCGGTCATGACACCCATGGCATATACATAGTATAGAGTGACTCGAAGCCATGTCCTCATGGTGGCTTTGATGGCTGAGCTTGTCCCTGATCTATCTCCTCTGCAGTTATCTGGGGAGAACTGAAAGCTAAGAAGAGAAAGGAGGAAAAGACAAGGTCAGCTCTCCTCTGCCTTGTGGCATCTTTTCCTTCAACACTCCGCCTTTCAGGTCAGGCATAGTGGCTCACGCCTGTAATCCCAGCTACTCGGGAGGCTAAGGCAGGAGAATCACTTGAGCTCAGGAGTTTGAGAACAGCCTAGGTAACATAGTGAGACCCTGTCTCAAATAAAAACCCAACCAAACAACAACAAAACCTCCAAACCAGTGCCTAATGCTCTCCTTTTTACTATAACCCAACTTCTGAAGTGGGAGGAGTTTGTAGATACCAGCTACACCGACTATGTCAAACTCCATGGCAACCTTTTCCCAAGCAGGAGAGAGGGAGAAGTAGAGGAGGGAATTCTGGAACAGATTACTAGCTTTCATAAAGGGATGATTTGTTTAGGTGATAATTTGTTCATGATTTTCTCCCCTCTTCTGGTGAGTTTGACCATATTAATACTTTATGAAATATATCACTAAATTTAACTTTAACAACATGTTGTATGGTTTGAAAGAGAGAAAGAAGGAGAGAGAAAGAGATTTAAACTGTGTAGGCACATAGCATAGATGAAGCAATCCAAGGGCTCTGATCAATTCAAGTTTGGGCAATTTTATGAAGATTTCTTTTTTCCAAGACAATTT
This sequence comes from Hylobates moloch, assembly GCF_009828535.3. NCBI lineage: Eukaryota > Metazoa > Chordata > Mammalia > Primates > Hylobatidae > Hylobates > Hylobates moloch. Next base: position 25,169,203 of record NW_026652280.1, on the reverse strand, counting down.
GTGGTACAAAGTTGATATTAGTAGCTCTGTAATTTTTGTCATGTTTTCACAAAATACTAGTCGAATTCATTCATTTTCATGCACCATTCAAAAGCTAATAGCTCTCTGAATTTGTCAACTTAAATTCCTAATGCAGTATCAAGAAAATTAATAGGATGTCTAACCACTCTTTCAACATACTCTTCTGGCCTTAAAGGTGAAGAATATTTATCGGAATGCAGTCAACTTAGATTTTTAAGTTGTAGTCAAAGTGGTTATGAAACAAAGTATTTATGAGATAAATATGCATTCTTTTCTGAATACTTCTTTGTATGTTACAATTGACATTTGTGGCACTGGGAAAAATTTTAGGCTGAAGCTGGATATTGGAGGAAGTGGGAGGAAAACAGTTATGGCTGTTGTGATTTTAGATGCTACAGAAGATACAGAGCTTCCTGTAACTACAGTGACAGCAGGAAGGGGAGTCAGGGTGGTGGAATATGGAGTAGGAGCTGGTGAATCCTCCGGCAAGTTTCCTCTTAGGCTACTTGATGCTAGCTGCCTCTCTGGGAAAGCCACTCTAGACGTGATGACTCATTCAGAGAGGCCCCTTGCATGCTCCTCTTCGTGGGGTATGAGAACTATTCTGACTTACAACATAAAATGTTGAAAAACCTGTATATACAGGCACTAAAAATTCCCCAAACCCAACATATAAAGGTCATAGGGAATCAGAAACTTCTTTCTAAAGGACTTAAGAAGATGAGTAGAAAATTTGACTTTAGGTATTTTAGGACAGACACTGATTAAGGGCAACTTGATCTGCATGATGAATTTCAAGTAAGACTGGGGCCCCATCAGTCATGTATCCACAATAGGCATATAGGAAATTCGTATGGACTTGAATTACTAGCTGAAACTCTTCCCCAAAGTGTCTTTGTTTAAAGGAGAGAAAAAACGCTGTTCACTAAGTGTCCCAGCCAGATTACTCTGTCACTTGCTACAGCATCTCAGTGTCTGGAATTCCACATGGCTTCTTGCTGTATTTTAGAGACTTCCTGCTTGTAGTAAACCACTTCCTTTGTGAGTACGTCTGCTACTGTACATGTCTGCTACTCTACTCGCAGACTTCCAGACCCTCACTGTCACTTTGTTACCCTACAACTATATTCAATTTAACAAAAAGGGACCCTCAGAGCTGGGAAGGGACCATCTGGACCAGCTAGTCCAGGAAGCTCAGGGTGTGTTCCTAACAGTGCCCAAAGCGGACTCCATAGAGTTGGGCTTGGAGAAGGGGTGAGTCAAACTGGGGTGCTCAATGCCTCTACCAGCTTTCACCCTGCCCTGCTCCAAACAAAACAGAAAAGGGTTTGAAACTCAATGACCTAGTCCAATCCCTTCCTTTTTCAGGTGAGAAAATGGACCTGAAAAGCTGCTTTTCTAGATACAAAGCACATGAGAGTGATAATGATATAACTGTTCTAGAAACTGATATTACCTGGTTAACTGAACCTCTAGTCTCACTGTGGAAGAGAGAGGTAAAAGGTAACACAACTTTGTAAAGCTTTGGTTTCATTTAGAGATTTTAACCTACCTAGAATGTGCTTGCCACCTCTTTGATTCTCTTCATTATTGGAGCACAGCTTTGGAGAGTTGTACATGCTGTTGCAGGACTTTTTTTTAAGAGACAGTTTTTCTTTGTCATTCAAGATGAAGTGCTGTGGTACCATCATAACTCATTGCATCCTCCAACTTCTGAGCTGAAGCCATCCTCCAGCTTCACAGCCTCAGCCTCCCATGCAGCTGGCTCTACAGGTATGCACCACCATGTCTAGCTAATTACAATTTTTTTTTTTTTTTTTAGAGATGGGTTCTCTCTATGTTGCCCAAACTGGTCTCAAACTTCTGGCCTCAAACAATCATCTTGCTTCAGCCTCCCAAAATGTTGGGATTACAGATGTGAGCCACTGTACTTGGCCAGGAAAGAATTTAATGGCAACTTTCATCTAGTGCTTCTCATGGCAGTGTTAGGCTGAACACTGGATACTATAGTGAAGACTGTTAGTTACTTAAAGCTTACCTTTAGTGCACAGCTCTCCTTTTACATGCCGTAAAGAAAACCATGATCAAATTATATACATGCCTAATCCACACCGCACAGTTCCTGGATGACTTGTGATGATGCTGGAGGTCTTTGCTTTCACTCCTCTACCTGGCTAAGCCCATCTCTCCTTTAGACCCTCTCTCTAAAACTCTAGACTCTTGTAGGCATTCCCCACTTGACATTTCCACTTGCTTGTCTGATAAACATCTCCAACTCAACAGGAACGAAAGTCAATTTCTAATCTTTTGTTCTAAGCCTATTCTCCCTGAGCATTTTTCATTTTGGTTCCCGGCAATTCTATCCTTCCAAATATCTTATCTATTCTATCCTCAGGTAAAAATCCTTGGAGTCATTCTTGCCTTTTCTCTTTCTCTCACATTTTCTGTCTACTCTGACCTAATCCTGAATTTGACCAGTTCTTGCTACCACCACTGTTGCCACCTTGGGCAGAGTCATATCATTTATCTCCCGACTTGCTTCAGGGACTTCCTAAGTTGGCTTTCTACTTCTGCCTTTGCATCCCACTTTCAGTCTATTTTTAGAAAAGTAGAGGGATCTTTAAGTTAAGTCAGATCATGTCATCTTCTCGTCAAAACCATCCAGTGGCTCCCCATGTCATCCAGAGAGAAACTAGAATCCTACAGGGTCCTATGTGATCTATCTTGTATTCTCTGCCCCTCTCCATGTCCCACCTGTCCATGGCCCACCACAACTCCCTGTCTGACTTCATCTTTACTACTTTTGTTCCTCGTCACTCACTGCCCTCCAGCCACATTAGCCTCTGGGCTGAGATTCCAATTCCCTTGGCACACTTGTGTCTTACAGCATTTGCTCTGGTGGTTCCCTCTAGCCAGATTTTGAACCTCCCACACCTTCAGGACTTCGCTCAACTGTCACTTTCTCAATAATCATCCCAATGAAAATGGAAAAATGACTGCCACTCCACACATCATCCCATGCCTCCAGTTTTTGCATATGGATATTGTAGAAATATTTCTAGATATGGACTAGCTGAGTTCAAGTTATACACATTTAAAATGTTACTGGCTATTGCCAAACTACCATCCAGAGAGTCTTTACCAGTTTACATTTTCACCAAGAGCACATTAATTTCCTTACTCCAAACCCTTAATCATACTCTGAATTATCATTTAAGGCCATATTTGCCAATCCCATAGTCAAAGAATAATAAATTATTATTGTTTTAATTGTAGATGCCTTAGATTACTGTTGAGGATGACTATCTTTTTACATCTTTATTCATAATTTGTGATTTGTGCTTCTATAAATTATCACTTGTGTATTTTTTTAAATTGTCAAATTATTAAAGGTGTTTAAGAATTAACCATTTGTTAGTATTACACATTGTACCTGGTTTACCTTTTATCTTTTTTATGGTGATTTCCTGATTATGCAAAAGTTTTAGATATTTAGATGTCAACTAGGTCAATCTTTTCTTCCTGTTTTTTGAGACAGAGTCTCACTCTGTTGTCCAGGCTAAAGTGCAGTGGCGCTATCTCGGTTCACTGCAACCTCCACCTCCCAGTTCAAGTGATCCTTGAACACCTCAGCCTCCCAAGTATCTGGGATTACAAGTGTGTGCCACCATGCCCAGCTAATTTTTGTATTTTTAGTAGAGATGGGGTTTCACCATGTTGGGCAGGCTGGTCTCGAACTCGTGGCCCCAAGTGATTCACCTGCCTCAGCCTCCCAAAATGCTGGGATTACAGATGTGAGCCACTGTGCCTGGGCTTACCTTTTCTTATGTGGGATCTAGTTTTCTTGTCTTGCTTAGAAAAGTGTCTGCAATCCCTCATATGAATAGTCACTCATATTTTATTCTAAGATGTTTATGATTTTATCAGTACATTGACATACAGAATTTGCAGTTTATTTAGATTTAGTATGCCTGATTGATTAGAAAAATGGCTACAATTCTGCACCCTTTTGAGTATGAACCCCCATTTGCAATGTGACTTTGCTGTTCTGTTATTCAGGAGGTGGAGTTTGTTTTCCCATCTCTTAAATCTGGGCTGGCCTTGTGACTTGCTTTGACGAATCAAATGTAGTGAGAATGATATTCTGTTAGTCCCAAGACTAGACCTTCAAAGGCCCTTCATGCTCTGCTTGCTCTCTCAGAACCTTACAGTGCCATAGGAATAAGCCTGCTAGGCAGCAAGAGGCATATGACCCTGCTACTCTCATCATTTAGCTGATAGCAAGCCAACTTTTGGAGACATGAGTGAGGCAATCTTAGACCAGCTGACCCTCAGCCAAGAAGTCAGCTGGACAGTAATGGATGGCAGACCCGAGATGAGCCTGGCCAAGATCAGCGGAGGTTCTCTGCTGAGTCCAGGCCAAACTGATGACCCATAGAAAAGTAAACTAGACAAATGGTGGTATTTTTATGCTCTGAGGCTTGCCTTATTATGAAGTAGAAGTTAACTGGTATCTGAAGTAGGGAATTTCATTTATTTATCCAAGGTTAGTCTGTGTTCTAACATCACTACTACATACATAGTTCATCTTTTCTCCATTGATTCAAAATGTTGCTTTTATTTCAAATATATTGTCTTGATTTGTCTGTCGTTTGTGGTATGGCCTTGCTCAATGATACATTTCAGTATCTGGAAGGACAAGTCTGACTTCATTACTCTTTTCTCCTACAATCTTAGCTACTCTTACATTTTTATTCTTCCAGATGAACTTGATATTATTTTTTCAAAAAGGGAATGCTGGGGTTTTGATTGGGGTGGTATTAAACATGTAATTGAAAAAATATTGGCATTTAAAAAATATTGAACCATTTCCTCTAGAAACACAATATTTTGAATCATATTTTAAGTCACATTTTATATAATTCAGAAGAATTTTATAGTTTTTCTCGTGTGGCTTTTTCACATTTCTTATAACACAGTTTATGTAAAAATAGATTTTTAAATTTATATTTTATTATTATTTTTTGATATTTAGAAAAACCATTAACTTTAGTATATTAATATTGTAACTGACTATCTTACTGAGCTCTCTGGTTGTTTTTAGAAAATATTTCAAGTTGATATTTTTAGCTATACAAATCATATCATTGCAAACAATAACAATTGTTCCAGGTTTTTTTTTTTTTTTATCAGCTCCTGTACAATTGTGGGGGTGGAAATCTGATTGCTGTGCACACAGGAGGAGAGAAAGGAGAGGGGAGCTCTGCAGCAAGTGCAGAGGCAAGGGCCATACTATTAGTTGGCTTGGTGGATGGTGCATTGCTCAAAACCAGGCAACATCTATTGCTGGGGTTCAGATGTGTCTCTGGGGAAGTCTTCAGTACTAGCAGGCTGGCTACAACTGAAGCCCTATGTCTATTAGGGGCTGAGAAACCTCTTTGGCATGGAGCTAACAGAGTGTAGCCTCCAACAGGAAAGAGGCTCTCCACACTTGCTGAGGGAATGCAACATGTCATCTGCATGCTGAGGATTCCAGAGACTGCAGAGCAACTTTGACTTCTTCAGGGCTCCAGAGCAGCAGCATGGTGGACAGTGTGCTTCTCAGCAGCATGGGCTGCCAGGCCTGGAAAATGGGATAGCAACTGGCAGAAGAAGCACTGGTTCCAGGCATAATCATGATACCTAGTGGTAGCAGCAGGGGCTGGAGGATGCAGACCTCCCTGGAAGAAATGGCACAGGTGCTTGTCATGAAGCAGCTCCCAGTGGGCATGGCAGCACTTTATGGCACCAGAGATGGTGGCTGGGGGACTTCATGTGATACCTAACTGGGCTTGCCTGTGTGATTCCATTTGAGGCAGCCCTTGGATATTCTAAAAAGTATACAAGAGGACTTTGAGGGGCTTAGGGACCTGTGTGGCAGGCAAGGGTAAGAGCCAGCAAAATATGGGGAATGAATATTCCTATAATCCTCTGTACCCACGAGTGAAACTGTGCCCGAAGCAACATGGGTTACCAAGTGAGGGGATTATTTCCAAATTGGTCATCGGAGCACTAGAAGAACAAGACCATTTGCTACTGCCTCTAGGGTTATCTCTTCATTTCAAAGTATTTTAGTAGGACAAACACACATACACACACACACACACACACACACACTCATACACACACAAAGGAAGTAATCTGGGACACAGTGGGTTAAAGAATATTGAACAGGTTTTCTTTCTTACATAGACCCTGTCATACAGGTATACAGGGTCTCTGGTATCCTGACTCATTCAAGTCGTGGACATTTGGCTATGGATTGAGAACGCTGTAAGGCATGAAAATTACACCATGGCTGCTTCAGGTTCTAGGGCTGTAAAAATGACAGTAAGACAGGGCTTAAGTAACTTTCACTTCGGTTTTCTAGTGCATTGCTTTCCTCTCTTTCTCTTTGCTTCCTTTCCTATGTTTCTTTCTTCCTTCCTTCCTGGCTTGCATCACCTCCAAATAATTTGAAAACCTATATATTTCCTCTTACATTTATATTTTACATAGAAATATTAAAAATTGTAAACTTAAATAGTTGCAAATGACATGGTTATCAGATTATTGTATATGATATCTGTGCTTCAAATACATTTTTTGGAGCTACAGAAGGAAGCTACAAGGGAGGCAGGCAGGCAGGCAGGAAGGAAGACAATGCATTAGAAAACCAAAGTGAAAGTTACCCAAGTTATCTCTTCATAGAATGTGCCCACCACATAATTAATTGACAAAACCATTCCTCACCGTCAACCCAAACAGCCAAATTAAGCTTTCTTTCTGACAAAAAGTGGCTTCCTTGATGTTTTAAAATTCCATTCAAATGCATTCCTGGGATAACCATCCCACTTCTCAACTCTCATCCTAAAATAGAGGGAAGAAGAGAGAGTGCAAGGAATGGGAATACAAACAGGCTGGGAGATTAACCTGAGTTTGTCATTTGGATGCAATAAGACTTTGCCTCCTCCATATTTTCTGTTTCACTGGCTTCGTTTGCCCTCACAGAGCTCTTTCTCAGGGGTCATCCTTTTTCAAATTGCCCATGGTTTTAGTGACTTGGAGGTCTTTCTGGCCTGAGGTGATGCTCCACAGTAAAACTGGGGAGGGCCATGCCATTCTTCTGTGAGGAGGGAGAGGAGGATTCTAACAGGGGCGGTGACGGAGGGGACCCTGCCTCACCATCAGAGGCCGTGCTGGGACAATAACTTTTAAGAAAAGACACGAATGTCGAGGACCTGGACCTTGACTCCTTCCACAGTGTCCAGCCCATGTATTCCCCTCACAGCCTTTGTGTGCACCAGAATCTTATGTCAATTAAAAGACCGATAGGGAACTAACAAGAATGTAATGGAAAGGAGGCAGCTCTGATTAAGTCATGGGCAGTGCAGAGGGCCTTCGTTCTTCCCCCGGGAGGCATTCCTAAATTCAAAGCCCAATTTTGGTGTCTCAGCAGCCCACAGGGAAAGAGATCTGCCGGGTGAGGAGCCTGTAGCTGGAGCTCATTTATCTCATCTATTTGTGCCATTTTAAGTGTTGGTTGGCCGGTCAATCGATCGGACACACATCATCAACACCTGAAGGAAGTTCTCATTGTGCCTGGGTTTCGTTCTTCTGCCTGATCCTTCTCTCTATGCTATTGGGTCTCCCTTACTCCCCCAGCCCCCAGGTTTCAGTAAAGAGGCCTGTCCTCACCTATCATGACCCACCCTTACTAAGCCACTGGCCTCAAGGAGAAAAGTAATCCTTCCCCAGTGCGGTGTCTCCCAGGTAATCTCTTGCCCACATTACACGGGGACTCACTCTATGGGTCTTCTCACCTCAGACAGCGAGTCCTTCTCTGGATGTTCCCTGAGCTTTTTCCAATCGTAACACTTAGAATGTTGACTTATGCTGACTTTTCCCCCAAGTCATCAAGATATTTTATTTCTCCTGCAGAATGGAAACTGTTTGGAAGTGGAGATTTTATTTTTCCTTTTCATTCATTTTTGTTCCCTCTGCAGCAGCAAGAACAGGGTGTCACACATAGTAGGTGTTCAACAAATATTGGTTGAATTAATAAACTTAGAGGTGACATAATATACACATAAAATTGGAGATGCGACTCAGGCTCCAAGTACAAATTCATATAAAGACAAATATTTGCAACAGAAGTTTTAAACAGTTATAATGGATGTTATTGTCTCCATGTTATTGACAAAGAATTTCATGGAATCCAAGTGGATGGCCTCGCGTTTTGATGACATTTTGTGGTTAGGATATCAAGCCTGTAACCAGAGCCCTGAAACTGAAGCCACCCTGTCTCTGGGCATCAGGTGGCGCTCATACACCACCAGAGAAGTTTTTGCAACTCTGAAGTTTCTGTTTTACAAATGGGATAGCTGTGGCTCTCAGGGGAATTCTGTAAAAAAATAGATTTCCTGTGGACTTCTGGGCCATAGCTCTAGTCTCCAAAGGGGAATTTAATACACATGCATGAAAACCTTATTATAAAGCACCAGGCTTTATAATAGCTGTATTGAAGGGCAAATCCTCTTTCTGTGAACACAGACACTCTTTTCTTGCTTGGTCTTTGAGCTTTTTAAATAGCTTCCTTACAAAGAGAGAAAGGCTAAAGGAAAGAGCAGGGAAAGAAAGCTAAAGAAGCAGAGTATTTTAGACTGGAGAGTTACTGATAATTTACAAAGAAATGCAGGGCAGAAGCCTGTGAGTTTGGACAAATTACTTACTCTGGGTTTTTCACACAGGAATGAAGACACTTGATTCAATGTTTTCTGATCTTTAAAGGGAGGTGAATTTTTACACTGTACTGTCAACTCTCATCTCTTTGATGTACAAGTATGATTGTGCCTTGATCCCTCTCCTTCTGCCTTCTCTCCTCTCTGATTTCTTGGGTCTAAAGGGAGAGATTAGGGGTAGTTTATCAATCTGCAGGAAGCAAATGGTTAAAAAGAAACAACAGGCTTGGCCGTTTACCAATGATAAGACCCTGAGTTAGTGTCCTCCTTAAGCTTCAATTTACTTATTGGTAAGATGGGGTTAAAAATACCTATTTGGAAAGGTTGTTTTTGTAAGTATTGAACAAACTAATAAGTATACAATGAATCTTTTGCTTTCTTCTACCTTTGAATAGACAACAAATGCAGACGAAGGCTAAGAATTTGAGTCCACAACCTTCGTGGATTCATTTTCAGTCTTATGATTTCCAAAACATCATATCTGTTTCACTTCAATTGGGCTGACTCTTTGGGACATGATTATCTATCCATTCATTCAGGTATGGAACAAGTATTCATTGAGCACCACTATGCTCCAGGTATTATACTAGGTACTGATAAGAATAAGACAACAAGAATGAAATCCTTGACCTCATGGAATGCATGTTTTGTAGAAGAAATAAGCAATAAACGAGTACACAGACATACAATGTGTAATTACAAATATTTACTATGAGGGAAATAAACAGGTGCCATGGTTTTTTAAAAAAGTAACAGTGAGTGGAGGAATACCTCAGATACGATGGCCAGAGAAAGCCTATCTGTGGGAGGTCAAATCAAAATACGGTGTAAGTGGAGATAAAGTGAACACTTCCCTGTGGAGTAGGTTGTGAAGCAGGCCATGATCTGCCGAAAGATCTTTCTTTTTATCATTCTTTTATTTTATTTCATTTTACTTTAAGCTCTGGGATACATGTGCAGAATGTGCAGGTTTGTTACATAGGTATACATGTGCTATGGTGGTTTGCTGCACCTATCAACCCATCATCTAGGTTTTAAGCTCCACATGCATTAGGTATTTGACCTAATGCTCTCCCTCCCCTTGTCCCCCACCCCCCGACAGGCCCTGGCACTGGTGTTTGATGTTCCCCTTCCAGTGTCCATGTGTTCTCATTGTTCAACTCCCACTTCTGAGTGAGAACATGCAGTGTTTGGTTTTCTCTTTATCATTCTTAAATTGCAAATGCAACTATATAACAATGTAATGATACCATCCATTTTTCAGTTTATATTAGCATATTTCTTTGGGAGATCCTATCAAATTTGTCTTCTTAGCCTAACACTTTTCATTCGGCCTGGCCCGGAGTAGGTGCTCAATAAATGCTTGTTAAATGAATAAATGGTTACAACAATCCCCTAACGTAGGCAAGGCAGATACCCTAATGTAAGCAAGGCGGATATTATTGACCCATTGCAGAAATATTAAATCTCTGAATTATAGGGACAAGTCATATTGTTCACAAGGGAGTGGAGCGAGAACAAGATTTTTGATTTTTTTTGAAAAATGTTTACTCCAGTGTTCTTTTATTTTCATCTTTGGAACCAAAGTCTCATCCTTATGTTTGTGGGAGTTCTCTTTCCTATATAAGAATTTTGGGGTGAGATACAGCATAAATATCTGACAGAAAGTCAGTGTAATCTTGAACAAAATGAATTGTTTTTAAGTAACACTGGCGTTAGTCTGAGTGGGGTGATCCACACCACTTACACTCCACCCATAACATTCTGGACAGGCTTATACCTGCCTATTGCTGATTGTTGGCCATGTTTCACAAACCAATGATTAGCTCCAAAATTGTAATGCTTCTATGAGTTGTTATTGAAGAATGGCTCCAATATTCCTGAGGAAGATGTAGTGGCAGCATCATACATAGTGTAGAAAATCAATCAATTTTAGCAGTGAAGGGTGGATTCCTTCACATTCCTGTCTATATTCACCTCTCCTTTGTAAACATTTTTTTTTTTTTTTTGGTATGAGGTAAAGTTCAGAGAGATCTCATGTGTTGGAAGACAAAATAGGTAACTACCGAGATGCTTGAATAGAACTATTTGAAGAGAAGATCTCTGGCCAGGAAAAAAAACCTCTCCTGAGCATTTAGAATGCTACCCTAATGACTTTGTTTCTTCCTTTTGGTGGGATCTTTTTCTTGCAGCCTTTCTTGAAATACAAAATTTGTTAATCAGTCACTGTGCTAGGTTCTGGGAGAGATGCAAAGAAAAATATGTTTCTTCCAAGAAATTTATTCCAGAGTATTTCTTGAAAAACATCCTCTATGTCAGAAACTGGGCTAGGCTTTAGGGGAGCTAAATAGCTAACATATTTTGAGTGCTTACTATGGGCAGGCACTGACTGTTCAAAGTGTGTTTCATGTGTTAACACATAGTCTCAAAATCTCTCTTTATAAACCAGAAAGTGAGGTCCTATTTCTCCACAATCTCACCAGCATCTGTTGTTTCTTGACTTTTTAATAATTGCCATTCTGACTGGTGTGAGATGGTATCTCATTGTGGTTTTGGTTTGCATTTTTCTAATGATCATGTTGAGCTTTTCTTCATATGTTTGTTGGCTGCATTAATGTCTTCTTTTGAGAAGTGTCTGTTCATGTCCATTGCCCACTTTTTAATGGGGTTGTTTGTTTCTTGGAAATTTAAGTTCCTTGTGTATTCTGGATATTAGACCTTTGTCAGATGGATAGATTGCAAAATATTTCCGAATTCGTAGGTTGCCCGTTCACTCTGATGATAGTTTCTTTTGCCATGTAGAAGCTCTTTAGTTCAATTAGATCCCATTTGTCAATTTTTGCTTTTGTTGCAATTGCTTTTGGCGATTAGGTCATGAAATTTTTGCCCATGCCTATGTCCTGAATGGTATTGGCTAGATTTTCTTCCAGAGTTTTTATAGTTTTGGGTTTTACATTTAAGTCTTTAATCCATTATGAGTTAATTTTTGTTTAAGGTGTAAGGAAGGTGTCCAGTTTCAATTTTCTGCATATGGCTAGCCAGTTCTCCCAGCACCATTTATTAAATAGGGAATCCTTTCCCCATTGCTTGTTTTTGTCAGCTTTTTCAAAAATCAGAAGGTTGTAGATGTGTGGTCTTATTTCTGAGTTCTGTATTCTGTTTCATTTGTCTATGTGTTTGTTTTTGTACCAGTACCATGCTGTTTTGGCTGCTGTAGCCTTGTAGTATAAAGTCTGGTAGCATGATGCCTCCAGCTTTGTTCTCTTTGAATAGGATTGTCTTGGCTATATGAGCTTTTTTGCTTCCATACAAATTTTAAAACAGTTTCTTTTAATTATGTGAAGAATGTCAATAGTAGTTTAACGAGAATAGCATTGAATCTATAAATTAATTTGGGCAGTATGGCTATTTCATGATATTGATTCTTCCTATCCATGAGCATGGAATGTTTTTCCATTTGTTTGTGTCCTCTCCGATTGCCTTGAGCTGTGATTTGTAGTTCTCCTTGAAGAGGTCCTTCACTTCCCTTGTTAGCTGTATTCCTAGGTATTTTATTCTCTTTGTAGCAATTGTGAATGGGTACCTCCACTTTTTTCTAGGTTTCAATTGTTATTGAAACTCATAGCTGAGGGTGAATTATTTTTGACATTACATTGAATACTGTGATTTTAAATCTAAAATTTAATAATATGAGTATTACTACTATTACTACTACTACACATAGCTAACACTTGTCAAGAACTTACAGTATTGCCAGGCACTATTCTAAGTTCTTTACATAAATTGACTCATGCATTGAAAACATCAGTTACCATCAATGTGCAGAGTAGTAATTTATATCTTCCCATGAAGTCAGGCTTCTAATGAATGCAGATGTCTCTTGTCTTCCCCTTAGGTTATTTTTGGGACATAAAGTACAGGTATTATAGTTGTTATGGGTTAAATAGTGTCCCCTCAAAATTTTTACATTGAAGCCCTAACTCCCAGTACCTGAGAATGTAACCTTATTTGGAAATAGAGTAGTTGCAGAGAGAATTAGTTAAGGTGAGATCAGACTTGAGTGGGGAGAGGGCAGTTAATTCAATATGACTGTGTCTTTATAAAAAGGGGACATTTGGACACAGACAGGCACACAGGGAGAACATCATGTGAACATGAAAGCAGAGATAGGGTGATGTTTCCATAAGGCAAGGAATGCCAGTGTCCAGCTAACCATGGGAAGCTAGGGCAGAGGCCTGGAACAGATTCTTCTTCAGGGCCCTCAGAGAAAACCATTTCTTCTGACACCTTGTCTTGAACTTCCAGCCTCCAGAACTGTGAGACAATAAATTTCATTTGTTTGAGCTACTTAGTTTGTGGTAATTTGTTCTGGAAGACCTAGCAAAATAATACAATAGCTTACAAAATGTAGATGACTAGCAAAATATACTAGATTAGCAATTCCTTGAATTACTTATTTTTGATGACCCAAGTCTTACTTAGTGCATAAATGACTGAGAAAGAAATTAATGAATATTACTTTGGTAAAGCCAACAAAATAACAGCATCACGATGGGCTTTAAAATGGCAGGGGAAACAGCTATGAGTATGCAGCTAGAACTACCTGCTGTTAGGGAGGGAACTATTCCTGTCATGAAAAAATTTAAAGTACATGGTATTGGCTTCGCACATGATTGCAAATGTCAAAATTCCATTAATTTGATTTTTAAAGTTTAAGGTATTCTGCCATTTGGTTACCCAGTATATGAATAGAATGACATTTATTCTACTTGGCTCTTTGTAAGCTACACATGCACATTTGTTTGAAGGGTATCATTTATCCCTTTAATGAGTATTTTGGGAACATACCATGTTGGATTAAATAGGATGTGTGATCAGAAGGAAAAGAACATACTCTGAAATTAGACTCTAATGGAAGACAGACCTAACGAACATCAATGTCTTAAGTTACAATGAAAAACAGTGTGGGATTAAGTGGCAATGAGGGACACAGACAAGACAGTACATCTGTAGACTTCAGAGAATGGAGAGAAGGAGCAGGTAAGGCCTTGTGAGGGAGGTAAAATTCTGTTTAGACTTTGCAGGGAGAGGAAAAGAAGGGCCCTTTAGATGAGTGGAGGGAAACTGTGATCCAAAGCAGGAATGAATAAGGTCTGTATTTTGAGGAAAAGTAATGATTTTCTCTTAGCTGGAGTGGGAAATTTTTTTAAAAGGCTATATATTCAGCACCTACTATATGCCAGGCATTCTACCAAGTATTATTTAACTTAATTCATAAAATAGCCTTGGAAATTAGCTGTTACTAACCCCATTTCCAAATGGGGAAATCCTGGCTAAGAAAGGGCAAGTCACTTGCCCACAGTCATATGCTGGCCAGTGGTAGAATGGATACTTAACCTCAAATCTGTCCCATGTCCCTCACGTGGGTTTGTGTGCTGACCCATCTGCTCCCATCTCAATTTGTCCAAATTTAGATATAATCCAAGTGGACATACACGTCCAAGGAAGATTTCTCTTCCTTTAGTCTATTTAGGTAAAGGTGGGTTTATACCTTTATTTTCCTGAGCTATTTCTTGGTGTCACATATTCCTATCTCTGGGAACGTGAGACCCAGACTGGCTCTGGGTCTCTGCTTGTTTCATAGGTGACCACTGCGTGGACCCTATGGCCATTGTCCTCATGATATGATGCCGCTACTCTAATGTTGGCATCAGTGAAATGGTGATGTTGAGAAGAACACAGTATCTTTTACTACTCTGTTATGTAATTCTGTACCACACCACCAATACAAAACATTACTGAGGAAATTAACTGGAGGTTATATTCATTAGGATATAGGTTTAGCTATGGAAACAGAGACCCAACATTTGTAATGGGTTAACTAAAGTGGAAGTTTGTTTATCTGCCATATAAGAGTCTGAGCTGTTATGGTGGTGCTTCTTCATGACAGGGACAGAGAGATTTCCACCTTGTTGTTTTACTACTGCAAGGCAGCTGCATGCAAGGTCCAAGATGGTACACCATTGTGTCTACATTCTGTTAAGGTCTTCCTAGTACATGACCTGGAAGCTGTGCACATTGCTTTCACAATCAACCTATTGGCCTCAACTTAGTCACCTGGCCCCATCCAGCTGCAAGGGAGGCTGCCGTCTATATTCTGGGTGGCCAAGAAGCCAGGTAAAACTCAAAGGCTCCCTGACTATGGAAAGAGGAGAATGAATATTGAGGGATAACTAGCAATCACTGCTATAGAAGTAATTCTAAAAACAGAGAAAACTATGAAACTTAGATGACAAATATGGCCATCTCCAGAGTCTAATAAGAGATAAAATTATTTAAATCCATTTGTGAAGATATTCTATCCTATAAAAGACATTGTTCAGTTACAATATTTCCTATTTCAGATGTGCCTTTTTCTTTTAGAGAGAGAGAGAAAGATGAAAAGATAGAAGGTGGGGTGGGGGGGAGAGAGAGAGAGAGAGAGAAAGAGAGAGAGAGAGAGAGAGAGACATCCAGAGGTACATCTTTAGTTTTTTTTTGTTTGTTTGTTTGTTTTTTTTGAGAGAGAAAATCTTGCTCTGTCACCCAGGCTGGAGTACAGTGGTACAATCATAGCTCGGTGCAGCCTTGATCTTCTAGGCTCAAGCAATCCTCCTGCTTCAGCTTGCCAAGTAGCTCAGACCACGGGTGTGTGCAGCCATGCCTGGCTAAGTTTTATTTTTATTTTTTGTAGAGACAGGATCTCATGTTGTCCAGGCTGCTCTCATACTCTAAGGCTCAAGCAATCCTCCCACCTTGGCCACCAAAGTGTTGGGATTACAGGCATAAGCCACCAAGTTTAGTCTCATCTCTAGTCTTTTAAAGGAAACTATATCCTTTTCTCACCCTTGGATCTCTCCCCATGAACTATTCTTAGACACAGTAAAATGCAGCCACACCTTTGAAAATTCTGAGTTATCCTATCTAGAGCTGGCCACAAGAGACATAAAGCAGAAAACCCCAGGGTCACCTTTGGTTGATGTGAAGTTATGTTGCTTCATTCTCTTGTGTACCATGTAGGTGGTTAATGGAATATGTGTGTGTATGCACACCCACAGATACACACTCATATCCCACTCACAGGGACAATAGTTATTCTTAGAGTTGGGGCAATCTAAGTTCAAATTAATGAAGAAAACACTGTTTAGAGGCATAATCTGCACAGATATGCAACCCACAGTATGGAGAGGGCTTGATGCTCTACATGGAGCAGTGTGAATTTCTTCTTGATTACAGGAGATCTATTCTTTACAAACATCAGAGCCATCCGCCACTAAGAACTGCTCTTCAGCTATTCAAAGAAGCATTGAAATTCCACTTTTTTCCCTTTGGCTCAGACAAAAGTTTCACTGAAACTATACTTCTGTCTCTCCAAACAAATCTATGAAGTTCACAATATAACAAAATATGAACATGTATTTGCTTCTTTTCAAGGTAAACTCTAGTGTTTGTGAAGGTGTGGTAGTTAGAGTTTTACTTCTAATTACATTTGGTTAAAAGCTGCTTTACAATTTTTAAGTAAATTTACACATTTCCTTAAAAATGTGAGACGTCTCTGAGTTTGATCATCCTGTGATGATGATAAGTTTTTCTGGTGTGCTGAGTTTTCTTTGGCATGTCTCTTCTGTCTGGCTGTGCCTCCTTTGATTCCTAGCTCTACTTTAACTCAGGATGCATTGCATCCTTTCTGTTGCTAAATACAGGCACGTGTCACTTAATCATGAGGAGAAATGTGTCATCAGGTAATTTCTGTGCAAACATCATTGTGTACTTACGCAAATCTGGATGGTCTAGCTTACTATACATCTAGGCTCTATGGTACAGCCTATTTCTCCTAGGCTACAAATCTGTAAAGTATTGTCACTTACTGAATACTGTATGCAATTGTAACACAATGGCAAGTACTTGTGTATCTAAACATATCTAAACATGGAAATGGTCCAGTAAAAATATGGTATAAAGGATAAAAATGGTACACTCTGGGCACTTACATGTATAGAGAATTTATCATGAATGGAGCTTGTGAGATTAGAAGTTATTGTGAGTAAGTCAGTGTACTGGTCTGTTCTTATGCTGCTATAAAGAACTACTTGAGACTGGGTAATTTCTGAAGAAAAGAGGTTTAATTGACTCACAGTTCCACAGGTTTAACAGGAAGCATGACTGGGAGGCCTCGGGAAACTTACAATCATGGCAGGAGGTGAAGGGGAAGCAAGCACCTTCTTCACATGGTGGCAGGAGAGAGAGAGCGAAGTGGGGAGTGCCACCCACTTTTAAACAACCAGATCTCATGAGAACTGACTCACTATCATGAGAACAGCAAGGGACAAATATGCCCCCATGATCCAATCACCTCCCACCACGCCCCTTCTCCAATTTGATATGAGATTTGGGCAGGGACACAAATCCAAACCATATCAGTCAGGGAGTGAGTGGTGAGTGAATGTGAAGGCCTCAGACATCACTCTACACTAATGTAGACTTTGTAATCACTGTACACTTAGGTTACACTAAATTTATAAAAAATTTCTTTCTTCAATAATACATTAACCTTAGTTTACTGTCATTTTCTTACTTTATAAGCTTTTTAGTTTTAGAAAACTTTTTTACTATCTTGGTAATAACACTTAAAACACAAACACATACAGCTGTACAAAAATATTTCTTTATATCTTTATAAGGTTTTTTATTTTAAAATTTCTTTATTTTTTACCATTTAAATTTTTTTGTTAAAAACAAAGACACAACACACACTTAGTCTAGGCCTACACAGGGTCAGGAGCATTAATATCACTGTCTTCTACCTCCACATCTTGTTCCACTGGAAGGTCTTCAGGGGCAATAGCACGGATGGAGCTGTCATCTCCTATGATAATAAGGCCTTCTGGTATCTCTCCTGAAGGACCTGCCTGAAGCTATTTTATAGTTTTTTTTTTTTTATGAGTAGGAGTACATTCTAAAATAACAATTAAAAGTATAGTATATATATAAACCAGTAACATAGTCACTTATTATTAATGATTCTATATTGCACATAACTGTGTGTGCTAGACTTTTATGTGATTGGCAGTGCAATAGGTTTGTTTACATCAGCATCACCACTAACAGGTGAGTAATGTGTTAGAGTACAACATTAGGATGGCTACGACATCACCAGGCAATAGGAGCTCTTCAGCTCCATTATAATCTTATGGAAATACTGTCATGTATACTGTTCTGTCATTGACCAAAATGTCACTATGTGTCACATGAGTGTAGTTATTTTTAACTGAAGAATTGCCTTTCCCCAACAGCTCTGTTCTTCAACAGTTCCCCTCCAAAATCAAAACAAGACAGAAAAATGTTACATGGAAACACTAAATTTATAAGTGACAACCATTAGGGTGAATAGCTTTTATTTTTTCTTTCCTTTGACTTGTCTCCTTGCATCTTTCTTTCTAAGGAAATCAGATGTTTGACTACAATGAAGTTCTCAGAACTTAAGGGTGATTTAGGTCTCAAAGATCACTTTAAGTTACCAAAATTACAAGTTGAACAGACATAATAGAAGAGTGTTACAAAGGCAGACAAAGTGGTTTTTTATTCACGGCATCAACTATTTCCTTTTCAGAAGTTAATTAGAAGTAAATGTTGACCCAGCCTAGTTCCTGGTAGTGGGTCATGAGTCTCCACAGGGTGGTTCTCAAACTTGACTATAAAAATGCCAGTGTCTGAGTCTCACTCCCAGGGATTCTAAGTTAATTGGCCTTGAACATGGCCTGGGTCTTATGATTTAATAGATGATTTTAGTGTGCAGCCACTGTTGGAAATCTGCTCTCAACCTTTTCATGGAGCTATTTCTGCTAGGACACCATTCTGAGCTAATGATTTATTTAAGTTTTGTTCTAAAGCACTATGTCTGGCTGGTAGAATAAGGTGATGAGCTGCATTGAGGATCAGGTAGAATCTAATTCTACCTGATATAGAATTTATATCTATATAAAGTGGAGATTCTAAGTCCGCTGGATCCAAAATGAAGTAAGGTCCATGTGAAGCAAGACACGTGTCATTGTGGGGATAGTAGACAAAGGTGACTGAGCTGGGCAGGAGTCAGTGAGTATACAGATGCAAGCAGGAGAGGGTAGGGGGTAGGCTTTGCTACTCTAGCCTTCAGAGTCAAAATTCTGATCATAAAGATTTAAATTTACTGTGTGCTTTGGGAAAGTGCACAGGAAAGGAGGAATCCCAAGCACTGAGTAGAGTTAGGATTCCCTTCTCTAAAGTGTCCGTGTTTCAGAGTTGCTTGGCTGGGGCTGAGGCAAGGCAGGCTGGACCCACTCTGCCTCTCCTCACGACCTTTTTTCTGTGTGCTTTCCTACCAGGGGACCATGGACAATTCTTACTCAGCCTAGGGTCAATTTAGATTTGACCTGGTCTTTTACATTCTCCTAAATCACTTTTTACATCCTTACCACCTGGTTCTGTTCACCTCTGAAATCCAGGGGTTTTAGAAGGCAGTTTTTAAAATGAGACAGATAGAAGAAATGGATGAAAAGGAGAGGGAATTCAAATTGGTCACTTTTAGCCTATCAAAATTTGGAGACATGGAGCCAGCTGGTGATGCTTGGATAAATAACATTGGTATTGCCCTAAGTTTATTCCTCAAAGGTATTTTTGCTCTTTGTAGGCGTTTATTTGGTGTTTTCTTTTTTTCTTTTCTTTTTTTTTTTTTTTAAGTAGAGACAGGGTTTTTACCACTTTGGCCAGTATAGTCTCGATCTCTTGACCTTGTGATCCACCCACCTCAGCCTCCCAAAGTGCTGGGATTACAGGTGTGAGCTACCGTGCCCAGCCTGGTGTTTTTTCCAGATAGAATAACATTAAACAATTACGTTTTGGCTCATTTTACATTTCTGTCCTATAATAATTTGTTTTAATGGGCCATTCATTTTTCCTGCATGTGTAAGGCAAACACTGAATTTGGCCTTTCTTTAGTTTTTTGTGCTAATCACTGGAGGAAATGGTGTATAAAATTTTTACTTGCCTTGGAGTCTTGTAATTAAGGGTTCAAATCATTATTTTTTGAAAATTATTTAAGGTCTCTGAGTCTCAGTTTTTCTTTTTAAAAATTGAGAAAGACTAATCTTTGTAAGATTGTCTTTGATTGCTGTTTTAAAAATCACTAATATTATTTTTTTTAATTTCATAATGCTGGAACAATTTGGGCAACAAAATAAATAAAACAATGTTGGATTATAACCCAAAGTATAAAATAAATATCAATACTGGTATAAATAATCAACTAAAAAATAAATGGTGTTAGAATAGATAAATCTGAGCAAAATCATTGCAAATAATTCCAAGGTCTAGTTCATTTTTCAATACTAGGTCAAAGCTTAGTGCCTAAATGTAAACAAAGCAAACATTAATGACAAAGAAATCCAGTAGTATCTCCTAAAGAAGTCTTAACATTAGTCTAATGGTAACGAGTTAAACATTGGAGAAGTTAAGGAGGTTGGAGAGAGATAGTCTTCAAAAAGCTACTAACACGATGTGGATAACTTTCTGTCTTTGAAAACTTTGGAGCCCTTGTGGTTCTTCCTATGTAAGTGATTTTTAAGGTTGCTAGTTAGTAATATAGAGTTCTGATGATCCCTTACAGTTCTTTTACTTTTATTTTTTCTCCTCACTCAGAAAAACGGGCTGGAGTGGTTATGTTTTGCTGATGTCTAGGATAATAGGCTTTGAAAGTTTCATTCTTTCTTTTTCTTTCCATCTTTACCTGTTCCCCCAACCCCTGATCCCACCAAATATTATTTTATTGGTACTCAAAAATATATCTTTAGTGAAGGACACATATTTTTGGAAAAGTTTAAAAAATCTGTTTCTTATTCTCCAAGGGATGTTTCTATTTCCCCTTTGGTGAGCCTTGGAAGAGATGGATAAATGTGAAGGTGTGAAAGGCTCAGGGAGCATCTGAAAGGACACTGGGAGTGTCAGGGATTTCTACTTTTGTTAAGCAAGGCTCAGCCATCATGGCATCACGTACTTCCCTCCCAGAAGAAAGATTATGGTTTATCCAGCAGGTTTGCACCATGTCTGCAGGGCCTGTTGGAAGTTTATGTTTGAATAATGCTTCTTAATGCATGCTTTCAACTGTGCTTGACTTTATAGTTTTGAAGAGTCAGTCTTGTTAAATCTTGTTTCATGTGAAATGATGTTGTGACAATGCCTTACTTATTTCAAAGACCTTCGTAGTGTGGCAGAGTTAATACTGAAATATTAGCTGGTCCTATTTTCACGGCTCAGGGACTTTTGTGGGATGGAAAAGAGAGGCAGCCCTACCTTTCTTTGTCTTTTCTTTCCTTTTGTTCATAAAGATTTGAGGATTTAAGAGCTAATGAAAATGTCCTACCAGGAAAAAGGAAATGGACAAAGTCTTTGAGAGTCTGGAGAAAGCTAGGAGGAAGATTCTTCCCAGACTAATAAGAAGGGAGGTTTGAGTGTTCCATGGGAAGTGGGAGTGAAGGCATTATGTCAGGGCAATGACTGCGGAGGTGGGAAGATTCTAGTCATTCCCATTTTTCTAGTGCCAGAAAAATGGCACCTAGGGGAGGAGAGACCTTGGACACAGGGATTTCTGGACCAACAGAAGATCCCTAATCTCTGGAGATGGCATGGAGGCCAGAGTCTCTGGCCTTCCAGGAAAACTCTGGCTTGGAGAATGAGGATGTCAATGGTCATCGCTACAACTTGTTGGCTAGAGGCTCTTCCTA
The DNA here is from genome assembly GCF_009828535.3 of Hylobates moloch. NCBI lineage: Eukaryota > Metazoa > Chordata > Mammalia > Primates > Hylobatidae > Hylobates > Hylobates moloch. The sequence continues at coordinate 25,147,629 of NW_026652280.1, read as the reverse complement.
CCTTTTCTGCACTCCACATAACCCTAATTGATTCTGCTGCAGCCTGAGAATGGAGGGAGTTCTCATAAGAACTGGGATGAAAATGCAGGCTTGGTGCTATATTAAGTTGATTAAAAAGCAATAAAATGGTAATATTTCTTGAACACCTGCGCTTGTGCACTGAGACTCATATCTGTTACACTAGAATTAATTCATGGCTAATCGATTTGAAGGGAAAATATTGATCTTTCACACCAAAGGCAAATGTCTGAGTAAGTCCCAACAAAATCAGAAACTGCATATAACCTGTATCAAGGGAGATGAGAAGTACGACATGTGAATAAATGTACAGGGTTTGTTTTTCTATACAAACTCAGCTCAAAAACCCTAGGCAAGGTTTCTTTTAAGGAATATATACATGTTAAAATTATAGGGATTTACAAATCATGTGGCCAAAATTTTGGGTGTGAGTGCAGAGGGTAGTCATCAACTTTATTATCTCTTCTATAACTTACAATTTCTTATCTGTTGAAAGAACACTGTGCTGGGAGTCAGGACACTAAATCCCAAACTTTGGCCTCAGACAATCCATTTTACCCCTGAATGTGTAAAATGAGGGTTTTGGCATACCTGAGAGTCCCCAGGTTGTGGAGATCAAGGATTGGAAACTGGTTCTGGGGAATGTGTAGTGCAAAGAACAGTGGGCTTGCTCTGAGGACATGGGCTCAAAGTTTGGCTTTTATCACTCACTGGACTTTGTGATCTTTGACAAATTAATTTTCCTCAACTTCAGTTTCCTAAACTGGAAAATGTAGATACTTTTTCAGGTGAATCGATGCAATGCTATAGGTGGAACTGCTTTGTAAATTATTAAGTGCTATACAAAGTTAAGGCCTTACTAACAATCGATCAACAGTGCTTTATGAGAGCCTGATATATGGTGGTTGGATTTGAAGGAAAAAAGAGAGAAGTCCGTAAGATGTGACTTCAGGCCTTAGTGAACTTTCAGTTCGGAAGGGAATAAGGCAATTAGAGGACAATAAACAATTAGAGGATACTAGCGAAATAAAAATTGTAAGAAAAAGTTTCTTGGGGCAGGACATGAAGAGCTGGGGCCAGACGTTTGCATATTTAAAGAAATTGTGAACTTAAATAAAAACCTATTATTCACCAAGCCTTCTAAAATCTACAAAACAACCGAGATAGATCTTACTTTTTTTTGTTTTTGTTTCCTCCCCACCAGAACTTAATATATGATAACCATAGGTAGCTCCTATCAAAATCAGAAAATGTGGATGAACTTCTCTAAATGGGAATCTCCATGCCTGTTAAATCCTAGATTAGTAAAGAATCTTATCACTTTGATTTCTTCAAAGTAGTCTATCATCAGTGTGTGCTTTAGAAAGAAATGATTGTTAAGTGCTAGGCATCATCATTCTTTATGTAAATTAACCCATTTAATCTTATAATTGTACTATTATTATCATCAACATCCTGATTTTTTAGAGAGAAAACTGAGACACAGAGGTACTAAATACCAACAGCCAAGCCCAAATTTGAACTTAGGCAGCCTGACTCCAGGGCCTTGCACTTCACCAGTGTCCTATGCTGCCACCAAAACACAGAGTCATCTTTTATTTCTTAACCTTTGCTTTGCTAACAACAAAATTTATACATTGTCCAGTATAGAAAACTTAGAGTTCTCAAGGACAATTTTGTTGGGAGAAACATTATTTTATTTCATTGAAAATGAGTGTATCTGCGACAATGTTTTCGAAGCAATTAGTGAAAACAATATTCCAGGAAAGCTAGTTAATTTATTTTTTGCTAATAATTCTCAAGAGCGATAATACTGGGATCTTGAATCCTACACTCATTCATAAGTAACTAATTAGGAGAAAAAGAGAAAAAGAAAAAGGAAGCAAAGGAGACAAGAGGATGAGGCCTTGAAAACACAGAGTAGAAAAACAACATATGTCAAATTTATTTTAACACAAGTCACTCAGATTCAGTGCATATTGTGAATAGTGTTTACCAAGATATTTGAATTTTCAGAGAATTTTCTTTCTTTCTATTAGTACATTCTTTCAAAAAACATTGTCAGGTATTTGTACATTTAGATATCATCTTTGGGGCAAAAATAGCTACTAATGTACTTTAAAATAAATCATTTATACAGCCAATATGTTGAATAAAAAATGTTAGCTTTTTGGGCCAAAAATTTCTATTTATGCTTAATTCTTATTTATTAAAAAAGTCCATGTAAGTATAAATCAATTAAAAAAATACAGAGAGATATAGTAAAGTGATTATATGAGCAACAATAACAACAATTTACAGTTGTAATGGTTGGGTGTTTTATCTTTCCAGTAAAACCTGCACACCTTCAAACATTTAGCACACCTTTTGAGGAACAAGGAAGAAGTTAGTGAACACCTAATGGTAATTATATTAAATTGCCAACACATAGTTGGGTGTAAAACTGAAAAAAAATTCTAATACTAGGTGGCAAGTTTAGATGGAGAAAACGGAGCTTGCTTAAAGAGAACTAGACAGACATTTCAAAAATTTGAGAAGTTTCACAGTAAAAAGTCCCAGTGTATAATTGCTGTTTACATCTTCCCTCCCTGCCTTCCTTCACTCCTTCCCTTCAATCCTTCCTGCCTTCCTTCTCTCCTTCCTTCCTTTCTCCTTCTCTCCCCCTTCCTGCCTCCCTTTATCTCTTTCTTTCGTTTTTAAACAGCTTTTTTAGGATATCATTGACATATAAATTTTTTTATATATATTTAAAGTATATGACTTGGTGTTTTGATATACATCTACATGGTGGGAGAAGGAGATGGGGAGATGTTGGTCACAGGGTACGAATGTTCAATTATTCAGGATGAATAAGTTCTGGAGATCTTGAACATGGTGATATGTTAAGATCTCCTGAACTTAATAAAAATTGGCAACTATCCAGCATGGTGACAATAGTTAAAAATACCATATTGTTTACTTGAAATTTACTAAGATGATAGATTTTAAGTAAAATCTTCTTACCACACACACCCATGCAAAAGTGATAACTACATAGAGGTGATAGACATGTTGAGTAGCTGAAACAGAATGATTCCTTCTTTCTTTCTTTAGCACATATTCATTGAGTGTCTACTCCAGGTATTGCTATAGGCAATAAGGTTCAGTAGTGATCAAGGCAGATCATGTTCCTGCCCTCCTGAGGCTTACATTCTAACATAACACATCTCTAATACTGTTTCCATTTCCTTCATTTTTGCTGCCATCCCTCATTAATAAACCTGGGCTATTGTAAATAGACTTCTGACTAGTTCCCTGGACTTCAACTTTTTCCCTCTACTCTGTTTAGCAGACTGCCAGCAATTTAATTTTTCTAATATGTTGCTTAGCTAATTTCTTTATATAATGAAAGCCATAATACTATCAACCTCATATGATTATCGTGACACTTAAATGAAACCTACAGGTAGACAGCACAGTAGAGCTTCATTAAATAGTGGCCCATGTTGTTACTGCTAAGTCATCATTGGCTTCTTCCTCTCCACTAGGGAAATGTTAAGCCCCTCATCCATCACTGGTGCTCTCCAAAGTTTTGGTTAGGGTGTGGCATATGATATGTTAGTGCAGTTCTGTTTGGTTTAGAGTTTATAACATAGTTGGGTTCACATATAAAAATAATTCAATCCCCAAAGGGATCATCTTTCATGGGTAATAAGGAGAAAGTATTTTTCTCTGGAACGCTTTTCAGTATTTCAGATTCTGCCTTGTCAGCCTACATCCAGCCTGTCCAGATGTGGGATATCATTATTACAACTAAATTATGATGATAACCGCTACATGTCCATCACCATCACCAGTAGTGATGGTAAGACCATCACCATTCTTCTAGATCCCTGACTCAAACCTGTTCTTACCTACTCCTCCCTCACCCTTGCTCTTACAGGTTCCCCCTCAGGGCTGTGTTCCCCATATTGATAAATGGTACTGCTAGGCCTTCACTGGCTGAGTCCAGAGACCTTGGAGTCATGCTTGTTTTTTCCCTCTCTACTATTCCATACTGAGTTCCTAAATAAGGCTTTAAGACTCTAATTTCCACCCAGTCCAATCCTGTCTCCTCTGCCCTGGTCCAAAGTGTCATCTTCTCTGCCCTGGGTTACCACAAGAGCCTCCTACCTTGCCATCCTGCTTCCACTTTTGCCCCTAAAGTCTAGTCTCATACAGCAGCCACAGTGATTCTTCTGTAACATTAAGTCACTTTAAAAATGAGTCCCTTATTCCCCGAGTGACTTGTCATCACCCTTCAGATTGATACAAACACTCTTACATAGGCCATCTCTGACCCAGCTCTCTTTCTACACCTCTCATCTGTTGCTCACAGCCTTCTAGCCACACTGGCCTTCTTGTTTACCTGACTCACTGTGCATGCACTCTGCTAAGAGCCTTAGCTCCCTATGCTTTAGTTTTCTTTGTACAATGGGGATATTTGTACAATGAAAAGTCTTTTTATAGAATACTTGGGAAGATTACATTGGATAAGGCCTGTAAGGTTCTAGGCGCTGAACATAGTATATAGTAATTTCTCAATAAATGTTTATGCTTGTTTCTATTCTAATGCTAGTCTCATTTTTCAATAGTCTAATTGACCTACATATCCCACTAGCAAATCAAATTTAGTATTTCCAGTCTGAACTCACAAACATCTTCCCATATATCAGTTCATTTTATTGGCATTCTTATTCTCATAAGGCCATCACCATTTTTCTAGATCCCTGACCTCAAACCTGTTCTTACCTACTCCTCCCTCACCCTTGCTCATATTCCACCTCTAACCAGTCATCAAATTCTACTGATTCTATTTCTGAAAATTTCCATCTATCCCTCTCTTTCCTTTCTCAATGCTGCCACACTAGGCTCTTGTAGTAGATTCCTAATTGGTCATCCTGTTTCTGGCCTATCCTTTCTAAACTATACTGTACTCCACTTTCAGATTCCCACAGCTCAGCTTAGCCTTGGTCAAGTCACTTCTGTTCTTGGAAATCTTTGAAGTCTCTCTATTAACTACAGAAGAAAGGCTCTGCTACTTGGTCTGCTATTTAAAGCCTCTGTATCAGTCAGAGTTCTCCAGAAAAACAGAATCAATAGGATACATGTGTGTATACTGTGTGTGTGTATATCATGTGTGTGTTTGTGTGATGCATGTGTGTGTGTGTGTATATATATATATAATATATATACCCACATACACATATAGTTAGCTATGCATATCCATGAGCTCTGCATCACAGATTCCACCAAGCACAAATTGAAAATATTTGAGAAAAACAGTAAAAACTAACAATACAACAGTAAAAAGTAATACAAATAAAAATAGAGTATCACAACTATTTATATAGCATTTATATTGTATTAGATATTATAAGTAATCTAGAGATCATTTAAAGTATATTGGAGAATGTGCATAGGTGATATGCAAATACTATGCCATTTTACATAAATATTGTGGCAGATGCCTGAATTGGATGGGTCCAAACATTAAAAATGTTATAATACAAAAAATAAAAAAGTGGAAATGCCTTATTTACTACTATTTATTAGTGATTGATTCATTTCATTAAAAAAGTACAAAGAAATAAAGAACTGCAGAAAGTAGGCATTGCTTATCTCAAATAATGAAAACAGAATGTTTTGAAGGGGAATATACAATAGCAAGGCAAATTTCCACAGTCTACCCAAAGTCCTAAATAATCATATTTCTCATTTTAAAAAACAGTGTATATCTGCAACTTCTAATGTGAATGTTACCTATTCCAAGTTATAAAATATGCATTTAGCATATTTAAAACAAAGACAGGATGACAGATTCTATATATAAGAATTCTTAGCAAGACTACAGAATTCTAACACTGCTTTTTGCATATGAGGGATTTTGGGGCAACAAAGAACACCATGACACAGGAACATGTTAGGGGATTCATCTATAAAGTGACTGCAGTCTTGCACATGCTAAATGCTTACTTAAGGCATTTGATATTTCTCAGAGCTGGTGAAAGAATTTTCTTTCTTTCTCTCATTTCTTTCATTCTATCCCTTCAGTAAGCCAGCTCCTCAGAAGTCAAAATATGCCAGGCCATATAATCTTTTATTTTATCTCAATTCTCAGAAATGTTCTTCCTGCATTAATAGTTAATGTTATATCTTCTACTTTTATAGAAGGCAGATAAAAATATTCATTTGAAGAATGAATCAGAGTAATTAAAAAACTGTGGTCAAAGATATTTAAAAAAATTATATTCCACAGGCATATTGGAAGGATTAATATTATTTTTGTATTTCTGTTTTATTGTTAATTATTATGGATACATAGTAGTGGTACATATTTATGGGGTACATGTGATGTTTTGTACAAGCATACAGTGTGTAATGATCAAATTAGGGTAATTGGGGTATCCATCACCTGAAGCACTTATCATTTGTGTTAACGAACACTCCATTTCTACTCATTTAGTTACTCTAAAATATGCAGTAAATTTCTGTTAACTGTAGTCACTCTGTTGTGCTACTGAATACTAGATCTTAAATAAGATTTAGTATTTAATGGTTGTATTTCTTAGGAGGTTATATATATATATACTACCAAGCCCAGGGCCTAGCTGAGTGGATACTCACTAAATGGTAGCCATTGTAATCTTAAAAATTTCCTTTTAAGATTTATTGCCAGACAAATATTTGACTATTCTAAGAAATTTGTTTGTTTTTTAATACAACAAAAAACAAGAATTATATGCTCACACATATTTATCTATTTAATACAACTGATAGAAATTCAGAACGAAATTTTGTGCCTAACTTCAATAATTATCTTATTTTGGATACTTAACACATCTATTTCTAGTCATTTTATAATTGTAAAAAATTAGCTGTCTTATTTTACATAGCTTTTAACATTCCATTCTGTTCAAATTGGTTTTCGGAAGGAGGAGAACATAATTAAAACACAATGAAGCAAGATAGTTCCCCCTCCATGGGCAGGAACTGGAGTGCAGGGGCACTGGAACTATCCGACAGCTTTGGACCTGCTGTGCCTCACCCCTTGCAGGAAGGGGAGAATGCAGGTTAGTGGGTACAGGAGCTGGAACAAGTGCTTTTGGGCACTGCCAGCAGGAGCAAAACTCCGTGCGGGCCCTGTGGCCAGACTCCTCTTTGAAGCTATGCTTTCAAGCCATCCTTCTGATGTCAAGCCCCTTCTCTCTGATGCCCAATCGTAGTCTCCAACATCCAGCTGTTTCTCTCTCTCTCTGCTTGCTGAGCCTGGGGTTTTTATGGGCAGCACAAGATGGAGGGCAGGGCAGGCTATGGGTGGTTTTAGAAAACACAACATCCGAGTGGGAAAAGAGAGATGTAAGTTCTCACTATGGGCTGCAGTTCCAGACTTGAGGGTGGGCCCCTCTCTGGGGACCTGCCCTCTTCTGTCCAGAATTTTCCTGCCTCCTGTCCCTATCAACAACAATAACAAGAAATAATGCTGCAAGGCCTCCAACTACTGACACTTTTCATAGACATTAGGATACTTCAAACAAAATGTAGAATACTTATCTCTTGGAAATAAAATTGATCTAGATGCCAACAATATGCAAAAAATTTTTTATTCTAGAGTTGAATGTTTATAATATTAAAAATATCACAGTAAAAATTGTCTGGATAATGTTTATGCCCTATTTACAACACAAAACAAAATTAAGAACATTGCCATTTTCTGAAGATAATTCTGAGAGAAGAGAAAGTTTTACTGTGACTAAAATATTAATTTATGCCATGTTTAACACTTGAAAGCAGTGTGCTATATATATGGGCATGTTATAGAGAATCCCACACACCCATACCTGACTCTGCTGCCACTGCTCCTATTGGGTGATCTTTGCAGAGTTACTTAGCCCCTCTGAGGCTCTATCCCTATTTGTAAAATCTTAGAAAATAATTTTTGCCATTCATTGTTGTGAGGATTTATAATAATTTATGCAGACAGCCTAAGACAGAGTCTGGTACCAATATTCCATAATTAGTAGCTGTTAAAAATAATAAAATCAATGATATATACCTGTGCTAGCCTAGAATTGTGCAGAACATGAACCCTCAAAGGACTTTCAATGACTGAATGGGGTAAACAGAGTAACATCTGCAACAAAGCAGGCTAGTTCTTCCTTCTAAGGTGATGCTGGCTTGACTAGCTTTCTCTCTGTTTGATGAAGTTGAAAGTGAAAATGGTAAGAATTGTTAACTATTGGTTTTTGCTTATTTCAAATATCTAAAGTAACAACACTGAGAAAATAACATCATATTATTGACAAAAAGTTACATTTCACCTCTTTTTTGTAAGAAAGAGAGAAAAATAATACCTTATAACAATCATGACTAAACATGTTTTTCAGGCCATGGGTTGTTTCCTGTAACACCCTGGAATAATTATTTACTTTTATCCCTAACCTGTTCTTGGTTAATTGCATATAATTTCTGTTGATCACCTTAGAGGTATGCTAAGGTTCTAAAAAGCTGAAGTTTGCACGTAACATAACACATAAATTGAACCTGGAAATTGTGCCCACTGGAGATTAGATACTGACCCAGATGGTGACTGTAGCATGACTACATATAGAACTGCCCTTTCATCATGTATAGTTTCTCATGCCATAATTGCAATTGTTTTGCTGTAAAAGAAACTGACAATATGCGTCTCAATGTTTTAAGGTTTTGTATATCTATTATTATAACAATTTGATTTTGGTACTCAACATTTCGCAACTTCTTGGATTGGTAAGAATAAACTCAGTAGAGAAAGTTGAGCTAAATGTACATCAGTTTTGACTCCTTAACTTTATTTCTAAGAAAATATAAACACAAGTGAACAGAAATCTTTACCTGTTAATTTGGTCATCCTCTATGAAAAATAAACAAAAGCTACTATACATACTACCCAGGAAGGCAGAGAGGTGTTTTAGCACAGTGTGGCTATAAAGTCTAGAAACACACCTTATTTGACTTAGTCAAGACGTGAAATGTAGGCTGGGCACAGAGGCTCATGCCTATAATCCCAGCAATTTGGGAGGCCAAGACAGGTGGATTGGTTGAGCCCAGGAGTTCAAGACCAGCCTGGGCAACATAGTGAGACTTCATCTCTCCAAAAATTACAAATATTAGCCAGGTATGGTGGTGTGCACCTGTAGTCCCAGTTACTCGAGAGGCTGAGTCAGGAGGATCACTTGAGCCGGGGAAGCAGAGGTTGCAGTGAGCCATGATTATGCCACTGTACTCCAACCTGGGCGATAGAATGAGCTGGGCAATAGAGTGAGATTCTGTCTCAAAACAAACAAACAAAAAACAAGACACCAAATGCTGATTGCACTTGACAGGCTGGGGGAGGTCTCATGGAGTAGGGCCTGTAGGGTGGTGCATGACCCCCCGTCACACCATCCCACACCTGGTGGGATGATGTTAAACAAAACTTATTGAACTATGTGGCTGTGTGGAGTGAGATGCCTACTTCCAAGATAAGAAGCCCTTGGTTATTTCTTCCAGGGTAGGCTAAAGGCATAGGTTTATGTAGTGAGCACCAAAGATACAAATCATCTGAGGCAACACATTGCAGATGGATGTACAGGGATTGATGGTAATGCTACATTAATACATTACATTCATTGTCATTTTGCCCAGCATAGGGAAATATGCATTGATAATGAGAAACAACACACTGAACTTTCATGTAATGTCATTGAACACCCATGTATTTTAATGTAATGTCACCAATCTGTTTGTTATGTCTATTTGTGTTTCCAAAGTTATGGTCATCCTATAGGTCTCTGATCTCTGAGTAGCACACTGACTAGGGTGACAAACCATTCTTGTTTGCCTGGGCCTGAGGAATTTCTAAGAATGCTGGACTTCTAGTTTTAAAATCAGGAAAGTACTGGGAAAAGTAGGATGAGTTGATCACCCTGATGGTGACGTACCAAGATATGAAAAACTTGGTTAATATGTGCCACCCCCGAATACTAGGATAGTGTGGAATCCACCTAACATTAATTTCTAGGCCTAAAAGACAGGTAGCCATGTTCTTACTATAAGACCTGTGGTTGCTTTGCATCTCAGGAGTATTTTATCACTATCTTTTGAATGGCATTTGTAACATACAAGAGTGAAAGATAATGACCAACCAAGAATTCATCGACCAACTCAGCTACCCACATCAAGTCCCAGCATGGAGCCAGAGAGGTACAATGTAGAAACAAAAGCATAGTTAACTAATCCTGTGAGCATTTGGAAACCTTTTCCTCAGAAGTGAATAGATCTCTTCAGGAAATATTAAACTAAATGGGATGAAAGAAAAGGAGGTGCAATCCACTGTAAGGAATCCTCCCAGTTTTGTAACTGCCTCTCATATCTCAAGCAGTCATCTTAATAAGCAGTACCCCTACCCCCGCCACACACAAAAAATAGAAAAAGAGAGAAAGGGCTCTGGGGCCAGCAAGGATTGAGAAGGAATCCTACCTCCATTCCTTCTTGGCTGTGTGACTTTGATCAAGTCCCATAACCTCTCTGAGCTTCTGTGGCCTCATCTCTGAAATGAGGGATCCCTGGTCTAGGCCAGCTTCCTTTGTCATCTACTCTTAGAGAATTACAGTCTTTTCCATCAGAGCACAGAGCTTAGTGGTAATTATTTGCTGTCAAGTCCCTGTAAGCCCTTTGAGAGCAGAAGTAATATCTTTTTTAAGTTAGATTGTGTTTTTTTTTTTTTTTTTTTGAGGCAGAGTCTTGCTCTGTCGCCCAGGCTGGAGTGCAGTGGCATGATCTAGGCTCACTGCAAGCTCTGCCTCTTGGGTTCATTCTCCTGCTTCAGCTTCCTGAGTAGCTGGGACTACAGGCACCCCCCACCATGCCTGGCTAATTTTTTGTATTTTTAGTAGAGATGAGGTTTCACTGTGTTAGCCAGGATGGTCTTGATCTCCTGACCTCGTGATCCGCCCGCCTCGGCCTCCCAAAGTTCTGGGATTACAGGCGTAAGCCACCATGTCCGGCAGATTGTGTTCTTATAGGGGCACTCAATCACTTTTTGTGGAACAGAGTAAATTGTTGGAAGATTTTTTTTGAAGATTATATGAGACAACTTATCTGTAGGGTTCCTAGAACCTTCTTTCCTTCCTGTCTCCCAGTCAACCCCACTCAATGCCTAAATGTTCCAGTTTTGCTTTTATATTTGTAGAACAAGGTTTAGTTAAAAGACATTTTGTAAATATATAGAAAATCTGAAAATCAAAATATCAGATGCCATATCTGCATGTTCATCAAATCTGCATATTTGGCTGGAATGCCAATTTCCATCCAGTTATTTGAAAGTACTGTACATGCACACTTAGGATCTGGTCGAGGAATTTGTGACCAGGGAGAGCAGGTGTTTATTTGTGATAACTAGTGATCTCTATTTCTGTGGTGAGGCTGAACGGATTATCAACAATTTCCATGGATTACATAGACTTTTGCCAATTTTGAGCCCTGTTACTGCATCCTAGACAAGAATTCTGTCTGAGCAGGCAGCGAAAAGTGAAGACTTGTGGGCAGTTTATTTCATTTTATCCAATCAACTCAATATTTCAGCTGTTTGTGATTTTTGTCCAAATTATGTAGTTGATTGCTTCAATTTTTAACTTCCTTATGCATGTCTAGACACATCATTAGAACTGACAAAGAAGATGAGAGAATTTAAGAGGCATGCCCATCTCCACAGCAAAGGGCCTTATGAGATAGATAAATTTAGGAAGTTACTCCTTTCTAAAAAAAATTCATATGAAACAAGCCATAAAATTTATTTGTACAAGGAAAACTGCTCAGCTCACCAATAAGTTAATATGGGACAGATTTGACAAATGCAGCTGTATCTGCAGTTTTTATGGTGGGCTTAAGGAAAGTTCCAATACCCTTTCAAGGAGCCTTTTAATTTTGCTTGTCATTTTACAGGGTTATCTAGGTATAATATTCCAAAAACTTTAACAGTTGCTCCATGATATGGTCCCTAAATGTCCACAGTGGGTGATGCATGCTCACCATTGTTCTCCAGAATGGTTTTGTTATTGCCAATCTCTTGCCTTACCACATCCTCTGCTCTTCTTGAGTATGTCACTCTCAGCTATACTTCCTTAAAGTCAGGAAGAAGGACAGAAATTAAAAACATGCAAACCAAAATCAAATACCCCCAAAATAATTGTTCTATGCATAACCCTAGTAAGAATGCAAAATCCAGGTTGTTGCCAAACACTTAAAAACATTTGTGGTATTTTCTTTTTTCTTTTTAAAATTTTTTAAAATTTTACTCTTTTACTTGACAATTAATAATTGTCCATATTCATAGGATACATAGTGATGTTTTGACACATATAATGTGTAGTGATCAGATCAGGGTAATTAGTATATCAGTATCTCAAACGTTTATCATTTCTTTGTGTCAGGAAAGTTCAATAGCCTCCTTCAAGCTATTTGTACATTATTGCGATCTATAGTCATCCTACAGTGATATAGAGCACTGGAACTTGTTTCTTCTATCTGGCTATAAGTTTGTATTGTTTAATAATCTCTCTTCCATCCTGTTCATGTGTTTTCATTGTAAACAAAGGTGCGCATGCTTGTTTGTTTTGTTTTCTCTTTAAGCTGTAAGATGAAACTGATGGAATTAAGGGCCCATATGGTAGCAATCCCTACGTCTCACTCATTGGCATATTCAGAGTTCAAATTAGATATACTTTGTAGAGCTCAATTATGGACATGAAAAGTGAAATTAACTCTAGTGACTTTTTAAAACAGAAAAACATACTAAGATCAATTCTTTTACCAAATGTACTAATTTATACTCATAATTTAGGGCTAAATTTAAATATAGTCCTCAGCAAATAAAATCTCTAGAATAAAAATTTGGAAACACTGTTCTCTCCCAACTCCAGTGTCTTATAACTACATGGCGGGGGTCAGGGAGTGCATACTATGACATGCTTGTATGTGTTTTCCAGCAGAATTTATTCTCTCATTCAGAACGTTTACTGAGTACCTCCTATTTCCCAGGCACTAGTGCTGTGCTGCCAGTTTTAGGAAACAGAAAGTGAACAAGACATTGTCCCAGCCACAGGGGAGCTTTCCATGAGTGAGACAAATGGATGGGTCATTCTTCCATGGTGTGATGAATGCTTTGATAAAGACAAGTCCAGCGCTGCCTGTCAGTTCTCTTTAGAGATAGATCTTGGATCAAAGTAATGGTTAATGAGGCTGATGAGTTAGTCAATGATCTTTGAGATTAATCATGGGAATGGGCTAAGTGGGATCAAGAAGGCATGCAATAATAAGAATGTAGGTTAGGAGGACACAACCTTCTTAATCCGTAATTGTCAAAAGGGACTCTTCCCTGGGTTTTAGAGAGTATGGATAGCTATGATGGAGATGAGTTACTATGACGTGAACTTTGTGAAAAATAAAAAAACAAATTTCTGGATCTCCTCCCAGGTCTTTAGTGCTTCTTTTACACTCTGTGTTACTCTTACATATGATGTTTCCTGTACGCAGGAATTCATTTGCATTTTACCACCTATAAAGTTTATATAAAAGCAAAAAGATAAAGAGATTTGCAGAACCCCAACTATGTTGTAAGTGCTCCTGGAATGAAACTACCTTTCCTTTATCCTTTTTGAGCACATGGGCAGCTTTCTTGCACTAGAGTTATTCATTAACTCAAAAGTCTATACAGTCCTATTGTCAAAAAAATGAGTTCCCAAATTTTGAATTTGTCAAATTTAGGTCACCTGAAGAAGTCAGGTGATTTTTCCTACTGTATAATCCCCTTATTAATGTTGTAAAATATCTGAAGATATATACATTTAAACAAATTTTGGAAGAGAGAGAGAAATTAGAAAATCGGATTGATCATGAAAGTTGAAAAGATTGAAATCTGAAGAAAATAACTTCTTTTATAAAAAGCAAAAGACATTTGGGTGAAGAATGATTTCTTATTTTCTGTCTTCTACATGAAGAAGAAATAGATGCATTCTGTAGGAAGAGGAATGTAGCTAAGAATTCTTGGATAGCAATTTCCTCTAGAAGGTCTAATGATAGTGGAACTGGTCTATGTGGAAATTCCTATAATTTCCTTTTTGACTTTCAAATTAATGTTGATATTCATCTGACTGTTGCTGCGTTTGTGTTCTTGTCTGAAAGGCTAGTTGGCTTCTTTCTTTGGGGCCTATTATTCCTTCATTTTATTTGTTTTATGTGTACAGTGACTTGGACCAGTTTATCAACTCCTCTAAGCTTCTGTTTCCTCTGAAGCAGAATGAGGATAATCATAGCCCCTACATTTCAGGTTGTTGTGAGGATTAAATGGGACAATGTTTCTAAGACTCCAAAAGCAAAAGCCCTGGTGCATGGTAAGCAATCCACAAATGTGAATTATTATTTTAATTATTATTAATAAAGGTGACACTCTGACCCATCATTGGCAGACATGCATCTGAAATTTTTCTTACAGGAGTTTCTACTTGTCCTCATTTAGAACACTGACATACATTGTGAGCCTACTGATTGGGTAAATGGACATGTTCTCCAGGTAGAGAAACCCTAGGCAGAGAACAGGCACTTCTTGTTTTTTATTTATTTTTGAGACAGGGTCTTGCTCTGTCACCCACTCTGGAGTGCAGTGGCACAATCATGGCTCACTGCAGCCTCGACCTTCCAGGCTCAAGCGATACTCCCACCTCAGGTCCCTAAGTAGCTGGGACTACAGGAACATACCAGTATGCCCAGCTAATTTTTAAAAAAATTTTTTTTATACAGAGGTGGTCTCTCTGTGTTGTCCAGGTTGGTCTCAAGCTCTTGGGCTCAAGTGATCCTCCTATCTTGGCCTCCCAAAGTGCTGGGATCACAGAGGTGAGCCACCACTCTGGCCCGCACTTCTTAAAGGTAAATATGGAGGTGGGGGGCTAACAAGTTGCACTAGGAAAACTCAGACAATGGACAGCCCCCATAATGTGGTCTTACTTAGTAACTTCACAAAAAGTAGAGTAAGTGTTCTCAATTTTTGAAGTGATATAATATTTATGTAAAAATATCAATTAGGTCTCCACATAGCAAAGATATCAGTATATTATTTAATTTTTTACATTCCCTGAAGGTAATTTCCCTCAAACATTTAAAAATGCCTAGAAAGCTTTGGAAATGAAAAAAATTGTCTTCCAAAGAAGCCAAGATTAAGGCTTTTTGGAACAATATGTTAATGATGATGAAAAATAATATTAATGATTAAATTTATATGCTGTCTATAACAAATTGATTTCAAATATACAAAAAATAGGTTAAGAGTAAAAGCATGGAAAAAGATGTAGCATGATATTACTAGTTGAAATAAAGCTGATGTGGCTATATTAACATCAAGCAAAGTAGAACTTCAGAACAAAGAACATTATCAAGGGTAAAGAAGGCTATTCCACAATGAAAAGGGTCAATTCATCAATAGAACATAACAATCCCAAATATTTATGCAGGTAATAACAGAGCTTTAAAATATATGAAGCAAAACCTGATAGAAGAAATAGACAAATTCAAAATTATAGTAAGAGATTTCAATATTCAAACTCGATAAGTGATAGAATAAGTAGGCGGAAGATAGGGATATAGAAAGTAAGGATAGAGAAGACTTACAATTATCAATCAATTTGACGTAATTGATGTTTATAGAACATTCCATCTAACAATAGCAGAATATTCCTTGCAAGGATACATGTCTAATTTATGAAGATGGATAATATTCTGAGCCATAAAACAAGTCTCAATATATATAAAGTGATTAAAAATCATACAAGGTATCTTCTCTGACTAGAATGGGATTTAATTAGAAATCAACAACATAAATGTCTTTAGCAAACCATCAAATATTTGGAAACTAAGTAACAGATGAATCAAAAATCAAATCAGCAAGAAATTATAAAATATTTTCAACTGAGTGAAAATGAACGAACAAGATACCAAAATTTGTGGGATATATCAAAAGCAGTAATTAGAGGGAAATTTGTGGAACTAAATTTCTCCTTTGGAAAAAAAGAATGATCTTAAATTAATGACCTTAGCTTCCATCTTTAGAAACTACAAAAAGAAGAACAAATGAAATTCAAGGTAAGCGGAAGAAAGAAAATAATGAAGACCTGAGAGATCAATAAAATAGAAACGAAAATTAGAGGAAATCAATGAAACAAAACCAGTTTCTTAGAGATCAATAAAATGGATAAACCTCTAGTCAGACTATACATGAAAAAAGATAAAGACAAACTATCAATATCAATAACGAGAGAAGTGATATGAGTAGAGATTTCTCAGATGTGAAAATAATAATCAGAGAATAGTATGAACAACTTTATGCCAATTCATTCAATAACAAAGATGAAACTGACAAGTTTCTTAAAAGATAAACTACCAAACTTCACTCAAGAATAAATATATAACCCAAATAGCCCTGCATCTATTAAAGAAGATGAATTTGAAGTTAAACATATTCCCATAAAAAAAAATTCAGGCCCAGATGGCTTCAATGGTGAGTTCTAAAAACTAATACCAACTCTCTACAAAATGATTCCCCAAATTAAAGAGGAGTGAACATTTCCCCACTCATTCTATAAGGTCAGCATTACCCTGCTTCCAAGCCTAGAAAAGGACATTGTAAGAGAAGAAAACTGCAGCCTAATATGACTCATGAATATAGATTTAAAAATTCTTAGCAAAATTTTAGTAAATAAAATCTAAAACATATTAAAGGATAATATATCTTAACTAAGTAGGGTTTATTTCAGGAATGCAAGGTTCGTTTGAAAATCAATTTTTTCGAGATTTGAAAATCAATCAATGTACTTTACTTTATCAATGGATGAAAGAAAAACAACCATATGATCATCTCAATATATGTAGAAAAAGCATTTAATAAAATTTAACATTCATTTATGAAAAAATCTCTCAGCAAACTGCAGACTAGAAGGAACTTCCTTGACCTCACAAAGTGTGTGTATAAAATGAACTCTGGCTAACACCATATTTAATAATGAAAGATGGAATAATAAAGTGTGCCCCTAACATCTGGAACAAGGCAAGTATTTTTTTCTCACCACTGTTTCTAAACATCGTACTGGAAGTCCAAATGAGTGCAATAAGACATGAAAGTGAAATAAAAGGCATACAGATTGGAAAACTGTATTTATGTAAAATTGTCTTTTTTTACAGATGAAATAATCACGTATGTAGAAAATACTATGGAATCTACAAAAAAGATACTAGAATTATTAAGTGAGTTTAGTAAGGTTGCAGAACAAAAAATATTCAATAATCATATTTTTATGTACTAGTGTGGTAGATTGAAAAACACGGCCCTTTCCCAAGATGTTCATTACCTAATCCCTGAACCTGTGAATATGTTCCCTTCCATGGCAAAAGAGACTTTGAAGATATTACCAAGTGAAGGATTTTGAGATGAGGAGATTATCTTGGTTTATCCAGATGGGGCTAATGTAACCACAATGGTCCTTATAAGAAAGAGTGAGAGTTAGAGAAAAAGATGCGATAACTGACGCAGAGGTTAGAGAGATGTGTTGGCACAAGCCACGGAATGCAGGAAATTTCTAGAAGCTGGGAAAGCCAAAGAAATGGATTCCTCGAGGAGGAATGCAGGTCTACTGATGAATTTTAGATTTCTTACTTTAAGAACTGTAAAAGAATACATTTCTATTGCTTTAAGCCACTAAATTTGTGGTAATTATAGTGGCAACAAGAAACTAATACAACTAGCAATAAATAATAGATTGAGATTAAAAACAAGACCATTCATAAAGGCACCAAAATATAAAGCATTCCTACACTAAAAATTCAAAATGCAAATGCAAGAAATTAAAAATCTAATTTAATGGCAACACATGTCACCTTTATGGATTGGAAGACTCAATATTTTAAAGATATCAATTCACCCCAAATGGGCCTATAGATTCAATGGAATCTCAATCAAAATTTCATTAACTTTTTATAGAAATGGAAAATCTTGTTCTAATATTTATATGAAAATGCAAAGTACATATAGCAGCACAAATCATTTTTTAAAAGTGGAACAAACTGGAGGACTTATACTGTCTGACTTCAAGGCTTATTATAAAGCTACAAGAGTAAAGTTAATGTGGAATTGGTGTCAAGTCAAATAGATAAATGGGAAAAAATGAATAATTGAGAAGTAGAACTACTTATGTATGGTCACTTTAATTTTCAAAAATAGGTAAAGTCTATTCGGTGGAAAAAGAAAATACTTTAATAAATGCAAAAACAAAATCTAAACTTGAAGTAATACCTTCCACTATATGCAAAAATTAACTCAAAATGACCACAGACCTAAATTGAAAACATATAAGTGTAAACTTCTAGAAGATGACATAGGAGAAAATATTTTGAGACCTAGGATTATACAAAGATTTCTTAGATATGATGCCAGAAGTATGGTCTATAAAGAAACCAAATTGATAAATTGGACATTGTTCAAATTAAGATGTTCTGCTCTTTAAAAACCATAGCTAGGAGAATGAAAGAGAAGCCTCCCTATGGGAGCAAATATTTGCACATCATATATAAATGACTTGTATCCAGAACATACAAAGAATCCCAAAAACTCAATATCCAATTAAAATATGAGGAAAAGACAGACATACTTCATTAAGGAAATATTTGATGGCAAATAAGCATATGCTCATCATATTTAGTCATTAGAGAAAAACAAAACAAAATCACATTGAAATACTACTTTGCACTAATTAGAATGTATAAAATTGAAAACATCTACCATTCCAACTGTTGACAAGGATGTAGAGTAAGCACACTGCTTTGGGGAATGTAAAAAATGGTATAACATCTTTGGAAAACAGTTTGGCAGGTTTTAAAAGTTAAAAATATCCTTACCATATGACCCAGTCATTCTACTCCCAGGTAGTTACCAAGATAAATGAAAGCATAGGTCTATATAAAGATTTGTACACAAATATTCATAGTAGCTCTATGTGTAATAGCCAAACACTGGAATCAACTCCAAATGTCCATCAACACATGAATAAAAATTATAGTATATCTATACAATTAAATCTACTCAGCAATAAAAAGGAATTAACTTGGGATACATGTGATGACATGAATGAATCTTAATTATACTAAATGAAAAAAGCCAGATTACAAATGTATGTACTGTGTAACTATTTATATAATATTCTAGAAAATGCAAACTTATCTATAGCAAAGGCAAGCAGATCAGTGGTTGCTTGGGGATGGGCAGTGGTGGGGAGGAGCAGGAGGGAGGTATTAGAAAAAGGCTCAAGGAAATTCTAGGAGAGGAGGGATATGTTCAATTTCTTAGTATTGATTGATGGTTTCACCATTGCATATAAACTGTACACTTTAAATGTTGCAATTTGTTGTGTGTCAATTATATCTCAATAAAGCTGTTAAAAAAATGGTCGTTTTGTCACGCTTGTAATCCCAGCACTTTGGGAGGCCGAGGTGGGCGGATCACGAGGTCAGGAGATCGAGACCACGGTGAAACCCCGTCTCTACTAAAAATACAAAAAATTAGCTGGGCGTGGTGGCGGGCACCTGTAGTCCCAGCTACTCGGAGAGGCTGAGGCAGGAGAATGGCGTGAACCTGGGAGGCAGAGCTTGCAGTGAGCCAAGATTGCGCCACTGCACTCCAGCCTGGGCGACAGAGCAAGACTCCGTCTCAAAAATAAAAAATAAAAATAAATAAAAAAATGGTCGTTTTGACACATGTATAAAAAGTCCTTAGCTTCCAAGAAAACTTGTCCCTTGGTGCCGTGGACTACAGTAGCAAATGAAGCAGTTGAGTCCCTCTAAGTTCTTGTTCTGAATGGGAGTTCTTTATGTGGGACCAGTGGAAGTGGCAGCAGATGTCCCTTTCCCACAGAAGCAATGTTCTTTATTTTTGTTTTTTGTTTTTGTTTTTGTTTTTTGAGACGGAGTTTCGCTCTTGTTGCCCAGGCTGGAGTGCAGTGGCGCGATCTGGGCTCACAACAACCTCCACCTCCCAGGTTCAAGCGATTCTCCTGCCTCAGCCTCCTAAATAGCTGGGATTACAGGCATGCACCACCACTGTATTACAGGCTTGCACCACCATTGTATTTTTAATAGAGATGGGGTTTCTCCATGTTGGTCAGGCTGGTCTCGAATTCCCGACTTCAGGTGATCTGCCCGCCTCGGCCTCCCAAAGTGCTGGAATTACAGGCGCGAGCCACCATGCCCGGCCTTTTCTTCATTCTTTTATGTTCAGATTTACTGATATGAAGATGACCACTTGGGATAGTTTTGTCCTATATATATTCTTCTATTCCCTACCCTATCAAATATTAGGGTGCTATTTTATGCTGACTGATATTTGAAACTTTATTTTTAATATGTAAGTTTGGATATTTATAATCTTCCATCAAAGGAAACCATGCAAGCAAGGCTGGTGCTCCTGCCAGTGCCACGTGGTTGGGTGTAGTTTCCAGAACAGGGACTTGGGCAGTATTTTCAGTGTTGGTCATTTACAACAAGCAGAAGAGGATGGAGCCAGAAACAAGGACAAAACCATGTCTGAAGAAGGCACCCAGGATCAAAACTAGATACTAGATTTGATGGTCATCAAATGAGGGGCAGTATGGTTATGGGGGCAAATATGGGAGATTTTCCAGAGTTCAGTAGCCTGAAGTAAAGGCGTAAAGCAGAAATGAGGCAAGAGGGCACATGTCTTTGGTCATAAATACGGATGGGTTGCCTGAGACTTTCTTCCATTAGGTGTTGACTGCAGGATGATGTGTCCATCATCCGGTTCAAAAGGCACGGGGTTTAAGGCTGGAATAATGGACATAAAGCATATTTTCACTTTAATACCCTCTGAGTAATTAAAGTTAATTAAAGTCAAAAGTTAAAGTTAATAAAAGTAAATTAAAGTCATCCAGTGTGGAGAAGGGTGCAGCAGTCAATGGCTTTTCCAATTTTTTACTTTTGAAAACTTGCCAGACAGGATGTGAGATTTCTCCTTCTTCTTTAAAAGGAGGGAATTATCTCTCAAATATTTAACTTCATGATAGGAGAAACGGGTTGGAAATGGGAATGAGAAGAAGAAAAGGGGATACATAAATTACAGATATTTAAGATGCATATGTGCATTGTGAAATGTGTTGTAGAAATGTGAAATATGCATTGGAAGAACATCACTCAGATAACTAAAGTGATTAAAGTGTCTTACATTTAAAATATTTCTGGGATCAGAGGATACATAAGATACACCTACTTCTTAGGAGAAAAAACTCGAAAAAATCCAGGGCCTTTTATTATCTGTAAAATTTTGAAATGTAAAAATGATATAGGTTTCAAAAAGAAGTTCTTCCCCAGCAAGTTTGACTTCAGTTTAACAGACATGAGTATAGAACTTTCAGTTTCACAGGACACACCATCCTGGGCTTTGTTTTCTGCTCTGGTGCAAATGAAAGAATATGAAGTCATAGAAAAATCTCAGCTTTTTCATCGTACAGACACATTGCTGTTCTAGAGACTCATCTGCATGAGAAAAGTGTGTTATGACCAATGGTTATTCTTGAGTAACATGTTCATTCAACTTTCTTAGAACTGGAGACGTTTTATGTGGAGAACTTTCAATGGATAAAAAAACTCATAAACTTGGAATGTTGAAGAATATTTTTATTATAATGTTACTTGAAATATACAACTATAAAAATACATATGCATGCCTCATAGTTTTAGCTATGAAACAGATATGACAAAAATTAACTTGCAAAAAAATAGGCCGGGTGCGGTGGCTCGTGCCTGTAATCCCAGCACTTTGGGAGGCCGAGGTGGGGGATCACAAGGTCAGGAGTTCAAGACCAGCCTGGCCAACATGGTGAAACCCCATCTCTACTAAAAATATAAAAATTAGCTGGGCGTGGTGGTGCACACCTGCAATCCCAGCTACTCAGGAGGCTGAAGCAGGAGAATCGCTTGAACCCGGGAGGCAGAGGTTGCAGTGAGCCGCGATCGTGCCATTGCACTCCAGCCTGGGCAATAGAGTGAGACGCCGTCTCAAAAAACAAACAAACAAAAAATTAAATACCAATGAGACTTTAAAACCAATAAAATTCAAATTGATACCATTAATTTGATGTGATGTATAATACTATACTGCTAAAACTAAATTTTCTCTTCTAATGAGAATTTTCAGACCACAGGTGCACAGATCTCAGCTGACAAATGTTATACAATAGTGATGTGACCCCTTTATGTCATTCTAGAGGCAATGGCAGTCTAGGTGATACCATGTGGGATTTAGGGACAAACAGAATTCAGTTTAAATCTCTTCTCTGATTTTGTTTGTAAGTGGTGTGAGTCAGGACAAGTTAACTTCTTATCTTCATTATTGTCATCTGTGAAACGGGGAGGATGGTGAGGTAGATAATATATTTTTGGTGTTGTTTTGAAGAGTTAAATAATTTAGAGGGTATTCCATAACAATTAATTCCTTTTTCCCTAATACATTTTCTTTTTAAAACAGTTTTTGTAAGTTTGGCTTTCCAGAGAGAATTAAAGCCTATAAAACTGCATTAAAAACTAACTAGCTAAGAATTAATTTTGGGAAGCAAAGAATAACCAAACCTCCCTTCCTCCCATACACTATCATTTTTCCTTTTTTCTGTCGTTGCTCTGCTTTTTTTCCTCTCCATCCCCAATGTCCTCCCAGCATTCTGATGTTCAAATTCAGCTCCTCTCACTTGAATGTCCAGATGAGGTGCACTGCAGCCAGATAGCTTCTCCAAATTCCCTTGGCTAGAAGTGACCGCTTCCTTCTTATGATGCCCAAAGCACATTTTATATGTATATCTCATGCAATGCTCAAATTTGACAGGACTTGGAGATAACTTACACAATGGCAGGACCTTGCAATTGGGATTGGAGAACAGATTTCCCATAGCTCAGCCCAGCCGGGGACTGCTGGGAGACAACTGCAGGTGGACTCGCCCAGTGGGAGCAGCCGAAGCTAAGCCCCTCAGCACGCAGGGTGAGGAGGCAGCGTCAGAGGTGTGAAAGGGTGTTTTGTTGGGAGGATTACTGGCCTCTCATCAACCCTTTCAGCCAGTCATGAATGCATCCACACAGAACAGTCCTGTCAGCAGCCTAATTTCTTTGCAAGAAAGGAAATGATAGATTCATGTAGGTGAGGTGGGGCTACGCTTCTTACATTCTTGGTTGTAAAGAAACTGCACTTCTGGAAGCTTCTTTGTAGGCAAGTAGGTACTGTTTAGTGGCTGATTTGCTGCTGACTTGCGCAGGAAACTGAATCAGCTTGTGGGTCAGCCTCTGAGATTGGGGCTGTGAGGAGTTTCATACAGTAGGTTTCAGGGAGAGATCTCAGGGTTTACCACTTGGAGTGGAACAGACCATTCCCCATGCAGAAGATCTGCCCTTGTCTTTCTTAATCTTGACATTTAAAAGTCCAGTAGAGACTGAGAATAAATATTGCTCTTTAGAAGGAGTAGATGTGTTAGTCAGCATCTCTCCAACTGGCCCAATCATGAGAATCACCTGGTGAGCTTTTTAAAAAACCCACAAATTTCCAAGCTTCATCTCAATTGTGCTGGAAATAAAACAGCTTGATAACAATTAAGTATCTATCTTTAAGTTATTCTCTGTCAATACCCTTTTAGCTTCTTCAGGATCACTTTACTATTTGGTTAGGGACCATTTGATAGCCATAGAGTTTGAGAATGAGACTGATGCTTAGCCAACCTAATTTTGCTAGTCATGTTTGCTATTTGTTGATTCATATGATTATTATATTTGTGTATTTCTTTAATCACTAATTAATATAGCAAAGAACAAATATTTTGAGTTTAGGCACTGTACCAAATGCTAGAAATATAAACATGAATAAGACTTAAACTTGCCTTTAAGGAGAGCTTTTTCTTTCGTCAACATCTTTCTAGCTTACTGTATGGTTTTACTGCTTTGCTGCTGCAAATAATAATAAAAATATGCACATTTTTTCACCCTTACAATATGTACCCAAAACAGATTAATTAATTAATTAACTCACTAACTAATTAACCCATTATAAAAAGTACTATGAATTCTCAGAAGAAAAATTGCTCAAATGTAGCAGATTATGTCTTTATAAATTTTGTTCAAAGTTGTCCATTGTGTTAAATTTATGATGTTTTATTAAATGTTTTTTGTCCCATGCTATATATTTAGTTCATGTTTAAAACATGCATTTGAAAAATCTACTTACTTTATTGGAATTGCCCACAAACTCTTCAAAAACCACCACAACCCCCATCACCACTGCAACCATCACAAAAACCTCTGTGTTTGTCCCAGGGTAAATAAGAACATTGGAATGAATTCTAAATTTTTTTTAAAAAGGAAACATTATGCTTTAGTAAAATAAACTTTTACTTCCTAATTTCAAGTTGCTGACAAGCAATAATATTTGTCATAGAAAATATCATGATATGCTTTCTCATGTTAAAAATGAAAGCATAAGAACCAAAGGAGTTTACTAAAAATAAACAGAATTTTAGAAACCAAACATTTCTTTCAAGTTTCTGGCCTTCCTGGCCAGAGAAGCAACTTTACCCAGGGTATGAGAATTACTAAATGAAATTAACAACTTATCTAAACAGTCAACTAAAATTCTGGAAGAATAGCATCTTGGATATTTGGACACCTCTAAGAGATGATATCACTATTTTATTTTTATAAAGGAATGTGTTTTCTGAGCTGGTAGCCTCTATCTCAGTAAATCTCTAAGAATTCTCAACAAACTAATCAGTAATAATTCAGACATATTGCTCAATGGAGACTAAACTAACCTTGTGATAGATACTGTGACTGCTATGTACACTTAACACTACCCAGCAAAGTTGCTTTATCTTTAATCCCCATCCCTCTGTCGCTCTTTCCCTCCTTCTCAGTTCTCTCTCTCTTCTCAGCCTACAAGTTTTCTTAAGTCTCTTCCACATTAATAAAACAAATCACAGAACCCTCAATAACGTCTTTTGACTCTGTGACTCCCTCTCTAGCCCCCATTGGTTGGTTCCACATACTTCATTTGTGGTCAAGCTTCCAGAATATGTCATTTACACTCTAGGTTCGTTTTCTGTGATTACCCCTTCCCATTACATTTTGGTTTTGCTCCATCACACAGTTAAAATTCCTCTTATTGGAGTCATTTCCACCTCCCATTTGGCATTTTTCAGTAATTATCTTAGTTTATTTCCTGGGGCATTTGACATTGTTCCCAATGCCCTCACCCCCCAAATGCCTTTATCTTTCTTGGCTACTTGAACAACACTTTCTCTGGGTTTTCTTCCTGCTTCTTTCTTTGGTTGCTGCCCCTTAAGTTTCCCCTAGCATATTTTAAATCTGCCTGCCTCTGAAAAATGTAAGGGTTACACTTCCAAAGACCAGAGAGAAAAAGTGACTTTATAGTGGAGAACCTGGCAAACACTACCTTACCTTTAAGGCTTATATCCCCAATGATGTCGTATGGGTATTAGATATCCCTGGAACGCTGTAATGAGAAAGGGTGCTTTACCTTTGTGGGATATTCTTTCCAAAAACCCATAACCCCATCTAATGGTGAGAAAAATGAGGCAAACCCAAATTGAGGAACATTCTACAAAATACCTGGCCAGTACCCTTCAAAGGTGATAAGGTCATTTTTTTTTTTTAAAGGAAGATTGAGAAAATGTCAGAGACAAAAGAAGACTAAAGGGACATATTAACTCAATGGAGTGTGGTATCATGAAATTGAGCTTGGAACAGAAAAAGGACGTTAATGAAAAACGGGTGAAATCCAAAAAAAGTCTAGAGTTTAGTTAATAGTAGTGCACTAATTTCGGTTTCTTAGACTTGGCAAATGTATCACAGTAATGTGAGATTGTAACATTAAGGGAAATCGATATTGGGCAAAGGGTATATTTGAAAATCTTTCTACTGTCTTTACACATTTTTGGCAAATCTAAAATTATTTTAAATTAAAGGTTTATTTTTTTAAAAATGTAGGCTCCTATTACATTTTGATTGTATATTTACATGTTCTTTATTTAGATACTGAACCCTAAAATAGAGTTATTTAAGGTCATTGGTAGCAGAAAGGCTAATCTGAGACAAAATACTTGGGGAAGCATTTCATGGGCTGGGGAGACTAAGAACAATTTATACTCAAAGCCAGAGACAAAATGGGGTGTTAGAAGCTCAGAGTCATTCAGAGTCAGAGTGTGAACCAAAGCAGGTGGGAAATACATAAAAAGAGATAAATGCTAGGAAAGTCCTTGGGAATATTTTAACTAGTATGACAGTAGGACCGCCCTTTAAACATACTGTTATCTACTAGTTAAAATCTATTTGACTGACTTAAAGCATCAGAAGTATATAATGGCTTTTAGTTTATACAGCATACTTTGCATATGTTATGAGTTCCTTTGTTAATCCTTGCAGCAACTTTGTGAGGTACTATTATGTACTATTTCCACTTTATAGATGAGCACACTGAGGTAAAGCAGCTAGTATAGAGCAACATGCCAAGAGACAGAGTCATGGCTCAAAACACTGCTAGTATCAGCTATGTTTTTCGTTATTGAATTTCTTTCTTTCTTTTCTTTTTCTTTTTTTTTCTTTTTTGAGACGGAGTCTCACTCTGTCACACAGGCTGGACTGCAGTGGTGACATTTTGGCAATCTCAGCTCACTGCAACCTCCGCCTCCCGGGTTCAAGCAGTTCTCATGCCTCAGCC
The DNA here is from genome assembly GCF_009828535.3 of Hylobates moloch. Classification (NCBI taxonomy): domain Eukaryota; kingdom Metazoa; phylum Chordata; class Mammalia; order Primates; family Hylobatidae; genus Hylobates; species Hylobates moloch. Next base: position 25,120,757 of record NW_026652280.1, on the reverse strand, counting down.
TCCTGAGTACCTGGGATTACAGGTGCCTGCCACCATGCCCGGCGAATTTCTGTATTTTTAGTAGAGACGGGGTTTCACCATCTTGGCCAGGCTAGTCTTGAACTCCTGACCTCAGGTGATCCACATGCCTCGGCCTCCCAATGTGCTGGGACTACAGGTGTGAGCTACTGCACCCAGCCATTGTTGAATTCCTTAAAAATAAAAAACAAGCCTTCTTCAATTCATATAAAGGACATTTATCCTTCCACTCTTTGAAGTATTGTGATGTCTCTTCATCTTTAAGGTTTCTTTGTTTAACCTCACAGGTTTGGCTAAACCAAGACATATGACAAAAAATGCTGCTGGATCCCAGGTCTTAATTTGCACTTTTGTGATGGAGTGCTGGGTAGGACTTGACTGAGCTGATCAATTGCTTAAGACATCTGGAAGAACCACAGGAAATACAGAGTGGTGGGAGTCCATTTTGGTGTAGCCTCATGCTATTTGGCGACATATTTGTATTTCTTGCCTTCCTTTGGACATTCAGATAGGTTTTTTGTTGTTGTTAAATCTCTCAGAGTAACAACTTTTATTTAAGAAATGTTCAACACAAGCTTAAAAGCAAAAATGTAACAAAAAAATCTTGCTTGCTCTTGTTGGAATGTTCCTTGAAAATTTCAAATAGTCCAAAGGACCAAGTTTCTTTATATTCTTTAGACTTACCAGCTTCTCCAGGTAATATATTTCTTCATAAACAAGGCATGGTTTAGAAGATTAGAGTTTGGGCTTCCTAATTCATTATAAGTCTTTCTGCTAAGAGGTTTTTAGCATTTTTATAATTAAGTTAACTTCAACGTAACCTAAATTCTACAATGTAAACCCATGCAAAGTTCTTTTCCTCTCCTGGACTTAAACATCATTTGGGATGACTTTTACTGCTTCAGGTATTTTTGATCACCTGCATGTTAACATCTAAATGTAGGACAATGGTTTCTGTTCACACACCAACTGGAAAAACAAACATAGAAAAAATAATAAAAAACAGCATAAGTTACATGTCTGATGACAGGTAGCCATAGCAAGAACTACAGAAATTTAGAGAAGAAAGTATGCCTTAGGAGTAGTCAGGAGAAATGTAGCGAGAAAAAAGAAAACAAAACAATGAGGTAAGTAGAGACTTAAAGACTGAAGGGTCTGGAAAACAGCATTAAGGAGGATTGATTTAGTGGATTGGAGGAAGAAGTAACTAAACTTCATACTGAGTATATTAGTCTGTTTTCACACTGTTGTAAAGAAATACCCGAGACTGGGTAATTTATAAAGGAAAGAGGTTTAATTGGCTCACAGCTCCACATAGCTGGAGAGGCCTTAGGAAAACCTTACAACCATGGCAGAAGGCAAAGAACAAGCAAGTACCTTCTTCACAAGGCAGTAGGAAAGAGAGAACAGGAAAAACTGCCACTTATAAAACCATCAGATCTTGTAAGAACTCACTCACAATCATGAGGGCAGCATGGGATAAAACCACCCCATGATCCAATCACCTCCCACCAGGTCCCTCCCTCAACATCTGGGGATTACAATTTGAGATGAAATTTGGGTGGGGACACAGAGCCAAACCATATCACTGATAGAGAGCAAGAATAAAATGATCTATCTATCAGGAGGAGTCATTCTTTAAGAAATTGTTCCTGTGAGGACAGTGACAGATAACAGAGCATGTATTTGAAATTGTGGGAGAATTTGTATGTCAGGATGTCTGTGACCCCTGTGTCAGAGACCCTTTCAGATCTCTGTGGCTCCTTCCTCAGCCATGAAGTGGATAAATAGCGACATTCTTGTCTATCATTTATCATCTCTTACCCCAAAGCTTCAGCTACTTGTTCATAAGGCACAGGAAAAGCCTTCTTACATTATGCAAGACCCAGATAGACAAACTACCAGGAAAGATGTTCTTTTCAGTGTGCAGTGAGGCCTTTGCCCTTCTAAGCATGATTTACACAAGTGCAAGGAAATTGTTCTCTGAACCAGTAAATGAAGAGGGGATTATAATATCTATTCCTCTTTTATTTCTTTGTTCATTATTGAAGGGTTATACTGCTTTACAAAACTGATTTAATTTTCATAGGATATAAAATGATCTACGAAACTCACAGAGACCAAAAAGTGTCTGATTTGTATTCAAGCTCTGAATGAAAGCTCTTCTTTTACAAGTGACAATATAAAAAAAACTCTAGTTCTTCTGGCAGTTATTGCTTGGAATTATCCAGGAATTCAGAGACCCTTTTGAGAATAATAGCATTTTGGTGTTTGATGTTATTTCATTTTGAAGAACTCAAAGGCTTTTATTTTTCACAAGTTTTTTAAATAAATGTTTTATTAGAATTTTCATATTTTATTTGATAAGGTACATTAGAATTTCATAAAATATACAATGTTTAAAATCTCTAAATTATTTAACTAATGGTCTTGAAAGATAAAAGTGACTTCTTATCATTAAGTGAGGCCAATAGATATGTTGCTGTGTCTCCAATTCAAATTAATTGAGTCAGTCTAGATTTTATGATGTTAGACCAGTTAGATATGAGAACTCCCTGGGTATTGGGTACTGGCAACAAAAAGGTGATAAGAGCATACATATCATTATGAATCAAGACATTTTTGAAGTAAAAAATTTTCAGATAACCTGCTTAAGACTTTCTGAAGGGAAATTAAGTGCTGGATGCCTTTAACGAGAGCTCCAGATCTCAGAACACTTCATGCATTATTTTACAAAATATTCAAGTTAATTCCCCGAGTTTTTCTTAATCAAAGAGAAGCCATGTAGATTGAGGTACATGAAATGAAAGAACCATTGAAAAGTATGTAGTTTTCAAATAAGTGTAAAATAAAAATATGAGTAAACGTATTTTTCTAAGATTTAAAATTAATTTTAGTGAAATTTTTCAGAGTGCCCAAGTAAAGAAAAGAAAACACTTTTGGTTTTTGAACTATCTGAAATTCAGCTGGAATGAAAACATTTCAGGTTTAATGCAATCAAACCCTGGCACAGTTCTTTGCCTGAGTAAAATGGGAACTATTAATAAACATAAAATTAGAGAACAATTATTTAAACTACCCGAGTGAGCCATAGTTATTTTATTTAATAGAAAATTTTTGTCTTCTTTCTTTTATCTTTTGCTGAAGGAATGCCAAAACCATTTGGGAATGTTTATTGAAGCAACAAGAGAAATAAGCAAAAAGGGATAAAATAGGGAGACAAAGAAAAATATCTGATCTTCAATGTGCAAGTCTGTTGGGAAAATTCTATTTTTCATTTTGCCAAGTATTTGTTGAGGTTCAAGTAAGTAGCAGGATAGAAGTTCTTTCTTGCAAAGAATTGGCATTCACATCTTATGAAAATTAAAATGTTGAAGTCCCATTATAGATTTTCATTCATAGTGCACTTTTCCTTTGTAGTGTTTAGTACAGCTTATTAAACATTTATTTGTGTATGCTTTTGCTAAGCTATGAGTTCCCTGAGGGAAAGACTAGAAAGGATCTCTGGTCCTTTACTTACTTTCTAAGACTTAGCACAATGGCTGACACCTAATAGAACACAGTAAAGAGTCATTGCGTGAATGAATGATGCAAATGATATAAAAAACTGAACCCACAGGGAAAACTAAGAGGAAATTGGATTATTTTAGTCATTATGAGAAGACGGTTTTGTGGAAACAAGTGAAGAGTACACATAAGAGAACAAAGAGAAGCTCTTTATTCAGAGCTTGCAAGAGCATCAGCCACTATCTTTTGCAGTTGTCACAGAGAAAGAGGCAGGCAGAGGAGTGCGAAAGCTTTATAGTGATAAAAAGGGAAGGCTTCAGGTGTGCCCAACTGGAGGTGTCAACTTGGGGCAGCTGTAGGGGCTACCTGGAAGCAGCTTCTCTTCTCTAGTTGGTTTGGGGAGTATATTTGGCTTTCTCTGGTTGGTCCTGAACCGGGAGAGAGGGCAAAAATTATGAAAACTGACAGTCATTGACGAAGTCCTGACCAGTCTAGGCCAATCGTTGCTGAGGTTGTGTTTTGACTTCTCTGGTTGGTTGCTTGCTGCCAGAAGTTATGAGTGAGAGTTCTACTGTCGTTTATGGTCTGGCCATTGTCCATCTGTATATTCAATTTCTCTGTTTAGTGATTTACGGCCTCATGTGATTTTTCCCCACAAATTTTATCTCCAGTACCACATAAAGGTGGGTACTTGATAAATATGTGTGGGATGGTGAAGAATGGAAAAGGGCTGAAGTCCTCTTTCTCTCTGCTGTAGAGACTGTACCATCTAGCAAAATAGCCACTGGTAGGCACTGGGAATGTAACCAGTCTGAACTGAGATACAGTGCAAGTATAAAACACATACCTAATGTCCAGGGTTTGAAATGAATGAAATAATGTAAAATATCTCATTAGTAATTAAAAAAGACATTTTCTACATGTTGAAATAATATTTTGGACATATTGGGATAAATAAATACATCATTAAAATTAATTTCACTGTTTATTTTTACATTAAAAATGTGGTTACTAGGAAATCTAAGATTATATATGTGGTTTGGATTATATTTCTACTAGACAGGGTTGACCCAAGGTGACCTTTCTGTGTATAAGTTTCCTCTTCAATGAAATAAGACAAATACATTGTATGATTTGTTCCTTCTTCATTGCCTCAACATGAGTATTGAAAATGGCTGGAAACAAATTTGTGCATTAGTTTATTCATTCATCGAAGTATTTTTTGAATTTACTGTGTGCCAAACAATAAGCTAGGGGTTGCTTACTCTTGAATAGTTCCCAATCATTGACTTTGGCAACTCGGGGAGACGGAAAACTTAAATGGTGATTTGCTTAATAGGTGTAGGAAACTACTTAAGTCCAAGAAAATTTCATGAGCAAACACTCATGCAGCCTAATGCTCACAATTATATATCAATAATGTTATAATTAACTTTTCTAAAAAAATAAAACCAGCACCAAAAATATCTAAAAATTCACTACAGGAAGATCTTTGTTTACACGTTTTCATGAACAAAGACCTATTTCAGCTGTGATTTTTTTCCCCACTTATAAAAGCTGTCTGACCTTGCTAAGCCCCAGAACCCTATGGGATCACAGTCCCCTCCCCCATAAACTGGGTTTATCTCATGAAATTGCTCTGAGGCTCAAACATGATAATATGTGTGAAAAACCAATATAAATATGAAGGATAATTATGGTTATTATTAGAAACAATTATGGTCATTAGGTTAAAATGAGGGTACTGGGAAAAAGAGCAGTTTGGTGACCCACAGAATAAATTTTAGCTTGTGTAGATTCCCATAGAACTAGAAGAAGCTAAATAAAGAAGCCTAAAAATGCAAAGCATAATACATGATAAAATCTAACCCTTCACATATTTCTAAATCATTTTTTTAAACTGCCTTCATCGTTGAAGTTAACTAATGTATGACAGAAAGCTCTCAGGAAGAAATTGCTTTAGGGCTGCATTTTTGATTAAAGGTATGGCCTAAAGCCTTATTCTTTACAGGAATCAAAATGAAAAAGGAAAATCATTGCTGCGTATGAACTCTGGTGGCCTTTTGACAAATTTTGGTTCTCTCTCCTCACCTAGCCAGATTAAGATAACATCTCCAGCTATAACACTGGATTACAAAAAGGTAGATGCAAATGCGTATAGTCCAGGGCTATATGAAAAAGATAACCTCCTTCCAGGCCTCCATAGTTCAGCATGACAGCCACAAGTTATGTGTGGCTGTTACACACTTGATATGTGGTTAGTCTGCACTGTGATGTGTAGTAAGTGTAAAGTACACACCAAATTTTAAAGACTTCGCGTGAAAAAAAGGAACACAAAATATTTCATTAATTTTTTATAATGATTACACGTTGAACTAATAATATTTCGGATGTACTGAGTTAAGTAAAATATATTATTAAAATTAATTTCATTTTTATTTCTACTTTTTGGAATGTAGCTACTAGAAAATTTAAAATTACATATGTACTTTGCATTTGTGGCTTACATTGTATTTCCATTGAATAGAGCTCCCCGAGATCTTTCCTAGTGTGTCTTAAAGGCGCAAGTCCTTGCCTTGATGGATTTTTGGATTCATCCATTTGGCTAAGCTGCCAAAGCAGGTATCAAGTTTGGTTACCTGGAAAATAAGAAGCCAATCATTCTTTCCTCCTGTTTTCATGTGTTTTCTTCATTCTTTCCCCTACCCTTGGTTGGAGAGAAGACAAACTTTGATTTAAAATGACTTGAGCAAAGTTCTTATAAAAATTCCTTCAGTTAATGAATAGATGGAAACTATGAGTTTTCTTTGCAGGTCAGTGGCTTTCCGTTTAGTTTGAGGTCACCTGCCTCTGCTCATGTGTGCAATAGGCATGATTTATTAGTACTTTTCAGGGACTCATGTTCTCTTTCACTAGACATTTCATTTAAGTACCTTGTCTGACCACAAATTTGTACCAAGAAGGAAGTGCCATGACAGAAACCAGTTTAAACACCTTTTTCTTGCCTGTGTGCCCCCTAGCCCTTATGAGGAAAAAAGAAAGTCAAAGAGAAGCAGAGATTTATGGGATCACGTGTAAAAGTCAACAGAAAGAAGAAGATGTTCAAGATGATGTAGAATTTCTGAAAGTGAAATTCTCTATTTTCAAGGTTTTGTGCTCACAACATGCCTGGAATGGCAGTAGGCACTGGTCATGCAGGCAAAAATCCCTTTCCTCATTCAACTTACATTGTAATGTGAAGAGGCAGGGAATAAACAAAGTGTTAAAGCATAACTTTCAAGAAGGTTTTATAATGATTCTCTTGCAAATATAAAATGGATACATCTCAAAGAATATCAAAGGCTGTATTCAACTCATTAATTAACAAGGGAACCAGTAAGATTTAAAAACAGGTTTAAAGATCTTTGAAGAAGTTAGGTATTTACAGTTAATGTTAGGATAAATTTGTTGGGTTAGACATAAAACTAGTTCATGACCAACAGGGACATAAATCATAACCATAAACCATAAACTGTTAAGCCAATTGTTAATCATGTGTATTCTCTTCATCTTTCTCTATGCCTACGTAAAAATTTGCAACCATATACACAGTTTAAAATGGAATCATATTCTCAATTTTAAGCAGAGTAATAATGTTCAGGTTTTACTTAATACATCATGGACATCTTTCCTGGGCCACATGCAGGGCTGGACAGAGTGAACACATCTCTCAGCCAGTGGGGAGCTTGTGCCATCTCCTACTGGCTCAGAGGAGCTGACTGTCAACATGTCCTTCCAAGTCTGCATTCAGTGACATCATGTGGATAGCCTGAAACTGGCCATTGTGGGAATATTTATCTATACTCTGGAAATTGTCCTATGCTATAAAGCAGGCCCTCTCTCCCAAGAGCTGATTGTTAAGCACTTACCATCACACCTGGCCAAGACAACCTCACAGTCCTCTCAGCTTGACTAAACTGTAGATAGGTTTCTTCCTGACTGTAGGCTCCTCTTGGATTCTTAGGGCATTTACTTTAGAAAAATTTCTGTTGAAAATTCTTTCTCTGCCCCTTTGAAATATTCTCCCAGGGTCTTGCTAGTTGCACAACCCAGGACTGTTTTTCTCAAGGACCTGGAAACCATCCCTTTTAGATGTAATCATCAAGGAGAATAGTGCCCTTGTCTCCCAGTCTCTGTAGAAGAGTAGGAGCCCAACTCGGATAAGCACCAATTAGCAAGTACAGATGGCTTCATCACATTGACCAACCTCCCCTCTAATGTCTTGCAGTGCCTTTTCCCTGGCTCAGCCTAATGCTTAAAATCTGTCATTCCTTTTGTTTCAGTTGAGTTAAATTGAATCTCTCTCCACTATTCCAATAGTCTTGAATAAAGTGTTCCCTGCTTGTTTTAACTGGTACAAATTTTCTTTGACATACCACTGTCTATAATCCATATGCCTTAAGGGTGATACAATGTGCCCAGCCTCATAGGATCTTAGATGTTATGTGCCATAGCATCTAAGTAATGGTAGGTTACCATTACTTCTACTCACAGCACAAAAGACAAATATGAAAACCATGACCAGACAGACTCCTTGTAGGAAAGGGGGCAGGCCAATGTCAGGTAGGTCTATAAAATCAGCTTTCTAAACAGAGGGCTAATGGCCCCAGAGTCCTGTTCTAGTGGTCTTCTGGGAATGCTTGAAAAACCAAGCAGTAGAGTCAATGCAGATTTGAAGGCGTGTGTGATCAAATTTTGGGGGCCTTGGGGAGGCTCTTCTTTGGTGAATAGAACCTGTGTTGAAGAGATTTCTTGAGATACGTGACTGAATGAAGGATGGTGGAGATGGCATCAGTGAAATAAGTAGCATGTAACTTAGCAGGACATTTAGAATACCATAAATGGATATCAAACTCATCAAGAAATAACTGCAGGCCGGGCGCAGTGGCTCAGGCCTGTAATCCCAGCACTTTGGGAGGCCAAGGCAGGCGGATCACAAGGTCAAGAGATTGAGACCATCCTGGCCAACATGGTGAAACCATGTCTCTACTAAAAATACAAAAAATTAGCTGGGCGTGGTGGCATGCACCTGTAGTCCCAGCTGCTCGGGAGGCTGAGGCAGGAGAATCACTTGAACCCAGGAAGCAGAGGTTGCAGTGAGCCGAGACTGTGCCACTGCACTCCAGCTTGGTGACAGAGTGAGACTCCATCTCAAAGTCTCAAAAAAAAAAAAAAAAAAAAAAAGAAAGAAAGAAAAAGAAAAAGAAATAACTGCAATATGTTGAAGTAGTATGAATGACACATAACCTATTCAACCAGTCCCTTCTTGATGGGCATTCAGGGGTGGTTTAAAGTTCTTGGAATTGCAACTTTGCAACATACATCTTTGTATAGTTATCCTTGTGTCATAGTGCCTTTATTTCTGCAAGATAGATTCTTGAGAGAAGGCGAAATCAAAAGACAAAAAAAATTAAAAAGATATTTTAAATTTCAATAGTTATTGAAATAGTAGATTGCATTCTAAAAATAATATTTTGTAACCTTACCAGCAAAATGTAAGTGTTCAGCAGTGTATACAACTTCTGTTTCTGTGCATATTCTTGAACACTGGATGATACTGCTTTCTTAAAACCTTTGCCAATATATATTGGGGGAAAACTATATTTTCTTGGATTATGAATTTGTATCAGTACTACCACTTGGATCAGTGATAACAAGTGAAGTTGAGTGTATTTTTAGTTTAGATTTTTTTCTTGTGAGACTTGTCTTTCATATCCATTGCCCGTTTTTCTATTGGCTTGTGCCTTTTCCTTATCAACTTGAAACCATGATTTTTATAGTATGTTTCATAGTATATTTTCTATTTTTATAGATAACATTATATTTTGTATTTGTCTGCTATATGGGGCAATCTTTTCTGAGTTCATCATTTATCTTTTGACTTTATTTATGGTCCAATTTTTCTGTATGTGCAAATATGTATCTCTTTTCATTTGACTTCTGGGTGTTTCATCTCATTTATGAAAGTCTCCTCCTCACCTCAAATTTATGAATATATTTTTTAACACCTCGTTATATTTTTAAAATTTTAATATTTAAACTTTTAACCTTTTAGCATTTATTTTTTGTTTTAAAGTCAAATAGTTTCAAACAGAACATAAAACTTCCTTTTAGGGCAGGGCTTTATTACTTTGAAAAGGCACATTTAAAAATTTTTAATAATTATTAAATTAACGTGTTCATTGTGGCACTTTTGGAAAATATGTATAAACACTTTGGGAACTATGCCCATGACTTTTAGCATTAACTAATAGCATGTATTTAATGCTACTTAGTTAGTTAGCTAACTCACTAATAACATTTTGATATATCCCTTTTACTCTTGTTATATGTTACCATGTATGTAGAAAAGTGAGGTCATACTGCATAAGTAGTTTTGTATCCTACTTTTTAATGTAATATTTGTAGGTGTACCACAAAACAACATCTGGAAATATGGGTGCATAACATCCTGTTATTTGAACATACCGTATTTGATATCACCTTTGGTTCAAATGCTTTCAGTTGCCAACCACAGAAAACCCAAATCTAAATGACCTAAACAGTAAAGGCAATTACTGTTTTCCACAACAAAAAATTCCAGCAGTGCTACTCTACATGCCAGTTTGCAAACTATTTGATACCAGCCAGTGATGAGCTAAGTAGCCTGCTCCAGAATGGAAAGCAAACAAACACCCTTAGTTTAGTAGATAAGTAAAGACTGGTAAACTTTTTTTTTTTTGGTAGTGAGACTTTCTCAGTGAAGGAAATGGTACACTGCTTTTTGCCTAGCGTATGATATCTCACTGAGGCCTATTAAAGTTCACAATAGCTACTATTCCATGGACCCCACTTTCAGAAGCACAGGTCTAGAAAAAGGTCAGGTAGTTGCAAGCTTTCTAGATCCTGCAGCTCCACACCATCCGGGACGTAGATTCTTGGATCTTTTTGCACTGCCATTCTCAGCCTGTTGGCTCATGCCCTTAGACTGGTTTCTCTCAAATTCTCAAGCTGGCTTTAGCATATGCAGATGGACAACTCCAGAGGCAAAAATAAAGTATCTTCTGTGTTATTTTTTAAGAACAAGAAATATATCAAGCAAACACACTCTCAGGTTTCATTGACCAAAATTGCATCACATGCCTGTGCCTAAACCTATCACTGGCAAGGAGAGTGGTATTACATCAGTTATAATTCATTCCTCAGGGTAGAGAAATTCTGTGTCCCTGCAAGCACATGACCACTGAACCGCTCTAATATTTGCTAATAGTTAATACACGATGGGGCTTCTGCACATGGGGAATAATGCTACTTGCCTTAAAGGATTACTGTAGGAAACCCAATGGAATAATGTATGTAGAGCAGTTAGCAGAGTCTGGCATTTAATACATGCTCCATAAATGTTAGCTATTAATTTTATTAGTGTTATTTTTAATTGTGCTTTTTTTCATTGTAGTTTTGCCTGGAAAATTCTTCCCTTTCTACCCCAAAAGTAGACAGTTATTCAGCAATGTTTTCCTGTTTTCTTGTGTGTTTTGGAATTTTTGATTGTGATTTTATATTTAGTGAGTTTCTGTCTGTGGAAGCTCTGGGAAGCCTAGGTTGAGAATGGCTTTCCCCAAAGAGGACCAGGATTTGCATCTTCTACATGCCCTAGGGTGCAATCGCCTGGGAAATATGAGGTAATGCCCCTGCTTGGGGTGTCTGGTCCCATTGAAGGAGTGTACATTCTAATTCCACACCTGAATGAGGGCTAGTCTCTGAGGGTATAGCTGATGGAGTGTTCCCACATTTGTGGGAATCTCAATCTCATATCTTCACCTCGTGCCTTGACCCTGATCCTGCTGAGGCCATTAAAACCCCAAATAGCGTTTCATGGAAGATATGACTTCAGTCCCTGATTTCTACTATGATGAAGAGTCCTTTCCCACTCCCTCTATTGCCTCACAGTTTCATTTCCTGGTGTCTTGTAGTGGGAAAGCTTTTGTGAGATACACAGTCATTTATGCTGGCACAAATGGGTGCTGTCCGTCTATTGTATAGGCCTAATACTTCTTTCAGTAATTTCCTTCTTTACAACTTTGCAATTTATCTCATATATTTTAGCATATGGTATGAGGTAATAATTTCATTTGATGTATTTTTTTCCAAACAGTTATCTATTGAAGTAGAACCACTTATCATTTCTGATTTGTCATATGCTAAACTATATTCTGTTAGGCCTACTCCTGAATTTCATTCTGCCCTATTAATCTACTGCTATATTTGACAGAAAGTAACACACTTAAAATATTTTCTAAATTTTGGCTTGATAATATTTTTACTATCTATTAATGAATTTTTTTCAAAACTTTGCTTTTCTCAGTCATTTATTCCTCCAGATATATTTTAGACTTTGTTCTGAAGTATATATTATAAATTAATTTCAAAATCATTGGTATCTTCATAATATTTACTCCAGAATTATGTTAGGACTCTATTTATTCAAGCTTATTTAAGCTAAGCAATTAATCTAGAGATAATTTTTTTAGATCGCTTAAGTAACCAGAGTGATAGAGAAATTTTAGAAGGATATAGAATGGTAATAGCCAGCCTATGGGTATGAGGTGATATCTTGTGTTTTTGACTTGCATTTCTTTCATAATTAACGATGTTGAGTACATTTTCATATGTCTGTTGGCCATTTATGTCCTATTTTCAGAAATGTCTATTCAAGTACTTTGCCCATTTTTAAAATCAAGTTTGTTTTTGCTATAGAGTTGTATGAGTTTCTTATATATTTTGGATACTAACCCCTTATCAGAATAGGGTTTGCAAACATACTTTTTCCCATGCTGTAGGGTTTCTTTTCATTTTGTCATTTCCTTTGCTGCGCAGAAGCTTTTAATTTGAAGTAGTCCCAGTTGTTTGTTTTTGCTTTTGTTACGTGTGCCTTTGGTGTCATATCCAAAAAATCATTGCCAAGGACAATGTAAAGGAGTTTTTCTCCTATATTTTTTTTCTAGGAGTTTTATGGTTTCAGATCTTACGTGAAGTCCTTATTCCATTTCAAATTAATTTTTGTATATGGTGTAAAAACAAGGGTCCAAAAACAGTTTGCAATTTCCTCCAAAAATTAAAAATAGAACTATCATAACATCCAGCAATCCCACTGCTGGGTATATATCTAAAGGCTATGAAATAAGTATCTTGAAGAGATATTGGTATCCCCATGTTCATTGCAGCATTACTCATGGCAACCAAGATATGGTGACAACCTAAGTGTCTGTGGACAAATGGATGGATAAAGAAAATGTTTCTCCCTCTCTCTCTCTCTCTCTCTCTTTGGCTTAGTCCATTTGTGCTGCTATAGCAAAATGCCAGATACTGGGTAATTTATAAAGAACAGAAATTTATTTTTCACAGTTCTGGAGGCTGAGAGGTTCAAGATCAAGGCACTGATGATTTTGGTGTCTTATGAGGGTCCTGTTTGCTGCTTCTAAGATGGCACCTTGTTGCTGCATTCTCCAAAGGGAACAAATGATGTTCCTTACATGGTGGAAGGCTGAAGGGCAAAGGGCCTAAATAGTTCCTTTCAGCCCTTTTACAATGCACTGATCCTTTTATGAGGGCAAAGTCCTCCTGACTTAATTACTTGCCAAAAGGCCTTCTACCTCTTAATGCCACCACAATGGGGATTAAGTCTCAATATGAATTTTGGTGGGGACATATTCAAACCACAGACAGACAGACAGACACACACACACACACACACACACACAGAATATTATTCAACCATAAAAAGAAGGAAATCCTGCCATTTGCAACAACATGGATGAACCTAGGAGACATTATGTTAGGTGAAATAAGCCAGACACAGAAAAATAAATACTGTGTGATCTCATTTACATGTGAAATCTAAAAAAGTTGAAATTATAGAAACAGAAAACAGTGGTTGCCAAGAGCTGGGAGTAGGGATGGGGGGAATAGGCAGACAGTGATCAAAGGATACAAATTATCAGTTATAAATGAACAGGTTCTGGGATCTAATGTACAGCATGAGTGGTCATGGATGTGTTAATTAATTTGACTGTAGTAATCATTATATAATGTATATGTACATCAAATCATCACATTGCACACCTTGAATATATTCAGTCTTTGTTCATATTCAAAAATAAAAAACCTAAAAAATGACTATATAATGGGTTTTCTGCATTTGCTAGTAAAGTGTTGTTTTTTGATTTAGTGTAAAGATTAGAGAAAAAAGAGAAGAGAGAGAGAAGGAGAAACAGGGAAAGGTAATTATATTGAAAGTAGGTTGTTATGTCAGAATTTGTTGATAGCTTCTAAATCCTACTTTGACTATCAATTCCAAGTTTTAGTCCCATCAAATTCTCATAAAAGTAAGTTTCTAAATAATACATTTGACTGATACATATTACAGTCTCTTCTTTTCCCTCTCATTCTCGTTGGAAAAGAAGAACTGTGAAAATGTCTGAGCAATCATCAATCTGCTTAGCTGGCCCTGGAATAGTCATGAATGCCATTACTACCAGGATTTTAATACCCAGTGTAATGAGCCAGTGAGACTTCTTTAGCAGACCACCAATGACAGCGGTCTTTATAAGGAGCACAGGCTTTCAGTCTAATGATCCAATTATAAATTTGACAGGGGTCTTTATAACAGCACAGGCTTTTGGTCTAATGATCCGTATTAACAAAGACCTTCCAGTAGTTAATATGACTTAAGTTATTTTTTGGAAAAGAGATTGTGTAGATGGCCCCGATTGTTAACTCATGAATAAAGGTTGTAGGGCCCCTTTGTTGAGCTCATGGTCCTTCCTAAGCTGACTAGGAGCTTTCAGAAATACCATGTACACATTCTGTTGTTGCTTTAGTCTCAAGACAGGAACCACGAGGCTGTGGATGTTTCTTCACTTCATTCTAGAAGTTCAGCTGTGGTTGCTAAATGCCTCTGTTGTTGCATTGGAGGTTCTTCTATGATCCTCTGCTATGTTTGATGTTAAGAGGAATATATATTGCTCTATTAATTGTATGACACAAGAGATCTGAAAAGTGTTCTGAGTTCTAGTCCACACTGGCCTTGTCTGGTAACTAACTCTTGCTTCTTTGTATTAAGGTAGCAAGACCCTTAAAACAGATTTTCCAGAAGAAAGAAAACATGTTTATCTTACTATATTAGAGAGTAAGAAGAAAAACAGAATCAACCTGTACACCCTTTTTTGCTATTTAGATTTTGGCAGTTCTTTAAAACCCATTTTATATGCTTCCCTCCATGACATTTTTCCCAGCTACCCTACTGTCTATATCTATTCTCCTCTGACTCTTGCAACACATAGCTCTATGGCTTCAGCAAGAGCAGGAGTCATATTTGATCCTGATTATTCATGGATTTTGTATTTGTAAATGGTTGCTAACTAAAGTTTATTTGTAACTCTAAAATCAACACCCAAGGTGCTCTTATGGCCATTCATGAAGATGTGCAGAGTGGCAAAATATTTGAGCCTCCTGAGATGCATGTTCCCAGGTAAGGTCAAACAAGGACATGCTCTGCCTTCTTGTTTCTGCTCTCATATTGTAGACAAGGGTCCCCTTCCTGCTCTATTTAGTAACATGTATTTTGAATTTTTATGTTTTTGTTGTTGATTTAATTGCTTAAAATGGCTTTCAAATGTAGTGAAGATGCGTTGTCTAGTGTTCCTAAGCTCAAGAAGGCTGTGACATTACTTACTGAGAAAATGCTTTTATTGGGTTGGGTGCAGTGGCTCACTCCTGTAATCCCAGCACTTTGAGAGGCCGAGGTGAGCGGATCACCTGAGGTCAGGAGTTTGAGACCAGCCTGGCCAACATAAAAATACAAAAATACAAAAATTAGCCAGACATGGTGGTGGACACCTGTAATCCCAGCTACTTGGGAGGCTGAGGCAGGAGAATCACTTGAACCCGGGAAGCAGAGGTTGCAGTGAGATCGCACCACTGCACTGTAGCCTGGGTGACGAGAGTGAGACTCTATCTCAAAAAAAAAAAAAAAGAAAAAAGAAAATATTTATTAGATAAGCTTTGTTCAGGCATGAGTTATAGTGCTGTTGGCCATGAGTTCAGTGTTAATGAATTAGCAATATATCTTAAGTGTCTTTAAATAGAAACATACATAAAACAAGGTTATGTATTGATCACTTGATTCAAATGTTGTAACCAAAGGCTCTCAGGAACCTAGCCCTATATTTCCCTTAGGAGCAATGGTTCAGTATTTGCTAATTCAGTGTTTGTGGTGACTGATAGGATATAATTACTGCAAAGAACAACAATTGACTGCATGCTGTTTTTATAGCTCCATGGCTTAGAGAATGGTAAATCTCAATATATGTTTATTTAGTGAAATAGTCAGTGCCCACCAAATATTCACCAAGTGAATATAAACCAGGAATGTGGTAGGAGGTGCAGAGCAGGGAAGACATTCTGCTAGGCCAGGGTCTTGGGGATCTGTCTGTTGGTCAGGGCAGTTACCATGACTGGGGAAGGCCCAGTCCAACAAGCCAAAGTGAATCCTCTAGAGTGAAGCAAGGAACCAACCTGTGAACACTCAGGACCCTGTGTGGTGACCTGGAAATTACTCTGGAATGAATGGGCCAGGTTCCTAGTTGGCATTTGCCACTATTTCTTTCTTTCTTCTTTTTTTTTTTTTTTGTGAGACGGAGTCTTGCTCTGTAACCAGGCTGGAGTGCAGTGGCACGATCTTGGCTTACTGCAATCTCTGTCTCCCGGGTTCAAGCGGTTCTCCTGCCTCAGCCTCCCAAGTAGCTGGGATTACA
This sequence comes from Hylobates moloch, assembly GCF_009828535.3. Lineage (NCBI taxonomy): Eukaryota > Metazoa > Chordata > Mammalia > Primates > Hylobatidae > Hylobates > Hylobates moloch. The sequence goes on along the minus strand of NW_026652280.1, from coordinate 25,104,399 downwards.
GGTGTGCGCCACCACACCCAGCTAATTTTTGTATTTTTAGTACAGACAAGGTTTCACCATATTGGCCAGGATGGTCTCAGTCTCCTGACCTCATGATCCACCCGACTCGGCCTCCCAAAGTGTTGAGATTACAGGCATAAGCTACCGCATCTGGCCAGCATTTACTACTATTTCAATGTGTCATTTGGAGAAAGTGATTTTATCTCTCTTGACCTCAGTTTCATCATATGCAAACTGGGGCAACTGGGCTAGTTTAATGTTGAAGGCTTAGTGAACTTAGAATATGAAAAGAGGGAGCTGGCAGTTCCTGGGCTGCAACAAAAGCTTAAATGGCACATCTTCTTCCTTTCACAAGGCCCAAATGCAGAAATAGAAATAACTACAGGAGTTTCAGAGTCTGAATTCTGCCTTCAACTGACTGCCACCTTGTTCAGACAATCTCATGGACAGTTCTCCAAAACATGTGCTCTCTCATCATGCCTTTTGACATAGAAAGGGCCATTTCTACAGACATCTTCGTATCATCTGAGTGGGGCTTTATGTCACAGTCATCTTAAAGTTTGTGGTTCAGGTCAAATGAGATATTTTCAGAGCTCAGTCTGTATTCCCAAAACAGCAATAAATCACTCAGAAAGTTATGTGCTCATTTGCATATAGCTTCAAATTACTGATTTAGCCAGCTGAGGGCATGCATTATGGTTTTTTAGCATATGATTTTTTATTTCTGGTGTTCTGATCATCCAGTAATTAGTGGATACAGATGAAATTACATGCTGCTGCCATTGCCTCAGATGGTCAGGTTTTCAGGGTGCCAACTCCCAGCTCCTTTGGAGTTGACATAAATATTATGGAAGCAAAAAATTATAGTCATTTGCAGGGAAATCATGTGTTTAATTGCCAAGTGAAGCACAGGAAAAATAGCAGAAGCACGCATCATGTATCAGTTAATGTGAGTGCATTATTGCATGTTGCAAAGGGGTCTAGAAGGACTTTTCAATAGCAAAGTGGAAACAAAACTATTCTTAAAAAAATGCCATCTGTGAAGGCTCCAGATATGTCTGCCTGACTCATTTCCTTTCAAAAATATTCCCTGCATTCCAAGAGATGTTAATAATGAACGAAAATAACCATGGGGTAAACATGGACCATGGCTGATGGAGTGGGACTTAATGTAAGGAGTTGATGTTGAAATAAACATGGAAAGGAATATCCCACAGACACATTTTGTGCAGCTATTTCAATGTTTCCTGTAGATGGCACTTTAACACAACAGAAGACTCTTCAGACCCTACACATACGTGGGTTATTTTGATAATTTCAGATGCAGAATTTACTTAAACATTTATTTCTAAACAAATACTATTTGTAAAAAATGCACAAAACTACAGAGATATAATAATATTTCCAAGTTACATAAATTTTTGGCTTCCTATTTTAATTTAATCTTAATTTTAATGCGCTTTTTTGTTATTTGGTAAACCTGTCATTTTGGGAAAGATAGTTGATAACTGATGAGGTTTTATAGGAGGCCAAAAATCAAGGCAACTTGGAAATATTGCTATCATATTTCTGTATTAGGTAGACAACTAATCACCACAGAAAACTTACCTAATCATGTGTCACATATCTTCCTCTATTTAAATTATGCTTAAAATTAGGGGATTTATCTATTATTCTATATTATTACAAAAGCAAAGGTAAAGCTCTCATAGATTCTATGTGGTACATTGTGATCAGCAGAGTATATCAGTCAAGGACAAGAACTCTGGAGTCAGATTTTCTGGTTTGATTCCCTGTCTGCCACTTACCAATATGTGTCCTGGGGCAAGTTTTGCATTTATATGTAACTCAGCTTCATTACCTGTAAAATGGAGATACTATCAGTATCTACCTCATATGCTGTTATGAGAATTAAATAAGACAATTCACATAAAGCAATTAGTCTAATACCCGGCATATATTAAGGGCTTAATATATGTAAGTAGCAAACTGCAAAAGCTAGCATTCAACCAGAAGCTAAATGTGTCACTCTCTGTTATATGACAATCTTTAGGTGAGATGATGAGAAAAGCTATTACTTTATGACAGTCTATTATAATATTACCTGTATAATATTCTTTATTCTAATTGGACGATTATAATAGTTCATGATATAATAGTTATTTATTATGAGGGGCTATTCTGTCAATTACTGACATAATTTTTCTGAAAAGAAGACACATAAATTAAAATTACAATGAGATATGATTTTTTTACCTATCAGAATTGCAAAATATAAAAAGATTAATAGTGTTGTTGATACAAATTCTATAAGTTCAATTCAATGGAACCTATAGAGCCTATAAAAAACGAGGAATGCACATACCCTTTGATCCAGCACTTCAACTTACAGAAATTTATTTTACAGAAATTATTATGCAAATATGCATGAATATTTGTGTAAAGATATTCATTGTATCATTATTTGTATAGTGCAAAATTGAAAACCAAAGAACATGAGCAGAGGAATGAATGATTAGATACGTTGTAGTCTTTTCATACTATTGAATATTATGTACCCACTCAAAATACAGAAAGTAGATCTATATGAAATGTTACATAAAGAAGTCTATGACACTCTGTTCAAGGTACAAACCAAGTTGCATTATGCTATGTATTTGGTATGATTCTTTTTTGGCAAAAAGATACTCATTTACCTTCATATTTGTATATTTATAGAAAAAGACTAGAAGGAAATTTATGAGATACAGTTTTACACTACATAATGATATTTTGGTCAGGGATGGACCACATGTATGAAGGTGGTCCCATAAGATTATAACAGAGCTGAAAAATTTCTAGCATGTTTTAGCATAATGCATTACTCATGTGTTTGTGGTGATGCTGGTGTAAACAAATTTACTGTGCTGCCAGTCATATAAACGTATAGTATATACAATTGTGTATACTGCATAATACTTGATAATGATAATAAACAACTATATTTCTGGTTTATGAGTTCACTAAACTATACATTTATTGTTATTTTAAATTGTACTCCTTCTACTTATAAAAAAAAAGTTAACTATAAAATAGCCTTGGGCGGGACCTTAGAGAGGTATTCCAGAAAAAGGCAATGATATAGGAGATGACAGCTCCATGCTTGTTATTGCCTCTGCAGACCTTCTAGTAGGGAAAGATGGGGGATAGAAGACAGTGGTATTGATGATCCTGACTCTGTGTAGGCCTAGGCTAATGTGTGTATTTCTGTCTTCATTTTTAAAAAAAGTTTTTAAAAATAATAAAATTCAAAAATTTTAAAGCAGAAAAAGATATAGAATAAGGATAAAAACAAAGAAAATATTTTTGTACTATTGTACAATGTGTTTGTGTTTTAAGCTAAAAGTGCTATTACAGAAGAGTAAAAAAGTTAAAAAGGGAAAAGATTATAGAGCAAAAATGTTATAGTAAGCTAGAGATAATTTATTATTGAAGAAAGAAAAATAGTTAAAACATAAATTTAGTGTAGCCAAGTGTACAGTGTTTCTAGGGTCTGCAGTAGTGTGTGGTAATGACCTGGGTCTTCACATTCACCCATCACTCATTCACTCACTCACCCAGAGCAATTTTCAGTTCTACAGGCTCCATTCATGGTTAGGGTCTTACACAGATGCATCTTTTAAAATCTTTCATATCATATTTTTATTGTATTTTTTTCCATCTTAACATAAGTTTAGATACACACATACTTACCATTGTATTACAATTGGCTACAGTTTTCAGTACAATAGCATGCTGTACAGGTTCGTAGTCTAGGAGCAATAGCCTTTTGGCTTTCATAGAGAACCCTGAGCTGATATTTGGCTGACCTAACTCTGTTGTTTTCTTCATTCAGGGCTGCTATGGCTTGTAATAACAGCTAACCAGCTCTACATATCTTTCAAGCTCCAGAGTTTGCAGAAGTCAGTGCATCCCTTTCTGCCTGCACCCCATCCAAATCCACTACTGGTGGAAATCCTACTAATTTTATGATGCTACTGAGTGCTGGAGGTACCACCATACTTGAGAGAGAAATGGGGCCCTCAGGTCCTCCTGGGTCCTTGTTGCCTCGATTCCCAGAATTTCACCCTGAGGTCTGCTCTCTATACTCATTTTTGTTAGCAACTCTCTTAATTTAGGTTTACCCAGAAATCTACACTGAGGTAAGTATCTGAGTAAAGTAGTCTATGTGGGAGGAGGTCCCAGAAAGTACTAACTAGGCAATGAGGAAGTGAAGTTATAAGGGTAAGAGTTAAATACACAGCACATGTAAATTAGCAAGTTAATATTGCAGGCACCTGGAGCTCAATCCTGCTGAGAAAAACTCCTGGAAAACTGTGTAGAAAGGGGCTTTACAGACTAAAGCCCAAGGGCCAAGTCCCACTGCGGGCCTATTTTTCACCTACAGGTGAAGATACAGAAGAGGCTGAATTCACTGCCCTGGAAAATCTCCTGTTGAAAGTCAAGGATCTGACAGGCATGGAGTAGGGCTCTTAGATTTGAGGCAGGTTCATTTGGGGATGTGCTGGGCTGGATTGCTGGAGAAAACAGCCTTCTTGGTCCTGAAGACCATGCAATGCCTTGCCTGAGGTAATGGCCTTGCAAGAGATGTTTTGTCTCTTTGAAATCAGTTCCTGCTTCCTCTCAGTACTTAAAAGTAAATGACTAAGGTCAAGGTAACTAAGGTCAAAAGTAAATAACTAAGGCATGGCTGGATTGAGCACCTACTGCCTATGCTATGGGAGGAAAAGGTTTATTCACCCAAAGAGCTGTGGGACCTGGCTAATAGGTACCAGCAGAACTAGGAGAACATGACTGGGGATGGAACCTAAGGATGCCGGGCCGGGGAGGGCAGGCTATGAGGCTAAAGATAATTGATATGGGGACATTCTCTAATGATCCAGGATTTAACATCTTGTCAAGGACACCTGGAGCCAGTCCTCATGCCCTGCTGGGATGTCTCCTTTGAAGCTTGAGCACATTGGTGGCCCACAGGAAATACAGTAGATATGCTAGAATTATCTTGACAAATTATTGGAGAAGGGATCAAAAGGATCAGATAAATGGCCAAGTTAAAAGAGATTTATTCTGTAAAACCAGAGAACCCACCAATTGACTATGTTCCTTGAGGAGCCCAAAGGGCGCCCTCTTCATTAAAGTGCTAGGAGCATGCCACTGAGGGGGACGCTGGTGGCATTGTTGAGAAGCTCAGTGATAGCTGTCCTCTGTAGGCCAGATGTGGTCTATGGAATCAGGCTCCTAATGTCACTGAGATAACAGAGTGGCTTGGTGGTGGCATTTAACATTCTGGGTGAGTGGATAAAACTACCATACTGGCAGTATGGTTGAAGAGTAAAAAAAGGCTTTGAATTGCATGTATCTGTAACAGTTACCAATGGGGCCATGGTGCAGTTAAAAATATATGGCTTGGCCGGGTGTGGTGGCTCATGCCTGTAATCTCAGCACTTTGGGAGGCCGAGTCGAGTGGATCACGAGGTCAGAAGATCAAGACTATCCTGGCTAACACACTGAAAACCTGTCTCTACTAAAAAAAATACAAAATAATTAGCCAGGTGCAGTGGCGGGTGCCTGTAGTCCCAGCTACTCAGGAGGCTGAGGCAGGAAAATGGCGTGAACCCGGGAGGCGGAGCTTGCAGTGAACCGAGATCGTGCCACTGCACTCCAGCCTGGGCAACAGAGTGAGATTCTGTCTCAAAAAAAAAAAAAAAAATGTATGGCTTGGCTTGTGCTACTGCAATGCCCTATAGAAAGTGTCTAAGAGAGAATGTGCCATCAACAGTCAGGTGGTTGAGATTAATCATCCGTGGAGCCCAGCCATCCTCTGTCTCTGTTTCCCCAAGTATTGGTACAATGGGTCAATAAGAAGAATAGATATTATGGCACGATGGAGACTATACCTGAGACCAACAGCATCAGCTTCCACTGCCCATGGCTGATATAGCTACCACTCTGATGAATGTGTCCCCTGATAGTACCAGAGACATCCTCACTATGGTGCCATCTCTTGGGGAAACCAACCAGCCAGTTAGTGATAAATTGACTACATCAGACCCCTTCCACTCTGGAGCACATAGCAATTTATCCTTACAGGGATTAATACATATTTTAATACCTCACTGGCAATAGTTTGCCTTCTCTGCCTGCAGTCCTCAGCTGGGATCACTGTCTGAGGTTTCACAGAGTTTCTGATATATTGACATAGAATCCCACATAACATTGTCTTAGATTGAGATTCTCAACTTTACCACTATTGACATTTGGATAATTCTTTGTTATGGGGGGCTGACTTGGGCACCGTAGAATGTTTAGTAGCATTGCTGGCTTCTGCCCATTTGATGCCTGTAGCATCATGTACCCTGTCCCTCTAGTTTGAAAAACAACAATGTCTCCAGACAATGCCAGATATTCACTAGGGGATGGAATGCTCCCAGTTGAGAACCACTGGTTTCAGACAAAGGGAATCACTTTATGGTAAACAAAGTTTAATAGTGAGCACAAAACCACCAGATCCAGTGGTCTTTCAATATCCTGCACCATTTTGAAATCTGCCTGTCAGAATCTTAAAGGAGCAGCTAATGTACCAGTGAGGGGAAAATAGTCTGCAACATTAGAGTGCTGTTCTTCTAGATACTTAGAACCAAATGGTCATTGTATGTGCCATGGCCTCAATAGCAGGAACATATGGGTCCAGGAACCAAGGAGTGGAAGTTGGAGTGGTCCCTTTACCGTTACTTCTGCTGATCATTTGGGGGGAAATTGTGTTTTCTGTCTCAGAAATTTTAGCTCTGTTATATTAGAGTCCTGGCTCTTGGGTGGTGGAAGGGAATGGTATCTGGTGGGGGACGTACGTGTTCCACTAACCTTAAAGCTACAGCTGCTGACCTGCTTATTGTGGACTTCTCATTCCTGTAGATCAGCAGGCAAAGAAAGGAGTTAATATATTGACCAGGGCGCTTGATCATGAGTATTGTGGGGAGATAGGCTGGCTTCTACCTAGCTGGGAGTAGGAAAGACATATCTGAGATTCAGCACATATACTGCAATGATTTTTGATGCTTTTAGTCCTGATAATAATAATGAAAGACCAATTTTAAGAGCTATGGCCCAATCTACTATGGTGAAGTAAGTAGGTTTTACTCATGGGTGAGTGCTATATTACCCCATCAGAATTGTGGATGAGCAAAAGTTCTGGTCTAAGGGGTGAAGCCTCTACAATGTGTAGTAGAGGAGAGAGATGAAGAATATCAGTCATGACCTTGGAACCAAATGCAGCAGCTTCGACTATAGTTTATCCCACCAATCTTGTTTAAGCTTCTATTATTTTAAACGTCAATTTTAGCAGCTAAACTGGAACCCTAAATAATACATACATCCAGAACACTTATAAATCTGCACAAAAAGGAAAAGTAATTTAAAATAAAATTTGGCTCAACCTCACCACTTATTAACAAAATTCGAATTGAACACCTATGAGATTTTAAAAAATTGATGTGGTAGGCAAATATTATGACATTGATTTTTTTTTTTAGCAAATACATAGATTTTGATCTTATATGTAACACTGTGTTTCAGATGGATTTATATTGTATAAACATCTCTTTAAAGTACTAGAAAGTTAAAAACCATATAATTTCAATTGATGCTGAAAAAGCATTTGATGAAATTCAACATCTCTTCATGATTAAAAGCCCTCAAAAAACTTTGTAAAGAAGGAACATAACTCAACATAATAAAAGCCATATGTGACCAGATGCACAGCTAGTATCATACTGAATGAAGAAATATTGAACGCCTTTTCTCTAAGGTCTAGAACACAACAAGGATGCCTACTGTCACCACCGTTATTCAACATAGTACTAGAAGTCCCAGCTAGAGCAATCAGACAAGAGGAAGACATAAAGGGCATACAAATTGAAAAGGAAGAAGTCAATTTATCCTTGTTTGCAGGTGATATAATCTTATATTTGGAAAAGCCTAAAACTCCACATGAAAACTATTAGAACTGATAAACAAATTCAGTAAAGTTGCAGGATGCAAAAATCAACATTCAAAAATCAGTAGCATTTTTACATATCAACAGTGAACAATGCAAAAAATAAACAGGAAAAGCAATCCCATTTAAAATAGCCACACATAAAATTAAATACCTAGGAATTAACCAGAGAAGTGAAGATATGTATTATAAAAACTATAAAACATGTATAAAAGAAAGTAAAGAGGACACCAAAAAATAGAAGAACATTCCATGTTCATGGATTAGAATAATCAATATTGTTAAAATGTCTATAGCAATCTACAGATTCAATGAAATCCTTATCAAAATAACAATGACATTCTTCACAGAAATAGAAAAAAGAATCCTAAAATTTATATGGAACCACAAAAGACTCAATAGTTAAAGCTATCCTGAGCAAAAATAACAAATCTGGAGCAATCACATTACTTGACTTTAATTTATACTACAGAGCTATAGTAACCAAAACAGCATGGTACTGGCATAAAAACGGACATACAGACCAATGGAACAGAATAGAAAATTCAGAAATAAATCCTCACACCTACAATGAACTCATTTTTGACAAAGGTGTCAAGAACATCCAGTGGGAAGAAGACAGTTTCTTCAATAAATGGTGCTGGGAAAACAGAGTATCCATATGTGGAATAATGAAACTAGGCTCCTATCTCTCACTGTATACAAAAATCAAATAAAAATGGATTAAAGGCTAAGATCACAAACTACGAAACTATTACAAGAAAACATTGGTGAAATCTCCAGGACATTGGTCTGGGCAAATATTTTTTGAGCAATTTCCTGTAAGCACAGGCAGTCAAAGCAAAAATGGAAATATGGATCACATCAAGTTAAAAAGCTTCTGCACAGCAAAATATGTAATCAACAAAGTAAAGAGACAACCCAAAGAATGGGAGAAAATATTTGCAAGCTACCCTGACAAGGGATTAATAACCAGAATAAATAAAGAGCTATATAGGAAAAAAAATCTAATAATCTGACTAAAAAAATGGGCAAAGGATTTGAGTAGATGTTTCTCAAAAGAAGGCATACAAATGGCAAACAGGGATATGAAAAAGTGCTCAACATCACTGATCATCAGAGAAATGCAAATCAAAACTACAATGAGATATCATCTTACTCCAGTTAAAATGGTTTATATTCAAAAGACAAGCAATAAGAAATGCTGCCGAGGATATGGAAAAAGGGGAACCCTCATACACTGTTGGTGGGAATGTACGTTAGTACAATCACTATGGAGAATAGTTTGGAGGTGCTTCAAGAAAGGAAAATTTGAGCTACCATATCATCCAACAATCCCACTGCTGGGTATATAACCCAAAGAAAGGAAATCAATATATCAAAGAGATGTCTACACTCCTGTGTTTGATGCAGCACTGTTTACAATAACTAACATTTGGAAGTAGCCTAAGAGTCCATCAACAGATGAATGGTTAAAGAAAATGTGGTACATATACACAATCGAGTACTATTCAGCCATAAAAAGAATGAGATCCAGTCATCTGTAACAACATGGATGGAACTGGAGATCATTATGTTAAGTGAAATAAGCCATGCACAGAAAGGCAAACATTGCATGTTCTCATTTATCTGTGGGATCTAAACAGCAAAACAATCGAACTCATGGACATAGAGAGTAGAAGGATGGTTACTAGAGGCTGAGAAGGGTAGTAGGCGGCTTGGGGGCAGGTGAGGATGGTTAATGGGTACAAAATAATTAGAAAGAATGAATAATACCTACTATTTGATAGCACAATATAGTGACTAGTAAATAATAACTTAGATAATAATAACTAAAATAATAACTAAAATGCTCCAGGAAGAAATGAGGCAAGAAGAATGAATTGACAAGGAGAGATACCTGCAATAGCAGAAAGACAATGGTGATGATGATGATAGCTAATATTTATTAATTACTTTCTAGCATCAAGGATTTACTAAGCATTTTTATGTATCACCTTATTTAATTTTTCATGTGTTTAATTTTTCATGTATTACCTTATTTAATCCTCCAAATACTATGATGTAGATATTATCATCCCCATTTAGACAATTACACAGGTTAAGACATCCAGGCATTTGCAAGCAAGATAAATAAAGAGAAATTCACACTTAGACACATTACAGTGAAACTATCAAACTTCAAAGATGAAGACAGAATCTTAAAAGCAGCCAGAAAAAAAAAGATGGCAAAATAATGACATTGAAAGACAAACTAAAACAGAGAATTGGTCGCCCAAGGACCCTCACCAAAGCAAATTCTAAAGGATATTATTCAGGCACAAAGAAAGTAATCCTAGAAGGAAAGTTTGAGAGACAAGAAGGAATGACAAGCAAAGAAAGTGGTAAATATCCAAGCAAATGCAAACAAACATTGGTTGTATAAAATAGTTACAATATTATGCACAGGGGTTAGGGAAACCCCAACAAGATCCATTTAAAATGCCAGAAAACACAGTCTATATATGTCAGAGGGAGGGTAAATGGAGTTAATTGGCTCAAAAGTTACTATCTTTTCAGGGTGAGCGTGGTGAGGATTGGAATAAGCTTAGACTTTGATAAATTCTAAATTCTAGGATAAATATAAAAAATTCAAACTTGTGGAGGGAAAAAATTGGAGTAACAAAAGTTGCTTAGACTTGCATATGCATGTATAAAGAAAAGCAAGAATGTAATTACTATAAAAAGCAAGAATGTAATTACTATAAAAATTAGAATAGTGTTACCTTTAAGCAGGAGGTATCTGTATCCCTGTGACCTGGAAGGCATACAGAGAGTTTCTGGGATACTGGTAAATTTTTATATCTCAGATTGGGTGGTGATGCAGTAGGTGTGAGTTTTATCTTTTTTTTTAAAATGTACAAGTATATTTAATGTAGTTTTATGTTTGCATGTTTTTTAAGTAATTAATTTAAAAAATTAATTAAAAAGCAAATAACCTGAGGTTGAGATATGCAGATTCCAGGAACATTCTTAGGGTAAAAATAGGCAAGAGAAAGTATTAATGGAGTTGAAAACAAAGTTACTTACATTTAGCAACGTGTCTTTGATGAGTGGCTTTATTTGCTGACATTTTTCTAGAACTGAAGATGTATTACTGAACAAAAGCGACAAAGATGTCTGCCCTGCCGATCTTAGAGTGGGGGACAGATAGTAAACCAGTTTTAGTCTTCTCCTGTAATGTTGCTTATTGCTAAGGCAGGAGGGGTCAGGAAATCAAGTTCCTTTAAAGAGACACCAATAAAACTGCTGGTTTGATTTATATGAGACCAGTTGAAGGGGTAGGTTTTAAGTCCCTCCTGTCTGTAGAAGGTATAATTCTATGATTGTTATAAAGTTTATGACCAAAAAACATTATAATAGTAAGAGCGAGAATCAGCTATAGCCTCAAATTTCTGCAAATGACCTCAGAATTTCGTCTCAGAAAGAGCTTGGCAATGAAACAAAAGACATACAAATCGAAAGTGGAAAACAGCTCCAGGAAAATTTTGATTCTCTTAAATAAGAAGGCATCCAGAGCTATAGCAGAAAAATCAATTTTGCTGAAAACACAGACAATAAAGGCGTGAAAGTCCTGGTGGAAAAGGAACTGTGTTTCAAATGTGTTCAGGTTGATATTAGGCTAAGATTGTGTGTCCAGGCTTGGACCTCTAGGATCTCGGTTCCCGGGACTGGCTGCTATCCTACTGAATAGAGTGACCAATTTGTACCCAATGTGCTCCAGCTTTCCTGAGCAAAATCAACCTTCATGAGTGGATCCCAGCTGAAGGCTTGTCCTTAACCCATCATCCAGCAAATCATTAAAAGAGGTTGTCAAAGACAGTACAGATTTCCTCCAAGTTGTTTGCTGGATTAAAAACAATTCAGGGGACCATGAAGAAGCCAGAGTGGAGGGCCAGAACCAGCATGTTAGTGATTCCAGGTCCAAGGTAAGCCTGAAAGTTCAGCTCCAGCTTTCGGAACCCACTGGCCCATCCTGACACAGCCTATTCATTTATTTTAAATGATATTCTCCCATTACGTATGCTGTGTCTGAATACCGCTATGTGCTGGACAGAGCTCTAGGTGGCATATTATTTTGCGTAAATAGCGTTTAGAACATTCGGTGATGAATTACAGTCTACCAGATAACCCATATGTACTTATTGAGGGTGAGCTATAGATTTTAAGATATTATAAGTCTTAGTCTTATCCTCAATATATTTACAAGCTATAGTTGGGAGCAAATATATTGATACAGTAACTGACTGAAAATAACAAAAGTTTCCATAAGAATTAAGTGATACATTTCATGATACGAACGATAATAAAACAGGGAGATTACTGAAAGTTTAAACTGGTCTGGGAGGTTTCTTGGAAGTCTGAACTTGAGCCCAGATTATGAGTGTGGATTTGAAGGTAGTGTTTAAAGAAAAGAGGCACGTATCCTAGTGAAAGAAACAGTATTCAGGCAGGAAAGAGTACCAATTTACTACCACATACCTAAATGTGCAGGTTTGGAGAACAATGGGCTAGAAGGAACATGTTGTTTCTGCTAATTGGTTTCTTCAGCTGTAACTCCTAATATTTATTGTTTCATTTGCTCAATGCAAACTATGAAGTACTTGCTCAGAGTACATGGAGCAGTTGGGTTTCTGGAATCCAAGTGTTTTGAGGCTATTTTCCTTTTAAGAATAGTACAGAATACATTTATTGCAGGAAGCTCTTTTCCACTAGTGTGCTGATTCATTCACCTACTTTGTTTCTGCCTTTCTGAAGTTTTTCTTGAGTCTAAGTAACCAGAGCCACCAACCACAGCTCAGGTATAGCCAGAACAGCAAATGGAAAGTGTGAAACCAATTCAAAGGTGTTAATTCACACCCACAGATTCTTGCTCAGTCAGAATTGTCAATCACGGGGGTATAAGTAGTATGATTTTCTGTTTTCCTTTGTCTTGTCGTAAGACCCTCTAAAATTATTTTTATTTTAAACTATTGTACGTTTATTAATTTGGCTTGGGTGTAATTCAATTATTTATAAAATGCCAGTATTTGAGTATCTGCTTCATTAAAGGCATTAATAAGTATTTATGGAATGTTACTTTGGTGAAATGAATTAATATAGAAATATTATTATTATTATTACTGTTTGAGACAGAGTCTCATTCTATCACCCAGGCTGGAGTGCAGTGGTGTGATCTTGGCTCACTGCATCCTCTGCCACCTGGGTTCAAGCGATTCTCCTGCCTCATCCTCCTGAGTAACTGGGACTACAGGCATGTGCCACCATGCCCAGCTAATTTTTGTATTTTTAATAAAGATGGGGTTTACCATGTTGGCCAGGCTGGTCTCAAACTCCTGGGCTCAAGTGATCTGCCCACCTTGGCCTCCTAAAGTGCTGGGATTACAGGTGTGAGCCACCGCGCCTAGCCCAGAAATATTATTTTTGAGCTGGTATAAATATATATATTTATAAACAATTATATATATACAAAACTTAAAAATTATATATAACTTTATAGACACTTTATATACTATATAAAATATAGTATATATAGTATATGTATTTATATATAATATAAAGTATATATATAACTTTATACACACACTATATATATAGTGTTTTTAATATATAGGGTTAGTGTGTAAGTGTATTAAGTTTTATATCTATATTTTATTTGTATATACACACATATACACATATATGTATATATAAAACTTTATACACATATATTTTATGTATTTATATTTATATTAATATATGTACACAGAGAGATTTAGGATATACATACACACACATATATAGAGTGCATGTATAAAGTTATATATATAACTTTATGTATACATACATATACACATATATTTAGGTAAGTGTATATATAGTGTGTGTATAAAGTTATACATATAATTTAGATTAAATATATAATATAAAGTAGGTTCAGAGGGATGAGTGAATCTAACACACACATATAAATTATATATAATTATACATATATAAAACGCGTGCATGTATAAAGTTATATATATAATTTATGTGTGTGTGTGCGTGTGTGTGTGTGTGTGTGTATACATACATACATCTAGGAGCAGAATTGCTGGGTCATAGATATGTGTGGCCTTAATTTTACCAAGGACCTGTAATGCCAGATTCTAGAATTGCTGCCACCCTGCCCAGCATTTATTCAGCTTTGCATTTTTTGCCAGTGCAATAGGCCTTGAATTCTAGCTATGCAATACCTTGTGAAAACATCCCAGGAACTTTTAAATAAAACCAATGCCCAAGCCCCATCCAGAATATTTAGATTTAAATTTCTCAGGGTAGGGCCTGAGAAATTTAGGTTTTAAAAAATCTTTCCAGGTGATTGATTCTAATGCACAGCCAAGGTAGGGACTCTCTGGTGTAAAGTGCTGCCTTAGTGTTTTAATTTGCTTTTTTCTGATTACTCATGGTTTTGGATATCTCTTCTTAGCTTGTTAACTTTTGGGGTTTCTTCTTTAGTAAATTATCTGTTCCCCAGCATATTTACATGACTGGGTGCAAGTTTAAATGATAATGTATATGTTTGAAGGGGAAAAAAATCACACAGACTGAGAGAGATGAAACCACATGAGGAAGGGGCAGTTTGGCTCCCTTAGCCTCAGTGATCATGGGATTAGGAAATCTACCTCATTGTATGAGGCTATGGTCTTTGGAAGTCACTTCCTCCTTATTCAGGTACTGCTTCCCGAGTCACTACTCAGCCCCAGCAGAATTAGGGATCGTGGAACTTAGTAAGTACTATTTAGGTGTTTGTTAAATAAATGTAAATAAATGACTCTTTTATTTCTAGGTTTGCAATACAAATGCCTCTTTTTCCTACTTAATAATTGGTGCTGGACAACTTCTATTATGGAAAGATGTCAGTTTCTAAGCATCATGGGTTAGGGGATGGGCTTTGTGGCCTCCATTTTTGATACAGAGCCTGGATGCCCCTAAGAGACTGAGTCTTGTTTCTAGGACCCACAGCATGAACACCCAAACCTGTGGTAATTTTCTCCTCAGTTCCTCCCTTAATCCCTAGAGCAAGCTCTTTTTGTGTGGCTGACCGGAACTTTATGGTGAGTCCACTTACCTGGAAAAAGTGAGCAGCTCCACCCTCTGAGACAGAGGCCTTTCTGGGGCCTGGGAAGCCTGAGGGCAGCGTAGGCTTTGGGTGAACTAGTACGTGCATGGCTGCATGGCGTGTGACTCTCGGAGGAGAAGGGAAGGTATGACCTGAGGTCATTTCACACTGTGCTAGGTGAGGAACACTTGTTTTCTCCTTAATTTTAATTGTATGAGTTTTCAGATGTTATTTAAGGCTGAATCATTCTTACCAAAAATGGGAGATAAAAAAAGAAAAAAAGTCCTCAGTTACACTTCCTGGCCCCTTTTGGATGTCAAGAGTTTTTCTTCACCTTTAATTAGTTTACTAATTTTTTTAGCTAAGAGATAATGGTGGAAAAAAATAATTTTCTGTCATTTCATACCATGAGGAGCTCAAATTTTAGAAAGATACAAGTAAATATAGATAATCACAAATCAGTGATCTAAGAGCCATTAACTTGCAAGACTGAGGGCGATGGGGACAAAAGACAGGGGAAGTGCTTCCCAAGGCCACATGCAAAAGCTATGATTAAGTGGTGATGTATGTTGAAGCTGGGTTTTGAAAGAAAAGTAGAAGTTTGCTAGGAGGAAAACTGGAACTCAATTACTCACTGCCTGTGTGACCTTGGGCAAGTTCTGACACCTGAGAAGCTCAGTTTCCTTAGGTGTGAAATGGGAACACTAATATTACCTGCTTGTAAATGCAGTTGCAAGGATTAAATGAAAAAAAATTAAAGCTTATGAAGGGCTTAACACAGGCCTGACATAGAAAAAGGCTCAGCAAACACTTATTGAGTACATGCACGAATGAATGAGTGTGTGCATGGGTGTGCCATGATGAAAGGTCATGGCAAAGCCAGTGAGAGAGGGACACTGCCTGATTGTTGTCTGGTTGATTGACTCTTATTCAGTACACTTAATTAAAAAATATAAATTATGAAGAACCCCTGACATGCATCTCTTTATTTCAAGGTCAAAATTAAAGAAGGCTAACATTCTTTATTGTCCTCTATTTTAGTTTTTATTTTATGAATAAGCATTGGGGTTTCAAGTGGATCAGTTTGGGGACAGGTATGGACGTGGTAGCCAGTGGGTCTCAGTAAAATCTGAAAGATGTTGAGTATGAACTGCAGAACTTCTAGTGGCTTTAAGGCACAAGCTGTTAAGGACAGAATTATTCACTGAGAGGGAATAACTGTTAGCAATAATTACTCCTAAAGGTTCAGCTAAGAAAAGGATAATGAATGATCCAGCCACAGGCCTAGAGGGAAGACCTGGGTCTAATATGAGATTGACTGATGTCTGAATTCCAAATCTGCAACCTCCACCTTCCTGAACTTTGATTTTTTAAACTTGTTAAATACATTGCAGACGTGTAGAATTATTTTATGTTTATTCAATGAATACTTATTGAAGGTCCACCATATGCCAGTGTTGGAGATATAATGATGATGAAAACTGCACAGTCCCCATCCATATGATAATTTGGATTCAAGAGGCATGATAGATATTAAACAGATCATAAAATTAATGTTTAAAGACCAACTGTGGTAAGTCCTAAGAAGGAACACAGTACTGGAGAGGTTGTGAAAGTAGAAGAATTAATTTAAATTGGAGAGTGAGATTCACACCGAGACCTGGAAGATGATATATTAGGTTTCTATGGCTGCTATAGCAAATACCATAAACTTAGTGACTCAAAACAACACAGATTAATTATCTTGCAGTTCTGGTGGTTAGGAGTCCAGCATGGATCTCACTGCAACAAAGTTAAGGTATTGGCAGGCCTGAGTTCTTTCTGGAGCCTCTAGGAGCCTTCAGAACCTATTTTCTTTCTTTTTTCCAGCTTTTGGAGTCTACCTACATTCCTTGGTTCATGGTCCCTTTATTCTATCTTCAAAGCCCTCAAAATTGCATATCTCTCATTATTTTAGTCATATCTCTTTCTGAGGCTCACTCTGTCTCCCTCTTCCACTTTTTATGACCCTTTGATTACATTTGTCTCATTTGGATAATCCAGGATAATCTTCCTATTTTAAAGTCAACTAATTAGCAACCTCAATTCCACCTTTAATCTTAATTCCCTTTTGCCATATAACCTAACATATCTGTGAGGATTAAGTCTGTGAACATTTTTGGGAAGGTCATTATTTTGCCTAGATGAGTAGGCATGATCCTGGGGAAGTTGGTCAGGGGTGGAGGGAAGATATCACAAGCAGAAGACCTTGAGTCAGGATTCTGTTGAATTCATGAAAAAAGAAGAGTGTGTCTGAAGGGGAGAGCAGAGCCAGCTAAGGAGGTAGATGGAGCTAGATTTTGCAGGGCCTTTTTTGCCTTATTAAAGATTTGGGACTTTTATCTGAATGCATTAAGAATCCATCAGAGTGTTGAGTATGGCGTGGCATCATGGGGTGGCATTTAAGAATCACTCTGCATTCTTGGAGGAGAGTTGACAGAGAAGGCCAGCATTGAGGCTTCCGTCCTTACCAGAGGAAGAGATTTATGAGATTCGTTACCACAGGGCTTGGCAATTAGTAGGAAGTCTCCTGTCTGTAGTTCTTCTCTACAACCAAGGTATTTGCTAGCATCTTTCTCAGCAACATTCATTATTTTTGCCCATTCTACTTCCTCTTAAAAGCTCTCTTCTTTTACAACACCTACTTTTGCTCTTTTTGCCAACCTCTAATATCCTTTATGATCTGGCTCAAGATTCACGCCCTCCAAGAAGCCATCAGCAACTGGCTTTATTCTACATCAGTCACTGCCTTTGCTCTCTGTACATACTGAATGACTTAACTGTCTTACCATATTCCTCCTTCCAGAGTCTACTCCAGCACCCCACAATGGCTTCTGTCCTGCCTAAATTCCTAACCCACCATGACTGAGAGATTTCACTGACCGGATATTTAAAGCTTCAATTTTGAACAATCAGGTGCCAGGATCTTCCTCTGTCTACTATGGCCCTGATACCTATGTTGCAGCTGTGAGCTGATGAAGTATAATGTCCCACTGGTGACTCCTTAGATCTCTGTATTAGTCTGGACAGGCTACGTTTTGCTGCAATAACAAACAGCTTGAGTATTGCAATGATTTATAAGAACAAAGGTTTATTTCTTGCTCACACTATCTGACCATTACTGGTCACTTACGGGCTCTGTTCATTTATCATTGTCCTCATTCTGAAACTTGGGCTAATGGAACCTGGCCTTTTTGTAGAACATTGTCTTTGATCATGGCTGATGGTTTGCATCAGTTTTAAATCTCTGGCTTCAAAGTGATAAATACATCTTTTACTTACAACTGTAGCCAAAAGAAACCTGAATTCAAGGAGACTGAGAAGAAACACAGAAGGCTAGTAAGTGCAACCTCATCATGTGTTGGAAAAGGGAGAGCTAGAACATTTGACAACACGAATGACTAGTATTTTCATTCTGGTCTCAGGATCAGGACTCAACCCAAATTCCATGGTGCCTCAGATCTGATAATCAAACTATGATACCAGAGGTTACAAGCCCAAGCCCTCTCTGTGTGACTCAATTTATACACCTGACTTTTTCCTGGGTTTCCCTTTGAGTCCTATTTTAGTAACCACTTTGTTCTCCTCCATTCTCCAACAGGGCTGGAAGCCTTGTTTTGTCCTTTTCCAGTTTCCGTTCCTATAGGCTGGAGGCTCATCTATTCCGATGCTAGAGCCCTACTCCCTATAGGCAGACTATGGCTTAGATGTCAATGAATGCCTGGACTCCTGAGGATTGTCTAATTGAATTATACCTGTAGAAGGCCTTGATATTTTTGGTTGTTTTCTCTCATGCTGATCATTTGCTTGAACCCTGGGCAGAGGTTCCGAGTCTGCAAAAATAATAAACTTTGCCTTCTCCCTGAGAATTTTCAGCCTGTGATGTAATTTAGGTCTGAGTTCCAGCAGCCTCTTGCTAGTGGGCAGGCAAGTTTTTAGGCATTACCACCACCCCTTTCTTGCTGTCAATAAACAATCATATTGTTTTAATATATTGAGATGTGTTGGCAGAGTCTCTGGTTGCTTTCTGATCTTTTTCCTGTCCATAAGAGATTAAGATTCTAAATATATCTTCGTTTCCCCCATTTCCCAATTTTTTTTTTTTTTTCTCAGCATCTAATGTGACACAGTGAATGTACTAGGAGTTTAATAACTACTTCTTGGGTAAATGAATGGGGAGTCACAAACTTACCTTAGGACTCATAAAATATCACTAAATGCTTTGGTATTTCATCAGAAAAATGGGGTAATGACATTTAATTCAGGAAGATATTAGAAGGATTAGATATGATCAGTGTGGTATGCTCTGGAAGAGGCATTCCTTCACAAGAAATGGCAATAACATTATTAATAAGATGTGGCTGAGTCAGATGCCGCCCAGGTGTGGAACAGTAGCCAGTTAGTGTGCCCCAGTGACATTCTTCAACAAGGGATGAAACTTTTATTTTCCTACTTCTCACATACACTTGAACTGCCCTCTTGTAGCCTTTTCCTTAAGTCAAGGAAAAATAACCCTTAATTTATTTATGGCACATTTTTTGGTGGTCATTGGAGGGGTAGGACAGAGATGATTTGTTGAACAAATTTTCAGATAGTTTTGGTTTTTTCAGTCTTCCACTTGATCATTTTTTCACGTAGTCATTTTACTGGTTTTTTTTTTACTTGATGTTTAACTTCCACGCATTTTGAACAATTATCTTTTCAAGTTTAATTGACAGGAAATGTAAATCTGAATTCTGTACTGAAGCCTTTGAAATATGGTATCCATTTATTTCATTACCATTTGATCACTCAACACAATATGATGAATTATAATAATGGCCCTGGCATCAAAAAATTGCTAAAGATGATAGACCTGGAGCTGTCATATTGATTCTCATCACATTAAAAGATCAAAGCAGAGACACAGAGATGTTTTGATTACTATCAGTTCATGGTGAAATCTCAGCCACAGAAATGTTTGATGTGGGTAACATGATAAATAAATCAATTTCATTGTAATCTTTAGGACTATAGTGTGCTTCATTTTATAATGCTAGATGACATATTAACAGACTCTACATTCCTTTGGCTAAAAAAAGAAACCCTTATTGAAGGACTGTCAACTATTCTTAATTAATGTAGAATTCCAAATTTTTTGGCTTGAAATTCTGCAGATATAAAAAGCTTTTGTAGGAGATATTCAGCATACCAATGAGAGATATCTGTATTCTCTTTGCACATTGTAATAATCCAGGTGCACTCTACTCTAGCGGTTGGCCTGTGATATAAGATGTAATAAATGAACAAAATATGTTCTTTGAAAAAATAGTGAAAGTTTGAATTTTCCACTGAAAATTTAAGAACATGGTAATTTACATTTTCATTCTTACTTTGGCTCTTGCAATGGCTAATCGATTCATGATAGTGAGGGAGGGACTTTGATATTATTTTGTCAATAACAGAATGATGTATATACTCCATATATTTCTGAAATAATGATATACATTGGTGGAATTCCACATACTCGATGGTTACGAAACTCTAGTGCAAAATTTAAATATTTGTATCTCAGTATTACAATGCTTTGTTAAATTTTAAAATAGTTCAACTAAAATATATATTCTAATCAACTGACATATGTGTTCACTAGAGATATGAATTGATTTTTAAGTCATTGGAGTCAGTGGCTTATTGAGTGGTATTGTTTAGTACTAGTGAATCTTCCAACTCACATAGGTTCCTTATAGCTAAGTGACCACCTGTCTTGTTTGCATGAGATACTGTTATCTCTATGAAATTACTATTAGTGCTTCCTTTTGCTTTCAAAAGGAAATTTTGAAATGGATGGTTAAGTACATGAACACTCTACCTATACAGTCCCAGAAGCCATTGTTTTGGACTCTTTTTTTGGACCAAATCTCTTCCCTAGATTTTTCATGCCTTTTTTGTAGTATAGGCCCCAGGGCTGTTTTTCTTTGCTTCAGTGGATTCCAATGGAAATGTTTTGCTGAAGAATGCATTTATAAAATAACTTTAGAAAGGATCAAAAAATTTTAAAATACATAATCTTCGCTCTTTTTCACCATTGAACACTCAGCACTTTGCACAATGCTTGGCTATCGTAGAGACTCCATAATTACTTGTTAAAGAATAAACCATTTAAAATGTAACCATTTTTTATTTAAGAAAATTCAAGTTTCTTCACACACACACTTTTCTTCCCAAAGACACTAAGCTACTGCATGATTACCCTTGGAATCATTGCTTAGTAAAATATTTCTCAAACATTGTTTGAATAAAGATTACTTGGCATTTGGACAAACAGGACCAAAACTCAGACTCCCAGATCCTGCCCGTGAGAGTCTGGTTTTGTCTCAGGTAATGCCAGATAAATAATAGGCATTCCATCTAGGATCCTCTCCAACTCCAAGTCTTTGAAATCTTCGTCTTACTTTAATTTCAAAAGGATATTTCCTTGACTTCCTACTAAGTTGTCCATCTTTCTACCATGTCACTACTGATAAAGTAGTTGTGGAGAAGATATTAGACTGCAAAAAAGCCAGGTTCCACCATGTAACTGGCTTTTTACCACTTCCTCTCTCTGGACACAAATTGCCTCCACCTTAAAATGACATGGCTGAGCTACAAGATCTCTTGGATCTCTTGCAACTCTATTATCAGATGGTTCTTATCTTTGAAGCCTGGTAGATATCTGATCATGAGACATTTTCCACAAAAGAGTACAACTACTTTGTCTTTGTTGCTTCATTTGCAAGAAATAATCTCTGGATTAATTATTAAGAGATATTTTTAGTCTTTTAGGTTATTAAGCACCATTCTTCGCCAACAACTTTCTGCATCAATTTTATTTCAGATTCCCTAGATACGTGTATTGGGAGGTGGTTGGTTTTTTTTTTTTTTCCATTTCAGAGGTTAAAAATAATCTCTTAACTTTTGCCAATTGTCTTTTAGATCCTGCCAAAGATATTCTACAGATAAGAAAAAAGCCTTTGCCTTGGAGTATAATTTGCAAAAGTTGAAAGAGCCTTGTTTGCTCACATACCCTGTTATTAAATCATAAGCACAATCAGAAGTAATCGCTTGGGTGGCCATGCCAATTGGAGCCCACAAGATGGGAAGAAAGAGGGACCCTGGTGAATAGATGTGTAGAGATTTGTTCATCAGATTAACTATCTGTGGTGTATTGAGGCTTGAGGAAGGCTAAGCCATGTCAAATTAATTTTTTTTCAGAAGCAGAGAGAGAGAGAGAGGGAGAGAGAGAATAGACTGGAAAAGTTGTAGAGCATGGAAAGTTCCCCAAGAAGGTCAAGACTTGATGAGCAGTGGGTGGTGAGCCTCTAAAAGTTGTTTCCTCTGAAAGTTTTTTCCTCTTATTGGAGGAAAAGACAGTCACATGTGGTTAGAAAAGAAGCAACAGAAACATTCACTTATACCAGAATTCTGTTCCTGTCTTGGGCTGTTCTTGAGGTCAGAAGGAAGAGTCCTGAGAAATGATGTGACAGGGGAGAGAAGGAAGAAATCTATCTGATTGCAGTTTCTTTCTACTAAGCAGGCTGCTTGGGGAGGAGTATTGAGAGTGTAGTCACAGAGGTGGTATTGATTTTCTTGTGCCTTTACGTGATTACTTAACACCGCAGGTGTTAAGGTGGGTGGATCCCATGTAAAGAATAATTATTTATTATTTAGTCTAATCCACGCTGGCACTGATGTCTCATAGTTGATTTACTATTAATCAACTCAATTATTTCTCAAGATTTTAGGTATAAAGGGCAATGAAGAGGCTGAAAAATGTTTCTGGAGTTAAGTTTGTGATATTTGCAGTTCAAGAATGGACAGAAAACATGGGAAATACATAGTGAACATTGAACACTCTGGAAACCAGCCAGTGAGTATTGGTGGCACCACTGTGATATATTCTCACAGTCCAGAGTCTTATTTTCAATATTTATGAAACTCTAATTTTTAAAAATTATAACATAGTTTTTCCCAAAATGGAATTCTTAAAATTTTACATGGAAGCCAATTTCTAGCTGCTCTATTACAACTTATTAATTAGAAAACTTGTATTTTTTTCTGCATATCAATACATGCATAGCAGAGAAACTTGTTTTAAATAATCACTGATCTAAGACATTAGCAATTTAGGGGGGTAACAATTTAATGATATGTTTAATACTTTACAGTTATTATAATTTAAGCATAAGACAACAAACGTGGGTTTGATTGCATTAGCAAATTAAACTTTTAAAATGTGATGTGTAGATTTTTGTGTTAACTGCCAAGATTGTTAGTGTAGTATCTAGATTTGTCGGAACCCAGATATTTCTACATATCTTTGGGAGTCAGAAGTGAATCTTGTAAGTAAAGCTGAGACCTAGGAAGCAAATTATCTAGCAAATCCTTTAGACTGGCCTGTACTTAAGTAGTTATGAATTTCTTTTTTGGTAAAGAATTGTATTTAGGTAATATTTTAGAGTTCAATTACATACAACCTTGTTTATTGTTTAGGTTTTTAGAAGAAACAGTTTAGCTCTGTATGTTTTATGATTGCATTTTATATAACTCTTCATGTCTAACTAGAGTCTTTGATATTGGAAACAGAAATGGAAATGTGCTGAATGAAATCAGTGTAAGTTTGAATGGATAGTTACATTTTGTGAGGAAAAATATTTTTCCCTCCATGCACTAACAAGGAAGTTATAAGGCAGATAAATTTTTCCCTTGATTCTGGATCAGGACCCCTCTACCCTGAAGACAGTCTTCATGGTCTATCTAGCCCTGCAAATCTGTTACTGTGTCTTCACAGTGTTAACATACTCAAATAAAAGATTTCTTTGGTAATAGTAAGGAATCAGTTAGTCATCTTGAGTGTTTTCCTAAACAATGCTGTTTTCAAATAAAGGTTACATATTTTAACACTGACTGAATATTTCACTTATATGTGTATACTTGGACATAGTGACAGAAAAAAAATTTTTTTTCATTGAGGGCCATTTTGATCAATGGATTGAATAGAAATTGAAGGCCACATAAAAATAAAATGTAGGAGTTTGTTTTTCCCTCTTAGGAAACAAAAATTCGTAAATTAATCTCTTTAAATCTGTGAATAGGGAATTTAAAATTTTACTCCTTGAGTATAGCTAATGCATATCAGATGCATGATGGAGATTATTGGCTGCTACCAAAAGCTAATTAAGTATAATTCATAGCTCCCTAACTGATCAATTTTTAACTTTAAGACAACTTTTAAGCCGGGCGCGGTGGCTCACGCTTGTAATCCCAGCACTTTGGGAGGCCGAGGCGGGCGGATCAAGAGGTCAGGAGATCGAGACCACGGTGAAACCCCGACTCTACTAAAAATACAAAAAATTAGCCGGGCGTGGTGGCGGACGCCTGTAGTCCCAGCTACTTGGAGAGGCTGAGGCAGGAGAATGGCGTGAACCCAGGAGGCGGAGCTTGCAGTGAGCCGAGATTGTGCCACTGCACTCCAGCCTGGGCAACAGAGCAAGACTCCGTCTCAAAAAAAAAAAAGGACAACTTTTAACTTTAATTTTTAACTTTAAAGACTGACAGGAGAAACTGAGATAGCACGAATTATATTACCCCCAAAGCTCCAGTGTGGTGGGTTCTTCATTCTTGGTATAGGTACCCACTGTGTCCCTTCCTTTAAAGAATTTAAAAGAAATTCAGGCAAGCTAGTTTGGAAAGTGAGGTTTTACTTAATTATATAAGTTCAACAACAACAAAATCTAAGTTCATCACCCTCAGTATACTAAATTGCTGAAGAATAAGTGAAGCTTTTTTTTTTTTTTTTTTTTTTGAGACGGAGTCTCGCTCTTTCACCCAGGCTGGAGTGCGGTGGCGCGATCTCTGCTCACTGCAAGCTCCGCCTCCCGGGTTCACGCCATTCTCCTGCCTCAGCCTCTCCGAGTAGCTGGGACTACAGGCGCCCGCCACCACGCCCAGCTAATTTTTTGTATTTTTAGTAGAGACGGGGTTTCACCATGGTCTCGATCTCCTGACCTCGTGATCCGCCGGCCTCGGCCTCCCAAAGTGCTGGGATTACAAGCGTGAGCCACCACGCCCGGCCAGGTGAAGCTTTTATAAAAGATAAATCTTTGTTATTTTTCTCAAAGTTTCTGATTGAAAAACAGATGGAATTTTGTTAAAGTACCTGTGTATATCAGATTTTATCTTATTTGATATCACTGAATAGCTACTAAAAAATGTTCTGGCTTGCTATTGTACCTTAAGAAAAATTAGACTCTGGCTACGTCTTTACACCCAGATATATTCCTTCTTGACTGTATTTAATCACAATTAAACTCTCTTTTATTCTTATGTATAGTCTCTCACTGAGTAGTGTCTGCATATACATATGGTTTGATTGTTTTAATAGAATTTAGAGATTAATTGATCTGTCAATAGTTTTTTAAAAATCCATTTAGGATTGGGTAATCAAGAAGGTCAAGAGAGTATATTTATTTTATTTATTTATTTATATTTTTTATTTTTTATTTTTTGAGGTGGAGTTTCACTCTTGTTGCCCAGGCTGGAGTGCAGTGTCACTATCTCAGCTCACTGCAACCTCCACCTCCCAGGTTTAAGAGATTCTTCTGCCTCAGCCTCCCAAGTAGCTAGGATTACAGGTGCATGTCACCACACCCAGCTAATTGTTGTAGTTTGGGTAGAGACAAGGTTTCACCATGTTGACCAGGCTGTTCTCGAACTCTTGACTTCTGGCGATCCACCCGCCTCAGCCTCCCAAAGTGCTGGGATTACAGGCGTGAGCCACTGCACCTGGCCAGGAGAGTATATTTAAATAATATTCTTACTGTTGTATTAGAAAAAAAGTTCTAGATAATTCTATAATATTTTTCAATTGTAACAAATTTACATGGACCAATTTGCAGTCCCTTGAATGTCTAACACAGATTATTCTCCTTTTTCTTAAAACTGTTTCTGAGATTGGTTTTTCTTTCAACCTCCCTTTAAGAAAAACCTAACCCCCAAAATGTTTCACATTTGAACTCACATTTTTAATGCATTTAGTTTAAAAAAATTTTAAGTAGGCACCCATGTACCAAACACAGATGGAGTCTTCTTCTGTTTTTTTGGAGACAGAGTCTCACTCTGTCACCGAGGCTGGAGTGCAGTGGCATGAGCTCAGCTCATTGCAACCTCTGCATCCCATGTTCAAGTGATTCCCGTGCCTCAGCCTCTGGAGTAGCTGGGATTACAGGTGTCTGCCACCACATCTGACTAATTTTTTATTTTTAGTAGGGATGGCATTTCACCATGTTGGCCAGGCTGATCTTGAACTCCTGACCTCAGGTGATCCACCCACCTCAGCCTCTCAAAGTGCTGGGATTACAGGCATAAGCGACTGCGCCTGGCCGTGGGTTTTTCCAAAGGAGGGAGTGGAGACTTTTTTACTCTCTGATACTACAAGATATTCAGGCTCATCTTATATATTTCCTGCTCTAGCACTAGAATCAGACATTTCTCCAAGGATCCCTGGGTCCTTTTATTGGAAATGGTATTTAAAAACCAAGATTTGGGTGCTGGATGTGCTTGTTGCTACTGGCATTTTGTTGATTCTGGGTCCTCTCAGCCAACAAAGCAAGGAGACATATGTGAGTGTACTAACCCATGCATATAAACATATCTATAAATATTTCTATATGTAACTATCAGTGTTGCTATTAAGCTAAACATGAGTTTATATTGATATCTCCAACTATAATTCATCCAGTCTCCAACTGTAATTATCCATGGATCATTCTAGCCTCCTCTGATGAAAAAAGCCAAACTGTAAAATGTTTGAAAAGGTTTTATATGAGCCAAATATGAGTGACCATGGCCCATGACAAGGCCTCAAGAAGTCCAGAGAACATGTGCCGAAGGTGGTTGTGTTACAGCTTTTGGTTTTATACATTTTCTGGTGTCAGAAGTTGCAGGCATAGATGTAAATGAATACATGTAAGGTATACATTGTTTTGGCCTGGAAAGTCAGGGCATCTCAAAGTGGGTGGGGTGGGGGAGCAGTGGACACACTGGTCATAGGTGGATTCAAAGGTTTCCTGATTGGCAATTGGTTGAAAGCGTTGATCTTTGCCTGAAGAGTGGAAATCAGCAGAAAGAAAGGCTTGAGTTAAGATAAGGAAGATTGTGGGAGCCAAGATTCTTCTTATGTAGATGAAGCTTCCAGGTGGCAGGCTTTAGAGAGAATAGATGGTAAATGCCTCTTATGTGACTTTAAAAGCTGTCAGGCTCAGTTAAATCTCTCCCGAAGCAGGAAAACACCTGGAAAAGGAAGGGGCTTTTTCTACAAAGCACAAATTTCCCCCACAAGAGATGGCTTTGCAGGGCCATTTCAAAATATGTCAAAGAAATATATTTTGGAGTAAAATTCTTTTATTTCCAACAGTGCCTGCTGTCTGTCATGTGATGCTAAATCAAGGTCAGGTTGGAGCTGGGTATCTCACTGCTACAAAGAGTCTGTTTTGTTAGTCTATGATCTCTATTTTAATGTTAATTCTGGTCAGTTGTGCCTAAATTCCAAAGGGAGGAGGGAACAATGCAGTATGTCTGACCTGCCCTTCGTTTTGTGGCTTGAAGTAGGTTTTCAGGGTTCTTTGGGATCCCCTGGCCAAGAGGTGAGTCTGTTCATTTGGTTGGGCAGCTTAGAATTTTACTGTTGGTTTATACTTTCTTATCTTGCTTATCCGTAAACTTCTACTCTAACAGGGAGAAACCTGGCTCCCACACTGCCATCCTCCATCCGTTTGCTTAAATATTTCATTCCAGAAATAATTAAGGTAACAACCTCATCAACTATGATTCAATGCTGTGTCCAATTTTTTGCTTTTAGTGTGACAGACTCCACTTGTTCCCAAAGTTCCTTTAGTCAGCACCTTTTTACTCCATCCACTTCAGTGAAGTTGTTGATTCTTACATTTGTAATATAGTCAGTTTGTTTCATCCTACTCTGCATTCCATTTTGGGATTCTCCAATGTCCTACATGATTTTCAAAAATTTTCATATATTGAGGTTCATTCATGCTGTAGCTTAGTATACTCATTATTTTGAATTTTTAAAAATTAAGGTACAATATACTTTATGTAAAATATACATAAAGTAAACTTATATTTAAGTGAACAGGTTAATGAATTTTTACACACATATACGTACATGTATACATCAAACACATACCTTTGTAACCATCCCCTGTAGAGTCTTAATTAGGAAAAAGGAGTCAGGCTGGTGGAACCAAGAGAAAGCAAAAACCAAAAGCAGATAAGCTGAAGTCTGCCATTCTTCATGGTCCAGGACACACAGCTGTCTTGTGCAAATAATTCACAATCTTCCTGTGCCCAACTGATCACCAGACACCTGCAAGTTAGCTCACTGCAATCTTGGCATTATCAATACTGCATAAATCCCTCTTCAGCACACAGCACAGGCACCATCCTACAAAATCCCCAGCAAGCCTTTATCTCCTTGCTGTCAGCTCCTCTCTTGCTAACTTGCCCACTGTTTCCTTGCAACTTATGTTGCCCCTTTCTCTGATAAATCTACCTTTCTTTACCTACAAGTGTTTTGATAAATTATTTTTACCACCCATGCCACTGGCCCAGATAGTCACTGATCACCTGTGACATCCCCTAGATCTAAATACAGAACATTTGCAACATCCAAGAAGACCCCCTATGCTGCTGCCAGTCAGTACCCCATCCTTTCAGAGGTAAGCACTCTTACTTCTGTTGCCACAGCTTAGTTTTGCGTTTTCCTGAATTCTGCATAAATGGAGTTGTACAGTACTCTTATGTGTGTGGCTTATGTTGCTCATCACCATATCTATATCACTGGTTTCTTCTTTATTATTGTAAAATATTTCATTTGCATAAACAAACCATAATTTATCGATCCATTTTCCTGTTGACGAACGGTTGAGTTGTTTTCATTTTTTGCTGTTATGAATCAAGCTTCTGTGAACTTGTTGTACCTGAGCGAGTTAGAGAAATGCCACACTTTGAGACGAAATTAAGATCCTTTATTTAGCCGGCGACCTAGAGGTGGCTAATGCTCAAAATTCTCTCGGCCATGAGGAAGGGGCTTGATTTTCTTTTATACTTTGGTTTAGGTAGGGGAGGGGGGTTCAGATGCAATAATTCTACAGAGGTAAAACATGCAAAAAAATTAAAAAGTACAAATGATTACATTGAAACAATTTAAAAGACAAATGGTTACAGAGAAGCAACAGTACCAGGTGCGGGGGCTCTAAATCCTTCATAAGATGTCAGATATGGGTGCTATGCCGGACATAAACTCAAAGCTTTATGGTGTTATCTTTTGAGCAAAATCCTGGGAACTTCATACATTGCTTGTTTTAGTACCTTATCATTTAATTGGACTCTTTTGATATGTTGAGAATCTACTTACACAAGTTAACTCCTTTAGGAAAAGGGATGGTAAGGAGTCCTTAATGTCTTGTAAATCAAGGGAGCCAGATAGAGTTCGTCTGGCTTTCTCAGCTAAGGGAGAGTCTATTCATGTAGAAACAAGGCTAGGTGATTAAGGGAGAAAAAGGGAGAGTCTAAAAACTGGGTTGGTGAAAACAAGGTTAGGCATTACAAACTTCCTTGTCCATGGCTTATGGAGCACATATACTTTCATAGCTCTTGGATGTACAGGCAGGAACACAGTGACTGTGTCATGTGATAGGTGCTGAGAGCTGCTAGCTGTCCAGGTGTTCAATTAGGACTTTGAGCCAAGCTAAAAGTAATGACTAAGCCCTTATTCACTTATTGCAATAGTATAAGCAAGAGGTCAAAGAGGAAAGGGTGTCAGCCACCATAATGTTCCTTTTTTTTTTTTTCTCCGCATAACAGCACTGGGCAAGAGTTAAGTGGATCAGCATAGAGCAGGATGACCCCATTGCCAAGGGAGCACTGAACAAAGGGCTTCTGCCATTTTATGGACCTGGGAGATAGAAGGAGAAAGAGGAAGAAGGTCTAGAAGTGGGAAAGAACTGAGTACTGAGTCAGGGTGGAGAAAATTGTCTTCAAGGCCCCTGATAAGGAGATCTCCACATAAGTGCTTGAACAGTATCTCCCCTGAGGCAACCCTTGCTTCTACCCCCTCACCAAACAAGGAAGCCTCCAGATGGAAGTTCCTAGGCAAGGAATGAAGATATGCTCAACAGCATGATTGCCCAGGGTGGCATGGGGGAAGGGGTGGCTGAATTCCTGACTGCAGCTTCCTTCAGAGACTGCAGCACACAAATGCAATGCAGCTTCCTGACTGCAGCTTCCTCCAGAAACTGCAATGCACAGCTGCACCAAATCTTCAGGGAGGGCAGCTTTCTTCTTTGAGACTTTCCAGGTGAAGACTTTGCAGTGGCCTATGGTTGCATCTGAAAGGTCACATATAGAATTTTGACCTGGAGCCAGACATCTCAATAGGTAGTATATGTTTTACATTTTTTCCCATTCTTTTCTGCCTATAGCCTTTCCTGAGTCCAAGAAACCATGAAGCTCACAATTCAGCATGTCAGTTCTCTACATCGACTGAAATAACTGGTGATGTTGGTACGAATTTAACTGGTGTCTGCACCAGCCCAGCGACCCTTGAACACTCAGAATTTCCAAACAGAGAATTCCAACATTATCAGGTAATACTTGGGACAACACTGTTTTCTAGATTAAGATATAATCCACATGAAAATACACTTGATCCAATATTTGGAGGAAAAACAAGTCAGAGTCTTGCTCTGTCGCCCAGGCTGGAATGCAGTGGCTCGATCTCAGCTCATTGCAAGCTCCGCCTCCCGGGTTCACACCATTCTCCTGCCTCAGCCTCCCAAGTAGCTGGGACTACAGGCGCCTGCCATGACGCCCGGCTAATTTTTTGTATTTTTATTAGAGACGGGGTTTCACTGTGTTAGCCAGGATGGCCTCCCAAAGTGCTGGGATTACGGGCGTGAGCCACCGTGCCTGGCCAACATTAACATTTTTCTTTTGAGAAATGCTTTGAAAATGTGAAGTCACTGAGAGGGAATATAGGAGAGGTAGAAGATTTATGGGGCTGTTTGTTTGTTTAAGAAGTTAATCATCTTAATAGAAAGACAAAAACATATAAGGAGTTTAGAGAGGGTCAAAGAAAACAAAAATTAGAGGCTTTTATTTTTGAAGTACTGAATAGGTAGCAACATAACAAATACATTGGCAGTGAATGACATTGTCTGTAAACCTTGCTCAGGTGGAAGATGATGTCATGTGTTGAGGTCCAGGCCCTAATCTGTGGATGATCTGTCTCACTCTGCCTTCCTGCGTGCCTCTGAGCCTAACCGTGGGCCTTCCTGTAGCCCTCCTGCCTCTGACCTCATATGTTTTCAGCCTTGACTTAG
The DNA here is from genome assembly GCF_009828535.3 of Hylobates moloch. Classification (NCBI taxonomy): domain Eukaryota; kingdom Metazoa; phylum Chordata; class Mammalia; order Primates; family Hylobatidae; genus Hylobates; species Hylobates moloch. Next base: position 25,072,793 of record NW_026652280.1, on the reverse strand, counting down.
ATGGTTTATGTACCCTGGGAGGTATAAAGAGGTTCCAAGAAGATATTTATTATTTTTTAATTTAGAAAGATATATTCATGTGAATGAGAAAGCATGAGAGATAAGTGGAAATTTCTTTGAACATTAAGGAAACAAAAGTACAAGCTTTCCTAATAAAAGCTAAAATTTGGCCCCAGTGTTTGTCATTTAAAATAGTTTTTATCTTCCTGTTTTATGCTCAATGGGTTCTTCTTGCCCACTGCTTAGAAAGAACCAATTTGTCAAGACAGGGGGATTGCAATAAAGAGTTTTACACACGTAGAGCTGGCTAAATGGGAGGCCAGAGTTTTATTATTACTCATATCCGCCTCCCCCCAAATTTGGAGGCTAGAGTTTTTCAAACATAGTTTGGGAGAAGGAGAGGTGGCTAGGGAATGGGTGCTACTGACTGGTTGGGGGTGCAATCATAGGAGTGTGGGAAATGGTCCTCATGGCCACTGAAGTTGATTCTGGGTGGGGCCACAGGACCATTTGGGGCCACCAGTCATCAGAAATGCAAAAACCTGAAGAGGAATCTCAAAAGACCAATCTTAGGTGCTGCAATAGTGAAGGAATCTGCAGGAGTATTTGGGGAAGTTGTAAATCTTGTGATCTCCAGAATAATGACAGGTAATCATTTATGTCTACACCTGATCAGAATTCAGGCTCCTCTCATCCTCCTAACCTGGTGGTCTTTCATTAGCTTTACAAAGGCAGTTTAGTTTTGGGGAAGGGCTATTATGCCTAGGAACAAGTAAGGACAGTTTGGAGGTTAAAGGCAAGATGAGGGTTGATTAGATCAAATATCTTTCACCATCAAAATTTTCTCACTGTTATAATTTTTGCAAAGTTGGTTTCATTTATACATTCTTTCAATGAAGTAATCTATTTCAAAATCTACTACAAAGCTGTAGTAATCAAAACAGGATGGTATTGGCACGAAAAAACCAGACGAATTGAAGAGGACAGAGTCCAGAAATAAATCCACACATTAACGATCGGTTGGTTTTTCAACAAAGATGTCAAGAACACACAATGAAGAACAGTCTTTTCAAAAATGGTGCTGGGAAAACTAAATATCCACCTGGAGAAGAGGAAAATTGGACTCTGATCACACATCATATACCGATATCAACACAAAATGGCAAAACACTCAAGTGTAAGACTTGAAACTATAATGCTACTAGAAGAAAACATATAAAAAGGATGAACAATGGCATTAATTTTTCACAAAATATTTATTTTCATCCTTAGTAATTTTATTTAAATCCGTTCCAGGTGACACGAAATTTCTTCTGTGACTGGTCTCTATGGAAAACCTTTCTGGCTTGTCTCTTAGCCTGTGTGATAACGACAGCAATTGGAGTACTCATAGTATCCCTGGTATATAACGGGAAAAATAATAATGCCTCCATTGTTATCCAGTTTCCCCAAAGCCATGGAACACCCTCATCTGCCACTGGAATAACCTCATCTACAGATTCTCATCCTACTGTTACCACTACTGTAATAAATTCTACCACAAAATCCACTTCACCTAAACCTACTATTATAAGAACCACTGCAAGCACTTCTGTAGAACCTACCAGCACAATGACCTCCAATAATACTTCAACTGCAATTACAATATCACCAGCCACCACTTCAACTGAAGCCACAGCCACAACAACAGCAGGAATTTCCACAGAAGCTACAACCAAAACAGCCACCACTAACACTTCCACTGAATACACATCCACAACAACAACAAGCAATGCAACTGAACAGTCCACCACAACAACTGCAGGCACTTCCACTGAGTCTACAACCACGACAGCCACCACTGCCACTTCTACTGAACCCACAACCACAACAACAGCCAGTAGTGCAACTGAACAGTCTGCCACCACAACTGTAGGCACTTCCACTGAGACTACAACCACAACAGCCACCACTACCACGTCTACTGAACCTACAACCACACCAGTCAGCACTGCAACTGAACAGTCTGCAACCACAACTTCTGGCACTTCCACTGAGACAACAGCCACAACAGCCACCACAACAACCTCTACTGACTCCACAGCCACAACAACAGCCAGCATTGCAACTGAAAGGGATGCCACTACAACTGCAGGCATGTCCACTGAGGCTACATCCACCACAGCCACCACTACCACTTCTGCTGAACCCACGACAACCACAGCAAGCACAGCAACTGAACAGTCTGCCACCACAACTGCTGGCACTTACATTGAGACTACAACCACAACAGCCACCACTACCACCTTTACTGAACCCACCACCACAACAGCAGCCAGCACTGCAACTGAACAGTCTGCCACCACAAGTGCAGGCACTTCCACTGAGACAACAGCCATGACAACCACCATTACCACTTCTACTGAACCCACAATGACAACGAAAGCAAGCACTGCAACTGAAGAGTCTGATGCCACAACTGCAGCCACTGCTACTGAGACCACAACCACAACAGCCACCACTGCCACCTCTACTGAACATGCAACCACAACAACTGTCAGCACTGCAACTGAACAGAATGCCACCACAACTGCTGGCACTTCCACTGAGGCAACAGCCAAAACAGCCACCACTACCACTTCTACTGAACCCACAATGACAACCACAGCAGGCACTGCAACTGAAGAGTCTGCCACCACAAGTGCTGGCAGTTCCACTGAGGCTACAACCACAACAGCCACCACTGCCAACCCTACTGAACCCACAACCACAACAACAGCCAGCACTACAACTGAACAGTCTGCCACCACAACTACAGGCACTTCCACTGAGACAACCACAACAGCCACCACTACCACATCTACTGAACCCACAATGACAACCACAGCAAGCACTGAAACTGAACGGTCTGCCACCACAACTGCAGCCACTGCTACTGAGACTACAACCATAACAGCCACCACTGCCACCTCTACTGAACCCACAAACACAACAACAGCCAGCACTACAACTGAACAGTCTGCCACAACAACTGAAGGTACTTCAACTGGAGTTACAACCACAACAGCAACCACTACCACCTACAACCACAACAGCCACCACTGCCACTTCTGCTGAACCCACAATGACAACCACAGCAGGCACTGCAACTGAACAGTCTGCCACCACAACTGCAGCCACTGCTACTGAGACTACAACCACAGCAGCCACCACTCTACCACCACTCTACTGAACCCACAACCGCAACAACAGCCAGCACTGTGACTGAACAGTCTGCCACCACAACGGTACGTACTTCCACTGAGGCTACATCCACAACAGTCACCACTGCCACTTCTACCAAAACCGTCATGACAACCACAGCAAGCACTGCAAGTGAAGAGTCTGCTACCACAACTGCAGCCATTGCCACTGAGACTACAATCACAACAGCCACCACTACCACTTCTACTGAACACACGGTGACAGCCACAGCAAGCACTGCAACTGAACAGTCTGCCACCACAACTGCTGACACTTCCACTGAGGCTGCAACTACAACAGCAACCACTACCACCTCTACTGAACCCACAACCACAACAACAGCCAGCACTACAACTGAACAGTCTACCGCAACAATTGAAGGTACTTCCACTGGAGTTACAGCCACAACAGATACCACTGCCACAACAACTGGGGGTATTTCCACTGCAGTTACAACCACAACAGACACCACTGCCACGTCTACTGAACCCAGCACTACAAACTCCAGCACTGCAACTGAATTGTCTCCCACTACAACTGCAGGCACTTCCACTGAGGCTGCAACCACAACAATCACCACTACCACCTCTACTGAACCCACCACCACAACAACCAGCACTGTAACTGAATAGTCTGCCACCACAACTACAGGCACTTCCACTGAGACAATAGCCACAACAGCCACCACTACCACTTCTACTGACCCCATAATGACAACTACAGCAAGCACTGCAACTGAACAGTCTGCCACCAGAACTGCAGGCACTTTCACTGACACTTCTACCACAATAGCCACCATTGCCACCTCTTCCGAATCCAGTAGTAGAGCAACACCTGGCACTGCAACTGAACGGTCTGCCATAACAACTGCTGGCCTTTCCACTGAGACCACAATGACCACAGCCACCACTACCACCTCTACTGAACCAAGCACTACAACAGCAGCCAGCACTGCAACTGAATAGTCTGCCATAACAACTGCAGGCACTTTCTCTGAGGCTACAACCACAACAGCCACCACTACCACCTTTACTGAACCCACAACCACAACAACAGCCAGCACTGCAACTGAACAGTCTGCCACAACAAGTGCAGGCACTTCCACTGAAGCTATAACCACCACAGCCACCACTGCCATCTCTACTGACCCTAAAACCACAACAACAGCCAGCACTGCAACTGAACAGTCTGCCACAACAACTGCAGGCACTTCCACTGATACTGCTACCACAATTACCACCACTGCCACCTCTACTGAGCCCGGCACTACAACAGCCAGCATTGAAATGGAACAGTTTGTCACAACAAGTGCAGCAACTTCTGCTGAGTCTTCAACCATATTAGCCACCACCACTGCTTCCTCAGAAGTCACCACTTCAAGCCAACCAGCCACCTAATTACCAGCACTTTTACTGAGGCTACCACCTTGGTGAGCACTACTACCTCCTCTACTTGATCTACAACACCAATAGCAACCCGTACCTCCATTGAAACAGCTGCCATAATAACATCAGGCCCTTCCGCTGTGGCTACAACTACAACAGCCACTACTCTCCCTTCTACTGTACCCATAACCACAATAGCAGCTAGCACTGAAACTAAACAGACTACCACAATGACTGTTGGTACTTCCATAGTGGGTACAACCAAAATTGCCACTGCTATTGCCCTCACTGAGTATACAACCACAATAGCAGCCATGATGCCCACTGAACAGACTAGTACAACTGCAGGGACTTCCACTGAACCATCAATCACAATGATCCCAACTCTGCTTCTACTGAATCTTCAACCACAACTACAGCCACCAGTTCACCTGAACTGACCACCACAACAACTGCAGGCACTCCGACTCAGGCTACAACCACAAAAGTCCCCATTACTACTTCTACTGAACCCACTACTCCAACAGCATCTACCACTTTGACTGAACTAAACCTGGAAAACAGAAATAGCCGCCATTTTTACTACGGTCATTACCATAACAATCATAGGCAGCATTTCTACTAGCCTGTAAGTATAAGAGCCAGGACAATTGCTTCAAAAGAACCAATTATCACAACAGCAGCCATTCCTTCAATTTAACCACAAACCACACAACCATATATAGCACTTCAGCTGAATTTAACAGAACAACAACATGGACCTCATCTAATGAGTGTGTAGATGCTATTAGTAGTGCTACCATTTTTTTTTTTTTTTTTTTTGAGACAGAGTCTCACTCTGTTGCCCAGGCTGGATTGCAGTGGTGCCACCTCTGCCTCCTGAGTTCAAGCAATTCTCCTGCCTCAGCCTCCCAAGTAGCTGGGACTATAGGCATGTGCCACCACGCCTGGCTAATTTTTTGTATTTTTATTAGAGATGGGGTTTCACCGTGTTATCTAGGATGGTCTCAATCTCCTGACCTCGTGATCCACCGGCCTCAGCCTCCCAAAGTTCTGGGATTATAGGCATGAGCCACCACACCTGGCCTGCTACCATTTTAAATAAACTAATAACCACAACAGCAGCTGCTACTTTAACTGAAGTTACTATAAGGCCACCTACTGGTAGCACCTCATCTGAACGTGTCAGCATATTTGTGAGCACCATTTCTTAATCCAAACTTATCACTGTAACTTCAAGCTTTGTTCCTTCAACTGAATACATTACCACAATCACAATTATCTTTTCAATTGAGGCCACAGCCATGACAACCAGGTTCATATTAACTGAGTCTACAACCATTGTAACTTTTTACTGAATCTACTATCATAAGATTACAATAAAAGTTTCACTCTTGGTATCCACAGTGGCCAAAACTCCCACTTCAGTTACAGCTACAACTACCTAAATCATCCAACAACTTTAACTCAACCATGAATTACTCTCATGTCAAATGAACCTACAAATGATTATTACTTTAACAAAATCATCAGACACTACTACCAGCACTTTAATTGAATTTACAACCCTCACAACAGCTACCTCCAACTCAGTTACTGAATCTATTCTGTTTTCTGATACAACTAAAACATCATCTTTAACCTCCACTGCCACCAACTCAACTAAATGAAAGCCAACACATACACTACTAACTCAACTGACTCTTTGATCACAACTCCCTAGCAATGTCAGCTCAATTTACAATCTCCATGAGCATCATTACCTGTTAATAGAAAATGCAATTACAGTTTCTACATAATCTGCTATCATAATACTGCCAGCTCTTCCGTGGCCCCTTCAAATGAGTCCATTCATTGCCACAGCAACCATGCCACATCAGCAAAATGTGCTACTCCCATGACATCTACTGAAATTTCTACTCTATGTACTCCTACAATAGACAAAACTTTACTGAACCTTTTAGTACCCTATCACTGGAATCTACAAGCATTACAATTTCTATTAGCATGTTATTCATAGCCATTCACTACTTATTCATAAATGCAACACTATCATTTTTTTCTAGTAAATTGACTAAGTCAGATTACTACTCTCACTTGACAAAAATGGCAACTTTCTAATGACTTATTCCTAGGGCAACTGTGGTTAGTATACCTAGAAGTTAAATCCTAACACCTACTATCCTCATTCCTATACCAGATTCTGTATCAACCATCAATACCATAGGGAATTCTATAGCCAATATCACTGCCAACATATAACTCCAAAAACGTGGGGTTATAGTGGTTACCAGAAACAACCACTTCTAAAACAAGACTTAGTTATTGACCAGTTCAGCTATTACTACCATGACAATGACATCATTTTCATGCCTACACTTAGATTTTAAAATATGACTTAGCAGACCTGAACACTTAACGTGGAGTTTTCCTATTTTCTCTGTGAAGTTTTAGATAATACAATTTTTATACAAAGTAAGTTCAATCTATTTATTTATGTTGAAAACCTGTTCTGATTAAATAAATAAATTACCAAATATGAATATAGTCTTTTATTATTCCAAAGATTTAGTGCTTAATACATATACTCCTTAAGTAATAGGGAAAGAACATTCTGTATGGTAAGGGTATATTAAATGTATGAAGTACCACATTTCCTCTTCAGATTGTGTGAAATTATTTCCATTTAATTATTTACTGTTTAAATTGTTTTACTATTTAAGTAAATTTATGAATGTGTTCTCAGTATTTTTGGTTTTAAAAATTTATTTTCTGCTGTTTTTTCCGTAATCTTTTACAGTCATTCAATTAAAAACTTTGAGTAACCATTTACTATGTGCCTGCTATTTGCTGAAATACTGAAGAAAATTTAGGAAAAGAAAATAGCAATGCAGGCCAAGCACAGAAGCTCACATCTGTAATTCCAACATTTTGGGACCCTGAGACAGGAGGATTGCTTAAGGTCAGGAGTTCAAGACTAGCCTGGACAACAGGGAGAGACCCTGCCTCTACAAAAAGTAAAAAAAAATTAGCTGGACGTGGTGGTGCACACCTGTAGTCCCAGCTACTCGGTAGGCTGAGGTGAGGGGATTGCTTGGCCCAGGAGCTCAAGGCTGCAGTAAGCTATGATCGTGCCACTGCACTCAAGCCTGGGTGACAGAGCAAGTCTCTAAAAAAAAAAAAAAAAATGCAGAAAATGGTAAAAAACTTACAAATTTAGGTTCTGTTATCTAGAATTCTTGGTAATTGACAGATTTAAATTAATGTTGATGGTACTTGCATTCCAGTGCAGTTCTACTGAATCAAAATCATCAAGGATGGGCCAGAATTCCATATTTTTCAAAAAGTGTGTAGCCAGGGCTCATAACTACCCAATGAAGTGTTGAACTCAGGAGGACATTGTGACTTGTTACAGCTTTTGGCTGGTGTTGATGAGATTGATACAAATCATCTAACAGTTTTTAAGCACTAAGAAAATTCAATCACTTTTTGGTGTTACTGCTATGTATAAACAAAAGATGGTGGTATACAGGCACTTCACTTGAGCACGTGGTTGGGAGTGGGAGTGAAAATGCTTTATTTACCAAAAAAAGTGTTCTCAATAAATTTAAAACAAAGATTTTGATAGCCTTTATGCTACTTAGAAATCATATTTAACTGTTTTTTTAATGTCATTCCTATCAAAGTGTTTTCCCCCCATTTTGCTAGCATGCTTACTGTCATTATATGCAATTAATTTAACAAAACTGTATTCAAATGCTTTAATTCTATCTTTCCTTTCTTCATTATATTTTCAATTAGTATTACTTTATTATTAAATGTATCACTGATTAAACTTTTCTCTTTCTACAAATTCTTTCACAGTAAATTTTAGTAAATATTATAGTAAAGTAACTTTTATTAGTTATAACTTTTACTATTTTCTAGTTCTACATTTCTGCTGCTAATTAGGATAAGAAATGTTCCAGAGTAAATTCATTATGTAAATAAATACAAGTTTGTTTTTTTAAAAGATAGAAGATTTTCCCAGTTTAACACATTGTAGGTGCTTAATAGATATTTATTTAATGCAGTTGACCCTTGATCTCTGCTCAGTCTAAAACCTGCATATAACTTTTAACTCCTCAAAAATTTAACTCCTACTAACCTACTGTTGACCAGAAGCATTTCTGATGACATAGTCAACCTACACATCTTTTGTATGTGTATTACAGACTGTATTCTTACAATAAAGTAAGCTAGATAAAAGAAATTATTAAGAAAATCAGAAGGAAAAGAAAGCACATTTACTATTTATTAAGTGGAAGTAGATCATCATAGACTTCTTCCTTCTTGTCTTCATGTTGAGTAGGCTAAGGAGGAGGAAGAGGAGGGTTTGGTCTTGCTTTCTCAGTGTGGTGGAGATGTAAGAAATTTGCAGCACAGTTCAATCCCATGATGTTCAAGGGTCAACTGTGAGCACGTAAATGCATCATAGGAAGGCAATATGAGGTAAACTTTCAGAGCCAGGGACCTGGCCTCTATGTTTAACCACTATGTGTACCTGGCAGCTAGTAGATAATAAATATTTGTTCCAGAAAAGAAAATAGTGATCATTGTAAGAATTTATTACCAAACTAAGATGACTAGAATTGGAATTACACTGTTACCTCAATTTTTAATCTACTTTTGTTTATGTTAATCTATTCCTATTAGTATTCGTATTAGTTTTCTAATTTTTTTAGTTGAAGTACAACATATTAGCAGAAAATGCACAAATCATAAGACACAAAGCAATGAATTATCACAAAGTCAACACACCCATATGCAAATCAAGAAATAGAACATTATCAGCACTTCAGAAACTCTCATGTGCCATTCTCCAATCACCACTTCGTTTTTCTTCCCCACAAGGTAAACACTGTTTTGATTTCTAACACTGTTAATTACTTTGTCTGATTATGAACATAGTAGAAATGAAATGGTATCACAGGAACTCTCTTCATCTGTCTCTTCGTCTGGCTTCTTTGACTCAATCTTTTATTTGTGAGATTCATATATGTTTTTGCTTATACCAATGGTTCCTAGTGTTAGGTACTGATCCATGTGGCTATCCAAAGGATCCTGCCTCATTTATTTAAAAGGCTATCCTTTCCCACTTCTCTGCTGTCTTACCTTGTCATAAATCACGTCTGCCTTTTGACTCCTATTATCGTGAATTTGCTTGATTAATTCTCCCTGTGTGTAACCAAGGTCCCATTCCATGACACTCCTGCCACTCCTTCAGTGACACAGATGCCCCCTTCATGCCACTCAGCAACAAAACCCAGCGTCATCTCTCATAACATCCGCTTTACCCCGTTCAGCCTCTGAGTGTCCTCCTAGAGCCATTCTGGCCCTTTTCACTTTCAAAGCAGATGCCTGCTTTGCTCTGTCCCACCTAGTGGGCTTTAGGGCTGAACAGTTCAGAAAGGGAAGGAAAAAGAAGAGAAAGAGAAAAAGTAAAAGCAAGAGCAGAAGGTTTTTATGTGGTCTGAGGTTATCTTATTTTCTCCATATGAAGTTGGCCTCAAAGTTGTCAACCTAAAGAAAGGAACTGAGGCAAAATTAAAATAAGTAGAGAGTTTATTTGGGCCAAACTTGAGGACTGCAACCCGAGAGACACAGATTTAATTTTCCCTGAATATATGCTCTAATTAGCAGCTATCAAAAATGAGTTTTTAAAGGAAAAAAAGAAAGCAGTTCCTACATTGTTCATTAAAATAACATAAGCTATTGATTGGCTATAACTTTTCTTCATGAGATATCTTTATTTAATCTTGTGAAGATACTGAGTGTAGGTCACTCTCTCATGTGATGACATTTTAGGTAATTTATCAGCTAGTCTGGAAACTATATAAGGAAGAAAAGAAAGAAAAAATGCCTTTAACAATTGTCCCTGGGCATGGATTTGATGGGGTGAGGGGTGGGTGTAGTGGGTGGTGGAGGATGGGAAGTCCTGTCCTGACTGAAGTCTCATATTCATGTTTCTCTGAACCTGATCAATTTTGTATACCTCACATAGTTCACACTGCTCTGAGCTACTCTTCTTTCTCAAACTCTTCCTGTTGATAAGAAAATTATCAATCAATTGTTCCTGCTTTGAAGAAAATCTATCTTTTACTCTGGTTGCTTTTAAGATTTTCTTTTTTGTTTTTGGTTTCTTGAAGTTCAAGTGTGATCTCCCTCTGTCATAGTTTTACTTGTATTTATTTAGTGATGAAGCTTTTATTGATTTATATTTCAATGCTCTTTAGTTTTGGGCTTAATGTTTTTTGTATTAGTTTGAAAAATATGAAATCATAATATTTTCCAACATAACTGCTTCTGTTTATCCTCTCTCTTGCCTCTTCTGTGATGGATATATTTAAATCATGTCCATTTGGACTCATGCTATTCCCCCATTTTTTTTGTCTCTGTGTGCTTCACTCCATATTTTTTCTGATGCATCTTCTAGTTTGCTAATCTCTCTCCTTAATTGTATCTAATTTGCTAATAAAGCCTGATATGATTTGGCTGTGTCCCCACCCAAATCTCATCTTGAACTGTAGTTCCCATGAACCCCACATGTCATGGGAGGGAGCTGGTGGGAGGTAATTGAATCATGGGGGCAGTTATCCTCATGCTGCTGTTCTCATAATAGTGAATGAGTTCTCATGAGATCCGATGGTTTTATAAGGGGTTTTTCCCCCTTTTGCTCAGCACTTCTCCTTGCTGCCACCATGTGAAGAAAGATGTGTTTTCTTTCCCTTCCACCATGACTATAAGTTTCCCAAGGCCTCCCCAGCCCTGTGGAAACTGTGAGTCAATTAAACCTCTTTCCTTTATAAATTACCCAGTTTTGGATATTTCTTCATAGCAGCATGAGAATGGACTAACACTGTAAATTTGTACTGGTAGAGTGGGACGCTGCTGTAAAGATACCCAAAAATGTGGAAGTGACTTTGGAACTGGGTAACAGGCAGAGGTTGGAAGAGTTTGGAGGGCTCACAAGAAGACAGGAAAACGTGGGAAAGATTGGAACTTCTTAGAGACTCGTTGAATGGCTTTGACCAAAATGCTGATAGTGATATGGACAATGAAGTCCAAGCTGAGGTGGTCTCAGATGGAGATGAGGAACTTGTTGGGAACTGGAGTAAAGGTCACTCTTGCTATGCAAAGAGACTGGTGGCATTTTGCCCCTGCCCTAGGTATCTGTGGAACTTTGAACTTAAGAGAGATGATTTAGGGTGTCTGGCAGAAGAAATTTCTGTGTAGCAAAGCATTCAAGAGGAAGCAGAGCTTAAAAGTTTGAAAAATTTGCACCCTGGCAATGTGATAGAAAAGAAAACCCCATTTTCTGGGGAGAAATTCAAGTAAGCTGCAGAAATTAACATAAGTAAGGAGGAGCCAAATGCTAATCACAAAGACAATGGGGGAAAATGTCTTCAGGGCATGACAGAGACCTTCACAGCAGCCCTTGATGTTAAACCATAGGCCTGGAGGCCTAGGAGGAAAATGTGGTTTCCTGGGTGGGCCCCCCTGCTCTATGCAGCTTTGGGACATGGTGCCCTGTATCCCAGTTGCTTCAGCTCCAGCCACAGCTAAAAGGGGCCAATGTACAGCTCAGGCCATTGCCTCAGATGTGCAAGCCCCAAGCCTTGGTGGCTTACATATGGTCTTGGGCCTGCAGGTGCACAGAAGTCAAGAATTGAAGTTTGGGAATCTCTGCTTAGATTTTAGAGGATGTATGGAAATGCCTGGTTGTCTAGGCTCAGCTGCAGAGGCTGAGCCCTGATGGAGAACCTCTGCTAGGGCAGAGCAGAAGGCAAATGTGGGGTTGGAGCCCTCATACTGAGTCCCCACTGGGGCACTGCCTAGTGGACCTGTGAGAAGACAGTCACGGTCCTCCAGACCCCAAAATGGTAGATCTGCCAACAGCTTGCCTTGCACGCCTGGAAAAGCCACAGACACTCAATGACAGTCCGTGAAGGAAGCTAGGAGGGGGGCTATACCTTGCAAAGCCACAGGGGTGGAGCTGCCCAAGGCCATGGGGGTGTAACCTGGATGTGAGACATGGAGTCAAAGGAGATCATTCTGGAGCTTTAAGATTTGATGCCCCACTAGATTTTGGACTTGCATGAGGCATGTAGTGCCTTCATTCATGTAGGCAGTAACTAACTTGCTTTTGATTTTACAGGCTCATAGGTGGAAGGGACTTGCCTTGTCTCTGATGAGATTTTGGATTTGGACTTTTAGGTTAATGATGGAATGAGTTAAGAATTTGTGGGACTGTTGGGAAGGCATGATTTTGTTTTTAAGTGTGAGGACTTGAGATTTGGGAGGAGCTGGGGTGGAATAATATGGTTTGGCTGTGTTCCCACCCAAATCTCATCTTGAACTGTAGTTCTCATAATCCCCACATGTTGTGGGAAGGACCCAGTGGGAGGTAATTGAATCATAGTGTGGTTACCTACGTGCTGTTCTTCTCATGATAGTGAGTTCTTACAAGATCTGATGGTTTTATAAGGGTTTTTTCCCCATTTTGCTAGGCATTTCTCCTTGCTACCATCATGTTGCTTCCCCTTCCACCATGATTGTAAGTTTCCTGAGGCCTCCCCAGTCCTGCAGAACTGTGAGTCCATTAAACTTCTTTCCTTTATAAATTACCTAGTCTTGGTATTTCTTCAGAGCAGTGTGATAATAGACTAATACAAAGCTGTAAACCAAAAGTATCGGAGGTGAGGCTCATTCAGTTTAGAAAGTTTATTTTTGTCAAGGTTAAGAACATGCTCATGACATAGCCTGTGGAGGTCCTGATGACATGTGCCCAAGGTGGTTGAGGTATAGCATGGTTTCATACATTTTAGGGAGACATGAGACATCCATCAATACATATAAGAAGTACATTGTTTCAGTCTGGAAAGGATAGACAACTCGAAGCAGGCGCTTCCAGGTCACAGGTAGATTTTCTGATTGGGAATTAGTTGAAAGAATTATTAGTAATAGAAAGGAATGTCTGGGTTATGATAAGGGGTTGTGGAGACCAAGTATTTATCAGGCAGATAAAGCCACCAGGTAGTAGGCTTCAGAGAATACATTGCAAATGTTTCTTATCACACTTAAAGAGTCTGTTCTATCAGTAATTCCAAAAGGGAAGAGGGTATAATGAGGCATGTCCAGCTCCCTGGTTCCCATCATGGCCTGAACTAGTTTTTCAGATTAACTTTGGAATAACCTTGGCTGAGAAAAGGGTCCATTCAGATGTTGTGGGGCTTAGAATTTTATTTTTGGTTTACATTCTCCCCCTTCTGTCCAGGATTTGCCAGAATCAATGCCACCAAACTTTTACTTTGTCTCACAGTGTTAACAGGGTGGCATGTCTGCCTGCCATAGGCCCATCCTGTTCGTCAGTGGGACTCGCAAAGGCCAAGGGACTTAGAGCCAGAAGACTTACAGCCAGTGAAATTTTTTAGGCCAGATAGGAATGGATGTGGACAGGCATTCATTACCCCTTAAAAATTTTAAAGTAGTATAAAATCCAACAAACAAAAGCCAACTGCAAGGTTAGAAAGTTGACTTTATCTATCTTTAACTTCTATGCATTGAGCTACTGTAATCTTGGTTTTGGTTACAGACTTATAGGAATTAGCTATAGAAAACATAATTATTATTGGCCAGGCACGGTAGCTCATGCCTGTAATCCCAGCACTTTGGGAGGCTGAGGGGGGTTGATCATGAGGTCAAGGGATCAAGAATATCCTGGCCAACATGGTAAAACCCTGTTTCTACTAAAAATACAAAAACTAGCTGGGCATGGTGGTGTGTGCCTGTAGGCCCAGCTACTTGGGAGGCTGAGGCAGGAGAATCACTTGAACCTGGGAGGCAGAGGTTGCAGTGAGCTGAGATTATGCCACTGCACTCCAGCCTGACAACAGCAAGGCTCTGTCTTGAAAAAAAAAAAAAGAAAAAGAAAACATAATCATTATTAAAACCTTTTACACTAAGAAATTTAGAGGCTTTTGTTGTGCCACAGTGCTTTTTGTGGTCTTTTAGTAATTTTGTTGTAAGATGGCTGATAAAATTTAAAAAAATATATATATATGCATAAATTTCATACCTAAGAGTATTATACCCAGAAGGCTTTGTCATGAGGTATCATTATATCCTCTTGGTAATAATTTTCTTTCAATTATATGGGAAAGAGAAAAATTCTTTATGGTTGGGGTGGATGAAAAGGTGCCATGCACATAATAACACAGGAGGCAAAGCCCATTATTTTGCCAGCTGTTTAGACATCTGTGTAGCTCATCCTTGACTTGGAGGATCTGAATTAATTCCAGCCCTCAAAACTGGCCCTTACAATCTCATGGACCCACCTCTTCCAGGATAGTCCTGGGCCTGGGTGCTTGTATACTTTTAGCAGCAGTGCATTTGCAGTGAAAAATAGATTGGGCTCAGTGGGATTCTAAATGAGGAAAATTTACAGGCTTTGCCAAATCATCTCTAGTCTTTAGAATATCATAATTCTAGTTTTCTCAGACTAAGTAAAATTATGGGAGATAAATAATATTAATAATTGGACAATTAAAAGATAATACATGTGTCAGAACAGAAAAAGGAATCTATTCCATTAGAGCTCCAACTAAAAATGTGAAGAAAATTATAACCTGATGCTGTGCTCTTTAGATGATTATTGTAGCCAAGAAACAATTCATTTTTCAATCTGCACTCAAAAGTCAGGGCTAGAATCTAGTAATATGTGGTACAGTTTTCCTTTGAAACAATTTCCTTTTTTAGCCCTCATTTTCTACTAAAGAGAAATAATAAGACCAATTTGTGTGCAAAATAAGTTTTATGCTTATTATACTTGGCTTGATTATTTGCATAAAGTGCAACAAGAATTGATTGGCCATATAGGCTCTTTTCAAGTTGGCTTTGCTGGAACTTTACCTGAAAATGTGTTAGTCCAGTCAAACCCTTGGTAAAATAACCAGCGTCTCCAATTGTGACTTGTTTCAAAAGAAGGGATTCTTACTAAACTTATGCAAATAACTATATTGTCATAAAATCAAAATATTTATGAATAGCTTTTGGATTTTGGAATTTAGAGTATGATCCATCATCTAAATTCCACTGGTTACTTTTGCTTTTAGTAACTGAATACAGCCCTGCTGCAACTCCATACCATGGGTGACCACATGGCCACCCAGTAGTCAAAGGTTTCTTATTTCCTGCACTTTTATTTCTCTTTATTCATTAGTTTTATTTATATTTTTTCTTTTATTTTGAAGCAACCCTTAATCTATAAATGAGAAAAATTACATTTTCTTTAGCAAAAACTACATATTCATGTTTTTATAAACTTACCAAAAACACATTTTTTATTTCCTACTGTTCTATTAGCAATCCTAATTCCCATAGGAAAACCTAGTATTACTTAATTTAACATAGCATGACTTTAAGAAGATTTTAAACTACTGGAGAAAATTGAGATTTAATTTAACAAATTAATCTTACCAAAGATTACTAGTCATATGATCTAAAAAGCATCTGAGCTAGATTCTGTTAGTCTGAGAAGCACTTACTTTTGTTTTTCAAGCCAATTGATCAGAGCTTTTTCATATAATGGGTAGTGAAATATCACTTCCACATGACATATATAAATATATAGCTATAACAAACACACAGACAGAAGCAGATCCTATAAGAGTTTTCATTTGCCATTTGCCAGTTTTGAAAAATTTTCCCTTACTTTAGACTATTAATTAAAAAAAATTACACAGCAGCCAACAAAAGTTAGAGAGAGTTACCATCCCAGGCCTAAAACGGAGAAAGAGCTGAGGCAGCAGGGTACAGCAGGAGTTGAACTTCTGGGGTATCAGTCTGAAGAATTTTATAAAGAAAGAGACAATAGATTTTAAAAATTAAAAGCTTCTTGCAATTTCACTGAGTAAATCAAATTATAAGAAAATATAGTTCTAACCAGTTCTTTAGTTTTATATTAGTGTTCTTTTAATATCAGTCCAATTTTTAGAAAGACTATTTGTTATAATTTCCTTTAACTATGACCAACTTAATCACATAACATTTTTATAAATTCCTTCTTTCAATGAACCTTATTATGACTTACACAGACTATTTGTGATGTGCTTGGACTTTCTGTTTTGTTCTAAACATCTCTCTTAAACAACCAGTCATTTTATTTTAGGTCAAAATTTACTATGTGATTCTTTCTCATAACCTTTCTTACCAAAAATATATCTTTATATCTACAACCTTCTTTATATCTCTTACTTCCTGTTTCCTTTTACCTTGCTTTATAAATAACCTCTGAATTAGACAAAAACACATTTTTTTAGATAGTTGTTTTCATATGATTTCTTAAACTGGAAATGACCCAGACATTGAATAAATATCTGTTATTTAATTTGATATGTTTAGATTCTAAATTATATGACAATTTTACTTATATGCATTTATTCCATTACATTTACTTGATTAACTTATTATTTTTTTAATAGTTTACCTACATTATTGATGAAAACTGTGATAGTCATCAAAGTTTTTTCCTTGTTAACCATTTTTTATATCCTGTGAATTTTAGATGTTTACCTAAATAAGAACCTTAAGTTAAATATATAAGTATTTTACCAGTAACTCAGGATTTAGATGTTTTTATTAAACCAACTATATTAAATATCATATTTATCAAACATTTCACAATCAAAGATTATTCTGTTTTGTGCTGGGTTGTTTTATAGCCCTTATGGCAAATTTTGATAACTTAGAGTATTTGGCAGGGATAAGTATGAACCACTTGATCAATAAGTAGAAACAAAAATGCTGACAGTTCTTAAGACATTTCTAATATTACTTTACCAATACTTTTAAAACCAGCTTATTTATTAAATATTTTACTTAAGTCACATGAATTTGGAAAGCATTTGGGCTTATTATTTAGTTTTATGAGTATTCTTTAAGACAATTTGGTACCTTGTGGCCAAATCACATAACAAAATACATGTACATGTGTACATGTATGTACACATTAAACACTCACATACATGCTCATACAAACTAAGATCCTATAGCTTTTACTTTAGAGCTCTAGGCATGGGATACTAATACAAACTCACTGGTTTACAAAAACAATAACAAAAATTAAAAGTTGCATTCAAATACTAGGTTTTATCTCAGTAGAAAAGTAACAGCAGATTTAAAGCAGGCAGAAAAGAAAATAAAGAAATAGACAACTTAGAAACTCTTTAGCTGCAGGTCAGCTTCTGGGCTCTGAATTTTTCCTTGATGTAATTTGTCCATCAGTTTAAAATGTGCACAAAATGACCATAATATGCAACCAGCTGGAGTACTAGAGAAACTGGCATGCCCTCAACCTTTTCCATTTTGCACAAATACTTGCAAGTAGAAGCACCATAAAACCAATGAGGTGCCCAAAAAGGGGTCCTTCTTGTCTTTCCTCATTCTGAGATGGTTTGTTTCCCACATTTTTTTCTTAAAAGGAGAAACTGAGCTGTAGCCTAGGGTTTAGTGTAGTGGAGAGAAGTGTGCTGATTGAGTAGAACTCCACAGCGTGTCACTATTGAGTCATTCCTTCCCTTTTTCTCTCTCTGAAGGGCTAGCACCTTTAAGAGGTTCAAAGTATGGAGTGACCAGCTCTTATATGTGCTTCCTGGACAAGCCTTTTTAATTTTGCTGGAGTTTCCCTGCAGGGCCACTGCACTTTGCAGGGAGGTCAACTCCCTAGACAATCCCACTCGGGCCCACTTGGTCACCCAGGGGCACCTTTTGGCTGGGAGGAGCAAAAGGCCCTTTCTCTTTAGAGCTGAGGAACTCAGTTTCTCATGTATCTACAAGAATGACAGTTCAGTTCCTCACACAAATGTACAGACATACCAATCGAGATTAATTTTGAGAGACAAGGCAATGGAGAATACCCTTTAGAATGCACCACCAAACTAGACAGGATTTTCAACAACAACTTCTTAGGAGGGAAAAAACCCAGCTAAGACTACTTTCTGTAAACTGTCCTCAGCCACCCCTAATGTTGTAGTTCTTGTCCTCCTTTACACACACCAAGGTCAAATCTTCTCACAATACAAGGTAGCCTCTGATACCCCCACAAAGCCAAAGAGGTCAGTTAATGCAATACAAGAAAGCAGGGCTGTAGACCTAAGAAGAATCTGCCCATGACTCTTGAAACTCCACAAGGAAAACAGAACATGCCCCAAAGGGGCGAGCAGCACCTTTATTCTGAGTTCTTTTTTTTTTTTTTTTTTTTTTTTTTGAGATGGAGTCTCACTCATTCACCCAGGCTAGAGTGCAGTAGTGCAATCTCGGCTCACTGCAAGCTCTGCCTCCTGGGTTCACACTATTCTCCTGCCTCAGCTTCCCACTTAGCTGGGACTACAGGCACCCACCACCACGCCTGGCTAATTTTTTGTATTTTTAGTAGAGACGGGGTTTCACTGTGTTAGCCATGATGGTCTCAATCTCCTGACCTTGTGATCCGCCTGCCTTGGCCTCCCAAAGTGTTGGGATTACATGTGTGAGCCAGCACGCCCAGCCTATTCTGAGTTCTTTAAGGAACCTGAGTCATTAGAAGCCTTCTCTACATTTTTTTTTTCACTTGATACTGAAGATGGCCAAGAGTGAAGGAGGAGTAGGGTAGAAGAAAAGTAAATGAAAGAACAATTTTTTTAAAGAAAGGAAGTGAACAGAGAAACCAACTGGATGTTTTTGTTTTTTAGTTGCAAGGAATTTTAGCCGATTCAAAGGCCTTGTCTCCATAATTTGGAATTCCTAATCAGATTTGACCAAGTTGGGTAGAGCTGGTCAAATCCAAAGGAAGACCAGAACAACAGCAAACAAAACAAAACAAAACAAAAAAACAAACAATGATTACTGAGTGCTCTAATGGTAAGGAGAAATTAAGACCAGTTGGTTGTCAATTTTAACTTTTAGTTATTTAGGAGAATTTTCAAGACAAAATCCCAACTCAGTTACTTACCCAGGAATGGGGCCCAGGTTCAAGACTGCTATCTACCATCCTAGCAGCAGGGGGGAAAAAACCCTTCAAATTCACCTTCCCTATTGGAAGTGAGCTGAAACTCCGGAAAGCAGTTGCCTCCTCTCTATTGCCATGGAAGCAGGAACAAGCGCCTTACTTGTTGGAAGTGAGTAAAACTCCAGAAAAGGAGCTGTACAGCTAAATAAACTTTAAATCTCAACCAGATTTTGGGAGATTGGGGATTCTATGGAGAAGGGAGTTCCCAGGCTCCAGAAAATTGTCCTATTGGTTTGAGCAATAAAGATAGCTCAAGCTGGTGCCAGGCATTGACAGGAGATTCGTCAAAGGTCAGAGGCACCTCTACTCAGAATACCTTTGAGGTTGCCAATTTGTAAACAAAAAGTATCTGAGACAGGTCTCAACAGTTTAGAAAGTTTATTTTGCCAAGATTAAGGATGAGCTTGTGACACAGTCTCAGGAGGTCCTGATGACATGTGCCCAAGGTGATGAGGGTAGAGCTTGGTTTTATACATTTTAGAGAGACATGAGACATCCATCAATATATGTAAGATGTATATTGGTTTGGTCCAGAAGGGCTGGACAACTCAAAGCAGGGGCTTCCAGGTCACAGGTAGATTGAAGGATTTTCTGATTGGCAATTGGTTGAAAGAATTATTATGAATAACAAGGTCTGGGGCCTGTAAATCCCAGCTACTCAGGAGGCTGAGGCAGGAGAATCCTTGCACCCAGGAACAGAGGTTGCAGTGAGCCAAGATCGCACCACTGCACTCCAGCCTGGGCAACGGAGCAAGATACTGTCTCAAAAGAAAAATAAAAAAAGGAATGGCTGGGTTGTGATAAGGGATTGTGGAGACCAAGAATTTATCATGTAGATAAAGCCTCCAGGTAGTAGGCTTCAGAGAGTAAATGTTTCTTATGACTTAAAGAGTCTCTTCTCAGTCATTCCAAAAAAGAGGAGGTTATAGTGAGGCATGTCTAGCTGCTCCCCTTCCCATCATGGCCTGAACTAGTTTTTCAGATTAACTCTGGGATGCCCTTGCCAGGAGGAGAGGTCTATTCAGATGGTTGGGCAGCTTAAAATTTTATTTTTGGTTTGCAAAGCCATCCATTGAATTCTTAATATTATTTTATTTTCAGTTTTATAATTTAAAATTTTTAAATAGTTTTATGTTTCTGCCAAATTCACCTCCTTATCTTTAATTTCCTGAACATGTTAATCATAAAGATTTTTAAGTCATATCTGAAATTCCGGTAACTTTATTCCTGTGTGTCTGTTTTTTTGTATATTTTCTTTCTCTTGTTTTTCATACAAATGTTATTTTCTTACATGCCTAGTAATTTTTGCCCAATATTTTTTCATGAAAAATTTATAGAAATAATTTGAGAATCTTAGAAGGATTCTCTTTCTCCAGAAATGATCTACATCTGCTTCTGGTAGGCAGCTGGGCTGGAGGTGGATCACCTTAATTCAATGAGGTGTGGAAATGACTCAAACTTGAGGTTTCCTGCTTGTGAGGGTCAGTTTGTTTCCAATTCATCTCTACCCTAGTCAGAGACAGTTCTTTGGATCCCAAATAAATACCTGTAATGTTTATCAAGACCCATCCTTTTGCATGCAGAATTTAGAATAGAAGCTCTGTGAGGACAGGAATCTTTGCTATTTTATTCATTGTTCAAAATTCTGGTCAGGACCTGGAAGATATAGGCATCCAATAAATATTTCTTGAATTAATAAATTGATAAATGAACAAGATACAAATTACAGTAACTAGGGTATATCAATTCCTATAACAAACTGATGAAATTAAAAATCTGACAATACCTAATTTTTAGCAAGTAGGTATAAAACTGAGACCATCCCTACAAGAATGTACACAGGTAGTTTTAGAGCTCGATTTGGCAAAACATGGCAATTGAAGATACATATACACTTGAATCTAGCAAATCCATTCTTAGATATACAGTTTAGAAACATTTACATTCTGTTCAATGTAAAATTCTTTCTGTCTGTTTGTATATTTGAAATATTTATTTTTTAAGACAATATGGTTGGGACATAGTAAGTAAGTATATAAATGAGTGAACAATGAAGCTTGACAGGGGAGCAGAGGTTACCCCCCCTTAAGGTCTTACAGGTCATTCTAAGTTTTAGTGATTTCCCCTCTGAAGAGGAAATGCCATTGAGGTGTTCTGAGCAGGATAGTGGCATATTTGCTTTGATTTTAGATCAACAATGTGGATGCTGTGTGGAAAAGGGATTGGGGGATTGTAAAAGTGGAAATAGGGAGGACAGTTGGGAGAGTCTGCAATGGATTTGGTAGGAAGGCAGGGTGGGTTGGGTGAAAAGACTCAACATAGTGCCTAACATGCGGTGAGTGATCAATACCTTGAATATTACTCTTATTGCTCAGACAATCCAGGGATATACAGTCATTTGTCCTTTACTGAGAATGGAACCCCAACCCTCAATATTTTATTCACATACAATGACCATGCTGTTTTCTTGAAGTTATGTCTTGTCTCTTCTAGATTTAAAATCAATGTTCTCATCATCTGCTTTCTCACTTTGTAGATTGATATAATTTCTCTACATTTTCACAGCAGCCTCTCTGTATACCTGGCCCTATCTTTATAATTTCCTTCAATCATATAGCTCCTCTGCATTGTCTTAGCTGCTCTTGCCTTCTCCAATGCCCTTCTTCCTCCCCTTTTCTAACCTGTGTACATCATAACCTTTAAGATCTGATTATCTTCTCCATGCTGTGACCAGCTTCTTTGCTCAGAGATTATTTTCTTTGCCTTCTTACACGTTGAAAATCATCACTCCAAATATGTTTATTTCCAGCTCCATCCCTTGGGCCCTGCCTGAGCCTCTCTCAGGTCCTCATGGCTGAATCCACCAAACCCCCTCACCTGTAACCTCTATCTTGCCCCAGCGTCTGCCCTAGTCCCAGGCAGAACTGGGTCAAAGAAAACAATTATATTAGTGCTACTGCCCCTTATCTTCTGCTGTTGGGCAGGGGTGCTTCATACTCATCTTCTGCCACCTTCAACTCAGATTAGGTGGCAAATCCCATACTCTGACCACTGTGACAGCACAGTCCTACCCTGACATTCTGCTCAAAACTTTCCTTGCTGTGGTGCTGAGTGGGGGCTGAATGTCCCAATGCTGATTCCTGCAGTCCCACTGTGATTGTAGGGTTAGAGCTGTCCCCAGCTCCCACAGGACCTCAGATTGGACAACTCCATCATGGCCCTGCAGCTTTTAATCCCTTTTCTGTGAGCTAGTTTGCAGCCTCTGATAATTAGAGGATCCCTTTTGTGTTGTTGATGAATATCTGGTTGATTCCCACTCATTTCCCAATAGTGCTTACAGCCATACTTTGTTCTTTTCAGGCCTCACCCCTGGAGACTAGGTCTTTTGCATAAACTTTACCTCCAAAGGCTAAAGACCTGCTGACTCCTACAGACCTTGACTAAGACTGCAAGACCTGCAGAGCTCTTGATGGATTAATGATTCTTATACTCGGTGAGAGGATGGGCTTCTCCAATGGGGATGCCTTAGTGCTGATCATCTGTTTATATCTGGGTTGGAGATTGGAGTGTTTGCATGGATAGGAAGCCTGGCATCTTCAATTAGATTTGCTAAGCCATTGCTACTACTTACAGCTTGGACTCCTGCAACTCCTGCCCCATGGATATTCTATTTCCAGCCCTCAGCACTAACTCTGTTTTGCTGCCCCGTCTTGTGTTAATAACATCTAGGCATCCCTGATGCATTTGAAGATAAGTCACCAGTATTTTTATTTTTTTCAGTGTTTTTGTTTGGTTCCTTTGAATGATTCACTTCTAAATATCTTTCATTTCTAATTCACTTTTCCCATCTCCCCTCAATATACTTTTCAAATATCAACTTTATTGAGAAATAATTCACATATCATAAAATTTGCCATTTTACAATGTACACTTTTTCTTCTCCTATTATTCTTAACCAAGGTGTACAATAATTATAGAATGACCTTAATTAAATGATTGTTGGATAAGTGAGGTAACCTCAGATTCACACACTAAACTTAGCTTGTGAGTCACTGAGTGTTTAAGAGTTGATGTCTCATCAACACATGGGGATAATAATCTTTCCTTCTTAGAGGGGTTATAAGAATTAAATTATGAACAGAGAGGTGCACCTACTCGTTCAGCACACATCTTTTTACAGTGAATTTATTCATTCTGAATGAAGGAGTAAAAGACAATATTCTATTGATAAAAACACATTTGACATTTTTAATCTAATGTAATGTGGAATTAGACAAATTACTCATATGGGTCAAAACATATTTTTCAGTTGCTTGTTTCCATTTTGAGTGGTACTAATTATTATTATTACAATTGTAATAGTCCTGGCAAGCGTGGAAAATGCTGCCCAGGTGTTAACACTCATTCAGGAGGCTGCAGTGACATTTTGCAACAACAGATGGTGCTATTCATTTCCTTACCTCTTCCCCATTAAAAATAACTGACTTAGGTAAAAGTCAAATCGTAATTTTTTTTGTAAGAAGTTTTTTTTTTTTTAATTTGAGTAATGAGGGGCGTGTTTGTGGTGCTAAAATAAGAACTACCATTTAGAAGAATTTTAAAAATTTCAACTTTTAGATACAGGGGATACACGAGCAGGTTTGTTACACAGGAATGTGGCATGATGCTGAGGTTTGGAGTATGGATCCTGTCACCCAGATAGTGGGCATAGTACCTGAGAAGTACTTTTTAAACCCACAGCCCCTCCCTCTACCATACAGTAGTCCATTGTTTCCATATTTATGTTCGTGTGTGCTTAATGTTAGCTCCCACTTATAAGTGAGAAAATGCAGCATTTGGTTTTCTGTTCCTGCATTAATTTTGCTTAAGATGATGGTCTCTAGCTCCATCCGTGTTGCAGCAATCGACATGATTTCATTCTTTTTATGGCAGCATAATACTCCATGGTGTATATGTACCACATTTTCTTTATCCAGTCTATCAGTGATGGATACCTGGGTTGATTCCATATCTTTGCTATTGTGAATCATGCAGTGGTGAACATATGAGTGCATGTGTAGAAGAATAATTTGATTTATTTTGTGTATCTCTCTACAAAACAGAACCCGGGGCAATAAGTTAAAGTTACTGAGAAGACTTTGACTCAACATAGAGAAGAATGATCTAGTAGTGTAGGTCAACTCAAGAGAAAATGTTGCACCCTAGAAAATGAATGAGCTCCTGGTCATTGTAAGTTGACATAGAGTCTGCAAGATAGAGTTCACTTTTGTTCATTGGAGTTTGATCATATTTTAGGTCCTTGTATCTAAAATATAATTGCATACATTTTTAAAAAGCAGACTATTATCCATAATAAAATACAACTACTTTGAGAGGCTGAGGCAGGCAGATCACTTGAGCTCAGGAGTTTGAGACCCGCCTGGGCAACATGGCAAAACCCTGTCTTTACAAAAAGTACAAAAAATTAGTCGAGCATGGTGGTATGTGCCTGTAGTCCCAGCTACAGGAGGCTGAGGCGGGAGGACTGCCTGAATCCAGGAGGCTGAGGCTGCAGTGAGTGTGATAATGCCAACTGTACTCCAGCCTGGGCGACTGAGTAAGACCCTGCCTTAAAAAAAAAATACAACTACTGTTACTTAAAAGAACTTTTACATTTGTAACCAAAAGTCAATTATTATGTGTATTACCAACTGCATTAAGACTAGAATGTAAGCTCCAATAACACAAGTACTTAATCTGTTTTATTTATTGCTTTGTAGATCATTATTTCCCAGAAAAACCTGACTTGTATTACATTTTCAATAAACATTTTCTGAATGAATGAAGAAAAGACACTATCATTAAAAATGCATTTGGCATTTTTAATCAATCATTCAAAACATTTTTCAGCTGCTTGTTTCCATTTTGAATAGTATTATTACAAGATACCACCTAATTTATTTTTCATTAATTTTAATCTGTTGAAAGGACATTCTGTCACTGGTATTAGAAGTTGAGTAAAATAAAGAACCACTCTTATTCTTTATGATAATTACATAAGAGAATGTGTAAAATTTTCTTTTTTTTAACTTCTACATTTAGTGATTTTATGCAAAGCACTCACTGAATTAATACCAATCTGAGAAGGTTTTTGAAATTTTTTTGCACCTCTGTGTATTTTTATAATGACTTTTCATACATTAATTGAATAATGCTGGAAATATAGTTATCACTGATTGCACTATATTTTAAAACCTCTTGTCTGGCTTCTTAGTTACTATGCCAATCAAACAGTTAAAAAGGGAACTAAGATAATCTCTTTGCCTGAATATTGTCAAAAATCAGAGAACTGGAGCTGTCACATTGGTCTCAGCCAATGAATGAACTAAGTTGCTTTAATTAGCATTAGGCCATAGTGATATTTCGGCCAAGGAGTTTGTGTGTGTGTGTGTTAATCAAAATAGAAAACAAATTGACATAGCATTAATAGATGAACCTAAAAGAGACCACCAAGTTTCTTTGGCTAAAGAATGGCCAAATATCAAAGCACTTTCACTACTTTACTAATAAGTGTTTCCAAATTCTTTTGGCGGAAAAAAAAAAGAAAAACCAGAGTGGAAGTATATGACTGTGAAGATGGTGGGATACGCAACTGCAAGTGGCATCATTTTCACAATCTAAGGTGCAAAAAAATCTAAGGTGCACTTTTGCCCCTGGTATTGGGAAAAGTGACAATCCTGGATTTACCCATACATTCTTTGCACATCATATTAATCCGGGTATTCTCTTCTGAATAATATACTAATACCTGCATAAGAAATATTCTTTGACAATGTAGAGATCAGATGAATTTCGCAGTAACGTATTTTCTTTGGTACTTCGTAATTGAGTCTTGCGACTGTGTAATCAATTAGGCATTTTGAAAGTGGAACGTGCCAGTTATTGTACAAGCATCAGAAATAATTTATTCATCTGTAGGCTATCAAAATAAGGTATAAATACAAAAGAATGCTTGCAAAATTTTATCTATGCTGTGGTTATTGTGCCCCAGGGCCAAATTAAGATAGTATCTCCTCCCTCTGTAATATGTTAGTGTACTACTAAAGATGTAATTCAGCTGTTATAAAAGTCTACAGTGCTGCAGTAATTCTTCTTTATGAAGGTTTTAGAGGTTCAAGCTTTTTTCACTTTGCTACTCTGTGATTCATAGGATGTTGCCTTGATCTCTTGAGTTGACTTACACTATTAGATTATTCTTCTCTATGTTGAGTCAAAGTCAACCCATGAAGAGTAAGTAAGCTGATTATCATACAATGCATTAACCGTCCTGTTTCAGGAGTGACACATCATAAAGGATGGCGTCCTTCCTTCCCAGCCCTCTCCTGCTCTGATTATAGCCTCTGTCCTCTGTTTGGCCGAACTCAAATTTCTTCATCTCTCCTAATCCTGTCACACTCATAACAGTGCCTTATTATTTTTTATAGATGAACAATCTGATTTATTATACACGGAGACATATCACTTCTTTATTCCCTATAACAGAGCATGAAGGCCTTGAGGCGAGATAGAGACCACACAATGCATATTGATCAATTGCAAAATACTTGATATTTCTTAGCTTTGCCTTGAGCTTGGACTCTGGTATTCTGTCAGAGCATTGAGTTACTAATACAGAACACGTCTTTGCCTGGGGGGTTTTAAATGGTGGTCTTAGTTGCAGGCATTCCAGGATTAGCAGGAGAAAACTGGATGATAGAACTTTCTAAACAGTTATTATGGAAAGTCTCCATACCACTTTTGGTCTCAGTAATTTTATTTCTAAAATAACTGTCAGGGTTACTTTTGGTAAGCAATTGGTTTTCTTTTAGCTCTGATCATCTATGACCCCTTGTTTCTATACCTAATAGAAGCTCTGTTGTGGTATATCTTCATAGGATGCACCTATGCTTGAAATATGGGGATATTTAATAAATATGCATCATAATATGATGATAACAGATGATGGGTGATCTTGCCTCATAATATTAATAAAGTATGTGAAATAATAAAAGCTAGTGACCTGACTGGATTTAATTACTTTGAGAGATAATTTTATTTAAAGACTATATTTATTCATTAAATAAAATGAAAATTTTGATTTATTCAGTAGAAGTCTTGTTTTAAATATTGATCTTCTACTAATAATTTTATTACATGTCACGAGACGGTTTAAAATTTTTAGAATAATTTTGCTTTAAAAATTCAATACAGCAGCTTCGTTTTTTTCCCATTTGTTCCATTGTTTTGTCCCTGTAGACACTCCAGAGTCCAAACAACCATGAAGCTCATAGTTCAGCATGTCAGTTTCTACTGATGTCACCAGTAGGGTTTGCACCAATATCAATGCTGTCTGCATCAGTCCAGGAACCCCTGAACCGTCAGAACTCCCAGAAAGACTATTCCAGCAGGGCCAGATAATGTTTATGATAATATTGCTTGTTTCTCCAGTGATACTTCCGTGGCAGTACTCCTGGCTCAGTATTTATTGAATGGGTTTATGCATATAATAATATAGGTATTATACATTAAGAATTTTATATATATATAGAGAGAGAGAGTGTATATTTCTATAGAATGATGTGTGTGTATGTATATATACATATGTATACACATATATATGTGTGTATGTATATATACATATGTATACACATATATATGTGTGTATGTATATATACATATGTATACACATATATATGTGTGTATGCATATACGTGTGCATGTGTATAATATTATCTAATATCCAATATATATATACAAACATATATATCCCATATATATATGGAATGGGCAGGTAAACTAAGCTCAAGTAGCAAGATAGAGGTGTCAATGTGCTCCAAGACTCTAAAGGCCCTGCTCTGTAGGAACCTGCCTCTTGCTGCAATCCCAATCCAGCCTCTGAGTCAGCCTGACTGTCCTTTCTTTACCCCTCTGGGCTCTGACTTCTTTTTTTAAAAAAACTTTTTATTATGGGAAATTTAAGATGTGCAGAAAAGTAGAGCAAATAGTATAAAATAACCTCGTATTTATATCGTTCAGCTTCAACAAGTATCAACATTTTCCCAAATGTGTTTCATTTATCCTTTTTCATTCACTTTAGGTCCTTTGACTCGCAGGTAACTCAGCATACTTCTCTGATAAGGACATTTTAAATAACATCACCACTTTTCTGTTACCATACTTATAAAAATTAACAGTAACTCCTTATTATTACCCAACTGCCAATCTATGTTTGAATTGTCCCTATTATCCCCAAAATTATAATTTTTGGTTTTAATGAGGATCTAAATAAAGTCTACACATTTCTTTGTTATATATCTGAATCTCTTTTAGTCTAATATAGTTTTTCCTCTCCCACCCCCTCCGTTTTTTTCAGATGACATTGATTTGTTGAAGAAACTAGGTCATTTCCATGTAGAATGTCCCACATTCAGGATTGGGTTGGTTGTTTCTTCCTGATAGTTTTTGACTTGTTACTTTATCCTCTGTATTTCCTGCAAGCCACAGGCAAGAAAAATATATAGGTGATGCATTCTACATTTTACTGCACAGAAAGTCTGTTTTTTCCACTTACTGTGATGCTAAGTCTGTAGATTCATGTGGTTTCAGGCTGATAGCACTATCATAAAGTTCCTTAACTCTTCCACATAATAGCTTTAGTATCTATTGATAATCTTTACCTAGATTCACTCTTGTTTTCCCATTAGGGGTTGGAAACTGGTGATTTTCTGATTATATATTTCCCTTTACAATTATTAGAGTTCTTTGACAAAGATGAACCAGCTATTTTATTACCTTGAAACGCAATCCTTAAAGAAAGGACTGCAGAAATATTTCAATATTTCATTTTATTTATTAATTTTCAAGGAATGAGCTTGCTGGTGCCGTAGCAACCTCCAGTGGTGAACCGTGAGGTTTGATTTTTAAGAGTCAATGTTATGATTTCTTTTTTCATGGTTTAATTTTTCCTTCTGGCCAGTTAGGAGCCCCTTCAAGTTGACTCTTGTGTCTTATTGGCAAAATCCCATTAATCTTTGACAGATCTCTTGCTGAAGGAAGGAATGTCCTAGGAATATCATCTTGTACTTTGCACACCTCAAACTTATAATTAGCTCCAAGGACCACAAACTTTCTTTTGCCCTCCTGATTCTAATCTTAGCGTTTTTCTTTTTGTTTTTGTTTTGCTTGGTTTTTGGAGACAAAGTCTCGCTCCGTCCCCAGGCTGGAGTGCAGTGGTGTGATCTCAGCTCACGCTGCCTCCTGGGTTCAAGCAATTCTCATGCCTCAGCCTCCCGAGTAGCTGGGACAACAGGTGCTTGCCATCATGCCCAGCTAATTTTTGTGTTTTTAGTCGAGACGGGGTTTTGTCTTGTTGGTCAGGCTGGTCTTGTACTCTTGACCTCAAGTGAGCCGCCCATCTCGGCCTCCCAAAGTACTAGAATTACAGGTGTGGTAATCTTAGTGTTTTTAACCTTGACTTAGAAACCTTACTTTGTTTCCCTGTGTTTTTCACTTTTGTTTGTTGCCCAGACTCAGATTTCCCACATTTCTGAATTCCTGCCATGTTGCTATATTTACTTCACCTCATAGCATGACCCTAAGCCCTGAACCCGGCAGAAAATTGCCATTGCTTTGTGGATGAGATGTTTGGCAGCTCGGTTGGGTTATCCTGGCTTTGAATCCATCCCTCCTCTTTTTCCTGCCATTATAGAGCATCTTCTAGAGGGTCTGGGTCCTGGTCCTTGATACAACTTTAGCAGAGCTGAGGCAATATGGATGTTGGAGTGAGCTTAAAGAGAAGTAAGAGGATGTGTCTCCTTGTCTGCAAAAGTGAAATAAAACATTTCGATTTTCAAGCTGAAAGTTCTCTTAGCTACCATTTAATCCACCCTCTTCATTTAATAACTGGAAATACACCTTCAGGAAAGTTTAATATTTTGCTAGAATTTATACAACTAGTTAGTGGCTGAGATGACTAGTATCAGGCAAACTTAGAAACTTTTACTAAATATCATAGTTTTGAGACTTAAGAATGCTTGATTTTTAAAAAAGCCTATTCTTTTCCCATTAGTATGCTATCTATCCACTTAATAATAAGAAAACAGATTTGTTGCCATGTCATGATAATCATCAGTACCAATATAATCACAAGCATTTCATAGCATGTGCTAAATCCCAGAGAGTGAGATAAGAACTTTACACATTTATCTCATTTAAGCTGCACAGCAACCCCATGTGCCAGGTTATATTATTATCCTTATTTTACAGATGAAGACTATGAAAAGCAGAATTGAAGTAACTTGCTCAAGGCAACATTGTAAGTGGCAGAGCCAGGTTGGAAGCCAAGTTTTTTGTGGCTCCAGACTCTATGCTGTCCAACCACGATGTATTCAGCCTCTCACTTGAACAGCTCTTTATGGTTCACAAAGTTATTTCACCCACATGAATCTTTATGCCAGTATTATATGTCTACTAGCACTCCTGTTACTAATTTTACAGATGAGGACATAGGCTCAAAGAGGATAAGCAATTTTCCAAGGGAAAATAGCTAGTAGCTTGCAGAAGCTAGACTCTCCTAAGATCTGTCTGAAAATTGTCATGCTGACAACTCCTAATACGAGCTGAAGATTAGCAGATGAATATGTTTTGTCTAATAATTTAAAAGTAAGCCACTGGAAGATTCCTAGGGAGTCTACTTAATGGAAGAATTTTGGGTTTTAATAGGCTCAGAAAGGAGAAAATTTTTATCAGGAGAATTTAGGCGATTCCTTATTGACAATATAAAGTCAACAACCTACCTGTGTACTGATCTTTGAGGATTTTGTTTTTTTTAACAAGATTTTCTTTATAAGAGTCAGACATAAGAATAAGAAAGGATGAGAGTCGTATGCAAGTTTCTTTACTCCAGTGGTAGGAAAAGCTTAAGACCAATCATTGCTTAGGATGAAATGTAGAAATTTAACTTAGTATTTATTATGAAAAAATAAATAATAGTGACATTTACATACTTTTGGTGAGGCAAATTACAAGTAAGTGGCAAATTATAAATAACAAGCACAAATTAAAATTATAAAGAAGCGACAATGACCTTCATTTTTCTTGAAATGTTTGATTTCATTTTTACTATTTTTATTTAAATTGTTTTTAGGTGACACAAAATATATCTAGTGACTAGTCTTTGTGGAAAATCTTTCTTATTTGTCTCTTAGCTTGTGTAATAACAGCAGCAATTGGAGCGCTCATTGTGTGCCTGGTCAATAAATATGAGGACAACACTGCCTCCATTATTATCCATGTACCCCTAGATGATGGGGAACCTAGAATAATCATTGGATTATTCTGGAACAACCACATTGCCTATCTCTTAATCTACAGTGACCACCACAACAGAACTAACTACAGCAATTGTATGTACAACTACCACAACAGACAATTCTAAAATTTCAACTGAATTTATGACCATAAGGTCCTCTACCACCATGTCACCTGAACCTGCAGCCAACACAATTTCAGCCGAACCTGCAAACATAACCCCAGTAACCTTCACTTCAATGGAAGCTATTACCATAATGGAAACAATCATCAGCATTTCAATGAAATCTTCTACTATAATGGATAGTACCACCACTCCAACAGAATCTATCACTTCAATTGAGCATAATAGCACCACAACAGTTATGGCCATGTCTACAGAAGTTATACCTAATGTTACTCCAGCAGACCTTACAACAATAACCGCTTCAATGGAACATACAACTCCTGAACCTACAACCATCAACACAAACAAACAAACACACAAAACACCTGCAACAACACAAGGACTTCCTCACGGCAAAGAAACTTTTATTACTACTTTTAATTATCCCATTGTTTCATCCCCCACTATCTCTTCTACTCCTGAGTTTATATCTATGCCTAGCTGATTCTTTAACCAACAGGAATATTTCATTGGAAGTTTATCATCTTTTGAAGGGCAAAAGGACAACCATTTGGTCCATCATCAATCTTCCATCACTATAATGAGATAAAACCCACATTGTCTTCTGCATTCATTAGACCATTTCACTAGAACTGAAATTTTAATTTAAAATGTTTGTCAGTTTTCTTAAAGTTTCTGATTATGTAATTTGCCTAGAAAATGAGCCTAGTTTGCTATCTAAAAAGCCTTATCTAAGAAAAGTATGATGAAATCTCATAATAAAATCACTTTGATATCTGTTGGTAATATTAATACAGTTATAGGGTGAACTTTCAATATAGGAACATGTTAAATAAACATAAATAGAATATTTCCAATTATTGTATTTTTTCCTATGTATGCAACACAAAAAGGTAGTTATTTTCTCCTAAGATAGTCTTTTTGCATGTTATATTGAATTGATGGCTACTGCTAATGCTACTAACATTATTGTGTAAAGAGCTTTTTCTATTTTTAAATGGAAGCATTAAATACTGAAGAAGTAAAGAAAGAAAATAACAGTGCAGGATAAGTAATATGATTATTAATATGGACTTTTATTGTTTAGAATTTCTGCCAACCGATGAGGTTAAAATGAATACTTACAATGGCCAGGCTTCTCTAGAAGCCTGTGGAACCAATGAGGTGGGCCAGGAATATATTTTATAAATCCGTAGATATTAAAGAGTTGTTAAGAAAAATTAGTTGTTGAGACATACTTTAAAAAATGTTAGCCTACAAAGAATGGATTCCTATTAAACATGATTTCATTCTGGCAGGGGTTAAGGAGGAATATTTTGCTTACCATGTAGTAAAAAAGTATGTATGATTAAGGAAAAATTTTTAAATAAATATTGTAAGATCAACCATGCTAGTTTAAAATATTTTTAAAAATTCTTCCATGCCACTTCAACAGGATATTGTTTTCAATATTTTAGTCTATTTTCCATAGTTATACATACTTAAAGGTGACATAATCCATTTGGATACGTTAATCTAGATTGTAATCATGCAAATTACAATTCTCTTCTCTTCGAGTCATTTAATTAAACAACACAAACATACACAAGCTTACTTTAAAAAATGATAGTAAGATTTTTCTCAGCTTGACATGTAATAAGTGCTTAATAAATATCCATTACATGAATATCTACCTGCCCACATATATAAATAGATAAATGTTAATTGACTTGTATATTAGTTTTCTATTACTGCTGAAACAAATTACAAAAACATAGGGGCTTAACTCAACACAAATTTATTATTTTTAAAATAAAACAGAGATAATGAAAGTTATTATCTCTGGAGGACAGTCCATTTCCTTGCCTTATCCTGCTTCTAGGGCATGTCAAATGCCCCCCTGGGTGGGAACTTCCCACATATAGTTTGTAACTGCATGTATGCATCTTCTATTTATTTAATACCTGGGTGGTATTCCATTGTGAGTATGCCATTTTGAGAACCATTCACTCTTTTAGAGGCTTTAGACTATGTCATTTTACTTCCGCTTCTTCCAGTAGAATTCCCTAAACGAAAGGCAGGGAAAAAAATCGAGTAGTTTTTAAAAGATCCTGTGTTTTTCTTTTAAATTCAGAATCAACATACAGGGTATAATATAACGTCCCAGCAATGCAGGGATGTCACTTGTTTGTTTATTATTGAAAATTTACAGATTAGCATGATGCATGGAAAGTCAATAATTTTTAATGAATCAATTATTTTTAAAAGTTATTTCTTTATATATATATATTTATTATTATGCTTTTAGTTGTAGGGTACATGTGCACAACGTGCAGGTTTGTTACATATGTATACATGTGCCATGGTGGTGTGCTGCACCCATTAACTCATCATTTAACATTAGGTATATCTCCTAATGCTATCCCTCCCCCCACCCCACAACAGGCCCCCATGTGTGATGTTCCCCTTCCTGTGTCCCAGTGTTCTCATTGTTCAATTCCCACCTATGAGTGAGAACATGCGGTGTTTGGTTTTTTGTCCTTGCGATAGTTTGCTGAGAAGGATGGTTTCCAGCTTCATCCATGTCCCTACAAAGGACATGAACTCATCATTTTTTATGGCTGCATAGTATTCCATGGTGTATATGTGCCACATTTTCTTAATCCAGTCTATCATTGTTGGACTTTTGGGTTAGTTCCAAGTCTTTGCTCTTGTGGGTAGTGTCGCAATAAACATACGTGTGCATGTGTCTTTATAGCAGCATGATTTATAGTCCTTTGGGTATATACCCAGTAATAGGATGGCTGGGTCAAATGGTATTTCTAGTTCTAGATCCCTGAGGAATCGCCACACTGTCTTCCACAATGGTTGAACTAGTTTACAGTCCCACCAACAGTGCAAAAGTGCTCCTATTTCTCCACATCCTCTCCAGCACCTGTTGTTCCCTGACTTTTTAATGATTGCCATTCTAACTGGTTTGAGATAACATCTCATTGTGGTTTTGATTTGCATTTCTCTGATGGCCAGCGATGATGAGCATTTTTTCATGTGTCTGTTGGCTGCATAAATGTCTTCTTTTGAGAAGAGTCTGTTCATATCCTTCGCCCACTTCTTGATGGGGTTGTTTTTTTCTTGTAAATTTGTTTGAGCTCTTTGTAGATTCTGGATATTAGCCCTTTGTCAGATGAGTAGATTGCAAACATTTTCTCCCATTCTGTAGGTTGCCTGTTCACTCTTATGGTAGTTTCTTTTGCTGTGCAGAAGCTCTTTAGTTTAATTAGATCCCATTTGTCAATTTTGGCTTTTGTTGCCATTGCTTTTGATGTGTTAGATGTGAAGTTCTTGCCCATGCCTATGTCCTGAATGGTATTGCCTAGGTTTTTTTCTAGGGTTTTTATGGTTTTAGGTCTAACATGTAAGTCTTTAATCCATCTTGAATTAATTTTTGTATAAGGTGTAAGGAAGGGATCTAGTTTCAGCTTTCTACATATGGCTAGCCAGTTTTCCCAGCACCATTTATTAAACAGGGAATCGTTTCCCCATTTCTTGTTTTTGTCAAGTTTGTCAAAGATCAGATAGTTGTAGATGTGTGGTATTATTTCTGAGAGCTCCGTTCTGTTCCATTGGTCTATATCTCTGTTTTGGTACCAGTACCATGCTGTTTTGGTTACTGTAGCCTTGTAGTATAGTTTGAAGTCAGGTAGCATGATGCCTCCAGCTTTGTTCTTTCGGCTTAGGATTGACTTGGCGATGTGGGCTCTTTTTTGGTTCCATATGAACTTTAGTTTTTTTCCAGTTCTGTGAAGAAAGTCATTGGTAGCTTGATGGGGATGGCATTGAATCTATAAATTACCTTGGGCAGTATGACCATTTTCATGATATTGATTTTTCCTACCCCTGAGCATGGAATGTTCTTCCATTTGTTTGTGTCCTCTTTTATTTCATTGAGCAGTGGTTTGTAGTTCTCCTTGAAGAGGTCCTTCACATCTCTTGTAAGTTGGATTCCTAGGTATTTTATTCTCTTTGAAGCAATTGTGAATGGGTGTTCACTCATGATTTGGCTCTCTGTTTGTCTGTTATTGATGTATAAGAATGCTTGTGATTTTTGCACATTGATTTTGTATCCTGAGACTTTGCTAAAGTTGCTTATCAGCTTAAGGAGATTTTGGGCTGAGACAATGGGGTTTTCTAGATATACAATCATGTCATCTGCAAACAGGGACAATTTGACTTCCTCTTTTCCTAATTGAATACCTTTTATTTCTTTCTCCTGCATGATTGCCCTGGCCAGAACTTCCAACACTATGTTGAATAGGAGTGGTGAGAGAGGGCATCCCTGTCTTGTGCCAGTTTTCAAAGGGAATACTTCCAGTTTTTGCCCATTCAGTATGATATTGGCTGTGCGTTTGTCATAAATAGCTCTTATTATTTTTAGATACATCCCATCAATACCTAATTTATCGAGAGTTTTTAGCATTGAAGAGTTTTGGCATGCTGAATTTTGTCGAAGGCCTTTTCTGTATCTATTGAGATAATCATGTGGTTTTTGTCTTTGGTTCTGTTTATATGTTGGATTACGTTTATTGATTTGTATATGTTGAACCAGCCTTGCATCCCAGGGATGAAGCCCACTTGATCATGGTGGATAAGCTTTTTGATGTGCTGCTGGATTCGGTTTGCCAGTATTTTATTGAGGATTTTTTTATCGATGTTCATCAGGGATATTGGTCTAAAATTCTCTTTTTTTGTTGTGTGTCTACCAGGTTTTGGTATCAGGAAGATGCTGGCCTCATAAAATGAGTTAGGGAGGACTCCCTCTTTTTCTATTCATTGGAATAGTTTCAGAAGGAATGGTATCAGCTCCTCCTTGTACCTCTGGTAGAATTCGGCTGTGAATCCATCTTGTCTTGGACTTTTTTTGGTTGGTAAGCTATTAATTATTGCCTCAATTTCAGAGCCTGTTATTGGTCTATTCAGAGATTCAACTTCTTTCTGGTTTAGTCTTGGGAGGGTGTATGTGTCAAGGAATTTATCCATTTCTTCTAGATTTTCAAGTTTGTTTGCGTGGAGGTGTTTATAGTATTCTATGATGGTAGTTTGTATTTCTGTGGGATCGGTGATGATATCCTCTTTATCATTTTTTATTGCATCTATTTGATTCTTCTCTCTTTTCTTCCTTATTAGTCTTGCTAGTGGTCTATCAGTTTTGTTGATCTTTTCAAAAAACCAGCTCCTGGATTCATTGACTTTTTGAAGGGATTTTTGTGTCTATATCTCCTTCAGTTCTGCTCTGATCTTAGTTATTTCTTGCCTTCTGCTAGCTTTTGAATGTGTTTGCTCTTGTTTCTCTAGTTCTTTTAATTGTGATGTTAGGGTGTCAATTTTAGATCTTTCCTGCTTTCTCTTGTGGGCATTTAGTGCTATAAATTTCCCTCTACACACTGCTTTAAATGTGTCTCAGAGATTCTGGTATGTTGTGTCTTTGTTCTCGTTGGTTTCAAAGAACATCTTTATTTCTGCCTTCATTTCGTTATGTACCCAGTAGTCATTCAGGAGCAGGTTGTTCAGTTTCCATGTAGTTGAGCAGTTTTGAGTGAGTTTCTTAATCCTGAGTTCTAGCTGGATTGCACTATGGTCTGAGAGACAGTTTGTTGTAATTTCTGTTGTTTTACACTTGCTGAGGAGAGCTTTACTTCCAACTATGTGGTCAATTTTGGAATAGGTGTGGTGTGGTGCTGAAAAGAATGTATACTCTGTGAAACCCCGTCTCTACTAAAAATAGAAAAATTAGCCGTGTGCAGTAGCAGGTGCCTGTAGTCCCAGCTACTTGGGAGGCTGAGGCAGAAGAATCGCTTGAACCCAGGAGGTTGTAGTGAGCTGAGATCAGGCCACTGCACTCCAGCCTGGGCAACAGAGCCAGACTCCGTCTCAAAAAAAAAAAAAAAAAAAAGAAAGAAAGTGTTACCCAAGGGAATTTCATCTTGCTAAATACTAGGGCTGTGGCACTGAAAATTTCAGAGTACTGGGGACAGACTGAGTCAAGGCAAGCTGTTCAGGAGCCCTGGATACCTCCCTCAGAGGAGGTATCAGTCCTGGAGAGGGAGAATGGTCATCCTAGGCTTGAAAGAAGGCAACTGGAAACTTCACCTACTTCAGAATCCTCTCATGGACTGGCCCTGAACTTTAGAGGAATGATGTCTGTGGGATGATAGCAAGAGCAGGAAAGGAAATATTACATATTACCACAGTTTCCTTCTGCTAGACAGGATGCTGAGAAAGAAGCAATAATACCTCTTAGAGGCAGGATTGGTTTTCGTGTTACTTATTGCAGTTAATGAATATTTTACTTCTGACTGTTAAGGTGGGTCTTCTGTTACTTCTGATATTTAATGTTTCATTTAATCAACACATGCACAGATGCATCATAGTGAATTTGCCATCAGCCAACTAAAATATTAGTCAAGGTTTCAAATATAAAGAGCAATCACTGATCAAAAGGCAAATTAGTTTTGAAGTTAAACTTGTGATACTGGCAGCTCAAGAATGGAGAGGAAACATGGGGAATACATGGTAAATATTGGCCCCTCTAGAAACCAGCCCATGAGTAACTGTTGTTCCATTTGGATATTGTGTTTATGTGAATCTTTTGCCTGGTTTTAAGAGAAAACTCTATGGCTTTTAATAGAAGTAATGCTTACACATTCTTCACAAAAAAGAATGCATAATTTTAATGGTTGAGGAAAAGTCAATTTTATTTATTTATTTATTTTTATTATTATTTTTTTTTTGAGACAAGAGTCTTGCTTTGTCATCCAGGCTGGAGTGCAGTGGCATGATCTTGGCTCACTGCAACCTCTGCCTCCTGGGTTCATGCCATTCTCCTGCCTCAGCCTCCTGAGCAGCTGGGACTACGGGCACGCACCACCATGTCCGGCTAATTTTTTGTATTTTTAGTAGAGACGGGGTTTCACTGTGCTAGCCAGGATGGTCTTGATCTCCTGACCTCGTGATCTGCCCACCTCGGCCTCGCAAAGTGCTAGGATTACAGGTGTGAGCCATTGCGCCGGGCCAGAAAAGGCAGTTTATTAACTTCTCAACTATTCTTTAAAAATCAGAAATTTTGTATTACTCTATGGTACTAAAGGAATAGTTCAAAATGTATTCTATGTATTTATTAAACTAAAATGTTAGTATTTTCTGGAATATAATTTAATGAGTTAAAATAATAATATGCAGTTAAAACCATGCAATGCTCGCTTCAGCTACTTTAGAAAGTATTTTTTAAGTTTGATGTCTAGGTTTTGGTATGGAATTCTCGGATTTTTGAGATTAATTCTAGAACTTTCAAAACTCAAATAATTCTGATATCTTTGAAAACCAAAAATTAATCTTATATATGCTCTACAAGTCCAATACATAAGTCAAGAAAATCTGGTTTATATATAGACAGCATCATGTTTTCCATACCCAGGAGCCAAACTCTTGCCTTGATAACGGAAACAAATGTGGATATGTAGTTTGAAATGGACAGTTTAAAGAACAATTTTAAAGTGAGTGGAGAAGCATTTTTCTTCATCCAAGAGATATACCAAAGCAGAAAGTCATGTTGCTCAATAAGTATATTTGTTGAATGGTTGAACATCAAGAAAAATACTTCTGTCTCAAAAGTAGGAGATTTCCCCCTTATTTGTTTTAGTTTATGTGATCCTCAAAGATAGTCTCCAGATCTTTCTGAATCCTCACTTCTCTGATGGAATTTTCATTATTTGAAAGTACTCCAGTTAAATAAAAAAGTAGTTGCCTTTGCTAAGGCATTAATTGATCATGTTGACCTTTTCTTGGGTTAGTAGTAAATTTAGATATGTTTGAAATCCTATAAAAACAGTACTATACAGTACTCTAGAAATTTTACTTCCATCTGGATATTTTGATGTAATGAGGTCAATTTTGACCAATGAAATAAAATATCACTTGAAAGTTAGATTCAAAAAGTCAAGTTAGGTATTTCTTTCTTCTTGGAGAAATAGTACATCTTACCTCATAACTTTTCAGTAAATATACCAAATGTATGTCAGCTGCACTGAATGATATTATTGACTATTTTTGACCAGCTGATTAAACATTATCCTCAGCTCTCTACCTATTCAAATTTTAAAATTTAGAGTC
This sequence comes from Hylobates moloch, assembly GCF_009828535.3. NCBI lineage: Eukaryota > Metazoa > Chordata > Mammalia > Primates > Hylobatidae > Hylobates > Hylobates moloch. The sequence continues at coordinate 25,032,502 of NW_026652280.1, read as the reverse complement.
AGAACAGAGCCAGAGTAAAATGGCAGTAAAAATTATGACTTGGGCTGTAATATTTGTGACAAATAACAAAATACTCCTTCAGCAGCACTGTTTTTTCACCACTGATAGACACCACCTGTCATGGTCTACAATGAATACTTCAAGTGAACCTTCTGCTTACCAGCACTTTAGCTAAAATGTAGCTATCACAACGTCTACTGAATCTGCCACTATTATCGTGTCAAATTAAGCTGCAACTACCACTTCAACTGAACCTTCAATTTTTACAGCTACCACTATTTCAATTGAATGTACACCAACAACAGAAACCAGCACTTCAGCTGAGACAGCACAACCTCTATCCTCCCTTCCAGTGAATCTACTAATGAAAGTGCTAACATCACCATTCTCACAGAAACTACAATGTGGTGGCCTCCTATAAGGCAATCAAACCATTAAGTACTTTGATTAAATTATCTTTGACCATTTCCATAGCTACTCATAAGATAAATTTGAATCTGCAAATGCTATCACAGGTGATTTGTTTAGCTAACAGAAATACTTCAGCAGAGCCTGAAGCAATGGCCAACAATAACAATTTAGCCCATTTCCAAGCCCCAGCGCCATGACATCAAATCCACTTCATTTGTCTTTTATACTTAACATATCTCCATTTTATTAGAATTATTTTATTTTGTAATAATTTAACAATTTTTCTAAAATTTCAGATCATGTAATTTCCCTAGAAAAAAAAATCTAGGGACCACCCTCCAAGTAATTTGATAAAACCTCACAAGGAAATCTTTATTAACATGGTTGGTATTCATTACCAACGTTGTTTTTGTTTTTATAAAATTAAATAGTTCATCAGTGGAAATGCAGTTTCTTACTGTTCAGAATATTTCATTTAGTATGACAATTCTCTATGTATTGAATCAGTATACTATGTATGTTTTAAGTACCACATTTTGTTTCCTTATGTGTAAAATTATTTTATTTATATAAGTTTTCTTCAGATTATTTTGCTGTTTAGCACTACAGTTGTTAGAACTATTTGCTATTCTTTATGTAACCTTATAGTCACTAAATGTCAGACATTTACTATACGTCTATCTCCCAAAATACTGAAGGAGATGCAGAAGAAATAACAATGCAAGATAATCACTAAAATAATTAACATGAACACGCTTTGTTTACATTTCCTGGATATCAAGGTTTTAATTGATTTTGATATTGCTTGGGTCTTCCCCAGGCCTATAACCAGCAGGAGTGCGGCAGGAACGTATGTTTATAAACACCTTCACAGCTGATTCTAATGCATAGGCAGGTTTAACGTCATGGTCCAATCAACGAAAGCATTCTGACATGCTCTATCTTACTGGTGGGTTTGGTGAAGCTGATACAAACTATACGATCTTATTTTAAATCATAAAAAGAAAAAATCAATTTTTAAGATAAGCAAGAGAAATATGAAAAAATTAATACTAATCTTAATCCAATCTGTGAAGAAAGAATTATATATAAATACTGTCAGGTATATAATCACATGGGAAGAAGTGTTTCACTTAGATAAAGGAAAAACTTATTTTCAAGCAAAAATTGAAAAAATATATTTCAATGTCTATTAAGCTAATAAGAATTAATTTTTAACAGTTCTTCCGCTTAGCTTCACAAGAATATTTTTTAAAAGTTCTGCCAGCAATTTTAATAAAAGATTAAAGTTGTACTGAAATCTTTTAACTTACATTTTATTAGCATAAATTGCTGTTTCTTTCTTACTAATACAAATGCAGTTGAAATGATCCGGCCAGGCGTGATGGGTCACGCCTGTAATCCCAGCACTTTGGGAGGCTGAGGCGGGAGGATCACGAGGTCAGGAGATCGAGACCATCCTGGCTAACACAGTGAAACCTCGTCTCTACTAAAAATACAAAAAATTAGCCAAGTGTGGTGGCGGGCACCTGTAGTCCCAGCTACTCAGGAGGCTGAGGCAGGTGAATGGCGTGAACCCGGGAGGTGGAGGTTGTAGTGAGTGGAGATCGCGTCACTGCACTCCAGCCTGGGCGACAGAGCAAGACTCCATCTCAAAAAAAAAAAGGAAAAAGAAATGATCCAAGTCATTTCTATCTGTAGTGTTATTGTATACAGATATTTGTGACTGTATTTTTCTATTTAAAAAGAAATACGTTTTCTAATTTGTGATTTCTAAGTCAGAAATAAAAATATTTTAGAAACAAATTCAATTTTAGATTTTATAACAATAGTAACTTTCCCCCAGACTTACACTTAGTCAGTGGTCAATATGTATTTGTTTAATAAATGGCTGAGTGAATATTTCAGACCCTGGCACATCCAATCAATAAAATAATTAGCCAATCAGTCAATTAATCATGAACTCTTTATTCAAAAAAAGGCTTTGAGCCTCTACCGTGTACTAACCCGTCTACTTGGCACATGTCCTGTTCTTCAAAAATGCTGTTGTCCCTCCCCTCCCTCTCTCAGAATTCCATCTGTACTCCAGGACTCGGATCAATCCTGCCTCCTCCACCAAGCGCTGCTTATCTCTCTTTTGAGCTATTACTTCTTTGACCTCGTATATCTTTTATTTTCCACCACATTCATTTTACTCTTAAGCTACCCTAGCTTTCATTATTCACGTTTTCCAGAGTCTTATCTTCCTACTGACATAATCATTGTTTTGGCAGTGACCTATATATTTTTTAACGTTTTTACGAAAATTTCCAGTTCACAAACAAGTACTTATTATCCAGCTTCAACAACCATCAACGCTTTTTAATACACGTTTCACTGATCATCCTATACCAAGTCAGATAACAGATATACAATCTAAGATTCGCATCTTTGAGGGTCAATTTTTTGGAATCACTCTTTTTTTCTGGGCACACCTTAGGAAAACAGAAACTGGTTTAGGTAATGTAAGCAGAAAGGAATATAGTTATCAGATGCTGAATATAGTATCAGGAGTAAAATAAGGAAGACTATCTGTAGGTTTTCTCTGACCTGCTGGGTGGTCAGAGGGCTGCAGAAAACTCCTGCCAGGCCACATTTTCCTGCAGCTCCCAAACCACAGACTGAAAGGTAGAGTGCAGCCTGTCACCATAAAAGCTACCTATTTATTATCTGTTGAAGCTTGTGTATGTCAGGCGCCCCCACTGCTGGGGTAAGAAGGGTTGGCATTTCCCTTTGACTTTATAAATCTCATGGGAATACATCTCATTGGCAGAGCCTAGGTGTTCTGGGAATGTAGTTCCAGAATTTCAGCTCTTGGTGTAACAAGAGTACAGAGAAGGAACTAAGAATGAATGTTAACTGCCAATCAAAATGTCTACCACATCTTCTAGAGGAAGAAAATCACTTACATATTCATAGTTAACTGAGCAAAAGCCCATACATTACAATTATTGACAGAGTTACGGTAACATGCTTAAACTCAATAATAACAAATAAAATAACAATAAAATTACACACTCTTTACCTACTTAATTAGTACTATATTTAAATATTATTTTACTCAGCACTGCTAATCATGTGTTTGAACATGTGCTGTCAATATTTTTAGCAAATCAAAAATTTTTCAGCAACTTGGAAATCAGTTTGTATTAAGGGTGATAAAATATCCTTTGACTGTGTAATCCCACCTTCTGGGAACTGATCACCTGAAAATAGCTTGGAATACAGATAATAATACCTTCCAGTATTTACATACAAGGCAGAAAAAAGAGTAAACAAAAATCACCACAACAAACATCTGTTGTGCAACTCAAAAACAAAAGAAAGACTAAAAACTCCAACTTACATATAAGTAGGGTGAAAGAAAAAGTGAAAAAAACAGAATATTTTATACCATACACATGAGCAAGTTTAAAAATTTGACAATACTAAGTATTAGTATTTATGAAAACTGGGAATATTTTTATGGGAGTGAATATTCATACAACTTTGGAAACAATATTGGAAATATATGGTAAAGTTAATAAAATACACACCTGGTGATACAGAAATTTCACTTTTAATTATATATTTAGAAATATTTAATATTTATATTACTAATTAATATAAATATTTAATAAATATGCCCAAGAAGGCATATTCAAGGCATATTTTAGAGTATTCATAGCCTCATTGTTCATTATGCTAATAAAAGGGAACCCAACTCAACTTCCATTATTAGGACAATAGGTTAATAATTGAATGAAATACTATAAAACGTGAAAATGAATAAAATAGAGTTAGAAGTGTCCATGTAATTGAGTTGCATAAATATAATCTGGGCAACTCCACACCTGCAGTGTGAAAAAATACAGTATAATAGGATTCATACAAATTTTAAAACATGTAAACTATACTATATATTTTTGGAATATATTAAAACATTAAAATATCCATGGGAAATATAAACACCAATTAAGGAGAGTTTTGATACCTGGTAGGAAGACAGAGAAGGGCAGGAGGGGACTGTGCTCAGGCCCAGGGACAGAGTAGCTCTCACTGCATGTAAAACAATGTTATCACTTAAGCTGGGCAATGGGAATGTGGCTATTTAGCAATGGGAATGTGGCTATTTATACCTTTTTGTGTAGTTGCAATATTTCTTAATGCATTTTTTAAAAATGGTGTGGCTAGGGCGTGGTATGTGATGTGTAAAATAGTGCAGGATGGGGATTCAGAGGCAGGCAGAGGCCAGAAAGTTCAGAGACACGTGGGCCATGAGAAGACTTTGACCTGGGGCAATAGATGCCATTTAGGGGTTTTGAGCAGGATGGTGATATAAACAGGCTAACATTTTGGAAACAGTATTCTGGCTACCTTGAGAGGAATGAATCAAAGAGGGGCAAACATGGAAGTGGGAGGACCGTCATATGTGGTCCTCCTCAGGTGTGAGAGTGCAATCCTTATTTCTATTTCAACATCCAATGCCCAACAGGGACATAAAAGGCAGTTAACAGTGTGACTAGATTGTATTAAAATCTAAATTAATTTAGGGATATTTATAATATTTTCTTTTTTTTAACTAACACTAGGGCCATAAAACTAGTTATTCTACATCTAATTGTCATGCTCCAAAGACTATTGTATTGTTCATTTTTCAATTCATATTTTAAAATTCACATCCTGACATTTCTTTCCTCTTTGCCTATGTCATCTAGTTAATACCGATTTTCGTTCTAGCTTTTACTCTACCTGCAGACCACTCTTCCTACTTTCCCCCAGTGCCTTGCCTCTTTCTACCACTTCATGGTGGTCTTTGCTTCTCTCTTCTACAATTTCTCCTTCCTTCTCTCTGTCCATCCAGGTGCACTGAGGACCTTTAAGATTTGGATGTGAACTTGCCTCTTCCAAACTCTCACCAGCTTCATCCCTCAAAGATCACTTCCTTTGCTTTCCTAATATTTTGAACACTGTCCCAGTGGTTAATTCTCACTTCCTCTCACTATCCTGCCTACCTGCAGCTCCTCACCAGCTCCTCAGAGCTGAATTCATCACAGCCTTCTTCAGTCCTGCTTAGTTCCCATCCTTGTTCCATATCCAAACCTGACTCAGGTATGAGTTCTAGGAGCTGCTCCAGCTTCATGAGCTCTCGTCTTTTACCACCCCATTCTCCATCCACACTGAGGTGGATGAAAGGAGCCAAGTCCTAACTTTGCTCTCTGAGACTGCTGGGTTTGCACTGCCCACTGTACACCGAGCCTGGCTACTGCAGCCCTGAACAGGGCTATGATGTTCCACCGCTGAGCCCTTGCACCCCACTCTGATCCTAGGTTGAGTTGACCCCAATCTCGGGTCCAGATCTGATAACTCAGTTATGATTCCGGACCTTATAAATCCCAGTTTCTCTATTTGCCCCATCTTTTAAACCTGACATTTCCTGAGATTTTCATTCTGAGCTCTGATTCTAATAAGCAGTCTATCTGCCACAATTTTTTCATGAGGCCTGGATCCCTGCCTTAATCTTTTTGTGTTCATCCCTGAAAACTGTAGTCCCACTGATGAATAAACCTCAGCTCCAAAAGCTGGGGCCTTGATGTTCTCAAAAATAAAGCCCACACAGCTGATTGCCTATCCTCATACTCTGTGAACATCCTAACATTTGTCTCATGCTTGGACAGAACTTGGAGAGTCAGCAAGGATGATGAGACATGTCTCCACCCTGGGAGTTGCTAAATTCTGTGTTATTTAGAAACCTGAATTTCAGCCATCTCTGTTTTCGTGGGCTGGTCTAATTCCAGGTGGCAGCACCACCCTGGCCATGCTTCCAGTAAATATCCATACCTCCCTGATGAATCTTGATACACGTCATCAGAATCTCTAAAGGTGCCACAGTTGTATGATCTTGACAGTGAATTCAAGCTCTAAGTTGTCTTTCACCTTTTCTCCCTATCCTTCTTAGGGCTCAGTGTGGTACACAGTAGACACTAATAAATGGCCACAGACCAGAAACGAATGGGTATCTTGAGAGCCACACACTCTAATCTTAACTTGAGTTTGTAAAAGATCACTGAAAGCATACATGTCTCATCAGAAAAGTGGGGATACTACTACTTAATTCTTGTAGGTATTACAAGGATTAGCTTTGAGCAGTGTGGTACACCAATTGGAAGGGACATAAACGTTTCTATAATGTCAGTAATACTATGGTAAAATCAAATCTGTGTCAGAGATTGCCTAAGGGTAGCACCATTTCCTGCGATCTGGCAATTAAAGCTATTCTTTTTTTCTTTTTTCAAATAGACTTTATTTTTTAGAGTAGTTTTAGATTCACATCAAAATTGAGTAAAAGGTACAGAGGGGAAAAATATGTTTCGATGGTCCCTGCCACATGCATAGCCTACCCCATCATCAACATTTCCCATCAGAATGGTATATTTTTTCACAATTGATGAAGCTATATTTTCTTCTCATTCACAGTTTTAAAATGGCAGTCAAGAGAGTCAGTTTACTAATTCAAGTCTTTTATGAAATAGTTTTTCAGCACGATGAGAATAAGGAGGGACGTAACTGTCTTTAAAAAATTGTAAAATTTTACACAAATGAGTACGATAGCACACAACTGGAGTTCCTGCTACTTAGGATGCTGAGGTGGGAGGGTTGCTTGAGCCCAGGAGTTCATGTCCAGCCTGGGCAACACAGTGAGGTCCTGGCTATAAAAAAAATGTAAAGTTTCTACAAACCCATCATACCTCATGTGAAAAGCTTGAGTTAGATATGTTTCATAATTCAAAATTTTTAAAATTTTATGAAATATGATATATATATTGCATATTACACAACACGTATTAGTAGCCTGCAACACACATTAATATTTTTGTAATTGAACATATAAATAACCATGCTAAGTTTATTAAAGACCCAAAGTATTCTTGTTTATATTAATTTTTACTGGCAAATAAATTTATGCCAAACATACAAATTAATTTTCAGTTTGCAAAGCCTTTTGGATTTCTGAAATTGTGTATCAGGGATTGTAGATCCATCTTCTGAAGAAAAAATTGTTTTATTTTAGGTCTCTCCAGATAGGAGGACCAGGGTGTAAGTCAGCTAGAGAGACAAGGAAAATTTTGGATCTATAGGAGAAAGAACTTTCAAAGAGCAAAGGTCACTCAAAAATTGAATACCAACTTCTAGGTAAGTCATGAATTCCTAGTCACTGTGCTCAAACACAGGTGAATTATACAGCTGCCTTTTATTCTGTAGAAGTTGTTACATATTTATCATTATGGTCCTTTCTCTAATTCCAACATACGAAAAACTAAAAGAGAACATTCTCTTTGATTGAACAAAAATAGTAACACTTTAAACAAATTTGAAAGTTAAAAGTCAAGCTTTTGATAAATAAAGAATAGACTGTAAGCAGATGTCTTGTCTGTCTTGGTTGCTGCTAATTTGATATCCAGTTTTCAGACATGCCTGTGATACATTAGGCACTCAATAAACAGTTGGGAATAATTTTTTTTTTTTTTTGAGACGGAGTCTTGCTCTGTCATCCAAGCTGGAGCGTGATGGCAGATCTCGGCTCACTGCAACCTCTGCCTCCTGGGTTCAAGCGATTCTTCCACCCCAGCCTCCTGAGTAGCTGAGATTACAGGCATCTGTCATCATGCTCGGCTAATTTTTGTATTTTTGTAGAGACGGGGTTTCATGATGTTGGCCAGGCTGATCTTGAACTCCTGACCTCAGGTGATTCGCCCACCTCAGCCTCCCAAAATGCTGGGATTACAGGCGTGAGCCACCGTGCCTGGCATTCAGTTGGGAATAAATTAATGGAAGACTGTGCTTTGTCGATATAACCATATTTAAAAGTTATAAGTAAACTTTATATTTGGAATTGGAAAATTCAATGATATAAATCAAAACATGTTTTCCTCCTGAAGTTTCTATTTTGAATAGGACTAATTTTTCTAATCCAATTGTATTGCTTAAATACTTTGTCATTACTTTTGATTCAGTAAAGGAATACTTGGTATAAGTATTGGCTCAGCTTTGTAAAACATACAATAAAGAACATGCTAATTGTGTTGTGAAAAAAATATATGAATTTACAGAATGTTTCGGTTTTTATTCTTCCTTTTAATGATTGGTTCAAATTTATTTGGTAATTTTGACAGGTCAGTTTGGAAATGTATTGTTCAGTTTCTATCTTCTTCACAAGGATCTTTCATGCTTTTTGGGTTGCATGTCAGCATTTTACTTAGGCTTTGAAATTCTGTGTCTGACAAAAAGATGAAATATAATAATCCCTTTCCCTAAAATGTCTAAGAGCACATGGCCGAAGCTGTCATGTTGCCTCTCAGTTTATCAATAGACCAAAGAAATAATAATCAGAGCATATCGAAATTTCAGGTAAGAAAATTTTTGAGTAAGATGATTTTTAAAAATCAACTTTGACCTAGGCGTTGAGACAACAACCAATTAACTTCTTTATTGGATGACTGAAAAACAGCTGCCTCCTCTTGCCACCTTAGAGTGGAAAAAATGGCCAGCTATCAGAGTTCTCTCAACCACGTGTCAGCCAGCAAGACTTTCAGATTTCTTTTTGGTTATAAATCCTGCTCAGAACAAAGATCCTTTATTGGCGACTCTGACAAGGTAATGAGAGGTATCCATGCTGTCTGTCATTCCAACAATCCAGGTGTGCTCTGCTTTTTCTGTTAAGGTTTAGATTGAGGCATTCAAAGAATTGTTCATAATACATGGTGAAGAAATATTCTTTGCAAAATAAAAATCTGACTTTCACATGGTATATTTAGCTATAGAACAATGTGTTGTCTCATTTTTATGTTACTATTTCTTTTGATTTTAAATTTTAAAATTTTCTCCCAAATTTTGTGACTGAGTCATGTAACTGCTTGGCCGGTTAGAGATTGTGAGGGTGAGACTCCAGAGACAAGAATAATCTTCCACTCTTTATGCCACTGATGTAATGTGTAAATGCCATCAATAGTAATGGAGTTTCACTTCCACCGTGGCTATGTGGCTCTGCTGCAAAATGAAATGTTTTTGCAGAATAAAATTATAGTAATATTTTAAATAATATACAATTAAATATATATTATTGGTTTAATTATATTCTTCTGATTTTCAAATGAATAAAAAAGTCATTCAAAAGTCATTTTTAATATTATTGACACCTTCAACCCATGTTGGTCCCTTGTACCCCATGGCTGTTTGCTTTGCTTCAAGAAGAGTAAATCTTTATGTTTTTGTTTGTGTTTCACTTTTTAAATACACGTAACTTCGTGGTAAAATACACGTAACACGAAGTTCATTATCTTAATCATTTTAAGTATACAGTTAAGAGTATTAAATACATTTACAATATTCTGCAACCATCACTGCTACCCATTTCCAGATCTCTTTTTATCATCCCAAACTGAAATTGTGTATTCATTAAACAATAACTCCCCATTTCCCCCTCCTCCCAGCTCCTGGCAACCAACATTCTACTTTCTGTCTCTATGATTTTGACTATTCTAGGTATGTCATATAAGTGAAATTTACAGTATTTCTCTTTTTTGTGATGACTTATTTCACTTAGCACAATGTCCTCAAGGTTCATCCATGTTGTAGCAAATCATCATATTTTAAACTCCTCTTTAGAACATTTTTTTTTCCCAGTTCTTCAATTCCTTGACAGCTTTCCGTGTTCTTTATATTCTACAGCACAAGGGTAAAACTTACAAGCTGAAGGTATTGAATACATTTATAAGAGAAATTTCAAAGATTAAACTTTAAAAATATTCAGAATCCAAAAGTGTCATATACAAAGAGAATAGGAATTTTTTTTTTTTTTATTATGGAACTTTCTGCACTACAAACATAACTGGCACACTTTTGAAACTCCATATTCTCACTTGTTGAGTGAATAAACCAATAAAAGAGTTGAACATTTTACAATTTAAGACAAACTAGATTTTTTGACCAAAATAAAAAAACCCTCTTCTTAAAGATTTTCAATATTCCATCACTCGTTTGACATTATTTTCTAGGAAATTGATTCCAATAGTTTTTAATGAGTGTGAATTGCTTGAGCAACTGACCAAAGAGACTTCCAGACACCAACCCAGGGACTGAAAAGGTGAAGTGTCCCTAAGGTCATGGGTACCTAAGAGATGGTGCCAAAAAGGGGAGAGAGGCTTTCGTGCTTGAGTAGAAAGCAAGCAATGGTAAATTTCTATCTCAGAACGTTTTTCTGGGGTCGGTCCTAAAATAAAAGGTGAGTTCCTGAATGATGGGACTAAAGAGGAGAGACAGAAGAATAATGTAAGGTTTTCAGAGGGAGTAGTCACAATACCTTTCAGAGGAAGTATTGGTTTTCTTGCGTCTTTCTGCAGTTAACATTTCATTTCCTCCTCTAAGGTGGATCCTGTTTTAGTGAATAATTAGTATTTAGTTTAATCCACGCGTGTACTGATGCATCATAGTTGATTTCCACCAGTGTTTTAATTGTTTCATGGTTGCAGATATAAAGAGCAATGAACAAATTGAAAAATATTCTTGGAGAGAAGCTTGTGATATTGGCAGCTCAAGAATGGACAGAAAGCACGGAAAATACGTGTTGAATGTTGAGCACTCTGAAAACCAGCCGGTGAGTGTCCTTGCTCCATCTTGATAGTTTGCCTATATTACAGTTTCATTTTCAGCATTGAAAAGCAGTTTAATCTCTTTATTACTATCTAGCCAAGATCATAATTTTGCATTCTTCTCCAAAATAAAGAGCAACCCTGTATCAATTTTTGTGCTGCAACTTTCATGTTTTATTTTGCTATGTTATATATTTAGATATTAATTTAAATATGCATAGCTATAAAGTATGAGAAATATTTCTCTGGCCATAGGATATACAAATAGATCCATTTAACTTTCTATATTCACCTTCATGTAAACATAAACTCCAATGATGTCAGTGTTTATTTATTAAGTTCTATTTTTACAATTGGATGCTTAGAATTTTTAGACCTGTCAGAACTCAGATTTGTTAATATGCTGAAAAACCAGATATTAATTCTAGATGTTAATATTCCTAAGAAAGAAAACCTCCAAAAATACCTGCTCTGTGTCAAAATATGACTATTTTGTCTGCTTTTTTTAAAAAAAATATTTTTATACCAAAAACCAAGCCTTCAGTGTATAGTTATCATAATCATATATCTGTATCACATACAGATTTTATCTATCTATTTATATCCAACCAAATAATCTTTGACTTCAGAAAAGAGGAAGGACATGTAATGAAAATTAAAATAGTGAGTTAAAATTCACTGCCTGAAGAATGAATGAAACACGTGTGAAGAAATAGCTTGCTTTTGTCATATGGAACTGTGGTAATCAGCCTGTGTAACTCATGAGATAAAACAAAGAAGAAAGTCCTGTTTCTCAGTAAGTGTTAATACAAGAATCCTATAGAGGATTTCTGGTTCACCAAAAGAACCAAAATCTTCAGTCCCTGGGTTTGTGTCTGGAAGTCTGCTTGGTCAGTTGCTCAGGTAACACTGTAATCGGATCTTCAAGATGTCCAAATACTCAGATGGAAAAAAAAAAAATTATACTTGGCCAGGTATGTATCATCTTGATAGTTTTTCTAGATAATAACAAATGTAAAGATGTTTACAAATATTAGCTTACATTGTTTTTTTTTACAGCATATATCTGGATAGCTGACTAAATATTTTACTTTATTATATTATTCAGGCATAGATATAACAATATTTTTCTCTTCAAATTCAATAATGGAATTTAAAAAGTATTTGAAGATTATAAACACACAGGAAATAAATTTTGGTGTCCTTGTTTTTCTGTTAGGGATCTAAGAAATCTCAAGTTAATCCTTATAAAGTTAGGGTAAAAAACTTATAGAATGTACTTTAGTAAGTACAACTAATGCATTTCAGTTGCCTGCGGCCATTATTAGCTAATGCTGATTATGCTAATGCTGGTTAAACATTATTTACAGCTCTTCAACTCTTCCAGTTTTGAATAGAGACTCCACCTATACTATGAGTCAGAGCAACCTGACACAGTAAAATTATTACTTAGGCTGCAAACTGGGCCTAGATCACAGGTTCCCCATCCTTAATGTAGACCCACCCACCACCTTCCTCTCTGAAAGGGCCGGGATTCTAACAGGGCCAGAAAATTCTGGGAAACTGCCCTGCTGAGTAAGTTTCACTTTGTTTGCAAAGTACATTAAAATGTTCAGGTTCACCAGCCACAAGCAAATTGGATGTAATGAAAACAACAGGATCAGCACCTAGTTAAATAAGCAAGGGTATTAAAAAAGATAAATTCAACTTCTTCAAATTTGTATAATGTATAGTAGGTAGAATTTTGTTTATTTATATTTGATAAGCATGGGACTAATATCTATTTTGTTTATATTATACTTACAGAAAAAATTAACTTAGCTAATTGTCTACTGCCAGGAGTATCCCATCTTAACTATATTTAATGACAATTTTATATTTTTGTATTTTTAATAATAATTCCTAATGGGTCAAAGATTATGTATCATTCTGGTTTGACGGTTTTCATGGAACTCACTGGTCGGTTGGCCAGTAATTTCTATAACTATTAGTAATGGGTTATTAAATCAACACAAAGACAACTAGTGGCAGTAGTGGTAGTAATTAAAATACTATTACTAATAACAAGAATGATAGTTAACACCTATTCAGTGGGGGGTATTATGTGCCAGACATTGCTCCAAGCATTTGGCGGTTATTTACTCAGTGATCATATGAGCAAATCTGTAAGTGGGTAATTTTAGTATTCTCCTTTTGAAGCTGATAGGAGTGGCCAAAGATAACCTTGATTCACAGCTAGAAAGTAAACATTATCATCCTGTGAGATGAAGAGCCTTAGATCATTCTACATTATGTTTGATATGTAACAAAACTTTTGGCTGGGTACAGCAGCTCATGCTTACAATGCCAGCACCTTGGGAGGGCAGAGCCAGAGGATTGCTTGAGCCCAGGGGATCTAGACCAGCCTGGGCAACATATGGAGACCCCATCGCTACAAAAAATAACATCAAAAATAATTAGATGAGCACGAAGGCATACGCCTGTAGTCATGGCTACTCGGAAGGCTGAGATGAGAGGACAGCTTGAGCCTTGGGAGGTTGAGGTTTCAGTGAACCATGATTGTGTCTCTTCACTACAGCCTGGGTTACAGAGACAGAGCCCATCTCAATAAAACAAAACAAAACAAAACAAAAAACTTTTCCACAAGATCCATAAATTCCTGAATCTACTCCTCTCTCATGTTCACTTTTCTTACCCTTCCCCTCTTTTAACACACCCCTTCCCTAAAATCTTTCCCTGCCAACTCAGTCGTTTCCAATCCTTATTTACCTCTTCTTCTGGATAATTTACAATTATTGCATTTATTTGTTAATTATACACTAACCTGTTTTGCCTCCCTGTTAGCAAATAGACTCCTTGAGAGTAGAGACCTATATTGTTGTGGACTGTTTTTACATTGCTCTATGCCCAAGAGGGACCCAGCAAAAACATACTGCAAATTCGACAATGATTTGTCTTCTGTGTCACTGTCATAGGCTTGCAAGTTCCATTGGATAGAGAATGGTATGAATTATGTAAAGCAGTCACTTTGTGTAAGAATTTTTCACTAGTATCATGTAGTATAGTATATACTACATTGCTATATTAGCATAGCATGGCACAGCATAACAATATACTATTCCTAGTATAGTGTAGTGGAGTACATGGGTCTTAACACCGGAAGGTCCGAGCTCCCATGCTAGCTGTTGTGTCATGATGACAAATCATTTCAACTCTTTTCACTTCAATATTTTCATTTCCAAAATGACCTGAACAGGTTGTACCCAGTAAGATGCAAGGACTTCAGCTCACCATCCTCTTCCTTATAGAGGCTTCTTAATATATGCTGCACATACAGCAGCTTGCAACAAAAGGATATTCAATCCATTTATGTAATATCATGAGGAAGAGGATACACATTCCTGAACTAGAACCTTAGTAACTTACCAAAATTAGTTAAAGTATGATATATAATAATCTGTCTAGATTTTTTTATCTTCAGAGGTTAAGAAAACATTTATTCCTTTTAAAAGTCATACTCTTAGGTATGTTTGATAGAAAAATTTTATTTTAGCAACTCAACATCATGGTTTCCTAGGCTTCCTCCTCACTTCCACTCTGCCTTTGTAGCCAATCACACGTCCAAATGACCAAGAGGCTCACAGTTCCATATGCTGGTGTCGACCTTCAAATGATATAACCAGTGATGTCTCTCCCAATTTAACTGGGGTCTGCGTGAATCCAGGAGTCCTTGCACATTCAAGATGTCTACAGTCAGAATCCTGTAACACACAGGTAATGTTTAGCACAGGAGCTTTTATTCAGGTTGGGATGTGCTCTATATGGGCATGTACTTTGCCTATTCTTTCCCAAGAAATGTACTTAATTACTTAATTCATTTATATTTGTATTAAGCATTTGCTGTATTCTCAGTATAGGTACAAGTCACTGTGAGGCAATTCACAAGAAAATAAATATTTGCTAGTCTCTGTTTTCCAAGAGCTAATATTCTAATTGGGGACTCAAACATCCATAATAGATAGAGAACATACATGAAAATCAAAGGAATAAGTGTAAGGTGCAAATGCAAGGTTAGGGAAGGGCAGATGAATAAGAATGTTGGCAATATTAGGGTTTAATTCACCATTAGACTCTGATGGGAGACTGTCATATTTAAAGTTTCACGTGTCCTATTCTTTTGGCGATTACCTTATTTTCTTACTCTGTGCAGCCTCCGAACCTGTGTGTGGCACTTTCTTTAGCTCCCTGGGTTCTGGCCTCTGGTGTATATGACCTTAACACAGAAACCTTACTGTTCTCTGGAGCATCTCCACTAGCTTTGGAGACCAGACTCAGCAGTCCTTGGTTCCTGACCTCATGTCCTGTAGGCTGAATGAACTTTACCTCATGACTGTATCTTTAAGTCTTCAGCCCTTGTATAGAAATTTAACACTGACTATATATTACCAATATGGCTTGGCAGTTTGGTTTAGTTCCCCAGACTCTGGAATTCCTTCCTTTTGCTGCTTAGTCTTGCTATAGAGACTCAGTAGAGAGCCTCTGAGCCTTGTTTCTTGATCCTGGACAAAACAATATGAACTTTATACTGTTTCTGGGACAATCTAAAAGAATAAGTAAGCTCAGTAGGATGGAGTTAGAAAATGTTTCTTCTTGTTTGCAGAGGTAAAGTAATCCATATGAATCATGGAATTGAAGGAGGTCTTCAATAACATTGAGTCTGCTTGCTCTTTTTTTATTTTTATTTTTTGTTTTTTGAGGCAGGGTCTCACTCTGTCACCTAGGCTGGAGTGCAGTGGCACAATCACGTCTCACTGCAGCCTCAATCTTCTGGGCTTAAACAATCCTCCCATCTCAGCCTGCTTAAGTAGCTAGGACCACATGCATATGCCATCATGCCTGGCTAATTTTTGTATTTTTTGTAGAGTTGAGGTCTTGCCATGTACCTCAGGCTGGTCTCAACCTCTTGGGCTCAAGGGATCCACCCGCTTCAGCCTCCCCAAATGCTAGGATTACAAGCATGAACCTCCATGCCCAGCCTTTGCTGGTTCTTAAACTTGACTGCATATTAGAATCACCTGGGGACTGTTTAAGAAAAAATCAAGTGCCTGAGCCCCACCCCAGACTAATTAAATCAGAAACTCTGGGGGGTGGGGCCCATACAACAATAGTTTTTAAAAGCTACCCAGATGAATCTAATGTACAACTAGTGATGAGAATGACTGATCTTGTCCCATTAAATCATTTAACAATTAAGGAAAATATGGCTCAGGAAAGTTTAGAGAGTTGCTAGAACTCACACGGTTTTTGCCAGAAGGGGCCAAAGCAGGAGGAGAACTTAGTTTCCTTTTGTCTGATCAAGTGCATTTTATTTCACTGAAGGGCTCTTTTTAAGTTTGTGTGATGCAGTATTATAGACTCCTCTCCCAGATGTACATAAGTCTTTTTGCCACTTTCTTTTCTTGAACCTCCTTTTCAGTGCCTCCCATCAAGGAAAGAGGACATTATTTGTCCTAGGGCTAACTTGGTCTTAGTGGCCCTCATTTCCCTGGCCTTGGTGGCCACTGCCCTCATTCTTTCGCTGCTGTCTTGTGTCATCAGGCTTTTCATGAAACTGTAGTCTTCCAACAAATACCATGGCACATATTTTGTAATATTTCAGACTACTGTATTCTGTCTGAAAGGTATGAGTTTTGTATTCTATTCCTTGAAGATCTTGCTTTCATCCGGGTAATACTGAAATAATCTGTTGGACTCCAAAGCCCTTGTTTCTAAATTCTATATTATACTGCATCCAAAACAAAAATATTATTTTTGAAAACTAATGACTTTATGTATGTTATTTTTAATCTTCTCAACAACAATATGAGATGTTGTTCTCGCATTAAAAAAAAGGTAGGGGTGAGAGAGGAAAGAATAAGAGGAATACAGAGGATTTTTTAGGGCAGTGAGACTGCTCTGCATGATACTGTAATGGTAAATACATGTCATCATATAGTTGTCCAAACCCATAGAGTATACACCACCAAGAGTGAACCCTAAAGTAATCTGATAATGGTATATCATTGTAGGTTCATTAATTGTAACAAATCTTCTACTCTGATGGGAGAAGTTGACAATTGGTGAGGCTGAACATCTGTGAGGGCAGGAGGGATGTGGGAAATCTCCGTATTTCCTGCTTAGTTTTGCTGTCAACCTAAAACTGCTCTAAAAATAAAGTCTGTTAAAAAGAAAAAAGACAAATGGAAAACAGAATAAGAGAAGATGAGATTTTGCAGATTTGTCTTTCTTCTAATGTAAGGGACAGCAGACAATTATTTCCATCTGCATGAAAACATGGACTTCAAGCCCAACTTTCAGAGACACATAGTGACTCAAATGATGTTAACTTAATAAGTTATAAGTAATATAAAAGAGATGATAAATTACAAGCATTTTTGTTTTTCATTGCTGATATTTTTATATACATGCTTAGGTAAAAGAATATTGCCGCAATGACTGGTCTATGTGGAAAGTCTTCCTGGCTTGTCTCTTAGCCTGTGTGATAATGACAGCAATTGGAGTACTTATAATATGCTTGGTGAATAACAAAGGATCTGCCAATTCCTCCATTGTTATCCAGCTATCCACAAACAATGGAGAGTGTGTGACTGTCAAACCTGGAACACCCTCTCCTGCTTGTCCCCCTACAGTGACCACCACTTCAACTGTACCTGAAAGTACAACCACTGAAAGTACAACTTCAACAGCTACAACTGCCACCACTTCCACAGAACCTATAACTGTTGCAACTACCAATCAATTATAATTTGAACAGCCATGGCCATCACTTCAACTGAAACTTCAACCTCTACCACTTCAACTCAGTTTGCAACTATAACAGCTACTCCTATCACTTCAAGTGGAATCATGGCTGCAGTCACTTTAACAGACTCTATAACCGTTACAACTTCAACAATATCAAGTCCTACTTCAACTTCAACTTACTTGACAACTCAAATAATCACCACTTCAACCATCTCTTTGACTGAATCAACAACTACATTCCCTTCAACTGAATCTGCAACCACTTCCACTTAACCTATAACTACTGTAACTTCTACTTAGCCTACAGTAACAATGCTCATCACTCTTTTCCAACAATGTATAATCGCCACCTATTCATCTGAGGACTAACCTCTGATTTTTTATCTTGCCCAAATTCCTTTCTAAGGGGTGTGGGGAGTCATGCCCTACAAACCATAAATTCTCATCAGATGGGTTTTATTTAACCCTGTATATTGTGACTTACTTTCTAATCTGACTCTGGCATAACAAGGGAAAAAAATCAAAATGTTTTACCCCAAAATATATTTCCTTGCCATACCTTGAAATTGTCCTGCAAAGTCTCTTGTGGAGAAACTCCACATTCTATAGAGAATATCCTTCCCCTTTTGTTTCCCTTCCTTTCTTTCCAGATCCAGGAGATAATCAACTAAGAGCTAGGCACCATTTTAGGTCTGATAAGAAACACTTTACAACCTGCTCTCTCTGAAGTCTGCTTTCGGAGAGATTCCTCTGCACAATAAAACTTGGTCTCCATGATCCTTTATCTTGAGCTGAACATTCCTTTCCATTGATCTCAGGTCTTCAGATAAACTAAACCAATTGTCAATCAGAACATGTTTAAATTTACCTATAGCCTGGAAGCCCCCACTTAGAGTTGTCCTGCCTTTCTGAACCAAGCCAATGTATTTCTTAAATGTATTTGATTGATGTCTCATGCCTCCCTAAAAATATATAAAACCAAACTGTACCCCAGCCACCTTGGACACATGTTCTCAGGACCTCCTGAGGGCTGTGTCATGAGCCATGGTCACTCATATTTGGCTCAGAATAAATCTCTTAAAATATTTTACAGAGTTTGACTCTTTTTGTCAACACATCCAAACTTGCAACCACAAATGCCACCATTACCACTTAAAACTTGATAGAACTAGCATCAGTCATCAAAATGACCTGTTCTACATTAAGTTAACTTTTAGTTATCACCAGTAATATTAGCCTACAACTACTCCCCACACTGGCTCTTCCCCAAAGTTGAAATTGTACAATATGTGAGTCTAGTTCTAGCTAACATAACATCATTGCCTACATTAAAAGCTTCTTCAAAGCAAAGGGAATGAAATGAAAAGGCAGCCTGCAGAATAGGAGAAAGTATTTGTAAATTGTATATCTAGTAAGTGGTTAATATCTAAAATATATCAGGCATTCACATAACTTAATAGCAAAAAAACAAATAACCTGATTTAAAAATGGGCTAAAGATTGGAATATACATTTTCCCAAAGAGGACATACAAATGGCCAACAAGTATATGAAAAGATGGTCAACAGCACTAACCATGAGGGAATTTAGAGTTAAAACTACAGTGAGATATCACCTCACAGCTCTTAGTTTGACTATTATCAAAAAGTAAAGAGATAACAAATGTTATTGCAGATGTGGAGAATAAGGGACCCTTGTACACTGTTGATGAGAATGTGAATTAATAAAGCCATCATGGACAATAGTATGGAGGTTCCTCAAAAAATTAAAAACAGAACTACCATATGATCCAACAATCCCACTGCTGGGCATAAAATCAGTGGCTTGAAGAGATATCTGCACTTCCATGTTCACTTCAGTATTATTCACAATAGTCAAGATATGGGACCAATCTAAGTTTCCATCAGTGAATGAATGGATAAAGAACATGTGATATATATATATATATATATATATATATATATATATATATAAAATATTTGTCTATATTCAGACTTTTGAAGGCTGAATAGTATTCCATTGTGTGTGTGTGTGTACACACACCATAAATTACAGCAATCAAGACTGTTATATTGGTAAATGGAAAGAAGCATAGATCAATGGACTAGAATAGAGAATCTAGAAAGAGATCTACAAACTTATGGTCAATTCAACTTTGACAAATATCCAAAGGCAATTCAGTGGGAAAAGAATAATTTCTTCAATAGTTGGTGCTGAAATATTGGGCAATCTTATATACATACATATATATGTACATATGTGTGTATATATATATACACACACAATTTATATATATATCTATACACAATTTATCATATGTATGACACATGTATACTATATATGTATGCACAATAGAATACTATTCAGCTTTTAAAAAGAAGGAAAGCCTGACATTTTCAACAACATGAATTAACTTGGAGTCTATTACACTAAGTAACATAGACCAGACACAGAAAGACAAATATTGCTTGATATCACTTACATGTGGAATCTAAAATAGTCAAACTTAGAGAAACAGAGAGTAGGAAGGTGGTTGCCAGTGGATGGGGGATAGAGAAAATAGGCAGATACAGGTCAAAGGGTACAAACATCAGTTATAAGATGAATAAGTTCTGGAGATCTAATGTACAGTATGGTATCTATAGTTAATAATAATGTATTGCATACTTGAAAATTGCTAAGGTAATAGATCTCAAGTGTTCCCAATGCAAACACAAGAAAAATGATAATTGTGTCAGGTGAAAAAATACATTAATTAGCTCAATTGTGGGAATCATTACAAAGGTATACTTATATGAAAACACCATGTTGTATTCCTGGGAATTGCTGTGTTTATGAAAAAAAAAAACATGTTTTCCACCTTAAGTATATAAAATATACAAATTTTTCATCGATCATACCTCAATCTTTAAAAAATAAATTAATATCAAAAAAGAAATATATTAATATATCAGTAAGTATAATAAATAAAAAGAGATTATATTCTCCATCAATAAAAATAAAAAATAAGAGAATCCATAGACTCTTCAAAATAGCTTCTACAATTAACAAGTTGAGAAAAGGTGTAGGATATAAAGTCAATAGACAAAAATCGGTTATATTTCTATATACTATTAGAGTTGCTAGTACCATTTACAATAGCACAAAACATGATATGCATAGATATAAATCTAACTGAATATGTGCAAGAGCTATCTGCTGAAAACTACAAAGTACTTTTGAAAGAAATCAGAGAAGACCTAAATAGAGAAATATACTGTGTTAATGGATTGGAAGAGTCAATGTTAAGATGTTCAGATTTCCCCATATTGGTCTAGAGTTTCAATGTAATCCCAATCAAAATATCAGGAATATTTTCTGTGAAATCAAGAAACTGGTTTTAAACTTTATGTGGAAAGGGGAAGGAACTAGAATAGCTAAAACAATTCTGAAAAAGAAAAGCTGAAAGAATCACAGTAATGATTTTAAGACTTACCATAAATTACAGCAACCAAGAGTGTTATATTGGTAAATGGAAAGAAGCATAGATCAATGGACCAGAATAGAGAATCTAGAAAGAGATCTACAAACATATGGTCAATTCAACTTTGACAAATGTCCAAAGGCAATTCAGTGGGAAAAGAATAGTCTTCAATAGTTGGTGCTGAACAATTGGGCAATTTTATACACATACACATATATGTACAACTGTCTAATTTTTCAGTGCATATTTACATACACTGAAAAATTAAAAAGATCCTTGACTCATACTTCCCACACTTTCAAAAAGTAACTCAAGATAGATAAAGACCTAAATGTAAAACCTAGGACTAAGAAATTTCTATAAGAACACGTAAGATAAAATCTTTGTGGTCTTTGGTTTGGGAAACATTTCTTGTATTTGATAACAAAAGCACAATTCATAAAAGAAAATATTATAAATTGGCTCCACCAAAATTAGTAACTTTTCCTCCTCAAAAAACACTCTCAGTAAAATGAAAATCCGACCTGCAAATTGGGAAAAATATTTACAAAATATCTAACACTGGACTTACAGCTAGAATATATGCAGAATTCATACCAATCAACAAAAAGACAACCTATTAAAATAAGCAAATGATTTGAACAGACAATTCATCAAAGAAAATATATGCATGGCAAGTAACTACACAAAATGATGCTCATCATTATTAGTCATTAAAACCACAGTGAGACATACTGCACTATTATAATAGTTAAAAGAAACAAAACAAACCAAAATAAGAAACCTTGACAGCAAAAAGTGCTGAACAGCAAGTGCTACTAGCAAGGAGCAGAGCAGAGTAGCTGGAACTGATGAACATTGCTGGTGGGAAGGAAGGAAAGCATGAAAACAGGGAGGAAGGAAAGAAGGAAGAAGGTTGGTTCATTGGTTGGAGTAACCTTACCAGCAGGGTTTAAAGGGACCTTACTGGAATCTACTTAAGGAAGCCATGGAAACATCCCCCAATGGCAGCATCTGTGAGGCTCTTGAAGGTAGGAAGAGAATCTGAGTAACCTTAGCTGCAGATAAAGGGTTAATGAAGGGACAGAAGCATTTGACCTTGTCAGCCTCTGGGGTAAGGAAAAGACTCCTGGATATGTTGAGATTGCTGGTAGTGCTAATGATATTAGTAGAGTTTAATAGGGTCTTCAGCTACAGAGGGGCTGGAGTGAAGCTGAATACAGCACCCACCCCAAAATTGTACATGTCCCTCATACAGTGGAGACCATATGGGTATAGGCCACCAGCAAAGGGTGGAGCTATGTGGAATCACAGGCAAACCACTTTTGCCTTTGTTATCCTTCTTCCCTGCTCCCAACTGGAGGGAGCTAGAGTTTATAAGAGAGAAGGGGAAGAGGTGATTCAGATAAAAGATTCCCACACCCACTATGATCTGTGTGCTACCCTTGGTACATCCTCAGTATCTTAGAGATACTGGAGAAGATAATATGGACCCAGATGGAGAAAGGAGGGAGATGAGTAGTGAATTGAATTTGAGATTAAAGGATTTTTTGTTTTCATTTTTATTTTAGTTCGTCAAGATTGGGGCCTAAATGCCAAAATAAGACTGTTAATAACAAAAGAAAGAAAAATTATAGACTGGCTAAAGTGTCATTAAGCACTGTGTCACCCATTGGCAAGGATGGACTCAACATTGTATAGTTTTGATAAAATATATACCTAATTCATGTGTAAATTATATAAGCTTAGATTCCCCAATACATGGTTAGCTACATTAGTGGATATTTTTAGCTATTAGAGTAATCTAGGTTAATCACAAAAGCTACGTACATTGAAAATCCCATTAGCTGAAACTTTAATTTCAGAAATTGGGTTAACCCATAATTAAATTTATAAAATATATTGATTTTACCTCTTTTTAAAAACTCATTTGAGACAGGGTCTCATTCTGTCACCCAGGCTGGAATGCAGTGGCACCTTTGTGGCTCACTGCAGTCTTGACTTCCTGTGCTCAAGTGGTCCTCTCACCTCAGCCTCCTGAGTAGCTGGGATCAGAGGCATGCGCCAGCATGCCCAGCTAATTTTTTTGTATTTTTTGTAGAGATGGGGTCTCACCATGTTGCTCAGGCTGGTCTTAAACTCCTGGGCTCAAGCAATCTACCTCCTTCGGCCTCCCAAAGTGCTGGGATTACAGACGTGAGCCCCTGCACCCACTCTTCTTTTTTATTTATTTTTTAATAATGTAATCTTCTTTTTTTAAATTTTATTTTTTTATTTCAAAAGGTTTTTGGGGAACAGGTGGTGTTTGGTTACACTAAAAGTTTTCTTTTTCTTTTCTTAAATATTTGTGGAATTCCTGCTGTGTGCCAGATACTGTTCTTTATTTAATTTTTTTTTTTATTTCTATAGGTTATTGGGGAACAGGTGGTATCAAAAAGATAATCCACCATAATCAAGTGGGTTTCGTACAGGGATGCAGGGATGGTTTAACTTACACAAGTCAATAAACATAATACACCACATAAACAGAATTAAAAACCACATGATCATCTCAATAGATGCAGAAAAAGCATTTGAGAAAATCCAGCATGCATTTATGATTAAAACTCTCAGCAGAATCGGCATACAAGGGACATACCTCAATATAATAAAAGCCATCTATGACAAACTCACAGTCAATGTAATACTGAATGGGAAAAAGTTGAAAGCATTCCCTCTGAGAACTGGAACAAGACAAGGATGCCCACTCTCACCACTCCTCTTCAACATAGGACCGGAAGTCCTAGGCAGAGCAATCAGACAAGAGAAAGAAATAAAGAGCATCCAAATCAGTAAAGAGGAAGTCAAACTGTCGCTGTTTGCTGATGATATGATCATTTACCTAGAAAACCCTAAAGACTCTTCCAGAAAGCTCCTAGAACTGATAAAAGAATTCAGCCAAGTGTCCAGATACAAAATTAATGTCACAAATCAGTAGCTCTTCTATACACCAGCAGCAACCAAGCTGAGAACTAAATCAAGAACTCAACCCCTTTTACAATAGCTGCGAAAAAATAAAATAAAATTCTTAGGAATGTACCTAACCACAAAAGTGAAAGACTTCTACAAGGAAAACTAGCAAACACTGCTTTTTTATTTCTTAAAATAATTCTTTCTCTCAGCCTTAAGCATGAGCTCCTTCTCTTTCCTCTTGCCCTTTCAACCATTCTCCCTACACCAGCTAGAGGGAGCTTTCAAAATTACAAATTCTATTTTGCTACTTGCATGCTTAAACGAATCCCGTGGTTTCAAATAGCCTTCAGAATGAGACCCAGTGTGCTCCACGTGATCTGCCTCCTTCTTTCCTTTCCATCTGTCCTTGCTCCTAACGAGCTCTCGAGCTCTCGAGCTCTTGAAAGATCCATCAGTCTCTTCACAGGCTGCCAGCTCTTCCTGGAGCAATCCTTTTCTTTCACCTGGCTTGCTCCTTATGAAGGCTTTAAGACTCAGCTTAGCTGCTGAATCCTACAGAAAGCCTTTCCTGTTATCGCCAATTGGGTTAGGTGGTTTGGCACCCTCTTTGCCAGGTCTCTCCCACAGATCCTGGCCGAGCGATGGATGAAAGGAGTACTCAGACACAGGTATGCAGTGTTAAGAGCCACTAAGGGACTGCGGGTACTAGGGGCCAAAGGGAAAGCAGCAGACTTGATAAGCTAGCGCTACTTGGTTTTATTTAGTACAGACATAATGCTGAAAGCCTGGAGCAAACACAAACTGTGAGTAATTAAGTATTTTCTCCCTTACAGGGAGGAGTCATGCGTGGATGGCCAAAGGTGGGTTTCTGGACGACAGGCGTAAACAACCCTGTTTAGATAAATTCCCCTGTACTTCCTTATACCCATTTCTCTCCCTCTGCCTCAGGGTAAGAGAACAGCTGCCTTCAGCTTATTCTCCCCTGAAGCTTTGCAGAGCCTTCTGACCTTTCAAAAAGCATGCTTCTTTCCCCTATAGCTTCTTCCACCACTCTGACAGATCCCTCACATCTCCCCCTTTTCTGTTTTTTTGCATCAGTTCTTGTTGATTGAAGAGTACATATATGTGCAGCAACAGGTTTGTCAGGTGTAGCGGCTGCAGCTCGTTTTCCAGCTTTGCATCCTAGAATTAGTAAATAACATGAGACAAAAATGAGTATAATTGGTAATATTCTTTTCCAATCAAAGAGTGGCCCCCAGGAGTGGAGGTCTATCCAGGAGAGGTGTTTTTGCACATTGTTTTATAGGACTGTTACTGAGGAACCCCACTGGGGGTATGTTAATCCCTCCTAGCTAAACAGTCACATTGTTAGAGGCTGGAAAGGCGGTGTTTACCCAAGTAACAGGGCGGAAGAAAGGTAGATCTAGAAGATGGGCCTAATAGAGAGTAGCAGGTACAGGTAGCAGGCAAAATGATAGAATTGAAAAAGGTTAATAAAGCATAGCAAGGAACACATTATCTGGAGTGAATGGTGTCTATGTGCAGAGCAGGATTCGCTCAGCCTCCTGAGTTGTCTTCTTCAGCATAATGTCCGGGTCTGTGTCGTCCGAGGAAGCTGCCTCATCCGGGGCTGCAGGTCCTGCAGGGTCATTTCCTTTATTTTTGGTACCGGGTTAGGTCCTAGCCACGTCATGGTATGGTTTGATGCATTGTGCTGGAATCTAAAGAGGACCTGAGTGGGTGTGAATACAAGCATATCCTCTTCCCCATGTTAACAAATCATTTGGACTGCACCATACATTACTATTTACATATTTCCAGAAAACTTCAGGTTTTATGTTTTGAGGGGCTTTTACAAAATGCTTTTCTATGGCTGATTGAAATTTGTCATTTAAATTTAAGAAATTAAGGGTAAATAAGGCTTGTGCCAGTAGTGTTGCAGGGTCCTCACTCATATTCCCCTTTTTTTGTTTTCTGAGGGTATTCTTAAGGGTGGAGTGGGCATGTTCTACTATGGCCTGTCCTTGGGGGTTGTACGGGATACCCGTGGAATGTTGGACATTCCATGTGTGATAAAATTGTTGAAATTGTGAGGTGATATAAACCGGGCCATTATCAGTTTTAATTTTTGTGGGCCGCCCCATAAATGCAAAAGTTAAGATATTTAATGATATATCAGGCGGACTCTCCAGGAAGAGCATGAGTGCTAATTAGGTGGGAACAGGTATCAATGGATACATGTACATATCTTAGTTTTCCAGATTCAGGGACGTGTGTAACATCTGTTTGCCATAACTAATTAGGTTCTAGTCCTCTAGGGTTAACACCTGTTGAAGGAGGGGGATGTGCAGGTGAGCTGGCAATCTGGGCATTGTAAAATAATTTGTTTAGCTAGTCTTTGGGTAGTTGAAATTGTTTAGATAAATTACTCCAATTTTGGTGGAAAAATTGATGTGATTGGGTGGCTTGGTCAAGCAGTGATATCATAACCCGCAGGTCTGCTTGATCATTGCCATAAGCCAGTGGGCTGGGCAGTGAGCTGCAGGCCTGAATGTGTGTAATAAAAATAGGATGTGTACGTTGATCTAGCAATTGCTGAATTTGAAGAAAAAGTGCACACAGGGTGGGCTCAAGAGTGGACTTAATGAGGGCTGTCTCAACGTTATATAATAAACAGAGTAAGCAGAGTCACTAACAGTATTGATAGGCTGAGTGGAAAAGGTTTCTAGGGCCAATATTAGGGCTCCAACCTCAGCTCTCTGAGTGCTAGTAAATCCAGATAGAGTGAGGGTGTTATGTGGTTCCCACCAGGTAGCTGCTTTTCCATTTTTACCAGAGCCATCGGTAAAAAGCTTTAAAGCGTTAGGTATGGGGGTGTGAACTACCTTTGTAGGCATAGCTACAGGAATATGAGATAAGAACTGAAGTAGTTTGTCAGCGGGAAGGCCATGTTCTATACGGCCCGCATAATCAGAGAGTGCTATCCTGAGGGTCTAGAGATAGGAGCAGGACTGCTTTGAATTGTTTTTTACTTAAGGGAATTCTTATGACATCAGGGTCATAACCTAGCAATTGTTTGCATCATCTGCAGCCTGTATAGATGACTTTACTAACTAGCTGGACATAGCGAGATAGTGTTTTGGTCCCGGTATATGAGCAAATAACACATTCTAGGAAGCGTAGCCCGGGGGCCATCTGTCCTATTAATTCTGTTAGGGAATGATTAGTAGGAAAAACAAACAATTGGACTGAATATCGTGGGTCTATGCAATCTAGTTGCATCTGAGAAATAGCTTGCTCTGTTTCCTCAATTTCCCTTTTTGTAGTGGCAGTTAAATATCGAGGGGAGTTCAGGGCTGCATTGCCTTTTTGGATAGAAAACAGGTTTTGTAACTTGTCAGTAGTTATGCCCAAGGTGGGGTGAAGCCAGTTAATATTGCCGAGTAATTTTTGATAATCATTTAAGGTGTGTAAGTTGTTAGTATTTAACCTTCTGAGGTCTTACTGACTGAGAAGTTAGCATGTATCCAAGATATTTCCAAGGAGAGGACATCTGTACTTTTTCAGGTGCTATGATTAAACCTCTTAACTGTGAATTCTTTTTGACAGAGGCATATAAATGCAAAAGTATTGGCTCTGTTGGGGCTGCCAGTAAGATACTGTACATAAAATGGATGATCTTGCAATTAGGAAATTCTTTTCTACTGGGGATCAAAGCCTGATTTCTATGATACTGACACGTGGTAGGACTGTTCAGCATTCCTTGAGGAAGTACTTTCTAATGAAATCGGCGAGCTGGCCTTTCATTATTGATAGCTGGTATTGTAAATGCAAATTTTTCTCTGTCCTGTTTTGCAAGGGGAATAGTATAAAAACAGTCTTTTAAGTCAATAATGACTATAGACCAATCTCGAGGAACCGCCGTGGGGAAGGGAGCCCCTGTTGAAGGGGCCCCATGCGTTGCAAATTAGCATTGATAGCATGTAGGCCATGCAAAAGTCTCCATTTACTAGACCTTTTGGGAATGATGAAAATGGGCGAATTCCAAGGGCTGTTTGATGGTTCTATATGGCTGGCTTTTAATTGTTCCTCAACTAATTCATGGGCTCTTTGTAATTTCTCTCCCTTTAAAGGCTGCTGTTCTACCCAAATAGGATTTTGAGAGAGCCACATTAGGGGTAGGGGAGGAATAACAACAGTGGCCATTATTAGAAGGGGATCTGCAGAGTGACTCCCCATTTGGCTAATAGGTCCTATCCCCAAAGATTAACAGGGATGGGAGTGATTAGAGGTTGTATAATAACATAAGGACCCCTTCCCTGGAGCATTGCAACTGTTATGTTTTGCCCAGCCAATTGATTTTGGTTGGCCTGTTGTCCACACAATTTATCAAATTCTGCTTTCCAGAGGAGGTACTGACTGGCTTCTAAAGTTGTTTTAGCTAATACTGACCAGTCCCATGGGGTTATATGGAAACTGTCTGCCATGGCCTCAATTAATCATTTCACAAATGGGCTAGCGGCTCCGTTTTCTCTAATGCTTTTCCTTATCTCTTTATAAGTATCAAAAGTAATGGGTTCATATACCCAATTGCCTTGTTGATCTTGCATCACCGGGCAGGCCAAGAGCCCCCCTTCTAATGCCACTCGCCTAAGACAGGGTCCCATAACTATAGTGTATCCCTTGTCTTTTTTCCAATTTACTGGGGGAGAGGGGCTCCAGAGAAACCTGTTTCCTCTTTTATATCTTTACCCAGTAATGTCAGGGCTGAGGGAGGAGGAGGAGGAGGCAGTAAGGTAGGTGATGGTTCCTCTTCCCTTCCCTTTTTAGGCTCTTCTGTGTAGAGTGGGGCCAAAGCAGCCCTAACTAAGGCCCATAACATTAGAGATGTTACTGGGACCTGTTGCCCTTGTGCATGATGTTGTTTAAGATTTCTCCACACTCGTTCCAAGAGCTCTAGGTCTAGTGTGCCTTCTTCTGGGAACCATGGGTTATGGGAAACAACAGTTTGCGTTAGGTCTCTTAATTGAACCTGTGAAACTGAGGCTCCACTAGCTTTAAGCAGCTATTTCAATACTTTTATATACTGTTTCTGTCGAGTAGGTAACTGTTGTCCCATGACGAAACCCTAGCTTGAAAATTTCTCCGAACATGGAAAGCCCGACTGGGCATCAGTGACTTATGGACTGTGCAGTCTCTTCACCCTCGTTTTTGAGGGTTCCGTTGCGATCCGTTTTAGTGTTTCTCACAGGGGGCACCAGCTGCCAGGTCTGTCCCACACACCCTGGCCGAGCGATGGATGAAAGGAGTACTCAGACACAGGTATGCAGTATAAGAGCTGCTAAGGGACTTGCCGGCACTAGGGGCTGAGGAGAGAGCAGACTTGATAAGCTAGCACTGCATGGTTTTATTTAGTACAGACATAATGCCGAAAGCCTGGAGCAAACACAATCTGCGGGTAATTAACATTATTGTTCCCCCTTACAGGGAGCAGTCGCGCGTGGATGGTCAAAGGTGGGTTTTCTGGACAACACGAGTAAACAAGCCTATTGAGATAAATTCCCCTGTATTTCCTTGTACCTATGTCTCACCCTCTGCCTCAGGGTAAGAGAACAGCTGCCTTCAGCTTATTCTCCCCTAAAACTTTGCAGAGCCTCTGACCTTTCAAAAGGCCTGCTTCTTTCCCTAATAGCTTCTTCCACCACTCTGACAGATCCGCCACACCTCTTTTGAGTTCCCACAGAGGTAATACATGCCACACCACAGTGGAATCACCTGCTTGAGTATCAGTCTCCTCTCCAGGCTGAGCTCACTGGCTTTTAGCTCTGAATCCACAGTACTCGGCATATGACTTCAGCTGGCACAAAGCCGATGTCCGTAGGTATTTGTTAAATGAATGAAGAAATGAATGACTAATTAATGAATCAAGTCTTGCCAACTAACTCACCTCTGGTGAAAGTCATTATGCGACAAAGTGTTAAACAAACTAAATGCAAAATGCCAAAGTGTTGCATTACAACAGATCTCTTCATTTGTTCGACTAGTAGTAGAAACTAGAAGGTGAAGTCACCAGGAAATGTTGGCATGATTATATTGCCTTTGTCAAGTTCCAGTCATGGTTGAGCGGAGAATGCAGATTGTGAGCAGGATTTCCAGTTCAAAGAAAAACCTGGATTTTCTGGAGTAAAAACATAACTATAAATGGAACTCACCTAGTAGAACTTATTTATGCAATATACACAATTAAACTTGCCAAGTCAGCCTACTTCCAATTAGGAAGGGGATCTTCTTACCCCATCTTTCTACTTCATTTTAGATGAACTGGCTTCTCAACTCATGCTGATTTTTTTTTTCAATTTGTTTACTTACCTGTAACTTCTCAAAGAAATGACAACTTCTGACTTAGTAAATGTTTAAAGTAAAACCAAAAGGACAAAAAATCATGAAAGGTGACCATGGTTGTCAGTGAACCTCCATTTTGCCACAATTCTGCAAATATATTAAATGAGAAAATGGGGCTAGATAATTTCTCTGGTCTCATACATATTATTCTTCAATTAAACAAGAAAAAATTGAGTCATTCCATGAATTGATAGGCTGGAGGCATGCTTTTAAGTAGGAAGCTGACAAGTAAGCTAGAAGTTTGCTTTCTTGTTTCCTTTTCAGTAGGAGGTAGGGCACCTTTACTCAAACAATGTTTTGGGGCTAAGAAAAGCTGTACCTAAAAGATGTTGGGGGGAACAACACAGCACTGAAAGTGGTTTTGGTGGTTGCCACTAGAGTTTCCTAATAATTTTACCAAGTGGTTTGGACTTTTGCCAAAACAAATGATTGATCTTTTTCTCTTTGGGAATTGTAATATATGTCAAGAGTAACACACTAGTATGTTAATGGAATAAATTTTACACAGATTACAGAGTCATTTTCTTGTGAGGAGGGCTCATAAGAAAGAAATTAGGTATTTTTTCAGTCAAATGGTGGCATGGTTAATATTATTGTTTTACATAAATATATAATCCGAAAGGCGTAGCGTACAATGGGAAATCACAATTACTGAATTGAATTCACTCCTGGATAGAGTATCATAGTTAACTTAGTGTTAAGTCCAATATTTCTTGAAATCTGCAAGTATAAAAGGCATCAAACAAAGTAACAAATATTTCTAGAGCTGGGATGGGATGGAAGGAAAATACAGGACATAATCCTACATGTGCTAAACAACTTCACATCTAAACAATGAGTAGTAAAAATATTTTTAACTCTCCATTAACCTGAGCTTTCCACTTATCATCACCTATCTAGCTTTCTGATGGTAAATCAAAATATTTTACAATGATATACTTGTATTAAGGTTAAAACAGCCATAATTTCATAGGGAAATTCACTTCCAATATATGAACTTGCTGCGTGACTAAATAGCTTAGGTACTTTATTAAATTGCTTTTCTATTTCAACCATTTGAAAGAGGCTATTTTTTTCAGAATACAGATTCAATGCTGCATTTCCACAGTATTTGCTATGCAAACCTAACCAGGTAGAAGATAGATTTCTGAGAACAATTTCCTGACAGTTCTTCAGGATTTAGCTAAGTTCTTACATGATAGTTTCAAATCGAACATAGTTTTCATAGCCTAAACAGAAAACTTCTTAAGAAACAGCTGGTTTATTACCAGTTTATTATGAATGGTGCCACATGCAAGGCATACAGTAGAACACTACTGCTTTTCCTAGATTTTCTTCTAGAGGAGCAGCAGAGTGGATCTGTTCCTATAATCCCCCATGTAAACCACATAGGAATGATCCTAGAGTTGAGAGGAAGGAGTCTTTTCTCTAACAGTTGAAATAAGATCACAATGCAATACCATCTTACCTTTACAAGAATGGCCACAATTTAAAAAATAAAAAAAAATAGATGTTTGCATGGATATGGTGAAAAGGGAACACTTACATTGCTGGTGGGAAGGAAAACAGTATAGAGATTCCTTAAAGAACTAAAAGTAGAACTACCATTCAATCCAGCAATCCAACTACCAGTACCCACTGGGCCAAGTGGGAGTGTCTAGGGGGTTGAACTCCCTGCAAAGTGCAGTTTGCATTTTGGAATGGGGAACTACAGGAACTATAGGGAACCTCCAGCAAAATGAGTTTAAAAAGGCTCATCCAGGAAATGCATGTAAGAGCTGGTCACTCTGTATTTTGAGCCCTCTTAAAGGTGCTAGCCCTTCAGAGAGAGAGAGAGGGCATAAATGACTCGGTGTTGGCACACTGTGGAGTCCCACCTACAATCAGCACACTTCTCTCCACTACACTAAACCCTAGGCCACAGCTCAGTTTCTCCTTTTGTGAAAAAAATGTGGGAAACGAATAATCTAAGAATGAGGAAGGACAGGAGAAGGACCCCCATTTGGGCACCTCGTTGGTTTTATGGTGCCTCTACTTGCAAGTGTTTGTGTAAAATGGAAAAGGTCGAGGGCATGCCAGGTTCTCTAGTACTCCAGCTGGCTGCATATTATGGTCATTTTGTGCACATTTTAAACTGATAGGCAAATTACATCAAGGAAAAATTCAGAGCCCAGAGGTTGACCTGCAACTATAGAGTTCCTAAGTTGTCTATTTCTCTATTTTCTTTGCTGCCTACTTTAAATCTGCTGTTATTTTTCTACTGAGATAAAACCCACTATTTGGGTGCAACTTTTAATTTTTGTTATTGTTTTTATAAACCAGTGAGTTTGTATTACTATCCCATGCCTAGCCCTCTAAAGTAAAAGCTATAGGATCTTTGTTTGTATGGGCATATATATGTGTATTTATGTTTACATACATGTATTTTATTGTGTGCTTTGGCCACAAGGTACCAAATTGACTTAAAGAGTACTCATAAAACTAAATAATAGGCCCAAATGCTTTTCAAGTTCATGTGACTTAAGTAAAATCTTTAATAAATAAGCTGGCTTTAAAATTATTGGTAAAGTCATATTAGAAATGTCTTAAGAACTGTCAGCATTTTTGTTTCCATTTATTGATCAAGTGGTTTCATACTTATCCCTGCCAAATACTCTAAGTTATTAAAATTTGCCATAAGGGCTATAGAAGTATAAACCCGTCTAGCAATTCTACTACTAGGTATCTACCCAGAGGAAAAAAAGTCATTATACAAAAAGGATACTTGCACATGCATGTTTATAGCAGCACAATTCACAATTACAAAAATATGAAACCAGCCCAAATGCCCATCAATCAATGAGTAGATAAAGAAATTGTTATATATAGATATATAACTATATAGATATAACTATATGTAGTTATATACACACACACACACACACACACATATATATATACACACACACATATATATAGAAGAAATGTATATATATACATTTCTTGGTTCCCGACCGGGAAGCAAGGTGATTAACGGACGGTCGAGGCAGCCCCTTAGGCAGCTTATGCCTGCCCTGTAGAGCATACCTGCAGGGGACTCTGGCCAGGTTGAGCGATGCGGATCCTAGGAGTTCTTCCTAAGAGCGCTCCCAGATAGGTATTTGCCCCGGTGGAACGCCTCATCAGAGCAGTGCACAGCAGGCCCCCGTTATAGTTATATAAAACTATATATATATATATACACACACTCACACACACACATACCATGTAATACTACTCAGCCATAAAAAGGAATGAAATAATGGCATTCGCAGCAACTTGGATGGAGTTGGAGATCATTATTCTAAGTGAAGTCACTCAGGAATGGAAAACCAAATATTGTATGTTCTCACTTATAAGTGGGAGCTATATATATATATATATATAACACTATACACACACACACACACACACCATGTAATACTACTCAGCCATAAAAAGCTGGAATGGAGTTGGAGATCATTATTCTAAGTGAAGTCACTCAGGAACGGAAAACCAAATATTGTATGTTCTCACTTATAAGTGGGAGCTAAGCTATGAGGACGCAAAGGCATAAGAATGATACAATGCACTTGGGGTACTTGGGAGGAAGGGAGGGAGGGGGATGAGGAATAAAAGACTACACATTGGGTACAGTGTACACTGCTCAGGTGATGGATGCACCAAAATCTCAGAAATCATCACTAAAGAACTTATCCATATAACAAAAAACCACCTATCCTCCCAAAACTATTGAAATTTAAAAAAAGGGAAAATGATGACATGACAAAACCAGTTCACTCAGTCTTATCACTGGAAGTTCTATACCCTTCTTATTCTATATTCTCTTCTATAGCTAGATTATATGAACTAGACTTCCAACAGAGCAAGAAAAATCTGCAAAATAGCTGGCCAAGAGATTCTGAGTTTTTTTTTTTTTTTTTTAAATGAATATGTCTCCTTTGTTTTTCAGTTTTCACCCCTGGGCATGTTGAATAATCTGTAAAGACTGGCAATAAAACCAAAGTTTAGAGAGGTTAGCAGTTATGCATATTGACCATGTTGGAACTGTAAGCTAATTATGCTTATTGTTCTAAAGTTGAGACATACAGATGTTTAATCCCCAGTGCCAAGCTCATAATACATGGTTAGGAAATGTTTGCTGAACATGCTGAATTAGACCTTGACTCATTCTGTCAACATCTTGTTATTAATATTTGGAGCCCTGAGACATCAGGCCTCGGCTTGTAAGTCACTGAAATTGCTTTGACCAGATGCTCCTCAGAACCTGGAGCTGGAAACTCCACTTGCCCTATGAGCCAAGTGAAGCCTTCTCATCACCAATCCTTGACCCAACTCCCATCCTCATCTTGTTCTCTACTTCCTCTTTCTTAGTTCACCCTTCAATTCTTCCCTTCCTAATCTTTCCCTCTGTGCCCTATGGGATCCCTATTATCAAGTAAACAAACTCTCCCTTGTCTTCAGTCTCTTTAGACTATGAGTCCCCCATCTTTTTGCCATAATGAGAGCTGTCTTTCTCCATAGCATAATGTTTCCTTTTGTCTTCTTTAGTGACTATTTCATATTTTGGTCAGATTGAGGCTAGCAGTGGGAGGTAAGGGAAAGGTGAACTTTCTAGTTTCCCATTGTTGCTGGCAAACTGTAACCTATCTTTCCTCATTAAAACACACATGGTTTGGAGCTCTTGCTGTTTGGTTCTTCCACCATCTATCCTTCCTTGTTATCATCATCATTCAGCTCCCAGGCACTTCATTTGACACCTGCTCAGTCCTTTTCCCTACTCAACTCTTGCTGTCATCGCAATTCTTTAACAACTTTAATACCAGTGACTATCACTTTATGTACTTCGTGACCATCTAGTCTCCAATAACCCATCCATACCCCTACCCTAGACCTTGTCATCTCTAGGAATAGCTCTCCCATTAAAAGTTTAAATTTTAATTTTTTACTCTGATCACAAATACCTCCTTTTCTGGATATCCTTTCTCCTGATTTCCATTAGGCTTTTTCTTAGACATCCATGAGATCACAAATCCCCTAAATTTTTTCCCCAAAACTCATACTATTTCAGGCATGAATCCTGCCCTCTCATGCACCACTTCATGGTCAGCACATTGAGTGCCAAGGGTCCCATTCCTGAACTGGACAGGCACAGGTCAGTTGACTGAATTTCAGCTGACCAAAATCCAAGTCGCCGAAATCCAGTTTGCCAAGTGACCAATTCATAAAAGGACAATTCATTCCAGTTTTTCAAAATTATTTTTGACAGTGTTCTTGTCTCTATTTCTGGAAAAAATTCCTTCATCTTCTTGCTATAGACTGAAAATCTGTGTCCCCCACAAAATTCATATGCTGACCCCCTAAACCCCTAATGTGATGGTATTAGGAGTTGGGGCCTTTGGGAGGTTATTAGGTGATGAAGGCAGAGCCCTCATGAGTGAGATTCATGCCCTTATAAAAGAGACCCCAGAGACCTCCTTCACCCCTTCCATTATGTGAGGACACAGCAAGAAGACAGCTATTTCTGAACCAGGAAGCAGGTCCTCACCAGATACTGCATCTGCCAGTGGCTTGATCTTGGACTTCTCAGCCCCTGGAATTGTGAGAAATAAATTTGTTATTTATAAGCCACCTAGTCTATGGTATTTGTTATAGCAGCCTGCATGGGCTAAGGCAATGTCCCTCTCCTTTGTCTCTGCCCAAACTCTGTATTTGAGTTAGGAAATTTGCTTCTGTTGAATTGGTAATTTAGTTATTTAGCAAATTGGCTTCACTCAGTGTGCTTTTTGATAGAAATAATTCTTTGTTGAATGATCCTGCTTGCCCAGCGACTACCCCCACACTTCTCTCTGGCATTTTGGGTCCTCACTCTTGTCTCCTTGGCTTTCTTAAGCCTTGGTCAGCCTCAGTATGCCAGGATGTCTCATGGGGTCAGACTAACCTCTGGTGTCCCTATGAAGGATTACCCCAAATCTTTCTGCAACAACTGCTCCAATGGTTTCCAGAGCCCACCCAACTATAGCAGTGCAAGTGGCGTGTCTATAGTGACCACCACCACACCCAAATTCTGT
Source organism: Hylobates moloch (assembly GCF_009828535.3). Classification (NCBI taxonomy): domain Eukaryota; kingdom Metazoa; phylum Chordata; class Mammalia; order Primates; family Hylobatidae; genus Hylobates; species Hylobates moloch. The sequence goes on along the minus strand of NW_026652280.1, from coordinate 24,995,715 downwards.
TTGCTTCAACCACAGCACTGATGGAGTCACAGTGATTAGACCACACTACATTTTCCACAATATATATCGTCTCGTTCTCTGGGGGCTTTGGGTACCCTCTACCCCTACTCTATTCCTGGAAAGAGGAATTCTGAAACAACTTATGATATTTAAGAAGATCTTGGTTATTACTGGTGGGTGGAGATTTCACCTGTAGGTGTAGCTGTTTTTGAAATTTTTTTTTTTTTTTTTTTTTTTTTACCAGTGAGGCCTGAGACCTCTTGTAGTACCTATTTCTCCCTTTTTTGTGTCTCTTACTCTTATTAAGTCAGAATGGTGGCTAAGCCTCAGGACCCCTGCCACTCTAATATTAAAGCAGTTTACATCAGCTCTGTCCTTCATTTCTAGCTCTTTGTGGGCTTTCTTCTTCTCTGGCTCACTGTTCCCCCCTTTCCCTCTCTTTGCTCTGAAATCTGCCATTTGGTGAGAGTTGTGTGAGTGTTTCTGCCCCAAGCATGGCACATTGATGTTCTAAGAAGAGAACAAGGAGCACAGGAAAGGCATTGAGAAGGAGTAATTGAAGAGGCAGGAGGGGACGGGGGACAGCTTGGCGTGATGAAACCAAAGGTGAAAGGTATCTGAAAGGAGGAGTCCTCAATATTGTCAAGTCATCAAAGATGGCAGGTGCCAGTAGGGAAAAAATATATTTAATTGCTTCCAGCTAGCTTCATTCATTTTTGTTCAAAGGACATGATCCTCAGCAAATTAACGCAGGAACATAAAACCAAACGCATGTTCTCACTTATAGGCGGGAGCTGAACTGAGAGCACATGGACACAGAGAGGGGGATAACATACACTGGGGCCTGTCAGGGGTGGGGTGGGTGGGGAGAGAGAGCATTAGGAAGAATAGCTGATGCATGCTGGGCTTAATACCTTGCTGATGGGTTGATACATGCAGAAACCACCATGGTACACATTTACCTATGTAACAAACATGCACATCCTGTATATGTACCCCAGAACTAAAAAGAAAAAAGAAAAAAAGTAATTGGATTTAGCAATGAGGGCGTCATTAAGAAAATAACAGAACATTTCAGGGACATGTTGGGTGGAGAAGCCTGTAACAGGATAGAAGAATGGGTGGAAGGAGAGGGGGACAAAATGCATTCAACTCTGTTTACAAAACTCCAGGCTGCGAACAGCAGGAAAGGAATAGAACAATGAAAAGAGGGTGAAAGTCTAAAGTAGTATCTATTTTTGTTTGTTTTCAGATGGCAGAGACTGAATGTGTTTGTTGGATGAGAGGAGGGAGTGAATTAGAACATTTTTGCATCTATGTGTTATTACGACTTTACTATCATTGAATTCTTTGTACAGAAGATATTGATTCGGATCTACCATTCAAAAGCATATTTCATTCATATATTTATTCAATAAACATTGAGAAATAATCATTGATTATTTATTATATGATAAGACTATTATAGACCCCACCCCCTCATGCAGCATATAATCTAGTGGTGGAGACAGAATTTTTTTAAAAAAAGAAAACTCTACAGATTATCAGTTGAGGATAAGTGCTATATGGAGAAAAGTAAAGTAAATAAATTGAGGGGATTTCAGGGTGGTTAGGGGTGCTATTTAATGCAGGATTGTCAAGAAAGGAAGACACCTAAATAAAGGAGCAAGCCACATAGGCAACTGTGGAAAGTGTTCTACTCAGAGCCACCAGCAAGTGCAAAGGCTGATGTGGCTGCAGCAGAGTGAGTGAGAGGAAGGGTGGCAGGAGAAGAAGTTTGAGCAGAGTGAAGTAGTGGGCAGATTGTGTAGGACTTTGCATACCATTAAAAGGTTTATATATAATTATTATATAGGTTCTGTTATAAGTGAAATGGGACTCCATTAGAGACTTTTAGCAGAGCAGTAACATGAAAATAATTATTCTGACTCCTTTATAGATATAAATAGATGATAAAGGGGCAAGAGTATAAGCAAAGAGACTAGCTAGGAGAGAATTGAAATAACCCAAGTGAGAGACGATTCAGACCTGGACCAGGATTATAGCAGTGGAGGTGATAAGTGCTAGTATTTCGCGTCTATTTGACAATACAGCCATCAGAATTTGCTGATGGACTGGTTATGGGATACAGGAGAAATATGATGGCATCCCATGTTTTACCTTGTTCGGCAGAAAGGATAGATAGATTGTCATTTACTGAAATGAGTATAGACTTTGAGATTCTTCTCTTCCCTGTGGTCCACATCTGAGAAAGCTGATAAGAAAGCCTGGGTGCCCCCTCTTTTGCACTAGCAGGAAATTCAAGCCATGCATGCAGAAACTCTCACTCTCATCTCTCCCTAATCACAGGAAAGCCAACCACCTTTCTTTTCTTTCTTTCTCAAGCCATTTTCAGGCCTGCTTGCAAGCCTGCAGTACTCTCCCCAGAAAGTCTCGTTATGTGAGTAGTAAACCCTTCAAACCCTCCTGAGGTGTGAGGTCCATCTCACCTATGAAGGACATCTACAACAGAAACAAATCAGTTTCACGGGCTGGGTAGGGAGGATGAAAGGAGGTCTAAGGAATTTATTTGGTGCAAATAAGTTTGAGTTGCCTGTTAGATATCAGAATGAAGTTGTTATGTCTGTGTAGACAGATGCAAGTGTCTGGAGTTTAGAAGATAATCCTAGGCTTTAGATAGAAATTTGAGAGTCATTAGCTTGTTGATCGTTCCTAAAACCACAGACTGGAGAGGTTCACCTAGGGATTGAGCATAGAGCTGGGAGAGAGTACAAGAACTGAGCCCTGGTGCTTCAGCCATCAAAGGTTATAGAGATGAGAAGGAGCCAGAAAAACCTTCTGAGAAAGAGTTTGTGCTTTGTGACCCAGGAGGAGAATCAAGAAAAGTGGTGCCCTCGGAAGCCAAGTGAATATATTGTATGGAGAAGGGCAGAGCCATCAACAGGGTCAAACACTGTTGACAGGTCAATGTGCCCTCTTTCCAGAGAGATTTCTTCAGTAAAAAAAATAAAAAGTGTTTGAGCAATGGAAAAAAATTACCATCGATAAATTTAGGACAACCAACCACAAAATTTTGAAGGATTTTGCACAAGTCTATTGACACATTATTTACTGATACACAACTACTTGTCTTCTGTTTGTTGGATGGTTGACTTTAAATAATAGAAACCTTCTGTCACTAACTCTAATTTGGCTTAACTTGAAAATATTTGTGTAGGTGGATGCTGTATTGGGCCACCCAGGCATCTCCCCAGATTGAGACACCAGCAAGCCCTCCCTCTGCTGACTTTCCAGGACTGTCTTACAAGGCAGGATGTGAGGTGTATGGCTGTGCATATGGCTTCCCTCAGTGGTGGGTGACGGTGTGGCTCATTTTTCTGAGCTGTTTGGCTGCTGGGAGGTGTGCCATCTCCTCTGGGTGACCCAGCAGCCATGAGGCCCACCAACCCAGCCAGAACTCTCCCTGGCTGTGTAAGACTTTTGTTCCAAAGCTGACAAAGCAGGGCCCCTCTCCATTTATCCCAGGCTCTGGGATGTACCAGGCCCCTCTTCTCCTCATGTTATGCTGCATCTTCTTCTCATTTTATGCTTTAGAGAGTGTCTTCCCAGAGCTTATGTGAACCAGGCCTCTTTGATGTTATCCTGAAAGGCACAGGAAAAGCTTCAGGGTGGAGTGGGGAATGAGGAAGAGACCTCTTGGGTAGACTCTTCCTCTTCCCTTCCCCACTCTATTCATTTCTTCTACAAAACAAGGTCCCAAAAGGGGAGTGTCTCTTTCAAGTGATGGCACTGAGAATAGAAAATTAAAGTGAGGCAGAGTGACTTATTCTTCTCACTAAAAAACACAGAACAGTCTTCAACCCTCACTCCTGCTCAGAGACCCTTACAAATTAACTTCTAAATTTGATAGTTCTTTCCACACACTGAAGTCATTGATTTTCTCCATTTATATTGTAAATGCCAGTGATTCTAAGGGTATATTAATTAATTCATCCATTCGTTCAACTATGGAACACTTTTTGACCGTGTTTTAAGTGTCAGCTGTACAGTAGTAATCAAAAGAGACAAAGTTGCTGACTTGGGGATATTACATGCTAGTGAGGTGGGCATATCACAATCTCGGAGACACCTGTCTTGTATGGGACAAACGGAGGTTGGAACCAGTATTCCCGCCGGTGTAAATCTGAGTGTTGCCAATACTAGCTTCGTAATCTTGGGTGCATTATTAGCCTCCTGTGTAAATCAGTGATAATTATTGTATCTCATTTGGTTGTTGCAAGAATTGAAGCACTGAGAACCCTGAGCAAGAGTTTTGCAGACACAAAAGCACACAAGAAAAAGTTTGACATATTCAGTGCCCTAACACAAAGCTTGTGTGGTCAGAGTTATTAAGTGAAAGGAGATGAATTGGGAAGGAGGCAGCACCCAAATTATACTGAGCCTTTATAGATTTCATTTTCAGTGAAACGTAAAGTTGCAAAAGGGTTTTATGAAGAGTCTGCTTTGTGCTTTAAGATGATGGCATTAGCTTCCTTGGAAAGACACTTTACAACTATAATCTAGGATCAATATGAGAGACAAAAAATTATTTAAGCTTCAGGAACTGATGAAGGTCACATTTTTATTGTCTAGTTCTATTTAATATCAGTTTATTTGGGTTTCCCTGATTTGGTTTATTAAGCTAAAAATCCAAAGGTGGAATCTTTGGCAAATGTCTGTTTAGTATAATTCATACAAATGTGCCTCATTGTTAATTTATAGTAGGTTCTTAATCCTAATTAAATACTTTATATGCCTCCTAATTGTATTTTTGAAAAGACAATAGACAACTCCTAAAATATGTTTGGGTTGATTGTAAATCACTGTATAATGAATATAAAAATAAGGCAGTGTGTTGTAAGCACTGAGGGACCAGTGAACAAAGAGGTGTGTATTTAACAATTGGCAGCGTCTAACTTAAAGAGGATTTTTCTCTCCTGAAAAGGGCCTTAATCTATTCGATTCATCGTATCAGTTAGAAAACATGTATTGAATGTTAATATTTTCAAGGTCCTATGCTAATCATCTTTTAATTTGAAATATTTCTAATACAATGCATTTTATTCCACAAACACTTGTTAAATATTTCCTATGTGGTAAGTGTTGGGAATTTGAAAGAGAATATGAAATGATGAACTGAGCATTTCAAACCTGGGTAATAAAGACTGTGGAAGCAGCAAGCCCCAGATGCTGCAGACACACAGGGAAGAGCAGCAGCAGCCCTAGAAATGGATGCTGGCTTTTGACTAAACCATTCTGGAAATAAATTATTTTTGATCCCAGTATCATTTTGATCCCAGTCGTCTGGTAGTAAACTTTTAGTGACCATTGTGGAAGGCTGAATAATGATGTCCATGTCCTAATCTCTGGAACTTGTGAATATTACCTTACATGGCAGAAGAGACTTTGCAGATGTGATGAAAATAAAGATCTTAAGATGGGAAAATTGTCTGGATTATGCAATGGGCCAAATGTAATCACAGGGCTTATTATGAAAGAGAGATACAAGAGTCAAGAATTAGTAGCAGATGGGATAACAGAAACAAGAGGTTGGAGTGATGTGAGGGAGAGGCTGCAAGCCAAGGAATGCAGGTGGTCTCTAGGAGCTAAAGATGGTAAAGAAATTTTCCCCAAGCCTCTAGAAGGAACGCAGCCATGCCAACATCTTGACTCAGTTCAGTGAGGCTGATTTTGGACCTCTGACCTTCAGAACCGAAAGCCAATACATTTATATTGTCTTAAGCCACTAAGTTTCTGCTAATTTGTTACAGCAGCAATAGGAAACTAAAATGCCATGGTCTCCACTGGTAGTAGTGCTGGCTATGATGAACATTTTTCCAATTAGCTAAGAACAGGGAGGGCAGGACAAGAGCCCCTTCTTTGAAGGGAGTCTCACTACTATGAACAAGGGGACAGGAATATTAGTAAATACTTTGTTTGGGGAATCTTGTAAACCACAAATCCCCACGTTTTTTCTTTTCTTTTCTTTTCTTTTTTTTGAGACAAGGTCTCGCCTTGTTGCCCAGGCTGGAATGCAATGGTCCAAATATGGCTCACTGCAGCCTCCACCTCTTGAGCTCAGGTGATTGTAACACCTCAGCCTCTAGAGTGGCTGGGAACACAGGCACATGCCACCACACCCAGCTAATTTTATTTTTTGTAGAGACAGGGTCTCACTATGTTTCCCAGGCTGGTCTTGAACTCCTGGGCTCAAGCAATCCTCCTGCCTTGGCCTCCCAAAGTCCTGGGATCACAGGTGTGAGCTACTGCAACTGACCCTCCACATTTTATTTCTGCAAACTGTCATTTGTAAAAATTCACTCTCATTTGTTGGTGGTGGTGGTGGTAAGTTAACACATCTATCTGACTGCCTTCTGGGTAATCTTGCCTTTTTATATAACCTTGAAAGTCATGGCAGGGCAAGGCCAAAGAGAAAAGTTCATATAATGATACACAGTATATGTCAGAGATATATTATAAATTTAAGTATATTTATTTGGGCTGGGTATTTCAAGGAATACAAAGACAAACCTATTATTAGACACTGCCTTTAGAGGATTTTCAATTAACAAATGGAAATTACATATGCTCACAATTGAGTTTTAGGGAAAGCAAGACAAGCTGGAGTCAGCTTGAGGAGATTGAAGAGTGCCTAATGAGGGAATCTGGCCTTTATTGGTAATGGAAGGCCACTCTGTCTTAACACCTATATTTAGGGATTTTCCCCCTGGAAGTTGTGTGTAGGATGGATTGGGGAGCAAAGAGAGAAAAGACAGAAAGATTCACTAGGACTTTGTTGAAATCACTCAGAGTCATGGCAGTAGAGATGGAAAGGAGAAAACACAGAGATCCAAAGTCAAGGAGTCTTTGACCCAGTTAGTGTATGACTGAAAGAAATATCAAATCCTTTGATGCCTGGTCAAGTTTTGAAACCATATTTGAAGTATCTGGTGCATAACATAGAAAACTGTGAGAAGAAAAAAGAGCACTGTTTGTGAAGAATAGATAACTGGAATAGATGTAATTCATTTCAGATGGCCCCGAAGCCATGACTCCTACCTGATAACTTTATACCCACCTCATTCCTGAAATTTGTTTTCTTAATCTTTTATCACTGACATGCCCATTTCACTCCTTTTTGAACATTTTACTCTTTTTGTCTCATTTTCTGTCCTATCGCTCTTTTCTGCTCTTCCTTTCCAGCTGTGATTATTTCTCCTTGTTTCTTCATGGCCATTTAACCAAGAACACAAACTATTGTGATTTCTAAGCTTCTGTTCTTTGTCTACTGCTTTTCTGACATTATATGCTCGCTTTGCTCTAACTTACTGATTTTTACACTGTCATTCTTTCAGAGTGTAAAGCTATCTATCTGTGGCCCATTTCATGGCTCTAATAAAGGAATCTCAAGTTGGGAAATAATTGCTGGGATTGGTGAATTACTGTGGACAACCAAATTACCAGCTTATCCAGAATGTGGTAATTTATAGAGCAACTTATGACATTTCCAAGTGCCTCTCAGGAATATGAGCCATCCTATACTGGGGCACTGTCCAGGACTCCTGGCTACTGGGGATTCCTGCCTCATGTTATAAAGAAATATAAATGGCCAATAAACATCTCATCCCAAGATGCTCAGCCTCATTAATTACCAGGAAAATGCAAATTTCTCAGTCATACTGTGATAGTTTACACTCACTAGATTGGAAAATATTTTTCTTCTTTTTTATTATTAATTATTACCTAGTCTAAGATGAAGAATATTTTTTAAATCCCTGTAAATCTGAAACATTGGCAGTGATTTAAAACAAAGGCCATTTTTATGCACTGCTGGTAGGAATGCAGAATAGCACAAACAGAAAAATATTTTGAAATTTCCCAGCAAATTTGAAATGGGCATACCCTGAAACACAGAAACTTCATTTCTAGGTTTATATACCCTAGAGAAGTACGAGGAAATATGAACAAGGTGTTCATAGAAGCATTGTTTATCTTAAAAAATAAAATGAATGTATTAATCCATTCTCACACTGCTGAGAAAAACATACTCGAGACTGTGTAATTTTAAAGAAAGACATTTAATTGACTCACAGTTCCACATGGCTGGGGAGACCTCATAATCATGATGGAAAGTGAAGGAAGAGCAAAGGCATCTCTTACATGGCAGCAGGCAAGAGAGCAGGTGCAGGAGAGCTGCCTTTTATAAAACCATCAGATCTCATGAGACTTATTCACTATCACAAGAACAGCATGGGAAAAACCTGCCCCCATGATTCAATTTCCTCCCACTGGCTCCCTTACACAACACATGGGAATTGTGGGAGATACAATTCAAGATGAGATTTGGGTAGGGACACAGCCAAACCACATCAATGAAATAAAGGCAAGTCCAGAAACACACCATTTGATATCTTTACCATTTGTGTCTACAAAGCTGCACAGTTATGGAATCTAACCAGCTATATGACCAATTATTATTGGTTAAGCTTGTAAGCTATAACATATGTCGACCAATTTCCTAAAGCTCCAGTGAAATATAATAGTTTGGATGTTCACAAGGGAAAACAGGGAAATAATAAACAAATAATTTAAAGTGTTGGCTATGTCTGTGGGGAGGGAATATTATCTGGGAGGCATATTCTGGGGCTTCAGTTGTATTAGTAATTTCTGTTTATTATGATGGGCAGTAGATATGTAAGCATTTTATCATTTTTTTTTTTACTGGTAAATATTCTTTTGGTGAATGCCTAGAAAAATCTAATAATTTAAGAAATGTAATTACCCTTTTACCTTCCCCAACTCATGTCACTATATGAAAGTAGACTGCTTGGTTCACTTTGGGTGGGTGGTTTTAAAACATGGTTGTAGTTGTCAGAGCAATGTCACAAAAGTTCTAGGTTCCATTTTTACACGGACTTTAGCCTTCACTTGCTGCTGATCAGCACAAAGCAGATATAGCCATACAAGAAAATACAGGATTGAAGACTCCTATGAAGATAGCAGAAATGGGAAGCTTGAAAACTTTATTATAATGAAGCATTTTATTGGGTGGTCAGAACTCTCAGAGTTAAAAAGTGATACTGAACAAGCACGTACTAATTAAATTGTGTACTCCAGGTCTGTTGGTTACATGTATTCTCATAAGACAGACTGTTTGTAATTATCATAAACTACATATTTACGGAACTTTGTAACCCTGAGCCAGTAACTTATCAGTTTGTCACCTGGTATTAATTAAGTTCTTATAAATTGTGCAGTTGGATACTAACCACTCAGGAAATTAATCTCAAATAATAGACCTGGCCCCCACCTTTGAGGAACTAGCATTATCATATTTATAATTTACAATTGCTTATGCTCAGTCCTAGGGCAGAGCTGACCTGGGACTGCACTATGTGCAGAGAAAGAATTAAGAGTCACAGAATAAAAATGCAGAAATGCAGATGAGAATTAAAATGAGGAAACATTTTCAGAAAAAGGCAGTATTAAAATTAAGTGCCCATATTATTTGATGCAAATCAGAGAGATTATTGTGAAGAATAGACAGCAGAGTGTAACTGGATGTCACCCAGATGTATAACCAATTATTAACAAACTTCATAAGATATAACATGTGTAGACCAAGCTCCTAAATCTCAAAGTATAAAAGTTTGGATGTTCATGCCATATTTGTCAAAATATTTATGTCCCATATGTGGTAGCCAGAAGGTCCAACAACCTTTACTTGTCTTGGGCTCTTGACTAAATAAAAAAATTAGCTCATAAGTAGGTTAAATTGTTTGTAAGGAAATGAGCAAAATAATGTATGATGGAAAAATTCAGATATATTATAAATTTGCAAGGAAGAAAAAAATAGAATGCAATAAATGTTCCAGGAAAATTGATTAAAAATTTGGGGAAAACCAGAAATTGATCTCAAATGTGTTAATGAGTTAATTAATGAAAATCAAAATATAAAAATCAGAAGTAATTATTTTAACCTCAATAGTGTGTAACATTTCTCTAAGTAAAAAAAAAAACTCTAAAAAAATAACAGGAAAAAAACTATTGGAAAAATATTTGCCAAACATGGGATAAAAAAAAGTCACTGATACTTTAATATATAAAGTGCTCTTTAAAGAAAACAATACTGAACCACAATAGTTAAACTACCATGAAACATAAATATAAATAAAGCAAAATATGTATATGAATAAGCATATATGAATATATAAATATGAATACTTTATAAATACAAAATGAATAATATGTAAATAGTTACTATGTTCACTCTCAGAGTTACAAAACAAAGGAAGTGACCACACACACACACTTACATTTTTTTCTGACTCAATTAGCAAAGTCTGACAAAATGGCAAAAGCAAGGGGACACAGTGTGAGTAGGATAGTCTTATTACATTGTTAGTAACAGTGTAAACTGGTCCAATTTTCTCCATTAATTTGGCAATATTTATCAAGAGATTTTTTAATCTAATTAATTCTACTTTTAGATTGAAACCTAAGTAACCAATGAGACCTTTTGCATTCAAATGTTTCACAGATTAATGAAAAAGCAATAAAATAGGCCAGACAATAATTTGGGGTCAGTGAGTAATGGAAACTGAAGTTCCTAGATTTAAAGTACAATAATGAGTTTGGCCTCATGTGTAGATGCTCGACTTCTTTTAAATTTTCAAATAACAATGTGGTTATAGAACATTATTTCAAAACTGAGGTACAAAAGAAATCTAATGAGATCATGTTACCTCTTATCTTATTTATATCAGCCTATCTTCTACTAAGTGATTTGTCTATTCGATTCCCTTGTGAAATCAATCAATTTGCCGGTTCAACACAGACTTTTCAATTTAGAGTAGAAATGAAATTTCTGCTCTGCAGCAACTATTGGTTTTGTAACCTGAAGAAAATTTCTTAAATTCTTTGAGTCTTGGTTTCCTCATTTGTCATATGGACCTAATAATACTTTTTCAGGAGCTTTTGTATCCATCACAGTTTCTGAAAAATAAATATTTATTCGTATTAGTAGAAGAGCCAAATTGCTTTCACAGGAGCAATAAATTATATATATAACATATATAATAAAATAATATACATAAACTATTCATAAGCATGGATATTCCAGAGTCATTAATACTTTAGTAGATATGTGTAATGTATAATAAAACTTCATTTATTCCAGGGTGTTCTCACTTCTATTATTTGGCTTATCATTACTTTTTTTACTCTACTTAGCTTCCAGATAATTTTCTCAAAATTCTGCAGTTCTCTATTAGGGATTTCATAAGCAAGTCAACATAGCAATAGGAGAGAATCAGAAATTCGTCTTTTCTTATGATTTCCATCTGATCATCTGAGCTAAGAAGTGCCATTATTGTACCAACATTCATGCTCTATGGGCAACATGTTTTATTTCCTTATACTATTATCAACTGCTTTGAACAGTTGACATCTCTGGGATTTACAATTGGCTTCATAATTGTGACTTACAGATAAACTTTTCACCTCAAATATATTTACAACAGAATCCAGAAACAGAATATTTTCAGTTTTTCTAAGGATTTTGAACAATAATCTCTCTCTTTATTTCCTCATGGATAAAGCTAATTAAGCCCAAGAAATATCATCAGATATCCAGATCAAGACGGGCTGCTATGCTCTAGTGGTCTCCAGCTGATATAGTTTGAATGTGTCCCCACCTAAATCTCATATTAAAATGTAGGGCCTGGTGGGAGGTGATTTGATCATGGAGGCAGATTTCTCATGAATCGTTTAGCATCATCCCCCTGAATACTGTCCTAGTGATAGTGAGTGACTTCTTCTGAGATCTGGTTGTTTAAAAGTGTGTAGCACCTCCCTGCTTTCTCTCTTGCTTCTGCTCTGGCCATGTGACCTGCCTGCACCCCCTTCACCTTCCACCATAATTGTAAGCTTCCTGAGGCCTCCCCAGAAACTGAGCATGTGCCAGGATCATGCTTCCAGTATAGCCTGTAGAACTGTGAGCCAACTAAACCTCTTTTCTTTATAAATTACCCTGTTGCAGGTATTTCTTTATAGCAATGCAAAATTGGACTAATACTGACTGCTTTCAACTTGCAGTAGCTTTCCCATGCAGTAGCTTGGGAAAAAGAAAAACCCTATTCTCTTGCCATCTTTTCTGAGGAGCAGTGCTTCAGTCTTTGATGGTTAAAGTGGAGACCAAACTTTTTTTTTTTTTTTTTTTGAGACACAGTCTTACTTTGTCACCCAGGCTGTAGTACAGTGGTGCAATTTTGGCTCACTGCAACCTCCACCTCCTGGGTTCGAGCAATTCTTTGCCTCAGCTTCCCAAGTAGCTGGGATTACAGGGGCCCACCACCACGCCTGGCTACTTTTTTTGTAATTTTAGTAGAGACGGGGTTTCACCATCTTGACCAGGCTGACCTTGAACTCCTAACCTCGTGATCCACCCACCTCGGCCTCCCAAAGTGCTGGGATTACAGGCATGAGCCACCGCGCCCGGTTGAGACCAAACTTTAAAACAGAACAAAACGGCTTAAGACTTCAGCTTAGAACAGACCATAAAGTTTAAAGTTCAGGTTTAGGTTCAAGGATTGACAGGAATTGGTATACTTGCTGAATTAGCAAACAAACAAAGCAAAAGATTTACATAAACTCAAGGTACACAATCCGTGATACAAAGAATGTGGCTTCACGGTGCCAGCCTGTTCCCTGCTGAGAGGCTCCAAAGTCAAGCATTCTCAGCACCTTCTGTGAAGTGAGGGGCTGAGGCTCCAGGATTAGAAGTCATTGAGAGTGGTGTTGAGAGAGGGAAAAAACATCAGTCAAATATCAATTCTAATTGTCTTAAAGCAGTTGTACTGATTGCCAGACCACAGGTATATCAACTAGTTTATTTCTGTTTTATTTCTTGCTGTGCCATCAAGACTTGAAAATGGAGGTTTCAGTGCACTAAACCTAATCAAAAAGCAAAGGCACACATGAATGGAAAGATACTCCATGTTCATGGATTAAAAAAGTTAATATCATAAAAAGTACCTACTATCCAAAGCATTCTACAGTGTTAGTGCAGTCTCTACCAAAATTCCAATATCAATCTTCAGAGAAATAGAAAAACTATCCTGAAATTTGTGAGAAATTGCAAGACCTCACATAGTCAAAGCAATCTGGAGCAAAAAGAACAAAGCTGGAGACATCACAGTACCTAATCTAAATTTATATTACAAAGCTATAGTAATCAAAACAGCATGGTACTGGCATAAAAACAGATACATTGACCAACGGAACATGATAGAAAGTCCAGAAATCAACCCATGCGTTTATGGTCAGTTGATTTTTGACAAAGGTGCCAAGAACCCATAGTGAAGAAAGAATGGTCTCTTTAATAAATGGTATTGGGGAAATTGGATATCCACATGCAGAAAAATGAAAGTGAATCTTTGTCTCTCTCTGTGTACAAGAATCAACTCAAAAGAAATTAAAGACTTAAAGCAAGACCTGAAACTGTAAAACTACTAGAGGGAAACAGGGGAAAAACAATGGTCTGGGCAATGATTTCTTAGATATGACCCCAAAAGTACAGGCAACAAATGCAAAAATAGACAAATGTGAATTGCATCAAACTAAAAAGTTTCTGTATGGCAAAGGAAACAATTAACAAAGAAAAAAGACAACTCACACATTGGGAGAAAGTATTTGCCAGTCATACATCTCATAAAGGCCTAATATCTATTTTAAAATAAACAAGCAACACACACAACTCAATGACAAGAAAAAATTGGACCTGTTAAAAAATGGTGAAAGGTCCTGAATAGACATATCTCAAAAGACATACAAATGGCCAACAAGAATATGAAAAAATGTTCAACATCACTAGTCACCAGGGAAATGCAAATTAAAACCAGAATGAGAGGTCACTGCACATCTATTAAAATGGCTGTTATCAAAATTGATACTATCTCAAGAAAAAAAAGGTCACAAATGTTGGTGAGGATATGAGGAAAAAAGAACCCTTGTACACTGTTGATGGGAATGTAAATGAGAATAGTCATTTTGGAAAACATTAGGGAGGTTCCTCAAAAAACTAAAAATAGAATTATCATATGATTAGCATCCCAGTTCTGGGTATATATCCAAAGGAATTGAAATCAGTATGTCAAAGAGATATCTGCACTCCTGTGCTTATTGCAACATTATTCCCAATAGCCAAGATATGGACACCACATAAATTCCCATTAATGGATAAATGGATAAAGCAAATGTGGTATATATACACAATGAAATATTCAACCTTAAAAAAGAAGGAAATTCTGTCACTTGTGACAATGTAGATTCACCTGGAAGACAGTATGCTAAGTGAAATAAACCAGACACTGAAAGACAAATGCCACGTGATCTCACTTATATGCAGAATCTAAAAAAGTTGAACACACATAGTAGAGAGTTGAATGCTAGTTACCAGAAGCTGTGGGTTTTGAAGAAGATGGATAGGGGTAAAGGAGACGTTAGTTAAAGAGTACAAAGTTTAATTAGACAGGAGAAATAACTTATATTGGTCTTTGCATAGCATGGTGACTATAGTTAATAATGAGTATGTATATCCAGATATAAATAAAAATATATATAGTTAATGTAATGTAGATTTCAAAATTACTAAAAGAATAGATTTTAAATATTCTCACCCCATAGTAATGATAAGTATGTGACATGATAGATATGTTAATTAGCCTGATTTAGCCATTCCACAAGGTATACATGTATCATAATATCACACTATACCCCATAAATATACCCAATTATTTGTAAATGAAAAATATATTTTTAAAGGCAATGGCTTTTTAAAAAAGCCTTCTGTATTATTTGTCAAAGAGCTGCTATGAAGACAGAGGAAAGAAAGGGTATTGAAAAAAATTCAAAATTACTTGTGTATTAATTTCATTAGACAGACCTCACAAACATCTATTAACAAGTTCTTATTTTTAACATGTTATTTAATATGTAATATATCACACATAGAGAAATTTTCATGTGTAGTTGATATTTATTGAATGAATACACTCAAGTTATCACCGCTAGGTCAAAACAGAACATTCCAGAACCCCAGAGCCCTTCCATGTTTTGTCCAGACCCAATTCGGCTTTTCTCCTTCCCCTGAGAGATAACTACCACCATCAGTTTTGCCTTAATCAATTCCTTGTTTTTCTCTATAGCTGCATCACTTATGTATGCATCTCTAAACAAGACAGTTTCATTTTTTATTATTTTTCCCACTACATTGTATTTATGATATTCATGCTTGTTGATATGTTTCTCAATAGTCCATCCATTTTAATTGGTGAAAAGTATATCATTGTTTAATTATACCACAATTTATTCATTCTGCTGTTGATGTGTATTGGGGTCATTGTTTTTTAAGTTTACAAATAATGCTATTATGAATATTTGTGTATTTATGTCATACATCTTTTTCTATCATTTTTACTAACAATGTTTTGATTATTAGTTTTTAGATTATCTCCTCTAAAGAACATTCCAGAGATTCTGGATTGTTCAATGAGATTCTGTTCTTCCATCTAGTCTGAGAATCTCATTTCCAAAGGGAGCATCCACTTAATCCGTATTCAATGCAATGATCGATATACTTTAGCTCTAACCCTCCATCCTACCTTGTACCTCCTAGTTGTACACTTATCCAATACTATTTTTTCTCTCTCTTAAACTATTTAAATGTTTTAATTTTTTTAAAATGTTTTAAAAAAGAATGATTCTTTAAACTATTTCATCTTCTGTCAATTCTGCATTGGGCCTGCCTCTCATTCTAATGGCTTCTTGAGAAATTGTTGTGTGTGTATTCAACTGAACTCAAAATTTTTATCTTCCTCCCTTATAACATGAGAACCTTCAGATATTTCAACTCCATGTACTCCTCTTCCAATTTACAGATCCTGGCTGTCATTTGGTACTAAATTCCATCATGTTTTATTAATCCCTTATAACATTATTAATAATTTTTTATATAGTCAATGTTTATCTACTCACATATTTGATACTTTTTTTGCTCAACTTTCTTTTTTATACCTCAACACTTCCAACTGAGATTTCTCTCCATCTGCATTTTCTAACATTTTGCATTTCTTTTAGTGAGTGTCTGCTGGTGACAAACTTTCTCAAATTTTGTTTAACTAAAGATGATCTCATTTTAACTTTTTACTTGATGGATATTTTTGCTGAGTAGAGAATTCTAGTTTAGCAGTAATTGTTCAATTCACTACTTTGCAGATAATTTTCACTGTCTTCTGACTTTCATTATTGCTTTTGAGAGGTCATATACCATTTTAAGGAAATGTAGTAGGCTGATTTTTTTTTTTTTTTTGAGATGGAGTCTCACTCTGTCACCCATGCTGGGGTGCAGTGGCATGATCTCGGCTCACTGCAACCTCCGCCTACTGAGTTCAAGCAATTCTGCCTCAGTCTTCCGAGTAGCTGGGACTAATAGACAGGTGTGTATCACCATGCCCAGCTAATATTTGTGTTTTTAGTAGAGATGGGGTTTCGCCATGTTGGCCAGGCTGGTCTCGAACTCCTGGCATCAAGTGATCCGCCTACCCCAGCCTCCCAAAGTGCTGGGATTATAGGCGTGAGCCACAGAGCCCAGCCTAGGCTACATTTTTTTTTTTTTTTTTTTTAAACAAAAAGGGTGAAGCTAGGTTCCTGATGCTAACTTATGGAGATATTTTGTATCAGTCTTTTATACTCTAAGATTTAAACCACAAAGAATTTAGAATTATAATATGACAATCCCAAGTTATTAGGTTCAGATACAATCAGAGCAACACTAGCTTAATCAGGCAGCATGTGTTTTGGCCATGAAGTACAAATTAACAAGTAACAGTGACCTAAAGCATGAAGTCATGTATTGTTTGCTTAATAAGAAGTCTTGAGGTTTAAAATTCAGTTACATTCTATTTTTCATGAGTGTATCTATTACACACAAAAAGACAGGTCTGCTCTTGAATGGGGATATGATTATAAGTCTATTAATATTTTGGAAATACACATCACTAACTCCTTAAAAGGGGTTGGCTTATAAGAAATATATGGCTAAGAAGGATCTTTAAAGTCATTTTTTCTTCATTCTGTACTACAGTGCCACTCTGATAGAGTCAGAGAGCATCACCGCTAAGGTGGATAGGAAATAGCACCTCAATTTTACATGCTTTATCGTGTACACTTTCTCTTGTGAGGAGTGGAAGAAGTACCAAAGACATTCTTTTTTTCCCTTAGTCCCTGCAGATCTAAAATATTAAGATTCACCAGGAACATTATTAATAATTACATAGCCTAAAGCAAGATATAATGTCATAAAAAGCAGATAAGATTTACCTTGGCTAATCCTTAATTCATGTAATCAAGAGCTACTGAAGTGCGATTATCTTCTATTTTTGTCTTTAACTTTAGCTAAAACCACTTTAATTAGCTGTTTTCCTTGTCCATCCCAAAGCAGCCACTGACTTCAGTAGTACAGTAGATTTTATTCACCATTCACCTAAACTTATCATGGTCCAGTAATAGTCTTATCACTGGACAGTTTTGAAATTATTGATTACCATAATCCTTCTGTTTGCTTAGCCATAGAATTCTGCAATATTAATAATCAAGGATTGCCTTTGTGGGCTTTTTTAGAAGCAAAAACTAAATTCCTAATCTGTGAGAAATCAAATTGCAGTGATTTCAAATAAGTTCTGTGAAATAAGGAGGGCAAGGCCTTACCTTTATCAGAATCCTAGAATCATTCATACAGATGAGATCATTTTCTGCTATTGTTTTTTTGAAGGTAGCAGATATTTCTATTACTTTATCTCTACCTAACATAAATTCTGTACTTTTGGGTTGAATTTGGAAGTTTTTCCAGAAAATAAATAATTGTTAGTTTCCATAATCCGCACTGAATAAATACACAATTATTAACTATTTCTTTGCTTCTAATTCACAGAGTCAGAACAGACATTTCTGAAGTGGCATTTGAGATACCAGCATCTTCAGAACAGATGGAAAACATGCTGTGGATATTGAACAACGCAAGGCTGAGCTGGTTAGTACTGTAAATACTGTTTAATTGCCTTTATGTCTAATATTCTTCCTTTTGACATTTAACATTGACCCCTTCAAGAATATTAGGTTGCATTTTTTATAATGTTGGCTCTTACAGGATTATGAAATTTGAGATGTTAGTATCAGTAATCATAGTGCTGAGGAAATTATTAGTATACCAAACAGTGCTTCCACATCATTTGAGAATAGTGAGTTAGAGTTTTTGCTTAAATTTTGATATTTATATCAGAAACCTACAATAAGGTATCAGCAGACAAAATTTTAGTAGATGATTTAAAATATGTTCATAGCAAATACTATTATTTTTATTTCTATGTATTTTCATTTGATAAAAATATTTCTGATAATTCCTTCCTTATTGTGACCTATTTATATTTAGAATAGCAATTATGGAAAATGTCTCATGGTGGGGGTACTTACACTTAAAATGTGTTACTTTGATTCTGTATGAAATTTAAAGTAATTTTTTCTAATTCTGTGAAGAATGTGAATGATAGCTTGCTTGATGGGAATAGTATTGAATCTGTAAATTACTTTGGGCAGTATGGCCATTTTCATGATATTGATTCTTCCTATCCATGAGGATGGAATTTTTTCCATTTGTTTGTGTCTTCGCTTATTTCCTTGAGCAAGGGTTTGTAGTTCTCCTTGAAGAGGTCCTTCACATCCCTTGTTAGCTGTATGCCTAGGGATTTTATTCTCTTCGTAGCCATTGTGAATGAGAGTTCATTCATGATTTGGCTCTCTGCTTGTCTATTGTTGGTGTAAAGGAATGCTTGTGATTTTTGCACATTGATTTTGTATCCTGAGATTTTGCTGAAGTTGCTTATCAGTTTAAGGAGTTTTTGGGCTGAGATGATGAGGTTTCCTAAATTTAAAATCATGTTCTCTGCAAACAGAGACAATTTGACTTCCTCTATTCCTATTTGAATACCCTTTATTTGTTTCTCTTGCCTGATTGCCCTGGCCAGAACTTCCAATACTATGTTGAATAGGAATGGTGAGAGAGGGAGGGTATCCTTGTCTTGTGCTGGTTTTCTAAGGGGATGCTTCCAGCTTTTGCTCATTCAGTATGATATTGGCTGTGGGTTTGTCATAAATAGCTGTTATTATTTCGAGATATGTTCCATCAATATCTAGTTTATTGAAAGTTTTTAACATGAAGGGCCGTTGAATTTTCTCAAAGGCCTTTTTTGCATCTATTGAGATAATCATGTGGTTTTTGTCTTTGATTCTGTTTATGTGATGGATTATGTTTATTGATTTGCATATGTTGAACCAGCCTTGCATCCCAGGGATGAAGCCAATTTGATCATGGTGGATAAGTTTTTGACCATAAAGAGGAATGAGATCATGTCCTTTTCAGGGACATGGATGAAGCTGGAAGCCATCATCCTCAGCAAACTGAGGACACACATACAGGAACAGAAACACAGGAACAGAAAACCAAACACCGCATGTTCTCACTCATAAGTGGGAGTTGAACAATGAGAACACATGGACACAGGGAGGGGAACAACACACACCAGGGCCCGTTGTGGGGTGGGGGGCGAGGGGAGAAAACTTAGAGTATCAGTCAATAGGGGCAGCAAACCACTATGGCACATGTATACCTATGTAACAAACTTGCAAGTTCTGTGCTGGTATCCCGGATCTTAAAGTAAAATTTTAAAAAAAAAGCCTTAAAAAATAAAAAAATAGATATGTTCAAGTGTAAAAAAAAATAAAGACAAATGTAAGCACCTAAAAAAGGTGTTGCTCTGCTAATGTACAAATCATGCTTCTGAAAATCATAGAAACAAAATTATAAAGGTCTTATACATCATTCAAATGTATTCTCTTATTTTACAATTGAAATATTAGGAGGCCACATAGCTTGTAGCAGACTCAGAAATTACACTCAGGTTTCTCACATAGAATCTTTTCATTATAAAAAACTAGTTTTCAGACAACTTGACTATTATATTCTCAAGGAAGAAAACTAATTTTATTATTAACTTGAGGTTATAGACAAAATAAAAACTATGATAGGATTTGATATAAGAACTGTTCTGCAACTTGAAATTTGTATTTGTGACTAGATTGGGGATTCAACAATTAGACCACAATAAACTCAACTAACATTTGCTTCGTATGTGTTTTTTTTTTTTTTTTTTTTGAGATGGAGTCTTGCCCAGTCACCCAGGCTGGAGTGCAGTGGTGCAATCTTGGCTCACTGCAACCTCTGCCTCCCGGGTTCAAGCAATTTTCCTGCCTCAGCCTCCTGAGTAGCTGGAATTACAGGTGCCTGCCACCATGCCCGGCTAATTTGTTTTTGTATTTTTAATAGAGACAGGGTTTCGCCATGTTGGCCAGGCCAGTCTCAAACTCCTGACCTGAGGTGATCCACCCACCTCGGCCTCCAAAGTGCTGGAATTACAGATGTGAGCCACCACGCCTGGCCTGCCTCATATTTCATGAAAGCAGCAAACTGTCATTGCTTTAACACCATATACACATAATTTTATTTCCTTTTCCTTTCTGTAATATATTAAATATGACTTATGGTGTTTCCCACAATAATGAAACATTTATACAATTTAGTCCATTAAGTCAAGTACCTAATTATGCTAAAAAACAAAAAGTGAGATAAACTTCTGAGATTGTGAAGAAAAAGAATAATAGAACTTCCCATTTTTCAGTAATCTGACAATTACCTGTTATATCCCCCCAAAAAAGAGGTAAAATGTGCTTTTTTTGGACAATTGTTATATATGAGTGTTATTTTCTTATTTTAGAGCATTTGGAAAATATAGAAAATTACAAAGAAAAAGTTTTTTAAATTACTCATGCTTCTACCCAGAGAAAATCATTACTATTTTTTCTTCCCATTCTCTCTCTCTCCTTCCTCTGTCTCTCTTTCATCTCATATAATTTTATTCTTTTCATTGATTTATTTTGCCACATGAAATTCTTGTCAAATTACTTAAGGTTTTCCTCCAAAAATTCTGTAAAGCTCTTAATTGAAATCCAGGAAATTTATAGTTTATATTACTGAAACTTTTTATGAGAGAACATTTATTTAAGTCGTATCTTTTGTTCCTCAGTAAAGTTTTATGGGTTTTTTAATATAAATCCTATGGTATTTCATATGCTTAGGCATTTTATATGCTTTATTCCGACTATGAATAGCAACACACACACACACACACACACACACACACACACACACAGTTGCTGTTACACTGTACATAGTTTTCATATTTTTATAACCAGCCAACTTAATGGGTGCTTACTACTTTTGATAGACTATATGGTTGATTATTTGGAATTCCAATGGCAGAAAATCTTATCATCTGCAAATAAGGATAATTCTGTCCTTACATTTTCATTATTCATATGTACTAACTAGGACTTCCAAGAGAACGTGACGTAATAGTGGTGGTAATAGACATTCTTCATGCCACCTTGACTGTAACGGGATGGCCCTGAGGTTTCTCTGTTAAATATGATGTTGGCCATTGTTTTGAGATAAACATGGTGTATTAGGCTGTTCTCAGGCTGCTAATAAAGACGCACCCGAGACTAGGTAATTTATAAAGGAAAGAAGTTTAACGGACTCTCAATTCCACATGGCTGGGGAGTCCTCACGATCATGACAGAAGACGAAGGAAGAGCAAAGGGATGTCTTACATGGTGGAAGGCAAGAGAGTGTGTGCAGAACGGTCCTTTCATAAAACCATCTGATCTCGTGAGACTTATTCACTATCATGAGAACAGCACAGGAAAAACCCACCCCTGTGACTAAATTCCCTCCCACTGAGTACCTTCCATAACACGTAGGGATCATGGGAGCTACAATTCAAGGTGAGATTTGGGGACACAGCCAAACCATATCACATGGTTTACCACATTTAGAAATTATTCTTACATTTTTAGTTTATTGAGATTTGTTTTGCCTGCTTTTATCAGGCTCAGTGCTGAAATTTGTTAAATGATACTTAAACATCTGTTGAGATTATCATTTTATTTTCCTTCTTTGATCATTTCATCTGAAAAAATGTTTGTATATTTTATATCATTAAATCATTATCAAAGTTTCAGGTTCTCCTAGAACTTGGTTACTTCTTTATTTAATACATGTATTTATATCATTTTATATTTGCATATGCTTATGTTCCTGGATAAGATAAACTTTCCTCATCCTTAACAATCAGGATTTATTTGCTTATCTATTTATTTATCTATATAGTTCTCTATAGATCAATACTCAATTACCCAGAAATCCATACTGTTCAAATGAAAGAACACACTGTGGTTGTGGATTGTACAATGTGGCCTTCCAGCCACAGTGAGTAAGGTTTAGGGGTTGGGGAGGAGGTGGGAAGTCCGCAGTAGTCTTTGGAATAATGGTAAAATGGAACAGGCAGCCCCTTCTCCATCAGATCCTCCATAGGGCTCCAGCTGCCACTATGCGATCTCCAGACAACACCTGGGCTCCAGGTCCCTAACGGTGCATCAGTGCTGCAGCTGCATTCTATTCCTTTAAGATCCTGCTGTGCAGCAGAGTGAATTTTTTTCTATTTTTATATATTTCTAAACTAATAGAATTTTTAATTTATGTTTCACATATCCAGATATATTTAATAAATAATTTTATAATTATAAAATCTTAACATATAATGTGAAAATTATAAATAATTGCCAATGATCCAAAAAAATCCTGCAATTTTCCACCATCCAAAGATAATCAATCTATATGTTTTGATATCTTTCCATTACTTTTCTATGCATTAGGACTAATTAGAAAATTTAATTTATATTGAGATGTTAGTAGCTAAGAAAAACTTAATGTAATATATTCCTGAGGCAATCTATTTGCATTGGATATGAAGCCTTATTGCTTTGTACAAAGGAGGAAGAACTAAGAGGGGATGTTCTGTCTCACAGGCTGTGGACAAATATATGTATGTATGTGTGCATGTGTGTGTGAGAGAGGGCTGAAAACTTTGTTTTAAATTACAGCATTTGAAGTGATGAAGAATGTTAGTCTTATTCTAACTAAAATCAGTTACCTAAGTCATCACTGTGTAATTTGCTGAAATATTCACCTTTCATAAACCTTTTCAGGTTTCAGCAAAACCCTGGTCACTCTTGAAAACTTTTATGGTGTGTCTATTGGCGTAATTGCCACAACTCTTGTAGTTCAGGTCTTGTATTTTGTACACTTTGGCAAGCCCACCAGTGACACCGCCATCATCATTCATGCAGACAGAAAGTCCAGTCATGCCACCTGCCTCTCTGGTTCTATCCCCCATCTCTTTCCCCATCACCCCTCCCTGGATCTGAGAGCACCCTGCCTTCTGCTCCTGTGGCCAACCAAAGCTTCACTACCAAGGTAACCCATCTGCTATGGTGACAACAAAAACCACAACATGGGGTCACGAAGTTATCACTGAGTACAACAGCTCACATTTTTGAGCCCTCAGTCCTTCTCGAGCCAGATCAACACCCTTCTTCCAAAGGAGGCATGCCCAGCTTCTCTCCTCCCTGCCACCAGTTTCCAAAGCACTTAGCTTCCTGAGATCTCACCCTCTTGTTCAGTTCTTTGCTGACTTCCTACATGGTGATGACTCTGTCTGGCACCCACTTGTGTTCAAATGATTGGAAACAAAAAATTCCAGCTGAGCCTGGGTGATTTCTCCAGGCTAGGGCACAGAATATCCTTTTTACCTTTCCTGTACAACCAACTTCACTGATCACTAATGAGGATGTAAACAAATGAAGAGGCTGCCAAGTGCACCCTGCCCTATTGAGCTTTCTGCATGGAGGTTCTTAAGCCAGTATCTACCATCCAGCCACTGTTGATTACCTCCCAATCTCATAGACTTGACGATTTTCAGCATTTGTACACCAGTAGAGAAAAAAGCAAATGTTCAAGTGAGGTAACTGAAAAGCATGATTTATTAAACACCTGTTGATTTTTACAGAGGGGTTCCCCCTATTGGAGAAATCAGAAAACAATGATCAGTGAGGGTGGGAATAAAGAAGGAAGATTTCAGCAAAAGATTGAACGTGAGAAAAGGGTGAAGGTTTGGATTTAAGAAGAAGTAATTAACATGCAAAATGAGAACACCAAGAGAGTTTAATAGATTTAAAACTAAAGGCACACTCAGAAAAAGACTTGAAATGTTAACCAGTGACAGATGTATATGTATCTGCACTTTCTCATTATATTGTCAATATTATCTTCTATACTTGACATTTTGCTTAATTTCTAAACTACTTTAAACTGTTACTTAGACTTTATACTTCACACTGTAACTTTGAGAAGACATTGCTTATAATTTGCTGTGAAAGGCAAAACTTGTTCAATGCTACTTATATTCTGAGTGCTTAATACTTCCTAGAAGTATAATTTCTCAGTCTGGAAAAGGCTTCAAAAATAAATAAACCTGCCCACCCTATCCCCAAGCTTCTAATTCCATAGAAGGAGGAGATTGTTCCAGAGAAGGGGTGCTCCTAGCCAAAGACCCAGACCAAATGAATTGACACTAGAACCCACATCTCAAGCTTACAATATCTAATTTTCTTTTGCACACCATTAGAGATTCTACACAGGTTCTAAAAGCTTTGTTCTGTGTTTCAGCATTTCCCAGAGCAAAAGATTTTGTATTTTATGTAATTATAGGTTGGTTTGTGGCAGTCAATAATAGGCCATTTAAATTTGCATAGTCCTTCAGGCCTTGTTGAGTCATTAAGCTCTGCAAAAGAAAGATTAGGAATGTGATCATTCTTTACACATAGTTGTTATTTACAGGGAGTTACTATTAATATTATTTTTTAGACACTGCTAAATGTAAGAATTTGAGTATTTGAAGAATAATATTATATTTATCAAACATTATTTGGTCCACTAGTTGAATTTAAGAATGATGAGGGATATTACTTAAATTTTAGAAAAGAAATTTAATGAAGCTCTAGATAAGATTAATAAAATACAAGCGAGTAAGTGTGCATACATTTTTCCCCAGTATTTTTTTGTGCTTTGATTCAAATGTTTGTGAAGAAGAAAGCTTAAATTCACTAGGTTCAATGTGCTTTCTTATATAACTTAAGTTTTGCTTTGTAATACAAAAGTTTAAAACGTTTTTTTAAAGACCTAAATTTACTCCCAATAAAGAATAATAAACAATATTTTGTATTCTAGAAGCCATTCTAAATAACTTGGTGATTGATAAGAGCCGTTCTTGTCTCTTACTTTTAGTGATAATACCAAATGCAGAATGGTCATATGGAAGGATTTGTTTGTGTTTGAGGAGTACCTTTTTTTTTTTTTTCAGGCAATTTCCTAGGTTAAATGTTGGGTTGGAGGAGATTCTAATCATAGCTCACTGCAGCCTCGACCTCCTAGCTTCAAGTAATCCTCCCACCTCAGCCTCCCAAGTAATGGATACTATAGGTGCACACCACAACACCCTACTAAATTAAAAAAAAATTTTTAGACATAGTGTCTCACTCTGTTGCTCAGGCTGGTCTCAAACTCCTGGCATGAAGGAATCCTCTAGCCTCGGCCTCCCAAAGTGCTGGAATTACAGGTGTGAGCCACTGTGCTCAGCCATATTTATATTTTCAAACATTGATTCACTAAACTTGAATGATAGTCATATATTTTAAATTAGTCCAGAAGTTTCTCTACTTAGAACATTTTCTACAGGCACTTTTGTGAGTCCATCATTTGTTCTTAAATCCAAGTAACTTCATATGGGATTAAAACTTTCAGTTTTCAAATATACTTCCACCAAATTAGAGTATGGAATTTATGCTTTTAGATATTTTACTGAAAAACCTTCTATTCGGCATTTTGTTTCCGAAATCAGCCCATTTATCTACACTGAAAATCTGTTGTAACCAGTAGCCCTGCTCCCTGATGATGTCCATGAGTGTTTTAGGGAAACCTTTTGGACATGGTATATTACTTAAGATACATTTAGAAGGTATATTACTTAAACCAATCACTTTGATACGCAGTTTCAAAAGCTCTTGAATCATCTGTACTTTGTGAAATGTTCTAATTTGTGGACTTTCATCTGCTTAGTCCTTAAGTTCTTTAATAGCTTCCTAGGCTTCTCATTAATTGCTGTGATAGCGAAGAACATTTCATACTGGTGTTTCTCTCAAGTCAAGCATGACTCCATTTTCTGCATCACTTGCTGGCTTTTGCAATGGCATCATGAGAGCACCTTCCAAGTTTTCCAGTCATCTACCTGTCATTGAAAATGATCCCAACCATCCAACAATTTCTTCCTAAAGTCACTTGCAACATTTATCATTTTTTCCCACCACTTTGAACTTCTTGTTGTTTCTTTCATTCATGTTTACTTCATAGAAGTCTCTCTCTTCATATCGCTTTTGTGCTTATCACACAAAATGAGTTTAAAAACTGCCTACAGTATACCTCAAGACAAAGCACCAACAACACAAATGGAGTAAACTGACAGCAGAAAGGAGAAAGCGAAATGATTGTGCCCAACAACACGTCATCTTTTCCAGCAGCAGAGTGGATGTGGTTTTGCTCCAAAGTGTACTTTGATTTATAAGAAATACAGAGAGCACAGGTGCCTTTGTATCAGATGTACTTGTTTCTACATTTGTATCTGTCCTAAATGGAAGGCATGGGCTTATCTTACAAATAAACAAGAGACCCCAAATCATAGCTGACTACTTACTACACCAAGGACACCTGTGTTTGTTAAGATGCGGTTCAGCTGCAATTAACAAATGTTCCTGAATAATAGTGAAGTTACAGAAGTTATAAAAAATAATATAGAGGAGTTTCTCCCCCAGGCACATTAAATGACTCATGGTAGCTGGTTCGAGTTGGAAAAAGTAATTTCAATATCATCAAAGACATAGACTCCTTTGTCTTACCGCACCACATCCTCAACACATAGCTTCCATTTCATAGTTCAAAATGGCTGCTTAGGCTCCAGTCATTATGTCTATGTCCAGCCAACAGAAAGACAGGGGGCTGAAAAAGTTGATCCTTCACTTTAAGAATACTTCTTAGAAGTTGCATTCAACAATTCTATTATATCTCATTGCCAGAAATTAATCATACAGCCACACCTAGTTGCAAGGAAGGCTGGAGAATGTAATAATTATTCTGGATGTGACCAACTAAAATCAAGGATTCCATTTAGAAGGACAACAGTGAGAAAGAATATTGGGGGACAACCAAGGTCTCTGCCACAACAATTAAATCCAAACATTTTTAGAGGAAGAAGCATTTCACTCCAAATTCCTAATCCCTTCACGAGCCCCAGGTACTGTAAAACTCTTTTATAAATATTCTGGCAATAGCAAAATTCTAACATGTCTAAAACTTGGGAGTCAATTACAGTGTCAAAGGGAGCTGGCCTCAGGTACCAACCTGACTGGCTGTGGATTCATGTCTCTAGAGGGTTCACCTGGCACAAATGAGCATCAAGAGCCCCGCCCCGAAGGAGTAGTCCATGCCCTCTGCTTTTGTTTAGCCCCACAGAGCCCAGCCTTGTGCCTGAAAGAAATATAAAACAAAGCAAGCATTTGCTGACAACAGCACAGAAACATCAGGTAGGAAGAGACCTTAGAGATTAGCCATCTAAGCTCTTCTCCTTTCAGATGAAAGGACTGAAACCTTTGGAAAGCTCTGGGTATGTGCAGGCTCAGTGTAAAGGACTTTTCTCCTATGATCTTGCTTGACAGTCCATCAGGTTTTCTTCTTTCTAGGTCTCAAAGGGTTTTTTTTATGTTTATCTCTCAATATATTGTATAAAGTAATGTAGAAGTTAAAGTATACAAACTCTAAAACCAGGCAGTCAGGATTTGAAACCTAGCTCTCTTCGTTACTATGTGACCTTTGGCAAATTATCTAAACTTTCCTTTTCTCAGTTTCCTCATCAAGTAGCAATAAAAAGACCACCTATTTCATAGACCTACTGGGAAGAGTGAATAGATTAATAAATGTAAAGCACTTAGGACAGTGTCCTGGCATGTGGAAAATGTTCAATAAATGTTAGCTAGTGCTGTCACTGTCAATCAGTCTGAAAATAATTGTGACTTCTTTTTTTTTTAACTTTTATTTTAGGTTCAGGGGGACATGTACAGGTTTCTTATATAGGTAAACTCATGTCACAGGGGTGTGTTTCCTGATCCTCTCCCTCCTCCTAACCTCCACCCTCAAGCAGGCTCTGGTGTCTGTTGTTCCCCTCTTTGTGTCCATGAGTTCTCTTCATTTAGTTCCCACTTAATTTGCTAAGGGTAATGATTTCCAGCTCCATCCATGTTCCCGCAAAAACATGATCTTGTTCTTCTTTATGGCTGCATAATTAATATTTGATGGTGTATATGTACCAAATTTTCTTTATCCAATATGTCATTGATGAACATTTTGGGTGATTCCATGTCTTTGCTATTGTGAATAGTGCTGCAATGAAGATTCGTGTGCATGTGTCTTTTATGGCAGAATGATTTATATTCCTTGGGGTATATACCCAGTCATGGGATTTCTGGGTTGAATGGTAGTTGTTTTGAGCTCTTTAAGGAATTGCCACACTTCTTTCCACAACGTTGAACTGATTTGCACTCCCATCAACAGTATTTGATAATATAGTGTTGAATAGCTCATGTAATTTATTGAATACTGTACTGAAAGTGAAAAATAAAATGGTTGTATGGGAAATCAAAGTACAATTTCTGTTGAATGTGTATTACTTTCACACCAGCTTAAAATTGTAAGTCAAACCATCGTAAGTTGGACATTGTCTGTATACAAATCTCTCACCTCCTTGATTGTTTACTTCTAAGTATTTTTCATGTTATTGTGGATGAGATTGATTTCTTAATTTTTTTTCAAATGATTTATTGTTAGCCTAAAGAAACACTATTGATTTTTGTTTGTACTTTGCAACTTTACTGAATCTGTTTATCAGTTCTGACAGTTTTTTTTGTGCAGTCTTTAGTTCTAACAGTTTTTTTTACGTGCAGACTTTTAGACTTTTAGTCTTAAAAGTCTTTAGTCTTTGATTAAAGATCATGTCATCGGCAAACAGGCAATCTCACTTCTTTCTTTTCTGTTTGAGTGCCTTTTCTTATGTAATTGCTGTGGCTAGAACTTCCAGTACTATGTTGAATAAAGGTAATGAGTGTGGGCATCTTTATCTGGTTACTGATATTAAAGGAAAAGTTTTTAATCATCAAAGAAATGCAAATTAAAACCACAATGGGATATCACCTCACACCTGTTAGAATGGCTATTACCAAATGGACATTTTGGTGAGGGTGTGAAGAATGTTGGTGAGGGTGTGAAGAAAAGGGAATCCTTGTGTACTGTCTGTGGGAATGTAAACTAATAGAACCATTAGAAAGCACAGTGTGGAGGTTCCTCAAAAGACTAAAAATAGAACAACCATATGATCCAGCAATCCCACTGCTGGATATATCTCGAAAGGAATTTAAGTTGATATGCAAAAGAAATATCTGCACTCCCATGTTCATTACAATGTTATTCACAATAGCTAATATATGGAAGAGATCTAGGGGTCCATCATCAGAAGAATGGATAAAGAAAATGTGAAAAAGTGAGCTCACAGAAGAACGGTAGTCACCAAGGGCCGAGAAAGGGGTGTGGATGGGTAAGGGGAGCTGTTGATCAAAGGATATTAAGTTTTAGTTAGACAGGAGGAATGAGTTTTAATAATCTATTGCATAGCATGGTGACAATAATAAACAATAACTCATTGCATATTTTACAATAGCTAAAAGGGTAGATTTTAGGTGTTTTCATCACAAAAGATAAGTATGTGAGGTATTGATTTGTTAACTAATCTGATTTAATCATTCCACATTATAAACACATATCAAAACATCACACTGCACCCCCAAAACACATACAGTTATTACTTGTCAATTAAAAGTTTAAAAAGAACAAAGAAAAAATCCAATATTATCCTGCACCATGATATTTTTCAGTGACTTTAAAATAATCTATTGTAAGGATGCAGTGTAATTTGACCAATTCCCTATATTTGGGCATTTAAGTTGAATCCTATTTTTATGGTACTTAAAATACATATATTGCAATAAATATCTTCGAATTCATTAATAATTTTAACATAAGAGAAATCCTGATAACTAAAAATTTCTGGGTTCAAGTGTATGTACATTTATAAGACCTTTAAAATATTTTGCCCAATTGATTTTCAGAAAGGTTATACAAATTTACTTCCCATCAACAATATGAGTGTCTAGTTTCTTCACACCATTGAAAGAGTATTGTTTTAAATTCTTGCCCAAATGGATATAAGATCAGTTCAACATCTATTGTCTTAAGTTTTTAAAAATTTTATAACTAATGAGATTGGACATGTTTTCATGCTTGTTTATATTATCTCATATTTATTTATCACGTGTATTATTGGATGGAACTGTGTTTTTTATCATGTCTTTGGTCCATTTTAATGGGTTCTTTATCTTCTCTTATTGATTTGTAAAAGAATTTTAAATATTGAAAGAATAAACCTCTTGCCTGTCATATATGTTGCAAGTACTTCCTCACATTGTAATTTATATTTTTATTTATTTATGGTGCTTTATTTTTATTTTTATTTTTTTATTTCAGAGATAGGGTTTCACCATGCTGCCCAGGCTGGTCTCAAATTCCTGGGCTCATGAGATCCGTCCACCTCACCTACCAAAGTGTTGGGATTACAAGCATGAGCCACCATGCCCAGCCTAGTTATGGTGCTTTAAATTAAGAAGTATAAAACTGTTCTTATCTACAGATCTGTTTTTTCTTCCTTTATTTTTTTTGCTGTTAGTGCTGTGCCTGTGCAATCTCTTTCTCTAATACTAAAGATTACATCAATATCCAAATTTTTTTCTCCTTTAAAGTGCCATTTTTATTGCACTCTTTAATCCATTAGAATTTATTTTGGTGGGTTTTATAAAGTTCAATTATATCTATCTATCTTTCTATTTATTTGTGAGGCATGGTCTCAACCTGTCATCCAGACTGTGGAGTACAGTAGTGTGATCTCAACTCACTGCTACTCAACATCCGCCTCCCAGGCTCAAGCAGTCCTCCCACCTCAGCCTCCTGAGTTGCTGGGACTACAAGTGCACCCCACCATTCCCAGCTAATTTTTTTTTTTTGTAAAGGTAGGGTTTTGCCATGTTGCCCAGGCTGGTCATGAATATCTTTATTTTTGAAGAGCCAGAAGTTTAGGGACTTGGAGATACCACAGGCAAAGTTGCTGCACGTAAAGTAGATGCTCTGCAGTGGAAAGAGCTGGGAGTTCTGTGTTCTGGTTTGTCCGAATGTATGTGGTAGACACGTTCCTTAACCTGTCCCTCTAAGTTCAATAATGCCTGCAGAGTAGTCATGAGGATTAAAGGAGGTGATACTTTGAAAAATAGGAATGGAAATATTATCTTCTTGTATTAGAGGATTTGGGATGGTGAAGAGGATAGGGGTATGCAACTTCATTTTTCTTTTGCAAGCTTAATTCGAAAGAAACTTCTTGCAGGTAGATAAGAAAGGTGAAAGGTAATGAAAAATTGGAAGTAAAAAAATAAAAGAACTCATGTGGTTCTTTTCCTCTCCCACATTCCTGTTTTGAGCATGAGAATGATTTGGCTGCATCTTAAGAGAACTTTGGCCTCTGTGTTTTCTCTGATGCTTCTACCATGACTATTTAGATGCACAATACTATAAATATGACACTAAATTGAATAACTGCATTTTCTCTTGTGTTATTTGAGGCTCTCCTCTACTTGCCTCCCCTTCTGCTGCCACAGCTCCTTTGTCAATGTAGAGGTTTTGTTTTGTTCTTATAAATCACCTGCCAATATCAAGTGATACAGAAGGTATTAAAATATGTATTGAACACTCAATATTTGTAATTTGGCAACACCAGAAAGAGATTACCTTTGAGAAATATTGAAAGTATTAAACAGGACATTCATAAAAATGTAAGCAGAGTTAAATATATTTCAATTATAAGGAGGTATATCTTTATTATACCCAAACAAATGAATTCAGTTGGTAGATTCTCTTAGGTAAAATCATTTTATGTTATCAAGGTACATACCACCCCCTTATGTAATGATGTTTTCCTGAAGTTTTTGTTTTTTTACTTTTATGGCTATCAGTCCTTCTTTTTTTTCCAAAATGGGAGAAATACTATTAGTGTCGAGCCATTTTTTTATGTTTAAATAGATGATCTGTGCCATGAAAAAGAGAAGAAAAATTCTATGAGGAAATATTGTAAGTTTTGCTCTGCCTGTAGGTGTTTCTGAAAGCAATAGGCGTTTTTGAAAAGAACACCTTGATAGAGAGGGGAGACATCTGGTGGACGCCAGTTGGAAAGAAAGCAAAAGAGTCACCAGGTAAGAGGCCGTAGCAAGGGGGTTTTGATTTATGTATCTTTGTAAGATAATACTGGCTAAATAAAAGTGGCAGAGGAAAAGGATATTAAAGATCTTAATATTTACTGATTTGCCTTTGTTAGCAAAAGTTAAAATTATTTTAAATGAGATTGAATTTTAACTATATATATATATATATTTTCTTTCTTTCTCTGGCTAGCTAGCACCTGTAATGTTTTTCTTACCATTTTTAATCCTTGACACAAAGATGAATACATTTTTCAGAAAATAAAGCCAATGACGGGCTATTCAAGGATATGAGGAATAGCTTTCTCATAATCTATTGTTATTTGCTATTGGCAATCTCTATCAAAGTTTAAAATGCATGCAGAAAAAAAAGCAATTCCACTTTGAGAAAAGTATGACACTCATACACTGGGAAAAGTATACAAAGATAAATGTAAAGCCACATTCATTAAGCATCGTTTGTGAAAAAGAAAAACCTAGAAACTACTTGGATTTCCATTGCTGGGAGAGTGATTACATACTTTAGAGGATGTCAACATAATCAAATGTAACTGTTAGAAAGAGTGAGATAGATCTATGTTATCATTAAACTATTTTCTGAAGAGTAGTATAGTAATAAGTCATTTGTATAAAAAGAACATGTACACATGTGAATTTGTTTAGAAGCTTACCGAATACATATTTGGGTGACTGTTGAATGACCAAGAGTTAAATATCCATATTCAGATAAGATTGAGGCTAAAGCCAAACATCACATTAAGAAAATGAATTTGTGGGATAAAAGAAAATTATGATATTTTATTAAATCCATTAATGATGAAATGTTTATTATTAAAATTCTAATGGAAAATATTAGAGTTTGATATTGTAGAACAGATAAAATAAGTCAGTATTGACACTGCTAAGTTGCTCTGATAGTCACTTTACTACACATTTGTGATACTAAGGAGATATTTCCTTCTTTTCTCTTCTCCTCTCCTCTCCTCTCCTCTCCTCTCCTCTCCTCTCCTCCCCTCCCCTCCCCTCTCTTCTTTCTTTTCTTTTTTGACATGGAGTTTCGCTCTTATTGCCCAGGCTGGAGTGCAGTGGCACAATCTCTGCTCACTGCAACCTCAACCTCTCAGGTTCAAGCAATTCTTCTGCCTCAGCCTCTCACGTAGCTGGGATTACAGGCATGCACCACCACACCTGGCTAATTTTTTGTATTTAATAGAGATGGGGTTTCCCCATGTTGGTCAGGCTGGTCTTGAACTCCTGACCTCAGGTGATCCGCCTGCCTTGGCCTCCCAAAGTTCTGAGATTACAAGCGTGAGCCATCGCTCCTGGCTGATATGTGCATTTTCAAACTGCACATCTTACAACGTAATTTAACCTCTGTACAGCAGACTATAATACAGGGTAAGTGTTAAGTAATCCATTCTCTAAATAGATCATTGTATCTGGGTTTTATAACTGAAAGTTCATAGCAATAATTTTGCAACATTTTTGCATAAATTTTAGGTGCCATAGACTTAAAACTATAAGGAATCACCTTAGAACATTTTTCATGAAGTCTGTTGGTTTGAAATTTAAATAGTGAGAACAAAATAGGTTTTGGATTTCTCATTTTTCTTATTCTGATTATTTCTCTTTAACTTATTTAATATTTTTATTATGTCTTGATCTTCAGTCAAGAGGAAATACTGTAAGTTTTACTCTGCCAAGACATAATAAAAATATTAAATAGGTTAAAGTTTCATGCTGATGATTTTGGGTTTTTTCCATCAAGAAATTTGAGAAGTAAAATTGACATATTCCTTTTAATTTGTTCCCTAAAGGATGTGAAGAATTCTCACATAGAAATTTTTCTTCAAAGACTTATAGCCTAACTGGAATTACAGAGCTAAAAACTAAAATGGATCCATTAAGAATATACATTATGAAAACTAGATAAAGCATATACTATTTTACAAACAATAATATAAATTACTATGCTATTGTTATATTAGATGTTTAAGAAATATTGAATGATTAAAGGATTTAATTTATATACATACTAAATTAACAGAAGAAACATAAACTGTAGACATTCAAAGCTTGAAAAAATTAGCTGGGCATGATGTCATGTCCCTATAATCCCAGCTACTTGGGAGGCTGAGGCAGGAGGATCACTTGAGTCCAGGAGTTCAAGGCTGCAGTGAGCTATGATCATGCCACTGCGCTACAACCTGAGTGACAGAGCAAAACTTCTCTTAAAAAAAAAAAAAAAAAAAAAAATAGCTGGGCTGGGCACGGTGGCTCACGCCTGTAATCCCAGCACTTTGGGAGGCCGAGGCGGGCAGATCACGAGGTCAGGAGATCAAGACCATCTTGGCTAACATGGTGAAACCCTGTCTCTACTAAAAATACAAAAAATTAGCTGAGTGTGGTGGTGGGCGCCTGTAGTCCCAGCTACTTGGGAGGCTTAGGCAGGAGAATGGCGTGAAGCTGGGAGGCGGAGCTTGCAGTGAGCCGAGATAGTGCCACAGCAGTCCGGCCTGGGTGAAAAAGCGAGACTCCATCTCAAAAAAAAAACAAAAAACAAAACAAAAAAAAAAACAAAAAAAACTAGAAAGAAGTTTCAAATTATTCTGGTACAATTGTTAATTTTTCAAAAATTTACTTACTAAGCCCTTTTATAAAAATACGTGTTAATGAGTCCTCTCAGAATTCTTTCAAATAATTTTATAGTTTTGCAGTTATCAGTAGGAACCAAAGCTGAAAATTAGGATGCGGAGAGGGATTGGCAGGGCCAGATGAGCAACTGAAAGACCAGTTATGAAGGACAAATACTCAGATCCACATCTCTGAGCCAGGGGGAAGGAGTGTGTGTATGTGTCTACACACGTCATACACAGCAATAGGGCAGCTGTAGGGATGAGAAATGAGGAAGGTGGTCAGTAACGAGAGAATAGAGAGCATATGCTGAAAAGCAGGAGGAGCACCTTAAAGATGATGTGGACGTGTTATCTCTGAAAAGATATAATGTTGACTGGGCGCAGTGGCTCACACCTGTGGTCCCAGCACTTTGGGAAGCCGAGGTGGGTGGATCATGAGGTCAGGAGTTCGAGACCAGCCTGGCCAACATGGTGAAACCCCATCTCTACTAAAAATACAAAAGTTAGCAGGGCGTGGTGGTGGGTGCCTGTAATCCCAGCTGCTCAGGAGGCTGAGGCAGGAGAATTACTTGAGCCTGGGAGGCGGAGGTTGCAGTGAGCTGAGGTAGAGCCATTGCACTTCAGCCTGGGTGACAGAGCAAGACTCCATCTCAAAAAAAAACCAACCAACCAAACAACAACAACCAAACAAAAACTAAAACAAAAAAACAAGAAAGATATGATGTCCTAAGTGAAGGGTTCTGGGGAAAATAACTCCATCTCCACTTCTGTAGGCTCCTGCAGGTTTTGGATATCCAGTTTGGATATTAGGTGGTAGCTCTTTTTCCTCCTGTAGGGGAAGCCAGACCTTCCCTGAATCCTATCTTTCTGATAATCCTGTCTGAAAATGATCTTGGGGAAAAAAAAAAAAAAAAAGAGTAGAGAGATACTACTACAATTACTTGTGGAGAGAGGGTTGTGGGGTTCTAGTTCATCCAGGATCTGGGTCAAGAGCAGACACAGCCCCTTCAGGCTTAGGAAGAAGATTAGTTAATCAGCCAGAAGGGGACTGATGACTTGAAACAAGCAGTCAGGCACCATGTGGATGGAAGCAAAAGTCCTTCAATTAAATAAGACCTTTTCCTAGCTTAACCAAGAAGGAGAATAGGTTATTAAAAGGAGAAAAATTTACTGCATTTATTGCACTTATATGACACACAAAAGAGAAATTTTAGGCACCCCTTTTCATATTTGCAAAAAGTTACATTTTCAGGGCTTTCTACAATTTCATTCACATTTTACAGACTTCTATTTATAAAATATAATTTAAATAATGTCTGTTTTCATTGGAAGAGAAGTTACAATTCAGCACAGAGTGATTGAATATTTCACAGCATTTCTCTAATGTCTTTAAATAATAGTAATAATAATAATTATTATTGTTATTTGGATGGCGTCTCACTCTGTCGCCCAGGCCGGAGTGCAGAGGCATGATCTCGGCTCAATTCAACCTCCACCTCCAGACTCAAGTGATCCTCTACCTCAGCCTCCCAAGTAGCTGGAACTACAGGCATGCACCACCATGCTCAACTTTTTGTACTTTTACTAGAGATGGAGTTTTGCCATGTTGCCCAGGCTAGTATTGAACTCCTGGGCTCAAGTGATCCGCCCATCTCGGCCTCCCAAAGTGGTGGGATTACAGGCGTGAGCCACTGTGCCCAGCCTTTAATGCCTGTTAAAGTGTCTGTTTATATTAATATGAGAAAATAGGGATTCTAATAAAAATTTTCATTGAATTTGTCTTAAATAGAAGTCACCACTAATTATCTCAAATATTGAAAAAAAATGAGAGTATTTCATCAAAGATGGAAGCATGCAAGTTCTGTCCTATCTTCTCCATAAAGAATGGTCACTTTTCAGAAGTTAGCCTGAATCCTTGAAAAGTTATTCCATGCTAATATGGAAGACTTTGAATTCATTCTACCTTAAGCTTTGTAGAGAGTGCTTAAGAAAAAAATCCGTGCTTATGTTTTTCTGGCTGGGTGCCTTGGCTCACACCTGTAATCCCAGCACTTTGGGAGGCCAAGGAGGGTGCATCATGAGGTCAGGAAATCAAGACTATCCTGGCTAACACAGTGAAACCCCGTAACTACTAAAAATACAAAAAATTAGCTGGGTGTGGTGGCGGGCGCCTGTAGTCCCAGCTACTTGGGAGGCTGAGGCAGGAGAATGGCTTGAACCTGGGAGGTGGAAGTTGCAGTGAGCTGAGATCATGCCACTGCACTCCAGCCTGGGTGACAGAGCGAGATTGTATCTCAAAAAGAAAAAAAATAAACATCTCTGCTTATATTTTTCTATATGGACTTTAGCCACTTTCTGAAGCACCTTGATAAAGGAAGTAGGGTGGCACCGTCATTTCCTAGCCCAATACATCAGGATAAAGCAGAGAAATGCAGGACATCACACCACCACAAGGATGGTGGCTGCAATTGGAGAGCGGTCATGTAAATAAAATACGACCTTTTAAGATTCTGTAAGATGGAATGGAAGGTACACATTATGTATTTGGCATGAAGCACTTGGATAATTGTTTAAATTGTGAATTGAACTACAACTGAACTCACTGTATTTTTCACAGAATTGACTGTGATTATCCAGATTTGGTTGTTTGGCAGATATTTTCTCAAAAATGAAACTGGAAGTAGGAAACAACTGAAAGTATTTATAACCAGAACTTTTTAAAAATTAACTTTTAAGTGAAAATTTGAATTTTGGAAAACTTGTATCCACCACTGTGTGAGCTACAGTTTCTCAAAATATAAAGGATTTTCTTTTTTTTTTTTTAAATTATACTTTAAGTTCTGGAATACATATGCAGAATGTGCAAGTTTGTTGCATAGGTATACACGTGCCATGGTGGTTTGCTGCACCCATCAACCCATCATCTACATTAGGTATTTCTCCTAATGCTATTCGTCCCCTAGCCCCCCCACCCCCATACAGGCCCGGATGCGTGAGGTTCCCTTCCCTGTGTCCATGTGTTCTCATTGTTCAACTCCCACTTATGAGTGAGAACATGTGGTGTTTGGTTTTCTGTTCTTGTGTAGGATTTTCAGATGAGATTGGTGGCGATAGTCACATATGCTTTTTAAAGTATTCAATAATAAAATGATGCAACATTTAAAAGATCTGCGTAACTCAGTCAGCCGATATTTTCTAAGTAACCTAACTTATCATGTTACAAAATCAAACATGGACAAAAGATCCATTGAAAGATGCAATATAGAGCAATGAAATTTAATATAACAGCATGAAAAGTTCAGTGATAAGGTTTCAGACTTTTCACATGGGTTCTAATCTTTAAGAAGTACCACCTATGGAGTTTTGGCATATTTAGAATTGCGGAACAGTATCTGCAATAATCTAAAATCCTTATTTATACTTATTTAAACTACTTCTCCATATTTCTAAGAACCAGATTTTCGTATTTTACTTCAACCTCTTTACTTCAAGATTCAGATGTTAATCTCTGGCACAGACACACCCAGAAACAATACTTTACATCCTTCAATCCAACCAAGTTGACACTTAATATTAACCATCACACTGCTCATCCTTCAGGACAAAGCTTCCCTTCAACATCCTCAAGGAATTTTCACCTCCGTATTTCTAAGAGTCAGATTTTCTTCATTTTACTTCAACCAAAACAGCGTAAAAGGCACATCAAATGTAGAGGCGTCCATCAGAATCCAGCTGTCTTTTATTACTCTGGACATTAAGGAGATTTGCAAACACTCTCCCTCTATTTTCTGTTTTTTTTTTCAGAAAACATAGTTATTATTAATAATGACATTACATATGTTAATAAGGAATGCATTTATATTATTTTAAACTAATTAAAAATACATATTTTTATAAATTTTCCATCTTGATTTTTATTATTATTATTATTTTTGAGAGAGAGTCCTGCTCTGTCACCCAGGCTGGAGTGCAGTGGCATAATCCTGGCTCACTGCAACCTCTGCCTCCTGGGTTCAAGTGGTTCTCATGCCTCAGCCTCTTGAGTAGTTGGGACTACAGGGACGCACCATCACACCTGGCTAATTTTTGTATTTTTAGTAGAGACAGGGTTTCACTATTTTGTTCAGGCTGCTCTCGAACTCCTGACCTTGGGTGATCCACCTGCCTCAGCCTCCCGAAGTGCTGGGATTAGAGGCATGATCCACCATGCCTGGCCCAAAGCAGCATTTTCTTTCTCCTTTTAGCTGGTCTAGCACCCTGTACCTCTCTCCTTTTATAGTGCTTATCACCTGTATTTTTTTTTTCTGTTTCATCATTTGCGTCCTTTTCCATCCTGCTCTGCTAGAGTAATGTAAAAAACACAAAATATTAACAACATATGCTTGTCATATAGTTTGATTTTACTCAACAATTTTATGTTAATTCTCTTACTGTGATGACATTTTATCTTGGCTTTTCCCTGACAAGCCCATTGGTAATAAAAGCAGCACAAGTTTAGTTTTTTTCTAAGTCATCAGGGACCATTTTTTACCTGGTAGACCCCTATTGTTTCCCCCAATCCTTAGAAATGGGTATTGATGTAATTAATATTTGAGAATGACCTGAGTGAATCCAATTGCACTGCAACATATTTCCTAAGTGATGATGCAAAAGCAGAATGTACAATGTCAAATAAAGTTTATTCAGAAAGTTTTTTATTTAAAAAATTCTGATTATTAGCTTTGGCCTTGCCCAGGGGGTTGGATTTTTTTATTTGAAACACTCTATTTCATGCCCTTCCAAATTTCATACTCTATAGACTATAATAGACAGCACAGCCTATTTAGAAAGTTTCATAATTATGTTTACACTAAGAAATATATAATATTTTAATGTTTACCTTGTATTAATTACATTTATTTAAAATATTTAGTACCAGAACATTGCAATTTGAAATTCTGCAACACTACGTTTAACATTCTTCTCACCATTACTTCTTATTCCACCTGGAGAGCTATGCTCATGTGCCATAGCCTGACTCAAATTACAACTCCTCTTTGATGTCTTCTACTTTTGGTATGTGCTCACCCAGCACTCATAGTTATCTTTATCAAAGTATGTGTCATAGTACACTGCTATTCATTATTTACTTGTATATTTTCCTGGTGGTCCATAAGCTCTTTTGGGGAGGGATCTATTCATGTTTATAAAGACAGACCTATAACAGGCATTTGCCAGATGAATAAATAAAAGAATCCCCACTTTTTCTCATGCTGACCCAAAATGTTTGAGAAAAGGCAACTACACTAGATTGCCCAGTATTATTTGCAGCCAAGGTTGCCATGCAACTGAGTCCTAGCAAGCAGAAATGGTGCACACCACTTGCAAGTTGAGCCCCTGAACACCTCCCATGCACGCTCCTTGGTGTGCTCATCCCTTCTGGCTGACTGGGAAACCCTGCTGTAAGCTTGGAGTCATTTGTGATGTCAGAGTTGATGTAGCTACTCAGCCCTCACCCCCATTGACTTAGAACACCACCCCCACCCTTGCTGTTTCATGAGTGAGAAACAAACTTATATCGCATTAAGTCATAATGTGCTTGCAACTATTTTTCATCATAGCCTAATTAGCCTACCCTAACATATTGGTTGAAGAGATATTGACTGTCTGAGTTAGTCCTCTTCCCTAATTCAGACCAAACTATTCATCCAATTTAATCCACTCATTTAGCCTGTGTAAATGGAGTATCCACCATCTCTACAATCTCTGTTGCATGCCAAAGATGTAATAGTGAATAAGAAATACATGGATCCTGCCTTCATAGGCTGTAAAGAATAGTGGGAAAGACAGAAAGAGACAAATGATCAAAACATTAAGAAACAAAAAAAGCTAAATGCTTTTTAGTCATGGTAACTTCTGTGAAGAAAACAAACAGTATATGAGAATAGAAAATAAAAAACATGCACATGAAGGGTTTTAGATGGGGGGAGATTCAGAAAAGACCTCCCTGAAAGGGTGACATTTAAGCCAAGACATAGAGGATGAGAAGGCCCATGGATGTGAAGTTTAAAATCATTGTAGGCAGAGGGAGCTGCATGCAAAGTTGTAACATGGGAAATAACTTGGTAGGTCTAAAGCACTGACAAAGCCAGTGTGGCACATGGAACAAGCGATGATGTTGGGTTGGGCAAAGCTAAACTTCATAGCATTTTTCAGCCTTCTGAATGTGCCAACATTCTGGCTCCTCATTTACAAATCTACTCTCAGACAAGCCAAAGACAAGGATACTTGCATCCATATTCTGTTTGCTTTACCCAATTATTTTGTCCTATGTAGAGAGACATTACCGAGGAGGAAAAACCCAGGGTCAAAAGCCAAAGTGGCCCAATGTATTTGAGTCTATTTTTTTTTTTTTTTCAATTAAGGGCCATCTGAATTACTACACAAATTTTCTAAAACAAAAAAAGAATTTTGTTCTATAAAAATATTTTTTACTCTGTTTTGTGTATAGTCACATAACTTTACTGATCAAAGTAAATCATTCAAAAATATGAGTAAACACATTCTCCTGTGAATTACATCATTCAACAATATAGCATTACAATTTATGGATAGAAAATTATCACTCATTTTAATGACTTTATGATTATTCTTATTTGATTACCCAAAGATAATATCACACATCTAAGACATTGAGACTGAAAGTAATAATTGTATTCTTCATCATTTTCTTAAATGTTCCAATGACTTCCCATTTCTACAATATCCATTTCAATGATTTTCTTAACAACCATGTCCAACCTAAGGTTAGCCTCCGTGCTGCTGTGACAAATTGTCTTGCCAGTAGCTACTTGTATAATTATCTCCATTGACTCCTCACGGTTTTATGCACAATGTTTTGCCTAAGGGATTCTTCCTTGAACATTATGAATTAAGTATACCTACTATAAAAACCATGGGATATCATTTAAACAGCTTTATGTAGACGGAAAAGGCAATCTTCCATCCTGGAAATAGATCCCAGGCTTCTTCCTATTAACGAATCTTACCGATTGATAGGGACAATTTGGAAAAGCATTCAGCAGGTTGTTGGGCAAATTCAGGATCTACAAAGCTTTCATCTCAGCATCCTGATGAATTGGGATGCTGATTGATAGGGACAATTTGGAAAAGCATTCAGCAGGTTGTTGGGCAAATTCAGGATCTACAAAGCTTTCATCTCAGCATCCTGATGAATTGGGATGCTGATTGCCTCAGGGTTATGCCACTGCTGTTTGCCCTGAAAGTGAAATCACCATACATAAATAGAGCGACTGCATTGTCCTGCCCAAATTATTTCTCGGTAGCTTTACTCTGTCAATGGCCTATTCCTTGGGCTTTAAAGTCACACAGACCCCAGTAAACACCTCTCCATTGTGTGACACCCAAGGAAAGCAAACATCCTGGGTTTCATTCATTTTTAATACCATGGTGTATTAAGAACTGCTTCACTAAGGTAAATCAGAATTTTGTTTCATGCATAATTAGAAAATCCATGAATCTACATCAAAAGTAAATGAAATAATGTAACATGCTTTATGTGAAAATTTAGCCCTGTGCCAGGCACACAATGAGCATGTGATTAATGGTAGCTGCCACTGTTATCTTTGATATTATCAGCTCTTACAGAATCTTCTTAGAGACTGATTGTAGGAGCTTCAAACGTACATCAATCAATTCATCAATTAACAGATGTTTTATGGGAGCACAACTTGAGTGATTGCTAATTCAGTAGCTAGCCAAAAAATGTTATACTAACTTAGAGAGGTAGAGTTCACATGGCATAGATAAGATTTCATACACACACACACACACACGGAGTAGCATTGAAGGCAGAATCTAAAGGATATTTAGATTTTTCATAGGCAGCAAGAGTGTGTCTTCTTCCGTCCCATTGCCAAATTATATTTTGTTTTGAAAAATTTCAATCCTATAGAAATGGAAATAAGCAATACCTATTTACTCTTGACCTAAATTCCCCACTGTCATTATTTTACCATATTTTCTTTATTGTCAGTCTTTTTATTTTTATCTTTTGACTGAATGATTTGGA
This sequence comes from Hylobates moloch, assembly GCF_009828535.3. NCBI lineage: Eukaryota > Metazoa > Chordata > Mammalia > Primates > Hylobatidae > Hylobates > Hylobates moloch. Next base: position 24,952,446 of record NW_026652280.1, on the reverse strand, counting down.
AGTAAATTGTAGCTAACTTAACATTTGACCCCTTAATATTTCAGCATGCGTCTCCAAAGACATCATCACAATATCATTATTCAACTCAAGGATATTAAAAACACTGCCATAATGGCATCTAGTGTACAATCCACCTTCAAATTTTCCCAACTGATACAAAACTGTTTGTTACAGTTTTTACTTTTTGGCCCAGGAAACAATCAATAAACAAGCACCTAGTTGTTAAAAGAGTTGTATCTTAAGTCCCAGATGATTCCCAAGCAGATAGAGGTTTTTAATACAGTTTTTCTACACGTGGAAGTACGGGTGCTTCATTAATCCCTAAATTAACCATTTTGGGGAGTAAACAAATCCTCTTAGTTGGCTTCTCATTTCATGGGACTTTCTGGAAAAGTCAAGCAGAAAATTAAAGCAATTACTCATACGGTTCACTTTCTGAAGAAAAAAATTCATGTTAATTTTCTGATAATTGAAGAGAGAAAGAGGTAAAAAGGGAGGAGGGGACAAATGATTGCTTTTCCTTTAATTATCTGCTTAATTGCTTTTATACTCCAAGATGCCTTGTCACTGACGATCTGGACTTAGCATTACACTGGGAATACAGGGGGCTCATAGGTGAATATTGTTTTTGTACATTCTGTCATTAATTTGAAATAGTTAGAAACACAGAGACCCATTTCTTTGTTTGGCCTGCATTTTTGTTTGTAGCACATAGATTACACATCTTTGGAAATAAGTAGATTAAGTAATAATGTTCCGCAGCTGCTGAGTTATTAGCCAAATGTTCACCAAATGGGATCTCTCATTAGGAGTCGTGAACAGGTAATCTTTTTTGATAAATGAACTTATAATTCTCATATCCATTCTATAATACTCAGATTTCTCCTTTTATATTGGTTTCTAATGTCTTGGCACGTAGGATGGTATATTTGATTTCCACTTTTAACGGATGTGAAATCATTACTGACACTTGATTAAGCTGTTTTTCAAAGTGGCATGAGGACCCACTAGGAATTAGACCATATGGGTAGAAATACTTTATGAATTTTATGCATTAAGATTCAGATTTTGGCCAGATGCTGAATAATCACACCTATCATCTCAGCACTTGGGGAGGCCAAAATGGGAGGACCACTTGAAGCCAGGAGTTCAAGACCAGCCTGGGAAACAAAGCAAGACACTCATCTACAAAATTTTTTTTTAATTAACTAGGCATGGTGATGCATACTTGTAGTCCCAGCTGCTCAGAGGACTGAGGTAGGAGAATTTCTTGGGCCCAGGACTTCAAGGCTGCAGTGAGCTATGATTGCATTGCTGTACTCCAGCCCAGGCGACAGAAAGAGAAAAGACTTAAATTTTTTTTCTAGTTTTAACTTCAAAGGAAAGTCACATCTTCCAATGAATAGTTTGATAGCATCACCATTATGAAAACCCAGATGATAACTGTTATCCACATAAAAATAGTTCATATGTCCTTATTTAACCAAAGCTGCTGAATAGAAGTTAAAATTAAGTTAAAAATGAAAACAGGTGAAAGCATTCATGTTTTCCCTGACTCTGAGCTAGATTGTTTCAGGATCTAAACTGCTCCCTGCTAGCAATTCAGGCACTTTGGGAGAGTGCAATCTCTTTCTTGATAAACTGAGAAAATTCCAATATCTTCCTTCAATGCAACTAGAAAAAACACACATCATTTAGAGGAGTTAATCAATACACCTGCAGCATCTTCATTTGTTTTCATTATTAAAACACTATTAAAATTGGAAACCTCATACACTGCTGGTGGGAATGTAATGGTGCAGATGCTCTGGAAAACGGTCTGGTAGTTCTTAAAAAGATCTAACATAGAGCTAACATATCACCCAGCCATTCCACTCCTAGGGATAGTCTCAAGAGAAGTAAAAACATATATCCCCACAAAAACATGTATGATCACTCAAAGCAGCATTTCTCATATTAGCCAAAAATGTAAACAACTCGTGTCCATTAACTGACAAATGGATAAATGTGATTTTAAAAATCCATACAATGGAATGTTATTCAGCATAATGTTATTTTACAATAAAAAGGAATGAGAAGTGCTCATTTTATGTGCTTGATCGAAAACAGTATGTTAAGTGAAAGAAGCAACTTACAGCAGAATCAGACTTTATGATTGTATTTATGTTAAAGGTCCAGAATAGACAATTCTCCAGGGACAGAAAGATTAGTTATTGTTTAGAGCTGAGAAGGTTGGAGAAAATGAATAGTACTACCAATGAGTCAGGACTTTTTTGTAGGATGATAAAAATGTACTAAAATTGGTCATGGTGACGGTTGCACAACTCCATGAATATACTAAAAGCCACTGAAGCCTGTAGTGCGAGCACTTTGGGAGGCCAAGGCGGGTGGATTGCTTGAGCCCAGGAGTTCGAGACCAGCCTTGACAACATTGTGAAACCTCCTCTCTACCAAAAATACAAAAATTAGCTAGTCTCATGACTTGGACTCTAAATAAATAAATACACACATACATACATAAACAGATTAAAATTTTAAAATAAAATTTAAAATGTTTTAAAAAGCCATTGAAGTGCACACTTTAAACGAGTCAATTGTATGTGTGTGAATCATATTGCAATCAAGCTGTTTTAAATATGATTAATATATAGTATATCAATATACTGTATTGTATAAATTGATAACATAATATTTATATATAATTTTTACTTCCTTCTGGCAAAGGAGAAGTTGGTGTTTTTGTTATCAAGAAGCCACAGGAATAATGCAAAAATTATTCCAAAATTATTACTATTTTTGGAAAAGTATTTGAGAAAGGTTTTTATCTACTGTTTCACCAATTATTTAAAGACAAAGCACAAATACTATGGTTATGTTATCTGTGCCTATTATAATATGAATGTGATATAGACAAGTCATAATATATATTGCTTGAAGATAATTTCCTCATTAACAATGAATAAGATTAAAATGTCCTTCCTGTATGCTTTGAGTTCCAGATTATCCTTCGATGATGCTAGTTTTTGCTAATGTGATTCATTGCTGAATTGAACATGTGTATTAGGAGTAAAACTTACTGCCTACAAATGCTCTGTTGGAACATCTCTTTCCTATTTCTTAAACATCCCTCAGGCTGATCACTTTCTCAAAGAGAATAATCCAGTTGAAACTCCTAATCATATCTTTGTCCAGCTCAAACTTGTTCCATAGCTCCAGGAAGCTGAAAGGGAAAGGAAGCTCCAGTCTGTTCTTTTATGTCATGCTCCCTCCTTCATCTTGTTCTGGATTTTCCAGGAACAAGAGGAAAGATGGATAATGGGCGGTGGTGGTAACAAATATTTAACTGGTTATGAAATGGCATAGTCTGTGCTTATTCTTGTCTTGTTAGCATTAATTAATATCTGCTCTTTGCCAAGCGCTCAAATATTGGCTCTCCCATGAGGCACAGCTGTGGCTTCAGGGAACATCACACTGGTCCTTGGTGTATTAGTTGGGGCAAGCTAGGCTTTGCTGCAGTACAAACGGCACTATAAAATTAGTGGCTTAAAAATGAGAAAGTTTTTTTTTCTTTCCTCATATGTTGCATGTCCATCATACACAGAAGCTAGAGCTTCTATTCCAAATATCCAAATGTCCTCATGGTGGGACACTAGCTGATGGTATCTTAAATATGATCTCCATTGCAGAGACCCCCCTGTGGGTCTGATACCAGCAATTAATGTTCAGGTTTTTATAGCAGAGGGTAAGAAAAATTCTTGATGAAACCAAGTGATACTATTTTATTGTCCCATAACTAGCATCCTTCAAATGACCAAGACACACAAGAACCCTAGTCAAAATTCAACTATGGAGTTCTTGGTACCATTTTGTGATTTTATCCCTGAGTTTGTTCAACAGAGTGTTAAATTGTCAGGAAGAGTTGTGAACAATACTTACATTTGAGGGTAAAAGATAAAAGATCTAAGGTAGTTGATGCTATAAAAGTACAAAATACCCACTGACATGTAAAAGCAAGTTCAACTGCTTGGCCACTTACTATAATTACTATTCATAAGTTCCTCTAATTGATTGGAGCTGAACATATGGGTTTTTATTAATACTTTTAACTTTTGCCTTTTTTAGAAAGAATAATTCAAAAGATCCCTTATCTATGGTTCTACATCCTTAGAAGATTATTTTCTCAAGTCACTTGGCTATTAAAGTAGTCTTATTTCTCAGCAAGAAGGCTTGTCAGTTCTGCGTTTCTAAAGCTATTTAATTTAAAAAGCAGTATAATTCTGTCCTTGAGTATCAAGTTGAAACTCAGTTTATCAAATGCCTCTGAAAATTATAATAGAAGCCAGGCTGAAGCCCAGTGAAGGCTACCTACTCTGAAGATAAAACATATTTACTTTAAAATACCATATTGGATATCTCAATAACTTTAAAATACAAGTGTTTCATGACCCAGTAATTACATTTTTAGGAATTTTATCTCAAAGAAATAATCTGTGAGATGAAAAATGATTTTTGTATAAGAATATTCAAGCTAGTGCTACCTATATTGAAAAAATAAGAAACTACTAAAACGCTCATCAAAAGGAGAGTCATTAAATAAATTAACCTATAGTATATAGAAAATATCCTTGCCAAAAATGGTATTGTAAAGGAATACTTAATGGCATGGAAAAGTGAAGAAAGGAGCTTAGAAAACAGTATTGTAATATTGCCTCAATTTTATATGCAATCATTCATTTGCTTATTCAAGAGTGTTTATTGAATTCCAGCTATATGAAATTTAATCTGATGGGCCCTGGGATAAAATGCAGACAGTATGGGAAAAATAGACAGATATAGATCAGATGTCAAAGTTATAATATGGTTTGGCTGTGTCCCCACCCAAATCTCATCTTGAATTGTAGTTCTCATAATCCCCAGTTGTTGTGGGAGGGACCTAGTGGGAGGTAATTGAATCATGGGGGCAGTTTCCCCCATGCTATTCTCATGATAGTGAGTACGTTCTCATGAGATCTGATGGTTTTATAAGAGGCTTTTTCCGTCGCTTGGCTCTCATTCTTCTCTTTCCTGCCACCATGTGAAGAAGGACATGTTTGCTTCCCCTTCTGCCATGATTGTATGTTTCATGAGGCCTCCCCAGCCCTGCTGAACTGCGAGTCAATTCAACCTCTTCCCTTTATAAATTACCCAGTCTCAGGTATGTCCTTATAGCAGTGTGAGAATGGACTAATACAGTTACCATTAATGGTTATCTCAACCCAGGTTTCTAGAGTGTTAGGAGTGTATTATTCCCACAAGTTTATTTGCAAGGATTTCTCCACACCAATGCCAATCATTGGATGGTAGGACTTCTTATGTCACAGCTAGCACCAAGAAAGAAATGGAAGAGTAAATGATAGCCCCCTCCCCTCCAGTTTGAAGCAGAAGCTGGAGAGAAAGGAAAGGATGAGATTAGAGCTTAACTAGAAGGAAAAATTCCTGTAACTTTAAGGAAATCAGCCTTGTTTTGTAGCATGCCCTATTCTAATTGCTTTACAAGTATTAATTCATCTAACTCATAATGACTCTATCAGACAGAGGGAATTGAGGCACAGAGAGATGTAATCAATTTTCCAGAGGTCACACAACTTAAAGTGGCAGGCTAGCTAGCTCTTGGGTTCATGATATAAACCACTACATGGTACAACCTTTCTACATGTTAAGAACTGAAGAAGGAGATTTGAGAGTGTTGTTGAAATGATTGTAAATGGAAAAGTAAATAAATAAAACTATTTAATGACTGGACCTCTGGCAAGTTCAGACTAATCTGAACTGGAAATGTGCACATATGAGCAAATGATAATGCATGCAAATATACACATAAAATTATTAGAGGATGTTCACCCAAATATTAACAGTAATTATCTCTGCGAGACAGGATTATGATTGTTAGTTTTTCTTAGTATATTTCAGTATTTTCCCCCAAATTTTCTACCATGAGTAAATATAATACTTTTATATACTAATTAGTAGAAATACAATAAAAGCTCATATAAACAATCACAAGTTAAATCTAAATTAAAACATACCATTTACCACCTAATTGCTTTTTCTGTTTATAATTCAAGGAAGAGAATTTAGTGAAGTTACCACATTCTTAGGAATTCTATTTACAATCAGTAAAGGAGATAGAAAGTAGAGAAAAAGAAATGACTACCAGCAAATTCCATGACGTAAAGTTCATGCTTTTCTGTTTCACCATGGTGTCCCCAGAAGTTAGCCCAGCACCCAGTGCAAACTACCTCCCACAAAACCACGTGGCCTTTGTGTCTCCATGGCCTCAGTGGCTCAGTTGTGATGGTGAACTGCAGTGCCCAGTACACAGAGTGGCAGCAGTGGCAGAAGTGCCCAGGAGGCCCCTAGGTATCCAGCAGAGATGGGGCTAGCTTAGACGAGAAACAAAAAGGCAGAGAACACGATGGTAACTGAATAAGAGACCATGGGGATCTTAACCCTTTAGAAGGGGTGCAGATTTTGGGGAGCCGAGATCCTGCATGCACAACTAGGGGCACAAATGAAGTGATGTCAAGGTGATTACCATTAAGGTTACCCCATCTTTATGCAACAAAATGGGTGCAAGGTAGCAAATGCACTGCTTGCAAAGCCATCTGGTGTTTGACTATGCATTTTGTAGCTGAATATCATCAACCTCCAAATAAGTTAGTGGAATATTTCCAGATAAGTTAGTGGAATATTTCCATAGGCTAACACATACAAATATCCTGACCATTATCTGAAACCTGGAACTTTTGTCTAACATTTTGGCTTTGTGTAACTGTGTTATAATACTTCTAGTTTTATTATTTAATTTACAAGTTCAATACCTTCTACAAAGGTAGCTCTGAATGCCAGAAAACCCTAAAGAAGTGAAATGTTTTTATATTCATCTCCCCCTACCAGCCTTTGGTCAAGAATAGTTATAATTATCAGTTCAAATTATGTAAAAATTATTGCTCCTGGAATTCTTTTTCTTTTATTTTGTTATTGCTGTTTAGCAAAGTCTTTTTCTTCATAAATACTAAGAAAATCCAGGCCTTGGTCAGATAGTGGAATTTTAGTGGAATTCAGATTAGTGCAATTTAATCATAAGAACCATTTACATTTTCCCATTTGTGTTAAGATCTAGCTATTTGCCCTGCATATAGAGAATATAGAGTAGATAGCTTTCAATATCACCTTATGTGTAGTTTAGCGACTTTGAGACTAGATGTGCCTGTCTGGAACAACTGTCTCATTAATCATTAGGATTCTTGGATTATTTTCTTGACCTGGTATAAAGTCAGTGTCAGAAAAATTTTGGCAGTTGTTTAGTGCCATCTAGTGGGTAGTTTCTTGTGAACAACAACAAAATCTTATTTAACAGAAAGGCTTGTTGCATTTTATTATTTATAAAATCACTGTGTGCAATTTTAATTTCAGATTTTATAAATTAGGATATAATAGAGCTAGCAAATGTTAGAATTATTTACTATTGCATTAAATAACTTGTTTTTCAATTAGCTAAAAAATACATTAAGATTGCCCAAACCGCTGACAATCACTCTATTTTATTGAAAAGAATTGAAGTTTTCAAACCTAATTTAAAACTCCACAACACATATTTCTCATTAATTCAAAGTTTTAAATTATTCTATGCAGAAGAAGTGAGTTGATAGTGCCATTAAGTGTACAAGTGTTAATAAAGAATGTAATTTCTTACCAAATTACTTAGTTTAGATAGCATACGATTTACTACAAATAAATATTTCAGGGAAATAATCTAGCATATTTTAGCATCAAAATCTTTTTTTTTTTTTTTTTGAGATGGAGCTGGAGTGCAGTGGCGCGATCTCGGCTCACTGCAAGCTCCGCCTCCCGGGTTCACACCATTCTCCTGCCTCAGCCTTTCCGAGTAGCTGGGACTACAGGCGCCCGCCACCACACTCGGCTAATTTTTTTTTTTTTTGTATTTTTAGTAGAGACGGGGTTTCACCGTGGTCTCGATCTCCTGACTTTGTGATCCACCCGCCTCGGCCTTCCAAAGTACTGGGATTACAAGCGTGAGCCACCGCGCCCGGACTTAGCATCAAAATCTTGATGGTAATTCCATAAAATTTCGTTCTTCATTAGTTTCAGAAACAATATCAGGTTATATTTTCCCATTATTAAATGAAATTTCTTTTTAAATAATCACTTTTTCTAGCTCAACATAGAATACATGTGCGTGCTTATTGGTCAACATCATTTATTGAATAGGAGGTGCTGCGGAGTGATAAATAGATAAAAAACATCTTTGGCAATGGTGCTAGTGCATGAGCACAGTTGAAAATATAGTGGGATGCAAAAAACTAGAGTTCACACATATTAAAATCTGAAGCCTTTCTCTTACCTTGATTGACAAGAACTTGGTAATAATGAGAGCTACACAACGTTGAGATGACTTGTCTTGTGATATATGGATCTCTCTTTCACTAGATGTGTTCAAACAGTAGTTGCATGATGATGATGATGACAATCATGTACGAAGAACTGTTCTCTTGCTTTTCATGAATTATATTAACCCGTTCCTAATCATGAATTATATTAACTACCAATTCATATGGTAGTATTCATCATGTGAATATGATTAATGTGCCCTGTTCTCAACATAGCTAAGAAGATAGTCTTGCAATATTTTTTTGCATATTACAATACACATTCTCATGCTCAATTAGATTATTTAAACCACAAATGATAGCTTTCTCACTAATTTCCTTCAGATTTTAACAACAGAAACAGAGGGTGAAAGACAGGGAAGCCAGCAGTGATATGATTCAATTTCCCAAGAGCCAAGTGGTAAAAGGACTTATGATAAGATTTTATTTCATTTTATGCAAATTAAAATAATAAGACATTTCTTTCTTATCTGAGTCTGTATTTGCAAAATGATACCCATCAGATGGGTACTATATGTCAAAATATAGAAGTTAAACATTTAAGTTGAAAATATTATTTGCACTGAGGTCAAAATATAGAAGTTAAACATTTAAGTTGAAAATACTATTTGCGCCGAGGTCAACTTTGATTTCAACATCTGATAGATGAGCAGCAAGGCCCTCCATTCAGGACTTTCCCATCTGTTTAGACTGAGAGGACTGAAGAAGCAGAGCAAGAAATCTGTGCTCCTGAGGCTAAGGGTTATAGTAGCATAGGCGTGCAAGGCAACAAAGCAGGTTGAACAAACACAAGAAGATGACGCGGGCTGAGCAAGGCATGTGTGTGTCAGGGGTCAGGCCAAGAGACTGTCAGCCACAAATACCTGCTTCCAATCAGCATGATTAAGGGTCTCAGGAATGGAACGACAGGCAATTAAAGAAGAGTTTTACCTATTTTTCACCTTCTACCCCATTAAGAGTCAGTCTTTAGCGATTCTAGCTGAAACATCTACAAAATGTAACAAGTGACTCCCTGACGTGGACCTTGGCTGATACTAAAAACCACAGCTCAGGGAGGCACAGGAGTGGGATTGGAATGAGTTCTCTTTCATACCCATTAGCAGTTGTCTAGACTTTGAAATTTATTCATCAAAAAAAAAAATAGCACTGTGTTTTGCTTCTAGTGGTATTAATAAAAAATATCTTCTGATACATAGTTCACAAAAATATTAGCCTATCACAGGCTGCAGAAATCCTTTTCTCCTTTCCCTGAAATAGATAATATAATTCTATGCTCTATAGCAGGACTCTTCAACCACTAACAGTCCATGGCCTGCTAGGAACTGGGCCACACAGCAGGAGGTGAGCCACGGCTAAGCGACCAAAGCTCAGCTCTGCCTCCTGTCAGATCAGTAGTGGCATTAGAGTCTCATAGGAGTGTGAACCCTATTATGAACTGCGCATGTGGGTGATATAGGTTGCACCCTCCTTATGAGAATCTAATGATAAATGTAATGGGCTTGAATCATCCCGAAACCATCCTACCACCCTCCCATCCATGGAAAACTTGTCCTCTATGAAACTGGTCCCTGGTGCCAAAATGGTTGGGGACTGCTGCTCTATAGGGAATCCTGGCTTCAAAGAGATTGTTTTGGATGGCACCAAGAGCAATCCTTGTCTTTGTTCACACAGTTGCTGGGCTATCACACCATCATACACAGAGTTCATCCTCCCAGCTAAAATGTTGGAAGCCCTTACAGATTGGCCCATGATTAGCCAAGGGTGAAATAGTGTTTGCTTCTTTGTGGAAAATTTCCACTTTCTAGGCTTGGCATTTAGAGGTCTAAGTCAAGAGCATTGATTTCACAGCAGTGGGCTCTTTACTTCCAAGGCTGTGTTTTACTCATGTTGGTTTGTCATTGGATGGGCTCCCAGTCTCACTTGAAAGCATTTCTGCTGAAAATAATAATAATCTTGGCAGAGCATAGACTAATATTGCTTTTAAAGGTACATCTCCAATCTCTCCTACACCAAGTCTTCTCTGATTCTTGCAGCCAAAAGTGGCCACTCCTTTCTCCAAATGTCCATGCAAATCTGTTCATACTTCATATGTCATTCACCACATTCTAGTTGTATTCTACCACAGTATAATTACTTTTTAATATAGCATAGTGTTTAAGTCTGATTAAAAACTTGGGCTCTGAATTCATAGATATTTGGGCTTGAATCTTTGCTCAGCCACTTGCAGGTTATGTGACATTGGACATATTGGCTGACTTTGTCTCACCTGTAAAATGGGGGTAAAGAAAGAATGTAGCCCTCAGAGTAGCTGTGGGAATAAACTGAGAATTAAGCATCTAGCACAGAATAATTGCCCAATAAATATTAACTTATTACCATCTCTCTAATTAACCTATAAGCTATTTTTTTGGAGCAAAACTCATGTTTTATTCAACACTGTACTAGTCTAGTAGCCCATGGCATAGTGTCTTACACAAAGTAAGCACTCAAAAGTAATTTTGAATGGATAAGAGAATGGCGAGGCCTTGAGATTATGAAACATGAAAAGGAGACAGGAATAGAAGCTCATGAAGGAGCCTGTATTAGTCCATTCTCTCATTGCTGTAAGGAACTACCTAAGTCTGGGTAATTTATGAATCGCTTGAACCCAGGAGGCAGAGGTTGCAGTGAACCAAGATTGTGCCATTGCCCTCCAGCCTGGGTGAAAGAGTGAAACTCTGTCTCAAAAGAAAAAAAAAAAAAATAGAGAGAGAAAAGAAAAAAAAAATACATAACTTGTCCAAGGTCACATTGTTATTAACAAGCAGAATTGGGCTTTGAGTGGAGTACTTGTTCTATGACACTCTCCATCCAACTAAACTTTGCCTTCCGTATTTGTTGGCTTATTTTGTCCTGGGAAACACTGTGTTTCTAGAGCACAGACTTTTCTCACCTTGTCTGAGTCCTTAACATCAGCCTAAGGGATGCTGTGTCACACAAGGTCTAACATGGTCAGTCAGATTACTCAAGGTCTAATTTGGACGGCCGCATGCTTAATCTATTCAATCCTGTGCTTAATAGGCCATTAAAATGGCTGACAACACAGTCCCCAGAATGCCTTGGAAGATTCATTAGTCACACACGGGGGTTGCTTTTGTGCTTCACACAAACAAGGCCATCTAAGAAAGCAAGAGAGGATAACATTTTAAATCCTCTATTCCTACCCTTCATTTTTTTGGTTGCTTTTAGCTTTTGCTGATTTTCCCTTTGGACATAGGGAACTTTTTTCACATTCTTTAGATCCTAGGCTCTGCCCCAAATTTATCTCTGCCTGAGTTCACCTAGGTATAAATTCAAGGAAAGAACTAAAGTGAAATATGATGAGCATTTTCTAAGTACTTTAACTGATATGGTGTATAACAAATATTTTGAGAGAGATCTAAATTTAAAAAAATATACCTAGCATATTATGTTATGTTACTTCATTAAAAATTACAGAAAAAATTGAATTCCTATTTATACACACATACTGTATCTCTCATATCAAAACTAAGACTTATAAAGATCAATATTAGTAAATGTTAATCCATGAAATTCTTTCCATTTTCACATGGAAAAGACACAATAAACCAAAGTCAACAACAAACCAGGAAAAAAATATTTTCAATACATAGAAAGAAATTTTAAATATTGCTTACATATAATGAGTACTTACAAATTAATAAGATTTTTATAGACACACACTAAGAAAGGGTAACAAAGGACATTAATGTGCTTGTCACAGAAGAAGTCTGTAATGAATAAAAACAGAGGGTAAGATACTCGACCTCATTATAGTTAAATACATAGAAATTGAAATAAAAGATACATTTTTATTACTAGGTTTAGACAAATTTTCTGAAAATTAATGACTTCTTAAGAAGACATAACTATTTGATATTTGTGGCCCTACTATGAAAAGGAACATGCCTGTAAGAACACTTCTTGAAATATACACTAAAAAGTAAGGTATCAGCAGACTCTGCTACTAGCTTTGCTCATTGGATGTGGAGACATGAGCTCTCTTTCCCACTATGTTTCCCCACCTTCTAGCTATTCCTAGAGAGTTGGCCATGAGCCTCGGTGGACATATGACCCAGGTCCCCAGGGGTTCCCAAAGGAAATATGAGTTTTGAGGCATTTGAAAGAGTTAGGAAGAAATATCTCTCCCTCTGAATTTTTCCCAAAGGAGATGAATAGATATTTTAACAAAGGCATTTCAATCCCCTCAATGAAATGTGGTGATTATGAGAGAGGTTCCAATGACAGTTCTGCCACTTATTATCTGAGTTACTCTGGGAAAGGGCCTTATTTCCTCTAAGTGTCAATGTCCAGATGTTTTTTATACATTCTGAAAAAGTAGAGCAATCAAGAGTAATAAACCAGGTAATAAAACATGCTATCAAGAACTAATAATTAAAACAGTGTGGTACTGGTACATGAACAGAGACCCATGCAAAAGCATATACAATCTAGGAAGAGATTCCCACCCTCCAATATAAGAATTCAGTAATAAAGATCGGATCTTATACCAATAAGCAAAATGTGAACTATACTTAATAAACAGCATCTCTAACAGCAATCTGGGGAGGGGGGAAGCTGCATCCATACCTCATACCTTACACCAGGATAGGAGAGTTTAACTTTCTGAGTTGCTCAAATGAAAAGATCCATAGTTACAGACACTAGGGGTTTTCTTTCTGATCATCTAATGGCAAAGTCTAGTCAACAGCCTCACCCTCTAAGCAATATACAGAAAGCTTTTTTTTTTTTTTTTTTTTTTTTTTTTTTGAGACAAAGTCTTGCTCTGTCTCCCAGGCTGGAGTGCAGTGGTCCATCTTGGCTCACTGCAACCTGCAACCTGCACCTCTCAGGTTCAAGTGATTCTCCTGCCTCACCCTCCCAAGTAACTGGGACTATTGGCATACACCACCATGCCCAGCTAATTTTTTGTATTTTTAGTACAGACAGAGTTTCAGTATGTTGGCCATGCTGGTCTCAAACTCCTGACGTCAAGTGATCCACCCATCTTGGTATCCCAAAGTGCTGGGATTACAGGCATGAGCCACTGTACCTGGCCTCATACATTCTTTTAATCAAAAAAATATAGGCCTGGTGTGGTGGCTAACATCTGTAATCCCAGCACTCTGGGAGGCTGAGGCGGGCAGATCATGAGGTCAGAAGTTCGAGACCAGCCTGGCCAAGATGGTGAAACCTCGTCTCTACTAAAAATACAAAAATTAGCCAGGCACGGTGGCATGTACCTGTAACCCCAGCTACTCGGGAGGCTGAGACAGGAGAATTGCTTGAACCTGGGAGGCGGAGGTTGCAGTGAGCCAAGATCGCAGCACTGCACTCCAGCCTGGGTGACAGAGCGAAACTCGGTTAAAAAAAAAAAAAAGAAAGAAATAGAAATATATACAACATTAACTATAAGTTTTATGAGGACAGGGCTCATGTCTGTTTTGCTGACTCATGTCTGTTAAATGTGCAGCAGAGGTCTTGAGATATGTGAGGCACTCTATGTCCTACTTGTTGAATGACTCCAGAGGCAAGAGGAAGAATGAATTGTGGCATTGTGAGAAGAGAAGACTATCCATCTACTTTCTGGATTTAGAGGAAAACTGTTTAGGAGGTGACAGATGATAAGGAGATAGAGGCTTATAGCAGAGCTGCGAGAAATAGAGAAAGACCCTCAGTAGAAAGATCATACCCTCTGCTTAACGCTTTGTGTCAAAGAACCCTGTCCTCTCAAAAGGGAAATGAGGGGACATCCAAATCTGGGTAAATATAGACTGCATTTAGAAAGGATGAAGTAAATATTATCTGTATGTCAAGCAAATATTTCTTAAACATACTTAGTTTAGAAAAAAAAGCAGCAAGCAGCAACCAGGTGACAAATGAGTACTATGGTAGGTTTTTACATTTATGTTTATGTGTGTATATGTGTGTTTATATATACATGTAAATAATGAAAAACATACAGCAATCTCTTTGCAGTGGTCTTCCTTGGAAAATGGTAGGATAATGAGGGGTCTGAATTTTTATAATGTGCATGTGCTTTTATAATCATCAAAAACAATAGGAATCCTTTTTCATGGCTAATACTTACGGCAATATGATCAATTCTAAAATTAATTTAAGTAAACCAAAGGAAATGTGCCTTTTCTTTTGTGTGCCTCTTCATTTCTCTTCTGCAAATCAGTATCAATGTACTGTTACTCTTCTGTTACATGGTAATGGAGATGTATTTTGTATTAAATCTGCTAGACAGATAATGTTTCTTCTCTTTGATTCTAGCATAAACGTATGCTTTCTCTTTGTGTGGGAAAGGCCATAGGAATAAATCATGACTCTTGTGTCAAATAGCTAGGCCTATGATGACTTAAGATCCGTGAATCGGTCAGGCGTGGTGGCTCAGGCCTGTAACCCCAGCAGTTTGCGAGGCCGAGGCGGGCAGATCATGAGGTCAGGAGATCGAGACCATCCTGGCTAACATGGTGAAACCCCGTCTCTAATAAAAATACAAAAAAATTAGCCAGGCGTGGTGGCGGGCACCTGTAGTCCCAGCTACTTGGGAGGCTGAGGCAGGAGAATGGCGTGAACCCAGGTGGTGGAGCTTGCAGTGAGCCGAGATTGTGCCACTGCACTCCAGCCTGGGCAACAGAGCGAGACTCCGTCTCAGACAAACAAACCAATCCATGAATCACCTCATATGTTCCAAATTCATTCTATAATTGATTCAAAATTCAATCAAGTATTGCACAGCTCAGCTAGGGCTATTGTTCTCCACAATTGTATTTGGGGTTGAAGTATTCCGTGGAGTGAAACCTAAAACCACCAGGCCTCCAAAGATGTCCATGAAATATAAAAATACAGAACAACAGTTGAGCAATTCTAGAAAAGTAAAAATAGGCTTGCAAAATATTAACCTATCACAAAGCAGGGATGACCAAAGCCACCATCCCTTTCTGTCCAAGGGGTCAGCCTCTTCTAGAGCAGAGCCCAATAGCCTTGGAGACTTACTACCTGATCTTTCCTCTAAAAAGTAAGGCTTAGGTTCTCAGCTTCAGATGTGATTCTAAGAAAATGTCTCAAACAAGTATTTCTAACCCTTTTCATAATTATTGCCTGCTTCCCAAGTGATAGAAAATAATCCACGAAAAGATTGGAATGGCGTCTACATATTTTTCTAAGTGGGCTGTATTTGTGAATTTCCCTATTGGTGCCTACCCTCTGCCTCACTTGCTGGATTTAACAGAGTTGGCTCTTTGCCATTGACTGTCAGAAATGCTATAAAAACGGTAGAATGCCTATGATGGGAAGATTGGACTGTGAGTACATCAGTCCCTCCAGACTTCCAATTAATCGTCCCAGGTTTTGGACAATATAGTTGTCTGAAGAGTTGAATTACATAGTACTTATATGCAATGCTGAATAGTGCTGTTGAGCTAGGATTCCATAGGACACAGAAAATAATCTCTAAAAATCCAGACCACAAGAAAAGAAACCAACCAGTAGATGTCTCTGTGGTGCTTCAGTTGATCATGTTCTTGCACAATTAGCCACAGATGTCTGTAGGTTTGGAAATGCAATGATATGAACATTTGTACCTTTTATTTGGGGCAAGTAGGCGGAGAGACCAAAGTGCCCTAGAAATATATCAAAACTCTTCAACGAAAGTTTTCTATACTTTCTGAAAATAAACCTAACGTCTGCACGTCTATCTTTTTAAAAGGTGTGTTTTACTTACAAAGATGAGCAAGTATGAAACTTTGAAAAAAATTTATAAAATGATCACATTAGTAACTTCAGAAGTGTGTATCCAGGTGAAAAAAGTTTACGCTGAGAAAAAATACTTCATTTCCTATGAAACAGTTCCAACCCCTGAATAGTAGAGGAAGTGGTTCTATGGAAGGAAACAGGACAGCAGTAGAAAATGTCCAACAGTACAGACGACTCAGAATTCTGGGGACCACTGAGAACTCATGCTTCTACCTGTTTTACCTTTTAAACATTTTCCTGCTCACCCCAGTGGTGGGCCCCTGAGATGGAGCTTGGAGCACTGAGATGCTGGGTAACTGTCCTTGGGAAATCACATGCTACTAAAGACTCTCCCCAACCGTCTTTAGCATGTCAGGGTTAAGATTTTCCGGGTTTTGCTAACACTAAAGCAATCACCCTGAGTTCATTTTGTAAAGGAAATATTTGAAGCAAAATCATTAGAGAGTAGGATTTGCCTATCACAAGGCAGGGATGACCGAAGCCACCATCCCTTTCTGTCAGGGCTTGCCTGCTCTCTAATAATAAAAGAAAATATTAGAAATACATGACTCACTTTAAACAAAGGGTGTATTTCTGCATAGTATAGACTTTTTCCTCCTTGTGAATTTATCATAGAAAAAATACATAGGTAAATTTAGTTAAAAAATATCTGTGACAATTGTCTTGTGAGGTTAAAATCGTTTTCTTCATTTAGTCAAGGGAATAATAAACCCCTAATATGTCTTTTCTATAGGTGTGAATTTTTAAATCAATTTTTAAATTGATATTTTTACTGAGATGATTATAGATTCACATGCAGTTGTAAGAAATAATAAAGATCCCTTGTACACTTTACCCAGTTTCTCCCAATACTATAATTTTGCAAAACTATACCAACATAAGCAAAAGAGTGATACTAATGCAACCTCCCAATGTTTTCGGATTTTTCTAATCTTACTTGTACTCATCTGTGTATACTTAGTATGTATGCATGTGTGTATGTGTTTAGTTCCATGTAAATTTATCAAATGTGCAGTTTTATGTATCCATCACTACAGGAGAGATACTAAACAGGACCCTCCTGTGCTTTTGTAACTGTGCAGTTTTAATCACATCCACCTCCCTCCACCCCCCTCATAGCTCCCCTCACTCCCATCAAACTTTGGCAATCATCCATCGATCCTCCATTTCTACAATGTCTTCATTTCTCAGATGTTATATGAATGGAATTATACAGCATGTAATCTTTGGAGATTGGCATTTTTGGGTCAACATAATTCCCTGGAGATGCACTCAAGTTGTTATGTGTATCCATGGTTTGTTCTTTTCATTGCTCAGTAGCATTCTGGCCTATGTATATACCACAGCATGTTTAACAACTTACCTTTAGAAGGACATGTGGACAGGTTTTGCTTTTACAAAGAAAGTTGCTACAAAGATTCATAGACAAGTTTATGTATAAACTCAAGTTTTCATTACTTTGGGGTTAATGCTCAGGATTGTAATTGCTGGGTCACAGGGTATATGTAGTTTTTTAACAATTTTCTAAACTGTTTTCAAGAGTGTTGTATCATTTTAAGTTCCCACCTACAATATGTGAGTGATCCCGTTTCTCTGCATCCATGCCAGCATTTGATGTTGTCACTGTTTTTCATTTTAGCTATTCTGATAGGTGTATACTAATTCCCTGTTGTAGTTTTAATTACATTTCCCCAATAGTTAATGCTGTTGAACATCTTTTCATATAATTATTTGCCATACACTTATTTATCTCTTCAATGAAATGTCTGTTTGTGTCTTTTGTCCATTTTCTAATTGCAATGATTATTTGGGAGTTTTACTATGAGTTTTGAGAGTTTCTCATATATTCTAGATACTAGGCCTTTGTTGGGTATGTGGTTTGCAATTATTTTCTTACAGCTAAAACTTATCTTGTCATACTCTTCATATGAGCTTTCATAGAGCAAATTTTAAAGATTTTGGGCCAGGTGCGGTGGCTCACATCTGTAATCCCAGCACTTCAGGAGGCTGAGGCAGGCGGATCAACCTGAGGTCAGGAGTCTGGGACCAGCCTGGCCAACATAGTGAGACCCCGTCTCTACTAAAAAAATACAAAAACTAGCTGGGCATGGTGGTGGGCACCTGTAATCTCAGCTACTTGGGAGGCTGAGGCAGAAGAATTGCTTGAACCCGGGAGGGGGAGGTTGTAGTGAGCCAAAATAGCGTCATTGCACTCCAGCCTGGGCAACAAGAATGAAACTCCATCTCAAAAAAAAAAAAATTTTTTTTCAAAGAAAATGTATCAATTTTCTCTTTTGTAGATCATACTTTTTGGTGTCATGTCTAAAAACTCTGCCTAGCCTTATATCCCAAAGAAAAGATTCTATATTTTTCTAAAGATTTTATAATTTTACATTTTATATTTAATTCTGTGATTCATTTTGATTTAATTTTGTATAAAATATGAGAGTTAGGTCAAGGTCCATTTTTTGCCTATGGATATTAAATCACTTTAGCATCTTTGAATTGATTTTGTACCTTTGCGAACAATAACCTGAGCATAGTTGACTAGGTCTAATTCTTGGTCCTCTGTTGTGTTCCACTGATCAATTTGAAATATAAATTTTATTGAGTTTTATTAAAATCATATATGTATCCTCTCCCCTCTCCTTCTCCATATATTAACATTTTTATTCATTATTTCACATTCAACTTTCATGCTCTCCCCCATTTCTAAGTTCTCTTTCAGAGTTGATGATTAATCTCACTATAGTACCATAACTCTTTATGTATCTCTTCCAGGGTTTATTTAATTTTAACTTGTGTTTTATAATAACTTTTGTTATTTGTAGTCAAAGATTCATACTTCTCCATTTCAAACTTACTATAAATCTACAGTAACAGAGACAGAGTATTACTGGCATGTCCCAGTTTTTAGAAACCCCTAACTGAGATCTCAACCTTTCTGCATCATTCTCTAATCCTCACATGGGAGATCTGGCAAGGTTTTCCTTTCAAGTGAAGCTATAACTCAGAGGCTTTGAATTAGAGACCAATCTCTAAAGTGAAATCTAAATCTGTTTTTCGATGTTCTTAGCTAAGATGAGAGAAATTCTGGCACTTGGGCACAGAGTGATCTTGAGTTTTATTGTGTGCTATCTTAAAGTAATAATTTTGAGATTAGAATGTCTTGTTTTGTTTCCACCCTCTGGTCTTGATATTCATAGTGACTTTGAAATTGGTTGACCTTCCCAGAACTCCCTCTTGGTGTGGTACATGGTCTCAAGAGATGGATGGTAGGTTACATGGTTGACAGTTTCTCCACTGCTCACCTAAGGATGCTATTTTTCTTTCCTGGGATATAGCCAAAGTTTCTCTGCCTTTGACCCCATTGTGATTCTGTAACTCATCCCACACATTCCAGAATTCCCTAAGGGAGTGTGCTTATAATGCACATTATTGTCCTAATTTCTGTATCGATTAAGATATTTTTTCAGACAAAGAAATTGATTCTATTAAATTAACACCAAAATAAATAAGAAGACTGGATCACTAGAAAAATTGTAAAAACTAAGAACTACGTACTTAAGTCTTGGAAAAGACAGAAACCAGGGCAGTGGTAGGAATCACAGTAGAAATAGCTCACTAGAATTTCTCTCTGGCACATTGCTGTCAAGATTGGCTTCACTCATCATTCATCCCTGTGTGTTGTGCATATTTTCAAAACTCAAATAATCTGTGAGAGAAACTCCAAAAAGCCAGGCTTAGATCATGTGCACCCCTGTGGGGTGGTGGAAAGGGAACATGAAGGGATGGAAGCTTGCTAGGATGATGTAATTTGTCATTACAGACTTCATTATCACAACCGTATAAAGATCATTCTTAAGCTTAATTGCCTGAATTTCAGTTATTTTCTTTGGATAGACATTTGGAAGTCAATTTGCTGGGTCAAAAAGTTGGGAAGTAAAATGAAACTATGATTTCAGACTCTTGATACACAACAATTACTCCCAGAAAGGTTATACTGGTTTATCAAGCTTCAAAAAGTACAAAATAACCATTTCATCATGTTTTATGAATGCTAGTTATTACCCTTGCAAAAACTGGCAGTTTGGTAGGTTAGAAGTGATCTATTTTTTGTTGTTTGATTTAGTGCTAGCATAGAATAGTCCAAATCACAATGTTGGATATTTAAATTTTTCTTTCTTACATTTTTTCAGATTTTTGTTAAATAATAGGGGGTTTATTTTCACGTGTTTAGAAAGGAACCTACATATTTAAATAAATTAAAGTATTACATTTAATTAGGTTTTAATGGTAATTCATTGGGGGGAATACAAATAATTTTAGCTTTTAACATATTTAATTGTTTAGTGCAGTCTCTCAAATGACCACACACAGCTTGTAGCTAGTTTTATGTTTGAAGGAAAAAGAGTTACTAATGAGTGCAATTTTATCGTTGAGCTTTTGACCTTAAGTGTGGAAAAATTCCAGAATATGGTGTAAAATCTAGAGGAAAAGTCAGTAAGTTATGTGTGATTCTTAAATGTAATTGTTTTAGTGCTTATAATGCAATCTACAATTAAATAATCAGGTCAAAAAGGAACATTGCGTAGTGAAAAAAATGTAAGATTGAGAAGTCTTAACTGGTTGCCCATGAGACTCATGCCAACATTTAATAATTAAAAAAAAAAATCCTGGGAGACATCAAAAAAGAAGGCTTCCTAAAGAAGAAATCAGATAGAAATCAAGCGTAAAAATCTAAGTCCTTGTATACTATAATAGTTTGTCAAAACTCAAGATTCAGGGCTACAGTTGAGAATGTTGGGAAAAAATGAGATTCAAATTGTGGTAAAAACAAATAAAAAACAGTAAAACAAATCATCCATCTGAGGGAAAGCACATGCACTGTAAAACCGCCTCCCGGGACTGGTTGCATAGCAACCAAAGAGGGATGCGGTAGCAGGAAAGGTCTAAGCAAGGAAGGCAGCAGGTCAGCGGTCCTGAAGTGGCAAAGGAATTTCCACAGAACAGGGCAGCAGCAGCATTTCTGAGAAAAATTACTCCACAGGAAGATCCCTGAGGTTTTAAAGGAGAATGCAATTACGGATACGAATCAAAAGAGATCTAGTTGCTGAAACATTTCGCTTCACGTTTCCCCACATTTTATTCCATGTCTAAAAAGCCAAAAGAAAAAAATAAAAAGAAGGAAAAGGACCATTTGATATTTTCGGTATCAAGTAATACACACACATACATACGCCTGGGATCACTGCATTTGCAATCTATTCAATAAATACTTAATAGTATTCTACTGTACTTTATTGCAATGGGAGCTGTACAAAGAAATACACGGTATACTCTGCCCTCCCCTCGAGAGGATTGTAACATAATTGGGAGAATAAGGCTCCAACAGGTGGGAAGTTCGAATAAGTGATAAAAGGGAAAGGGGGCCGGGCACGGTGGCTCACACCTGTAATATTAGCACTTTAGGAGGCCAAAGTGGGCGGATTGCCTGAGCTCAGGAGTTTGAGACCAGCCTGGGCAACACGGTGAAACTCTATGTCTACTAAAATACAAAAAATTAGCCTGGCGTGGTGGTGTGCGCCTGTAGTTCCAGCTACTTGGGAGGCTGAGGCAGGAGAATGGCGTGAACCCGGGAGGCGGTAGCTGCAGTGAGCTGAGATTGCACCCCTGCACTCCAGCCTGGGCAACAGAGCGAGATCCATTTCAAAGAAAAAAAAAAAAGAGAGAGAGAAAGGGAAATGAACAAACATGCATGGAGTGTTCTGTGCACTCTACTAATAACTTTTCATACATTTTTTCATTAATCTTTATAATTATTATTCACATTAATGTATTTTTAACTCTGTTTTGGGTCATGGATACCTTTGACAATCTGATGAAAGCCATGTGCCCTCTACAGAAAAAAATGAAAGTATGTACACATAGAAAATATTGTTTACAATATTCAGATTTGAGGACTTGCTAAATTTCATCCATGAATTTCAAGTTAAGAAATTCTGCTATTAGACTTATGGACCATTGCTCTCATTAATTAAGGATAAAAGTGAGCCTAGCAATTTACCTGCCTAAGTTACTCTATAAAGTCATACAGCATGTAAGTAATGGATTTGAGGCTCAAATGCCTCTTTTATTATAGGTAAGAAATCTCTCTAGTTAATATGTCAAAATATACAAGGAAATACATATAAAACTTACTTATAAACATTACCTTGAACATTGCAGAATGTATTAGAAACTTTGCAGAAGGCTCTAGAATATCTCTAGGATATTGTTGCTGTCTCTGTGATGGATTGCCTCTTTTCCACTACAGATTTCCTCTATTAAATATTGATGAAAGGGCCAGGTGCGGTGGCTCACACCTGTAATCCCAGCACTTTGGGAGGCCAAGGCGGGCAGATCACGAGGTCAGGAGTTCGAGACCAGCCTGGCCAACATGGTGAAACCCTGTCTCTACTAAAGATAGAAAAAATTAGCCAGGAATGGTGGTGCGCAACTGTAATCCCAGCTACTTGGGAGGCTGAGACAGGAGAATGGCTTGAACCCAGGAGGTGGAGATTGCAGTGAGCTGAGATCGTGCCATTGCACTCCAACCTGGGTGACAGGGCGAGACTCTGTTTATCTGTCTATCTTTCTATCTATTTATGAAAGCTTTCTGGAAATTTTAATTACACGTTTCTGAGATCAGTATCTGTGAATGCTTTTTTCCACTCCAAGTATAAGAAATGCATACACACCAGCTCAAGTAGGTAAATCAACCAATTAATTAAAGAGTATTAAAAATAAATAAAAAGGGATATTTTATGTGAGAAAAGGAAATATGCCATACCTGTAACCAAGAATGGAAGAGCTATAAAGGGACCAAGAATTCTTCTCTCACACTTTCCTTCTTGTAATTCTGTGGCTCTCATCTCTGCTCCTCTGAACCCATGTTGAACAACAACTGAACTTAGCTCCCAAATAATCTTTGTCTCACTTTCAGCAATTATAAACACCTGACATATCTTTATAATCTCCTTAATTCCAAGTTTTACTCCAGTATCCATAAATAGATAATTTTATTTGTTCATTCTGGGTCAGTTTTCAACTCTTATCTAACCAGCTATCCTTAGGGAGGGGGGGAAATCAACTAGTAGAAACATGATGCTAGGGACCCATCCTATGTGTGTCTGGGAGATGGGGAGCATTGACTCCAAAAGGTTTCTATGAAGAGCCAGATAGAAAACATTTTAGGGTTTGTGGTCCAGATAGTCTTTGTCGCAAATACTCAAGTTTTGTTGCAGCACAAAAGCAGCCAATGCATAAGCAAATGAGAGCATCTGTGTTTCAATAAAAAGTTTATTTGTGGGGCCAGGCGCAGCAGCTCATGCCTGTAATCCCAGCACTTTGGGAGGCTGAGGTGGGTGGACCATCTGAGGTCAGGAGTTCGAGTCCAGCCTGGCCAACATGGTGAAACTCTGTCTTTACTAAAAATACAAAAAATAGCTGGGTGTGGTGGTGCATGCCTATAATCCCAGCTACTTGGGAGGCTGAGACAGGAGAATCACTTGAACTCAGGAGGTGGAAGTTGCAGTAAGCTAAGATCATACCATAGCACTCCAGCCTGGGTGACACTGTCTCAAAAAAAAAAAAAAGTTTATTTGTGGGCACTGAGGGTGAATTTCACATAACTTCACGTATCACAATATATTATTCTTCTTTGGCTTGTCTTTCCCCAGCTGTGTAAAAATTTAAAAACCATTCTTAGCATGCAAACCATACAAAGTATGCCATATTTGGCTCACGGGTCATAGTTTGCCAACTCTTGGCTTAGCACAAGAAGAGCTTACTTCTTCCTTATAAAGTTTTTGATGTGCTCTCTTCCATCTAGTGACTTGGAGATCCATAATTTCTTCATCTTGCAATGTCCCTATTTCAGCATACAGCTCCCAAAGTCACTGCAGCAAGGAGAAAGGAAGAATGAAAGGAGAACATGTACACTTAACTGTCTTGACCTAGAAGTGATGCACATCACATATTATTGTTCACAGTTCATTGGCCAGAAATAGTCATGTGACTGTAAACTCATTACATGGGAATTGCAGAATGCAGGGCCGCAGATGAGGTATGTGGTGAGTAGCAACTATCTAGCCACAATATTAAACCAAATAGTGGTCAATAATTTATGGCTATCAATCAAACTTCTTCCAAGTTTTGCATTCCTATTTATTTGTCATTGTACAGCTAGATGCAAACAACTTCAGAAAACTTTCACCCAAATAATATTATTGTACAAACTAAAGAATTCTGGGCCGGGTGCGGTGGCTCATGCTTGTAATCCCAGCACTTTGGGAGGCCGAGGCGGGCGGATCACGAGGTCAGGAGATCGAGACCACAGTGAAACCCCGTCTCTACTAAAAAATACAAAAAATTAGCCGGGCATGGTGGCGGGCGCCTGTAGTCCCAACTACTCGGAGAGGCTGAGGCAGGAGAATGGCGTGAACCCGGGAGGCGGAGCTTGCAGTGAGCCGAGATTGCGCCACTGCACTCCAGCCTGGGCGACAGAGCGAGACTCGTCTCAAAAAAAAAAAAAAAAAAAAAAAAATTCTGGCCAGGCATGGTGGCTCATGCCTGTAATCTCAGGACTTTGGGAGGCTGAGGCGTGCGGATCACTTGTGGTCAGGAGTTCAAGACCAGCCTGGCCAACATGGTGAAACTATGTCTCTTCTAAAAATACAAAAACTAGTGTGGTAGTGCTCACCTGTAATCCCAGCTACTTGCAAAGCTGAGGCACGAGAATCGCTTGAACCTGGGAGACGTTGCAATGAGCCACTGCACTCCAGCCTGGGCGATAGAGTGACACTCTATCTGAAAAAAAAAAAAAAATAAAGAATACAGACATAGTATAGTAAATTTAATTGAAGTTTAAGATAGAATTCATTCTCTTAAATTCTTCGGTAGTATATTCTAAGTTTATTTTTATTACTACTTTATAAAATGCCAAAATCTGTTCTTTATGCTCATCCTATCATTGAAACACTCCATGTCTCCAGCTCATTAAGATGATTAGAAAACATCTTCCATTACTCAGTTCTATATACCACTTAAAATGCCCATGCAAAAATTATGTTCACTTTTATCATGTAATAGCTCCTGTATTTTTCCTATTAATTTATGTTAAACTTTACCTTATTTGATTAATTTAAATTTTTAATCTGCCTGGTAATTAAAGTTCTCTGTCAATTGTTGTCATCTCACTTATCATCCCAGTATACAACTTTAAAATTACATAGCGTACTTCTTTACCATCCCTGTTCATTCCTCATTTATTTCTCTGTTGTTCTACTATGTAAAAATCTTCTTCCCACCACTGTCATCACCTTCTGACATTACTCATCTTACATTTTATTCAAATAAAATTTTATATTTCTCTGCTCTCTGAAGTCCTACTGGATTAGCTGAACTTTATGGAACCTGTTCCTAATCTTGATTTCCTCACACCATTGAGGATCTGAATCATACTATTATGTACTTACTATTATAGTGACAGTGACGTGCAGTTTTATGTAATTTCTTTAAATCTTATTTTTGCATTTAGATTTTAGTCTTCTAAATGACAGAGACAGTCTGTTTCCTATTCAACATAAAATTATTACATAAAATTATTTTTGAAATTCATCAGTCATCGTATAAGGGGAAACAAAAAGACCATAAGATATTTTAGTATTTAACATTTTCAGAAACAAAAATATTATTAAATGTTATTTACACATATTGCTGAATTTGAGAAAAATTGCTTTTCATGAGTCAGTTACTGAAAAATGCAATCTAGAAGACAGATGGTCAGTGCGTTATGGATGTATTCCAAAAGCATTGATAATCATTTAATTTAAAGCTTTACTCACAAGCAAGAGCCCAAACCTGTATATGCACCATTTTATGGGGAACATTTTGCAGCATTGCACAAATATTAAAGATACAACAGACATGTCATTTTAAAAATGAAGGGTTATAAAAATGAATAGGCACTCTTCTTCATGGATTATTTTCATTTTCTTAGGAAATAAAGTTGTGATCAGAATTATTCATTTCGTACATACAGAAGACAAGAGTTACAGTGAGGTGTATCCAAATGATAGCTTTTGTGAGAAGAGAAATAGCCCAGAAGGGAAAGTATAGATTACAGTACAAGGAGGATGACTTAGTAGCCCAGCAACGTGCTGCAGAATCAGGGGCTGTAAATTGTAATTACAACATCTTACAATGGTTAGTGCTTTTCCAACTGAGAGCTCAAAGTATACCCAGGCTAACAACTTGGTCCCAAACCGAGTCATTCATCCTCAGTTCAGTCGTCTACAAAATGTAGATGAAGTAATGACGTACTAACAATTATACAGATAGCTTCAGCATAGAAGAGAGATGAAAAGAAATTAATTCAGGATGTGAGCAAGCCTGGTGACTCAATATCAAAATGAAAGAAACAAGAAGAAATATAGGAAATACAAAAAAATCCTGCCTCTAATTCTCTCTCTGATTTCTAAAAATTCTCTCAAATTGCTTCAGAAACTCATTTCAATGACTTCTAATCATGTAATTTCAGAAACTGTTAGCTTTCAAACCTCTTAGTCCAATAGAAAGTAGTTTCAAGTTTTATAAAGAATCACACAGAGAATGCCTTTGAAAGTCACTTTAGATTTGCTTAAAATATAGACCTGCTAAGAGAAACATTTTATACAAGGAAAATAAAATACTGATTTTAAATATAAACAAATACCTCCCATTTTTGCATATTTGTGCTGTAGCAAATGAAAAGTACTGAGTTTAGGACAAACACAAATGGAGAAACTAGGTAAAAACTGACACTGATTGACTCCATACCTTAGTTTCCTTGCTTGTTTTTAAATTATACATTGGGTCGAACATCTTTGCATATATTAAATCTTTTCCAATATTTAATCATGGTGTGGGTGATGGAACATCTTACTCATTTACTCAACATTTATATATTAATTTATTGGAGTTTTAGTATCTGCCCAAATTAGGGATCCTTCCTTCCATACGCTGGCCAGAAATTACCATAGTTCTTTTCATCACAATGAGAAATAAATTATAGACAACAGAAGACAAATAATCTTCTCTTTTAATAATAATGGTGAAAGCGTATTTAAATATTTCCCTCACTGTTTTCTGGCCTTTATCTGGATATTTCCCTCACTGTTTTCTGACCTTTATCTAAAGGCGAGAAACTTCATGCATTTATATTATCTTGGGCTTCAGAACCAGCATACATTCTCATAAATAGGGTTCAGAGAAAGAGCAAGAAGTTGCCCATTTGTCTACAACTAAATCCCTATAGGTTCAGACTGCCTTTCCAGCAACCCCAGGTGGCCTTCTAATCCATCGTTGGAGCTTATCAACCAGGACCATGACCTCCCTCAGGTGAAATTCCACCAGATCTATTATTTCACTTAGAAAAAAGGGGACAAGTCTCCCCTTAAAAAAAGAGCATTTGAGACCGAGACGAAATTATTTGAATACAGGTGCAAAGTGGGAATATTTATGTTTGTGATGTTTGAAGACCAGTAGTCATTAGGTTTTGTGTAAAGGAATGTTATAAGCATTGGTTAGGAAAGTAGGTTCACACCATTTTTTAAAAGACCTTAGATCCTAGATTGTGACATTTAAAGTTTTCACTCCCCAATAATGGGGAGCCACTGATGGTTAATGAGCAAAAGGAAACAACATAAAAAATGGGTACATTAACAGGAAGTTGAAAATACATAGGGTAGATTGGAGGTTTAGGAGACTAAAGGAAAGAATAGTTAGGAGCTATTTCAATGGCAAATAAGTGCAAAAGTGGATTTTTTTTTTAAAAAGGAAGGTAAATACAAGAAATATTATACGTAGGAAATCAAGCAACTCAATATAATTTCTTTCCAAACCCTTAGGAGAATAATGTAACCCACTTTCTTCACTAAGACACTAAACATATTTAATCTTTTAACACTTTACAATCATAATTTAATACATTGAGCAGTAAAAAGAATTATTAAAAAAACTGACATAGAATGAATCAATTTTCCTAGTTTACTTCAGTGATTTTTAAGTGCTGTTTGTAGTCTTCACATTTTATTTAGTCAAAATAAAAACAGAACCAGATGATTATGTTCCCTATAGCTGAAGGCTTGGCAAATTGTCATACAGACAGGGTTGGTTTTCATATGGCTTAGATGTTTTTGAAGGATGGATAGGGTAAAATTTTACAATCTCTTTGAGCCCTATAAATCTGTGAAACTCTAAACAAAATCATCACTGAGCATTAGGAAGAAAAGAACGAAGAGAACAAGAAAAAAAAAAACTTGATTTCATTCAGTAAAGTTCATCTTTAGCATATTCCTTTCGCTAATCCAAGAAAATGAGGAAGAGGAAATTTATTTTTTAAAGAGAGAAAATAAAGAGCATTTAAAGTAAGATAGAGAATGAGCTTTCCAGTTTGTGCTGGCTAAATCCAATAACCATTTTCAATTTAACACTGAAGGCAGATTGTATCTTTTAAGTCCTGTTTTTGTATTCCATACAGTGATGAGCATGTCTCTCTCTTTAGTTGTCAGGATAATGAATGCTAATCTGAAGATACTCTAAGCTATTATTTTTCCAATGCATTCACCTATGCCTTCTGTGTATGCCTATTCACCATAGTTATCAGTCTTATAGTCAAGCAATGATGCATTTCATTTATAAATGTTGAAGTGGAATTAAGCTTTATAATGTTAACTGGGAGTGATAAATCTCTTCCCGGTAATATCGTGTCATAAGAAAGCACTGACTTTCCTGATGAAATTTTATAGATGGTTAATGTTCTCATTATCTGGTGTTTTCACCATTTTACCACATTTGACATTTTACTAATCTTTTATATTTGCATTGCTTTTCAAAGATTAGATAAGACAAAACATCATAGAACATCTTTGTCACCTTGGAGTAGACAGGTTTCTTAATCAGGGCACCAAAAGCATTAAGCATGAAAGAAAAAAAGATAAAAGAATTACATTAAAATAAAAAACTTCTCCAAACAATATCTTTAAAAAGTTAGGAAAAGCAACCCAAAAAATGAAAGCAGATTTTATATATATATAATATATATATTTGAATATACATTTGTTGATATATATAATAATCAATATAATATATTTATATAATATATAATTATATATATTATGATCAATATAATATATCAATATAATATATATTGTAATCAATAATTATAATCAATAATTATAATCTATATATGTTATGTATTGATTATATGTATATATAATATATGTGTATATATATATTTGAAAAAATATAAATAGAAACAAAAAACCCTGATAGAAACATGGACAAAAGACTTGAACAGATACTTCATAAAAGAGGATATTTAAATGTCCTTTAAATCTGTAAAAAGGTGTTCAACTTTATTAGTTATTTTTTTAAAATGCAAGTTAAACCACAAGATGCCATCAAGCAACCACCAAAACGGGCAAAGGGAAAAGGCAGATAATACCGAGTATCAGCAAGAATGTAGAGTAAACTGAACTCCATCCACCACAAGTAGAAGTGGAAATTGATAAAAAAACACTTTTGAAAAATGCTTGGCAACATCTTTCTCAAGAAGAATACATGAAAAGCTTATAGCCAGCAGGTCCACTTCTGGGTGTTTCCCTAGCAGAAATATATACCTATGTTCACTCACCAAAAGACGAAGAAGAGCGATCAGTGCAGCTCTACCCAAATGACTGTCAACAATAGAGTGGACAATACATTCTGGTATGCACATCTAGTAGAAAGCAATGAGACTGAAAAATCTGAAACTGCAATAATGGTGACTCAAAATCATAATATTGAGCAAAGGAGCCAGGTACAAAAAAATTACAGTATATGATTCCTTTTATATAAAATAACAAAATAGGCAAAAATAATATTAGTTGTAGGTGTCAGGATAATGATTACCTCCGGTAGTGGGGAGGGGTGGAGAGTGTTTCTATTTGGAAGGAAACAGGAGAAACCTTCTGCAGTGTCACTAGGGTGCCACAAATAAAGTATGAGAGTGAGTATCCCCACTCTCTTGTTACTTAAAAACATAATTAATCTCACTCTCTTGTTACTTAAAAATGTAATTAATCTTTTGAATTTTGGACAATGTGATACACAAAACGTGATTTTAGTTCATTTCAGTTAGAATGGCCCAGATTTATACTGAGGTTGAGCATCTTTTAATTTATCTTATTACCTCCTCTTTTGAAAATTTGCTGTTCATGTAATTTGACCATTTTTCTATTAGGTGACCTGTTTTTACTTTCTTTAATTTGATATTGTTCTATATTAATTATGGAGGTCAATCTTTGCTCTGATTTATAGTTTTCATTTAAATTTGTATGTATTTAAAATTTGTATTTATCAATCTTATAGTTTCTATGTTTAGTGTATTGCTTAGAAAAACTCTTTAGATTATAGAGATAATCCATTATAGTTTCTTTGTATTCATTTTTATGTTTTTATTTACTTAATCTATTTGGATTTATTTTTGTGTCTGGTATGACATAGATATCTGATATCTTTTCCCTAAACGGATAGCCAATTGTACCCATACTATTCCTTAGTCTGTCATTTTTTTACTGATTTTAAATTCTACCTTTGTCATAAATAATATTTTTGTATTATGTTTTCATATATTTATTTTTCATGCTGAATTGTTCCACTGTGAAATTTGTAGATTATGCATCAATGCCACACTTTTACAAGTTATTCTAGTTTTGTGGTGTGGTTTGATATTTAATAGAGAATTAGCAAGGGAAAGCTAATTATTCTTTTCCAAATCAGCTTTTAATTCTCATAAAAATACTTTTGGTAACATCATATTCATGGGCCTTATGTTTATAGATGAATTTAGTGAAACTTATCCCTATAATGTTAAATTCTTTCAATACAGGAAGTTAGTCTCTATTTCTCTCTCACTGTCTTTTTTAATTGAGTCTTCTTTTATGTCCTTTAATAATGATCAATACTTTTCTTCATGAATTTCTTCATGTAATTCTGCTCATTTCTTCATGCTCCTTTCTAGTTGAGTTTGTACATAGGGATTTCATGTATTTTTGTTGCTATTAGGAATATTCATCTTACACAACATTTTAATCTCATTGGTTACTGAGGGTTTATGGATCTATTTATTTAGCTTCTCTAACTGACCGAGATCAAACCCACACTCCTGTCTTTACTTAGCTATTCCATGTGACTGACTTCAGGGCCTTCGCACTCTGACCTGACTGTAACGATTATTCAAGCCAAGTTCCACCTCTACCCACTCGTCCCACACATCCTTCTTAGACTCCTTGCAGTTTTCTCCCATGTCTGAATCAATGCTGCATTTGTCTCAGAGCCATTTGTTTAATATTTAGCATATTACCAAGCTACATGATTGTACAAATATAAATAATGAAGAAATAGTTTTAATAAATCTTTTATTGTTATGGTTTTAAATTTTATTCTGTGATTTTCTCAGAATAACAGGGAAGGGGACCTGAAAAGGAAAGATTCAACAAAGAAACAGAGCTGTCTCCTGGTGCACACCTTCTCCTGAGCTCACCCACCACAACTCCCACCTTAGGTAGCAATTTTAAAATTATAGTTTTTTATTTGTATTTTCACTATTTATTTTTTTGAGGCAGAGTCTCAATCTGTCACCAAGGCTGGAGTGCAGTGGCGTGATCTTGGCTCACTGCAACCTCCACCTCCTGGGTTCAAGCAGTTCTCTGCCTCAGCCTCCCAAGTAGCTGAGATTACAATGCGCCCACCAGTATGCTTGACTAATTTTTTGTATTTTTAGTAGAGATGGGGGTTTCACCATCTTGGCCAGGCTGGTCTTGAACTCCTGATCTCATGATCCACCCACCTTGGCCTCCCAAATAAAATTGTTTTTTAAGGGCCTCACCTTAGGTAGCAATTTTAAAATTATATTTTTGGTGTCATACTAACACATGTGACTTTCAGTGGACAAGGAAAGTTGCAAGAGAAAAGGTGTTTCCTAACATTGTAGTTTGAAAAATTCTATAGGAGGTATGGCTGAAGACCAGTAGAGAGAGTGCTTCCACTAGTTCCACCATGATCAAATCATCCATGGCTAAACGTCTGTGAGAAATCAACCTGCAGATATAATGAAATAATTCAGAGTCTGAAGCTTTTATTGTATTGGCTGACTTTCACTTCAGTCTATTTTGGGGGAAATTTTCACACCATTTTGTAAATAGAAAATTTATGTAAAATATGAGTTTATGCAATAAAATAGGAGAATATGCACAACAAAATTGGGTGATAGTCATATAATTCTAATTAGATACGTTTTCTTTTCTTGTGGCATTTTGAATTTTTAGAATTGAATGGGTAGTTGATTCTATTCCTTTAGGGTCTTTTCTGACCTTATTTGGAGGTTCAGGCAATGATTTATTTGTTTCTGTGAATTAATTGGGCATTTATACCTGAATTGCTACAAAACATATAAGTTCTTATCTCTTGATAGGTTTAGGGGGCAACAGAGTCAATAACATGTTTGTCTCAAAAGACAGTGATCTGCGCACCAGGATTTAAAGTAGATCTTTCAAGGTGGAAGACAGAAATTGGGTAAAGTTTGTGACAGAGCATTTTAGACTTGGTGGGTCCATTGAGGGATGGAGTTGAATAGAATGTTGATAAATTGTTGTGTTATATAGCAAGCTGTTTGCCCAGATGAGCAAACTTTTCCTAGACAGATGGGTTTGCAAGAATTTTCTAAAGTAAACAGAGACTTTAAAAAATTGGTTTAATTTTCTAATGTAAACAGACTTTAAAAGAATTGGACAAGCATTTTTCCAGAACAAATAGTCATCATATTGACGCAAGTGTTCTTAGTTCTCAATCCTTATGGTTGAGTTGTTTTCAGGCAGGTGATGTTAATTCACATAAAGCAGTGTAGCTGCAATAAGCTAACTAAGGCAAATTTGGAATACAGAGAATCTTGAAAGATGCTGAAAAATTTGCTTGTTCTTCTGAGTGTTAAATTTAGTGTCAGGATAGTGGACATTGCTATTCTGAAGCTCTTTGGCAATATCGGAGCCCTCTTCAGTTTGTTCTTGGGCTTCCCTGTCTCCCAGATACTCAGCTACTTGTTCTGCTTTGGCAGTTAAAATAGAAACCAACTCCATTTGGGCTGTAGCGTTTCTGTTCCCTGTGGCTTCCAGTGCCACATCCAGAGCCTCTGGCTCCTACCAATACTTCTAGGCAACACATCACAGTGCATGGGATTCGTCTTTCCCGGAAGATGCCGAAGTGGCCAGGTGACACAACCTGGAGGTGTAGGAGAGAGTGAACTCCCTGTGGTAAACCTCAAGGAGTGATAGAGAAACAGATTGGATCCAGCAGTAAATCCTCTCTTCCTCGCTCTGACATACTATTTTGAGGCATGGTACAGATGTCTGGAACTCTCTTACTAGACTGAGCACATATATTACTGAGTGGCCGGCTTGGTCCCTTTGAGCTTTCTGGGAATCAGTGGTCAGCTTGATGATGCATCATTGTGCATTTGCTTTCTATCTTTGCCTCCCTCATTTACCATTTTAAAAATTCTTACTTCCCAATAAAGCATTTTCCTTCCCAATAAAGGGTTTTCCTTCCCAATAAAGCATTAGCATTTAAGCCTTGCCTCAGGTTCTATAATATTTTCTAGGAAACCTAGGTTAATACATTGACCTTAAGCTACTAAATCTCACAGTCCTCAGTTTTCTTGACTGTATAATGAAGGGATGTACCTAAATCGTTTCTATGATCCTTTTCGGCACTGATATGCCATTATATAATTTAGCCACTAAAATTTTAGTGCAAGGAAGTATGATAGGAAGCTGACTCTGGTAGCATACGCAGTGAAGATTGTTGGAAGTATAAGGAAAATAAGCTAAAGCAATCTGGGGAGAACAGGTACTTGCAAAAAGGGCTGTCCTGGTCTGATGACTACTATAACAAAGATGATTTAATCATGGCTCTCAGAAAAGTCACTGAAATTGCAATATTGTAAAAATAAATGTAGAAAGAAAGATTATGTAAAACTTCATGGAAAACACATGACTGATGCTGACAGAGTCATTGAAAAAAGGTGGGCTTCATGAATTCATTAATTCATGCTGACCAGGACATGGTATCTACTTTGCTGCCAGACCACTGAACTCCAGGGGAGTTCTAAATAGAAAATAGCATATTTTTCATATTAAGAAATTCCTTATTGAACAATGAGAACACATGGACACAGGAAGGGGAACATCACACACCAGGGCCTGTTGTGGGGTAGGGGGAGGAGGGAGGGATAGCATTAGGAGATATACCTAATGCTAAATGACGAGTTAATGGGTGCAGCACACCAACATGGCACATGTATACATATGTAACAAACCTGCACGTTGTACACATGTGCCCTAAAACTTAAAGTATAATAATAATAATAATAATAAAAGAAATTCCTTGATAGCTCAATGGCTTCTAATAAAATTGAATTCCCCAGGATGTTGATTTGGGGCCTTCAGTTTTGGGTAAGGAGGGAGATGTCCCAAAAGATCTTCCAACAAAAAAACTTCCAGTGGCAGCCACAGGGCATAAGGCGGGCTTTTTGGTGATGGGTTTAGAATGTCTATCTGAGATGCTGCCCTTCATTCTCTACATAGGGTGACATACAATTCAGATGCTCAGAGATGGAAAGGGTCTCAGATATCACCTAATTGAGCCCCTTCACTTTACTAGTAGGGAAAAAGAAGCCCCGAGAAGTGAAAGAACTTGCCCAAGATAACACAACTGGACAATGAATGACCCTAGAAAAAATGGGTTGCACAAATTGTTTTTTCTCCACATTTTACAAAAGAATCAAAATAAAGCCAATGTTCTGTAAAAAATTCACAAATGTCCTAATATACCACGGTGGGGAAGTTTTTACTTCCTCCAATAACAAAGGCTTCTTTACCATCAAATTCAGTTATAATCCATAGATAATATTAAGTATGAACAGTATACTTTCTTGTCCCTCTGTCATCTGGAACTTTGCAAATAGACAAATCTTTAACACTATAAAGATATGGCAAAACTCATGATCTAGTTAGGGTCTAATGTAATGAATTAGAATAGAGAAGTCCACACTGCTTCTCAATTGGCCAGGTCAGCCCCACACCATAGATCATCTATTCAGTGAAATGGACAAGCAGGAACTGCGCTTGTGAAGTATAATTAGAAAGAAACAGATTTGTCCCTGGTTGACTTGAAGTGCTACTACTGTGTCTTGGTGTATTATGAGGTAAGTATATTGTGCTAATAATTACCTCTTTTTCCATGAGTAAGCTGTAGCAGCATTGATGTAATAGGTTATGCAATACTGTTGAAGGCCTGAATCTACCATTTCCTGGTTTTTATTTCAATGTTGCATAAATCACAAGGTATTGAACTACCTTAATACTCTCTATCCTCTATTAGGGTAATACTCAGTTCATTCACCGAGTTATTCATTCGATACTAATATCTCCATCTTGTGGAAGCCACAGCACAATGAAGATTCAAGGAAAACGAAGGCTCAAAGCACATAGTAATGTAGTGTAAAAATAAACAGCAAGATAAAATACTTTCAGGAGTCACTACATAAGAAAATATTACATATGACAGGTAGAGATAAAATAGAACTCCTATGGAGAGTTGATAGGAGGGAGATAACATTTTCTCGCTGATGGGATGAAGAAAAGTAAATGAATGACTTTCAACATAGACCTTGAAGAATTGGTGTGATTTGAATGACTGTGCAGCAGGTATTAAGGTAAATGATATAAAGACATCTTATGCACATAGAATGCACCACATATGTATAAGGGCTTAAGAATTCAGACTAGTAAAGGAAATTAAGGTCAGAAAGGCAAGTTGAGGCTGATTTAAAGAGTATTAAAAACTAATTAAAGGAATTTTAACTTTATTCTGTAAGCAATCTAAATTCATTGAAGATTTATGAGCAGGATGATATGGTTTGGCTGGGTCCCCACCCAAATCTCACCTTGAATTGTAATAATCCCCACATGTCAAAGGCAGGGCCATGTGGAGATAATTGAAGCATGGGGGCTATTTCCCCCATTCTGTTCTCGTGGTAGTGACTAAGTCTCACAAGATCTGATGGTTCTATAAATGGGAGTTCCCTGCACAAACTCTCTTGCCTGCTGCTGTGTAAGATACTTTCCTTATACTTCCAACAATCTTGACTTTGCTCCACCATCACCTTCCACCATGATTGTGAGGCCTCCCCAGCCACGTGGAACTGTGTCAATTAAGCCTCTTTCCTCTATAAATTAACCAGTCTCAGGTATGTCTTTATTAGCAGTGTGAGAATAGACTAATACACAGGACATTAAGGTAATTAGAACTTTTTAAAAAGAAAACTTAATCTCGCACAAGTATGTAAAGAAAAAAGTTGAGGAAGATGTGACTGTAAGAAGTAAGCCAGTAAGGAGACTACTTCAGTGTCATAGTCTAGAGGTAAAATATGCCAGAGTGAGGAGGAGACTGATGGTAGAATGCTAAG
The DNA here is from genome assembly GCF_009828535.3 of Hylobates moloch. Classification (NCBI taxonomy): domain Eukaryota; kingdom Metazoa; phylum Chordata; class Mammalia; order Primates; family Hylobatidae; genus Hylobates; species Hylobates moloch. Next base: position 24,915,606 of record NW_026652280.1, on the reverse strand, counting down.
AAGCTGGTATGAGAAAAGATCAGATGTGAGTAGTGAGAGAAAAGAGAGCCAAGGCCTATTCTTGGGAAATTTCCACCAGTAAGATACAAGAGGAAGAACACCTAAGGAGAAAAAGAAGGAGCAGAGGAAAAGCAGAAAACTGGAGGGCTTTGGAACCTGAGAAAAAAGAGAGCCAGAAAAAAGTATCAGCAGTGTCAAAGGCCAGGAGAGGTCAAGTAAACGAGGCATTCTCACTGTGACTAAGCAGCAATGACAGAGCAAAGGGTCACAAGGAGATGTTGAAAGTGTCCATGCAGAGGATTTGGATGTATTCTTTCCAGAAGTTTGGCTGTGAATAGTGGTGGTGATATCAATGGGTACAACCTTCTGGAAGGAAATGTGGCCGGCCACATGCTTAAACTCTTTACACAGGTCATATATACTTTGATCCAGCAATTTCATTGTAAGGATGGTGGCAAAGATTAAAATATATAATAATGAGGAATTGTTAATTTATGATACATTCATAAAACAGAATACCATTAATAGATAGGCACTAAAGTATGTCTTTTAGCAAAGTTTAGCACCTTTTCTGCAAAGGCCAAATAGCTTTATGGTACAATCTCCATCACAACTACTCAACTCTGTTGCTAAAACTTTGGTTTATACGTAAGCAGATAAACATGGCTATGTTCTAATAAAACTTGGTTTACAAAAGCAGGTGGCAGGCTACATTTGACCTAAAGGCCATGGTTTGTCAACCCCTTTCTTTGAAGAATATGTAGTGAGTTGAAGACAATATGACAATTTAAATAATTACAATTAACCATGTGAGAAATGACAGGCTTTCCAAATTAGTGAAATAAAATGTGGCATGTGTGTATGTGTGTATACCAGTCTTTAAAAAAAGTCTATCTTTGAATATTGGCATCACAGTGAATTTTATTTCTCTTTAATGCCTATTTGTGTTGTCACATTTTCTACAATAACTATTTACTCTGTTTTTGTAATCAGGAAAAAATGCTATTTTTATATAAAATTTTGTAGTAAGAAAAGTAAAATGAGATTACAACTGAAATGGTACCTTAAATGATGATTCCAAACTGAAAAGCCAGCAGGTCTTCGTGAAGAGTTGGAAAATTCCACTGATACATGAATTCTGAATTAATGGTGCATAACTTTAAAGCCTTCTCCATGAGCTCTGTCTGTTGGGGAATTTGCAGTCTTGGCAAGGCTAATCAACACTTGCTAATTATCAAGATCAAGATTTGTTGTTGTTGTTGTTGTTTTTCTCTAGATGAAGTCTTGCTCTGTCACCCAGGCTGGAGTGCAGTGGCACGATCTCGGCTCACTGCAACCTCTGCCTCCCGGGTTCGAGCGATTCTCCTGCCTCAGCCTCCTGAGTAGCTGGGATTACAGGCACACACCACCACGCCCAGCTAATTTTTGTATTCTTAGTAGAGATGGGGTTTCACCATGTTGGCCAGGCTGGTCTTGAACTCTTGAACTCGTGGTCTGCCTGCCTCAGCCTCCCAAAGTGCTGGGATTACAGGCGTAAGCCACCGAACCCAGCCCAAGATCAAGTTTACAAGGACCATCTTCCTAACAAGGTGAGAAGATAATGTCTATGATAGCACTGGCATTGGTATTTCAGAGGTGTTCACATGCCAAACTCCTCCTCCCTACTACCATCCTAACAACTTTCAGAGCTTTCTTTCTATTTCTCATTGTTCCATGTTATTCCACGAACTTGCTGCTTTTAAAGCCTTTGCACATGCTCTTTCCTCTGAGTGGGATAGGGCTTTGCTCTCTCATTTCTTTTTTGAGAAGATAAAAATTATTTGTTACCTACAAAGGATTAATACAAGATACACATAAAAGTTAAAGTATAATCATGTAAGGAATGCCCATAAACCCAAGAATTAGATCATTAGTAATAAATAGGTTGCTTGTCATGCTTTACTATCCCACCTGGGAAGTAATCACTAGCTTAATAATCCCCTGCTTTTTTTGAATACATAGTTTTATCCCATTTGTGTGTATGCTTAACTAGTTGTTTAATTCTGCTAATTTAAAAAAATTTCTATAAGCATTGTATTGTATTTATTCTTCTGGGATTTACTTTTTTAGTTAACATCACGTTTCCACAATTTGGTTGTGTATATTTAAGGTTCGACATTTTTACTGTTGTGTATTATTCTACATTTTTACTGTCGTATATTATTCTTTGTGTAAAAAGAGTGCTGATGGTTTATTTAGTCTCCTTTTCATGGCAATCGGAATGTTTGAGTTTTTATTACTCAAATATTGTTCTCATGAGCATTCTTGTGTATGTCTCTTGGGTATTACTCCATGAGCAGAATTACTGGATTATAGGATATTTGTTTTAATTTCTTTCATAATGTTAGGATGAATCAGATTTTCTGTTTCTTTTGAATCTGTTTTGGTAAATGATATTTTTCTAGGAATTTGTCCATTTTCAAGTTTCCAGATCTATTGGCATGAAGTTGTCCATAGTGTTCTCCTCTTACCTTTATCTGCCATTATCTGTCTTTATTGTTTTTTTAAATTTTAATCAGGCCTAATTGGCATACAGTAAACCACACATATTTAAAGCGTCTAATTTGCTGGGGGCGGCAACCATGGGGATGTGCTTCTCACATCTTCTACTGCTAGGAAAGTGAGTGAATGAGGACACCAATGCTGGGCTCTGAATCCATCGCTGTGTTTGTGCCAGGGCCACAGTTCCCCACGGCTGCTTCCTCCACCCAGGGACCAAGTGCAGTAGGAAACTGAGATAGGCCCATTCCTGCAAGAGGCAGCACTCTCCATCAGCCTTGCCAGCCTTTCTTAGAGCTCCACTCTAGTCCATGACCTTCCTGTCTTCCGTCCTGCTTTCCTCACGTTTCTCTCCCCTACACTTGGGTCGGTTCTGCCACCTGTCTGTGGGCTCTCCTAGCCTTCCCTGGATGCTTCCTCCAACTCCCTTGCAGTCTATTACCCCAGTAGATCTCTCATGATCTGGTCCTGTCATGGTATGTGTCTGCTTCTGTCATGATATCTGCTTCTTGAGGACTCCACTCAACACCGACACAAGTACACTTTATGAAAGCATCACCACAATCGAGACAATGAGCACATCCATCAGCCATTGTTTCCCAAAGTCTCTTCTTGCCCCTTTGTAATCCATCCTTTCTTCTACCCTGTCATCATGCAACAACGGATCTAATTTCTGCCATTATAGATTAATTTCCATCCACTGGTAGTTTATAGAAATGAAATCATACAATCTGTGCCCTTTTAAAAATATGGTTTTAAAAATTCAGCATAATTATTTTGAGATTCATTTACATTGCTGCATCTATCAATCATTAATTCCTTTTTACTGCTGAGTGGCATTTTACTGTACAGATATGCCACAACTTGTTTATCCATTGTTATCCATTATCCAGTTTGCTTATTATATGATAATCTCTTGATGGAGATTAATGTTCCATTTTCAATAATCATGACTAAAGTTGTGATAATGGAAACTAAACTAAAGTTAGTTTAAAGTGAAACTTATAAAAGTTAAAGTGAAACTGAAGTTGCTAAGAAAATTCACATATAAGTCTTTGTATAGTTTTTGTCTTTCTCGGACAAATGCCTAGAAGTGGAATGAATGGCTGGAGCATACGAGAGATGTAAGTTTAAATTTTTAAGAAACTGAAAAACTTTTTTCTAAAGTGTTTTTAAATGGTTTTTGTGCCTTTTCTCTCCTACATTACATAAAAAATAACTTTTGACTTTATTGATTCTCAGTACTATTTCTTTCTTTTTACTACAGATTTCTTACTTATTTCATTGATATCTTCTCTAATATTTACTATCTCCTAGCTTGATTTTCTGCCTTATTATTTGCTAATATAAGAATTTAAAACCTGGAATTTATCTAAGTGTGCTTTCATGGAATTCCATATGTAGTGTTTTCTGATTTCTAATTATTTTAAAACGTATGTTGTGATTTAGGTTTTGACCTATTAATTTTTGAGAAGTGTGGTTGTATTTATGAACTGTACAGAAAAGGTGTATTTATCATTTTGTTCTGATTGATATATATATATATATACACATATGAATTTGCATATATATACATATGAAATTGCACTCTGGCCAAAGAACATGGCCTCTGTGATACTTATTCTTCAGAAATTTTTGTGGCTAGGCATGGTGGCTAACGCCTGTAATCCCAACATGTTGGGAGGCCAAGGCGGGAGGATCCCTTAAGCTCAGGAGTTCAAAACCAACCTTGGCAACATGGTGAAACCCCGTCTCTATAAAAAAATACAAGAATTAGCCAGGCATGGTGACATGTGCCGGTAGTCCCAGCTAGTCAGGAGGCTGAGGTGGGAGGATCACTTGAGCCTGAGAGGTCAAGGCTGCAGGAAACCGTGTTCATGCCACTGCACTCCAGCCTGGGCAACAGAGCAAGCCACAAACCGGTGTCTCAAAACAAAAGAAAGGTTTTTGCAATTTGAATTATGACCAAGCACATAATCAATTTTTTCTTTCTTTGAGTCAGGGTCTCGCTTTGTCATGCAGGCTGGAGTGCAGTGACATGAACACGGTTCACTGCAGCCCCGACCTCCCACACTCAAGCAATCCCCTCACCTCAGCCTCCTTAGTAGTTGGGACTACAGGCACGCCCCGCCATGCCCAACTAATGTTTGTATTTTTTATAGAGATGGGGTATAGCCATGTTGTCCAGGCTGGTCTCAAACTCCTGGGCTCAAGCGATCCTTCCTCCTTGGCCTCCCAAAGTGCTGGGATTACAGGTGTGAGACACTGTACCAGGCCAATCTATATTGATAAATGGAACATGTTTATATGAGAAGAAGATACATTCTCTGTTTTTCTTCATATCTACTAAATCAAGATTTTTTTATGTTAGGTCTTTTTGATTTTTATAACAATTTTATTGGCCTGTTGATAAGTGAGAACTCTTTGTGTTCCTATTCATTTTTGCTCTACAGATTTTCCGACTATTTTATTCATGACATAGAACTTTCTCTTCTTGATCGATAGATCTTGAGATTACACATGTCGTCCTAAGACATAATGATACACTAAACTTTTCATCAGCATATAGTCATCTTCTGTATTTCTATAATGTTTCTATCTTAATGCCTCTTTAATCTGATACTAACAAGCCATATCAGCTTCATTTTGGTTAGTATTTGACTCGTTTATATTTTACTTTATCTTGTTTTTGTTCATTCAAAATACCTGTGTTCTTATGCTTTAAGCAAATATCTCTTGTTGACGATATAGAGCTGTATCCTTTTTGAAAAAAATCAAATTTGATAATCTTTGTCCTTAAAATGGTGAGTTTAGGATGTTTATTACTATGGATATTGATCTGTTTGTACTTGTTTCTTTTGTGTTACTTTTGCTTTGTAATTGTATGACTTTTTCTAAGCTGATGCATTTTAAGGAATTGTTGAGGTTTTTTGCATTTATGTTTATCTAATTTTATGTATTCCTGTCATTTGATTGAATGCATTCAGTGTAGATTTTACTCTTTCAGTGATTACCCTCAAAATGTTATCATGCATATTCTCTTTAAAAATCTGAATAAACTTAAACATCTCTTATCCTTCCAAACAATAAAATATCTGTGGAATAATTTAATTTGCAAAACTCCCTTTCTATTTGCATGCTATTTAATTCTTTTATCTTGGCTACACAGATTAAACTTCATTGTCTGCTTTTCCCCCAATGGAAATACAGCATAATTATAATTTAATTTGTGTATCATTCTTTATTGCATCTTGATGTTCTCCTTGAATTATTTTCCTATTTATGATCCTTTAGAAATTGTCTTATATGGTTCTCTTTGTGATAAACACCCACATTTTTAAATCTATAAAAGTCTTTGCCTCACCTTTATTCTTAAAGGATGTTTTTTCTCTGGATATTCGATTCTACATTGATCCTACTGTCATTTGACTTCCACAGATGCTGTAGAGGAATCTGATCTAATTTTAATTTCTTCATGAGTGATCTGTCTGTTCCCCCTACTTTTGAGAGCTTCTGTCTTTGATGTTAGGTAGTTTCACTATGATGATTCTAGTTGTGAATTTTTATTGTTATTGTTATTGTCATATATCCTGCTTAGTGTATGTTGTGTTTTCTAGATCCATACAGATTCTTTTTAAGCTTCGAAAATTTAGATCCATTATCAAATTAAATGTTGTCACTTCTCCACTTTCTTTAATCTTTAATTTTGGGCTTTTCACTAGATGTATTTTTGATTTTCTTATTCTAGTCTCTATATCTCTTAACATCTCTCATTTTCTACCTTCTTACCTCTCTATGTTGCATTCTGGATAATTTCTAATGATATATATTTCAACTTAGGTAGTCTCTCTTCAGCTATATCTACTATGTTACTAGGTTGATGGATGTAGATATTATTTCAACAATTATATTTTTATTTTATGAAACACCATTTTTCCTCAAATTTGCATGTTTATTCCTGGATTATTTCTGCTTCATTGGTCAGTTTATCATCATATTCCTTGTTTTTTTAAGCATGAAATACACAGCTCTTCTGTATTCTGTACCTAGTTGTTTCAAATCACAGTAGTTGATCATTTAAATATGGTATTTTGAACATTTGAGTGATTCTCTCTTATTGTGGCTTTTTTGTACATTGGTGATATTTATTTTTATTTTTGTTTTAAGTTCTGGGCTACATGTGCAGGATGTGCAGGTTTGTTGCATAGGTAAACATGCGCCATGGTGGTTTGCTACACCTATCAACCCATCACCTAGGTATTAAGCCCAGCATGCATTAGCTATTTTTCCTAATGCTCTCCCTCCCTCACCCACCCCACAAGATGCCCCAGTGTGTGTTTTTCCCCTCCCTGTGTCCATGTGTCCTCACTGTTCAGCTCCCACTTATAAGTGAGAACATGCAGTGTTTGGTTTTCTGTTCCTGCATTAGTTTGCTGAGGATAGTGGCTTCCAGATCTACCCATGTACATGCAAAGGACATTATCTCATTCCTTTTTATGGCTGCATAGTATTCCATGGTGTGTATATACCACATTTTCTTTATCCAGTCTATCATTGATGGGCATTTTGGTTTATTCCACGTCTTTGCTATTGTGAATAGTGCTGCAATGAATATATGTGTGCATGTATCTTTATAATAGAATGATTTATATTCCTTTGGGTATATACCCAGTAATGGGATTGCTGGGTCAAATGGCATTTATGGTTCTAGATCCTTGAGGAATCCCCACACTGTCTTCCACAATGGTTGAACTAATTTACATTCCCACCAACAGTGTAAAAGCATTCCTATTTCTCCACAACCTCTCCAGCATCTGTTGTTTCAACACTTTTTGATAATTGCTATTTTGAATGGCAGGAGATGGTATCTCATTGTGGTTTTGATTTACATTTCTCTAATGATTAGTGATGTTGAGCTTTTTTTCATATGTTTGTTGGCTGCATGAATGTTTTCTTTTGAGAAGTGTCTGTTACGTCCTTTGCCCACTTTTTATTGTTTTTTTTTTGTTGTTGTTGTTGTAAATTTGTTTAAGTTCCTTGTAGATTCTGGGTACTAGACCTTTGTCAGATGAATAGATTGCAAAAATTTTCTCCCAGCTTGTAGTTTGCATTTGGTGATATTTAATTGTGTATTAATACTTGATTTTAGTTATTGGGAGTACTGAGTTTCTAAGTCAGGAATTGGAAAGAATTCCTCCAGAGAGAATTTTTTCCTGTCAAAAGAAGGACTTCAAACCAACACCTATCCCCAGGATACCTTTATGCATTTTGCAGATGACCTAAAGACCAGTTTTCAGAGAGAAGAAATGCTGTGAGCAACCATCCTGGGGTAACCCTGCCCTTTCCAGGCACTGATTGCTGTCACTGGCCTACGGGCAGCTTCTTATTATCCTGGCATGAGCTTATGTAATTAGTTTTGTGTTTTTTATTTGTTTCATACTCAACAAATATGATATCCATAGAGACTTCTTTGGTCACCTGTGAGAACGCTGCTATACCAGAGAGAGAAAGAGAGAGAGAGAGAGAGCGCACACGCCAGAGAGAGAGTGTGTGTGTTTTAAGGTTTTTGTTCCTAATGCTAAAGTGGAAGTTGAAAACCATTATTACAGTTTAACTGCAGATTAATAAATCATAACTAAATTTTAAAAATGAAATTGAAAGGAATAGAAAAAATTAGTGTGGATTGCCAGTAGTAAGGGTTAGTGTCATTGTTAGAAAGTTTTGTTTAAATTTTATATATGTATATGTTTGTATGGGTATGATAATTTAAAATATTTGGTATATATTTGTGGTTACAAAAAGGTTTGTAAGCTGTTGGTTCAGAAGTCTTCCTCTTTTGCCTTCCTTTTTTCACCTAATTAACTCTCTCCCATCTTTTAAATGTCAGCTCAAATGTTACTTGCTAAGGAAAGCCTTCATCATACTCAGATAGATTTGGTTCTATTGTCAATTGCTTTCAAGATTCATTTCCTTTTACTTTCAAGACTTCACCTCAAGTTGTAATTGAAATTTCACAGTGATATTGTTTGATTGATGTCTGTCTCCCACAGCAGACTGTGGACTCCATGAAAATAGACTGTCCATAGCTTTGTTCATCCTCGTATCCTCAGTGCCTAACACAACGGTTGAAGCATAGTAGGCACTTAATAAATATGTGTTAAATAAATGAATGTGTCTTCTCATGAAATCTTCCCATATGATCTCATTTTAGTGATACCAGCAATATTGGAACACCCCATGGGGTATGATGAGCAGACCGAGGGCATCTTGTTTCACTAGATGTGCAAGCTCTTCTGTGAATTAACTCTTTAAACCACAAAAGCACATTCCTAGTTTTTAGAAAACTGGGACAGTGATTGAATACAGATGGCATAAAAAGGCTTCCCCTATTGAAACTCACAGCAGCTCAAAGTAAAATTTGACAATTCTTTTTTTTTTGAGATAAAGTCTCTCTCTGTCATACAGGCTGGAGTGCAATGGTGCAATCTCTGCTCATTGCAACCTCTGCCTCCCGGGTTCAAGTGATTCTCATGCCTCAGCCTCCTGAGTAGCTGGGATTACGGCAATGTGCCACCATGCCTGGCTAAATTTTTTTTCTATTTTTAGTAGAGATGGGGTTTCACCATGTTGGCCAGGCTGGTCTTGAACTCCTAACTTCAAGTGATCTGCCTGCCTCGGCCTCCCAAAGTGCTGGGATTACAGGAGTGAGCCACTGCACTTGACCAAAAATTCTTTTAATAATGACCTCCAATTTAGCCCTTCTAATAGTGTAAATGCCAGGTACACTAAATGGTAGAAATATGAACTGGGGTCTTCCCAGAAACTTTCTGCTACAACTTCTTGTGAAGGCAAGAGAAGGCTTAGCTGTAAAGAAGCAATAAGGCATATTCACTACACATCTTTTAGCAATTATTCTGCAATCATGAAAATTCTGAGGAATACAAAATAACTTCAACACCTTTAACAAAGAATTCAGTGAAGATGATAGTGTTTTGGAAAGTAGATTAACTAATTATTGATATACCATAACTGTTACAGTAAGTAGCTAGTCAGGCATGAGCAGGGCAGGAGAGCCTCTGCCTCCCTAGGAATATCAGGCAACCATCAGGTGATGGCCAAGCAGTTATTACACTGTTTCTCTAAAATAATAATTGCTCACCGCTAGTGCGAGAGAAAGGCAGTCTCCCAGTAGAAAAACCTGAAACTGATGATCAATAGGTTCCTGATAAGATCTCAGGAGTTGGGCGAGTGGGCTCAAGCATGTGCATTAAGAGGTAAAGTGACAGAGTTGAACTGTTCCTCCTAGGAACATTCAGCTGGTAAGGGAAGAACGCCTCAAGTGAGTATCCATACAACTCCAGTAAACACACTGTGCATAGGGCCCCTCCCAAGTGCTAGCAGGCCACTGTGCATGCAGACAGCCCACCCCAAGGGAAGAATCAGGGGAGAAAGGAAAGAAGACCCCAGAAGTATGCCAACATATAAAACCCCAACTCAAAGGTCAAACTGTGCACTTGATCTCCCAAGCCACCTGCTTGGCCCTCTTTCAAGTGTACTTAACTTCCTTTCATCCCTGCCCTAAAACGTTTTAATAGACTTTCACTCCTGCTCTAAAACTTGCCTTGGTCTGTCACTCTGCCTTATGACCCCTCGGTTGAATTCTTCTGAGGAGGCAAGAATTGGGGCTGATGCAGACCTGTATGGATTCACCACCGCTAACATAACCATATTCATTTTCCATCATGTTTTTATGACAACTAAAAGCTATATTATGATGATGATGATGATGAAGTTCCTCATAATGGGGCTTTGTTATGTAAATAATGAAAAAGTTACTGATGGCAACTGATGAGATTATTTGTGGCCATTTTTTGGTCTTCATTTTCATAGACTTTAGAGAATGTGTTTTCAAGATATTCTCAAGGTGACCTTTCCTCGGTAGAGCATACCTTACATGCCATTAAATATACAGACAAACTGGGTATGACTCTTTCAGTCTGATTAGGAATTTTTGTGTGGAGCTCTCCTGTCTATGTACATTTCCTGGACTCTACTTAGCCTATTGGCAAAGGCGCTCTATGCTGTGTGATTAAAAGCATTTATATTAGATGACACTGCTTTAATTTCTATTACATATAGTGAGGCAAAGTCCATGTTAAGTCCTTTTCTTGTGCCATTATAAATGTTTAATTTGGTTCAGGACAGGAAGGCTACCGAAGTTATATCCAAATAAAGCCCATGATGTATTACAAGGGAAGTCTGATGTGATCAGGATGCCACCCTGGTCATTTTTAAAAAATGCTAGTTACATTAGAAAGCATAAGACATACACTTGAAATCTTTTACCTCAAAATAGATAAGTGTTGACTTATTTGACACTCTTTTACAATGAGGACAGGTTCTTTCCTTTGAGTGTGTATGAGTATCGAGTGGCTATAATTTCTAGTTTAGTTCTGTTAAGTGGAGCAAGAACACAAAACCCTTGCAAAGCCATCTGAATACATAATTCTGTATTCTTTTTATTTGTTTGTTTTGAGACACAGTTTCACTCTCGCTGGAGTGCAGTGATGCGATCTTGGCTCACTGCAACCTCCACCTCCCAGGTTCAAGCAGTTCTTGTGCCTCAGCCTTCCGAGTAGCTGGTATTACAGGTGTGCACCACCACACCCAGCTAATTTTTGTATTTTTAGTAGAGACAGGGTTTTGCCATGTTGGCCAGGCTGGTCTCGAACTCCTGACCTCAAGTGATCCACCTGCCTCAGCCTCCCAAATTGCTGGGTTTACAGGCATGAGCCACCATGCCATAAAATTTACTTTCAATCCTCTAGAATATTTTGGGCCCATACCTGATTTGGCAACAATTTATTTTAGGGACTCATCTTTATCTAGTTGTTACAAAGCATTACATTTATTTTTCTTAGAAATAATAACTCTCTTTTGCACTCATATTTTATCAGTATAAACACCTTTCAATTAAATTAGTTACACTAAAAATACATCCAACATTAACAGGTTTGGTACTATACGCTAATGAATCTTGGTTTACATGTAACTCAAATAGAGTGGAAGAACACAGACATGCTTGGGAGTAAACACTGGCCTTCCGCATCATGTGTGGACATCAGTCAGCATGTTTTGTTGAGTAGATTGGAGTAAGTTGGTTAAAATGAGGGGCATTGGGATTGGGGGTGAGGCAAAAGTGATAGCAATGATGATTTATTGAAGCTTCTTTAAAAGAGCTTTATCTACAAATATGAGTTATTCTCAGTGTTGATACAAATAACATAGTCACACAAGATGTTGAATATATTGTGGAATGCAAATATTTAAAAGAACGGTGGGGCTGGTAAGAAATGCATTTGCAATATAATATAATGTAGTATAGTTTCATCTCATATCTTTTTCTTAGATGAGTCGTGTTACTTGGTGTTATTATTCTAAGCATTTGATCACCCCAGATCATGAAAAACATGACACACTTGTTTTGAGACAGAAAATTTCTCTTACTACATGAATCCAGAAAGCACATGATTCACATTTTATATGCCTTTGAAACGGGAAAGGTTCCCTTGTTCCCCTAGCAGGGTATGCGATGGGGGTGTGGCTCGTTTCTTCAGTGCCCTGCTGCTCAAACCTCTAGGGGAGCCCACAGACAGGCAGGCTGTGGGGCTCCAACCTCACGGCAGTGTCCAGGGGTGAATGTTTATAGCTCCTGAAGCCCCAGTGGGTTTGTGTTACAGGGAGCTCTCTTGGTTTGCTGTCTGTAGGCAGCTTATGTTAACCAGCTCAATTAGACTCTACACCTTGTCACAAGGACAGAGGGCGTTCTGTATCCTGGGTTCTTGCCTTGGTGTACCAGAAGAATCGGATCACAAGTGGGCTTGGAGAATGAGTGCCAAGTTTTATTGAGTGGAAATAGCTCTCCACTAATGGAGGAGCCAAAAGGGAGATGGTTTTCCCCTGGAGTTGGGTCGCTCAGGCACATGCCAAACTCCACCTCTCCTGCAGGTGGATGGTCTGCCAATGTGCCAGCGTTTGTTGGTGTGCTCTTCTGCCGGCATGCTCCCTCCGTGTCCTCTTGATGTCCAGCAGCTTGTCTTCTTCCACTGATGTGTTCCTCTTGCCCTCCAGCAGCTTCTGTCTCTGCCTGGCTAGGGTCTCAGCTTTCTATAGGCCCACGAGGGGGGTGTGGTGGGCCAGGGTGGTCTTGGAAAATGCAGCATTTGGGCACAAAGGCAGAAGTGCCTGTCCTCACCTAGGTCTGTGGGGCTAGGGCCCTAGCCAGGGACCTGCCTTTCTCTACCCAGCATTTCCCTGCCCTCCTCCTGTATCACCTTCAAGAGGTAGAGGTTCTATTTTATTTTAATAACCACCACAATTTATTTAACCATTCCTTGATCCACATATAGAATATTCATGCTAAGCACTCTGCATGTATGATCCTGATCCTAAACAAACTCTTTGCAGAGGTATTATTACTAGATTATACTTATGAGGAAACTGAGATTCACTTTGTAATGTTTCAAAGTGAAAGAAGCTTGAAAGTCATTGCTGTTATCAATGCTGCACATCTCCAGAGTGGCAGCCTTTGGCTTTATGCTACTAAATATAGTGGTTTCCTTTTTTAAAAATAAACACTTTTTTTTTTTTTTTTGAGATGGAGTTTTCCTCTTGTTGCCCAGGCTGGAGTGCTATGGCGTGATCTTAGCTCACTGCAACCTCTGTCTCCCAGGTACAAGTGATTCTCCTTCCTTGGCCTCCCAAGTAACTGGGATTACAGGCATGTGCCACCACGCCCAGCTAATTTTGTATTTTTAGTAGAGACGGGGTTTCACCATATTGACCAGGCTGGTCTCGAACTCCTGACCTCAGGTGATCCAGCCACTTCAGCCTCCCAGAGTGCTGAGATTACGGGCGTGAGCCGCCGTGCCCGGCCGGTTTTCTTTTTGTAATGTGGGGCTGTTCTGTGCTAGGCCTTTAAATGTAGTTGACATGGGGTCATCACAAGAAGCCTATAAAGTACTATTTATTAAACTATATGGAAGCACAAAGTGTCAGATTTAAATCCAGGTCTTTAGTGCCAAAGTCAGTGATTATCCCACTCTATTCTATAACAGGTACATTTGCATATGGCACCTGACTGCCACAACTCACTAGCATGTGAGTACACATAAGGTCACATATAATTGATAACCAATCCCACAGGATCTGAGCCCCCCTTCACCGGCTCATCCGTGAATTCCAGCTCCTTACCATGTCCTTCACTGCACAGTCATCTTGAAAAGCCACAGACTGGTCCAAGTCACACTGTTCTTATAGTCACCATTGGCTTTTGGCAAGTTGAGCCCAAGATCTGTGATACCAGCATCCCCCTTTACAAACTCGGGCACTGTGACACAGCTGTCCCTGCAGAACCAGCAGTTCCTGACCTGATGGGGGTCCTCAGTGATTCTTCCAGGCACTGAATCTCACACACCTGTGTGAGCCAAGCAGACTGAAAGGGAAGAGGATAACAGCACCCACACATTTCAAGTTTTCTCAGGACCAAAATACTACAGAATTTACGAGCTGTCTATCTTAGTCAATTCAGGCTTCTGTAACAAAGTGTAGACTGGGTGGTTTATAAACAACATACATTTTCTTTTCACAGTTCTGGAGTCTGGAAGTCCAAGATCAGAGTGCCAGCACAGTCAGGTTCTGCTGAGGGTCCTCTTCTGAGTTGTAGGCTGCCAACTTCCCTTTCGATCCTCACATGGCAGAAAGTGGGTGAGAGAGCTCTTGCGAGTCTCTTCGATAAGAACACTAATCCCACCCATTAGGGCTCTACCTTCATGACCTAATCTCTCAATGACCCCCACATTCCGAAACCATCACATTAAGGGTTAGAATCCCAACATATGAATTCTGGGGGGACACAAATATTCAGTTCATTGCAGTATCTTAGTGTTTTCAGTTTGTATGGAGTCTTTTTCTATTACAATCATGTCCATCTCAGTCACAAAGATCTAGAGAGACCCACCAATGCCCTCTACCCGCAGGTCTTGTGGTGAGGTCTGTTTCCTCAAGCTGGGATCCTTCTGATTTATGGTGACATGTCTCTCAGCAGCCCCACTTTTCTTCCCTCCACCTGGAGTCATTGCACAGATTACATGTCAGTGTATGTCTGAGGCCCAATCATGGACATAGTGCTTTGTTTCTCAGAGAGCTCTCCAACATTATAAAAATCAGTAGCTACAGAGAAATGCTTAACGGTGGGGCATTGCCTCCCTCACACACTAGCCACTCCCCTTCTACAGTCCAGCCCATTCACCACTTTGTAGTAACAAGGATCTAACTGAGGGTACATTAGTGTCTTTTGCTGCTGATCAACTTTTTTAAAAATGAAAAAAGTCTCATTTCAGAAAACATGCTGAATTAGGAAGAAGTGGAAAGAAGTGCAATGGATAAGCAAACCACAATCCTCAGGGCTCAACAAGGCGTTCTTTCATTGATCACTAATCACTCTGGGTTCGCCTGACTCTAGTGATCAACATGGCTCCCTAGTCTTGAAGTTGTCCAACCACAGTCAAAGCTGTTTGTCCTGCACATGACAAGCAGATTGATTTCTGGATCCTTAGATCATATAAAACATCACTATCCCTTGTAGTTGGGTTCAGTCTCACCCCATGCCTTTTGGATCTGTACTTTTTCCATGAGAAACACTAGCCTTGAGTTCTCCATAGCAAGAGTCTTACCTTGATTTTTTCTCCCCCTCCCTCAGAAGCCCTGAGTCTCAGCCTCAATGGCACCTTGCCTTGTTATGGGCTGATATACCTTGTTACTGCTGCTACACTTCATCATGTGGTCTGAATGCCTGGACCACAAGGTATGAGCTGCCCTCCCTGCTCTGGAAGGCAACCATCTCTTGGTGGAGAGGAACACTCTCCTGATGACTACTTGCCAATGTGAGGCTTTGATCCAGGGCCTACAGTGCCCACATACCTGTACCTATACTCCCTGTCTTCACCTGTCTTAGTACCAGTATTTACTCTGCTAACCAATCTTACTAGAGTTAACTTTCCAGATTCTAGTCCCTTCTGTACCAGCCTGCCCACTGCCACCCAAACTCTATGTACTCTGGGGAAAAAAAGAAATCAATTGGGTTGAATTCTTGAACCCAATCGCCCAGTTCCACTCCATACTCATAACATCCAGACATAGAAGCCCTTAGCAAATATAGCATATTTTGACTTACATTGTCCATTCTTTTATGGCAAGTATTTTATGTACATGTAATTATTTGATTATACACATACACTAATATTCTCTATATTTAAATTATAAGCTCCTGGCTGGGCTCAGTGGCTCACACCTGTAATCCCAGCACTTTGGGAGGCCAAGGTGGGCAGATCACTTCAGCTCAGGAGTTCAATACCAGCCTGACCAATATGGTTAAACTCTGTCTCTACTAAAACTACAAATATTAGCTGGGCATGGCATGCACACAAGAATTGCTTGAGCCTGAGAGGTAGGAGGCTGCAGGAAGCTGAGATTGCAACACTGCACTTCATCCTCGGCAATAGAGCGAGACTCTGATTCAAAAAAATAAAAAAATTTAAAAACTATAAGCTCCTTAGAGGCAAACATATACTTAGTACAGTCCCTTATTAAAAGTAGTGGTGCAGAGACCTATGCTAAATTGAGTTTAATCACTTACAAGATTAACGTCTGTACCTCATTCATCTTTTCACAAATATTTACTGAGGGCCTGTTGCACGCTGGGTAATCTTCCAGGGGTTACTTTATCAAAGTCAATA
Organism: Hylobates moloch; assembly: GCF_009828535.3. Taxonomy (NCBI): domain Eukaryota; kingdom Metazoa; phylum Chordata; class Mammalia; order Primates; family Hylobatidae; genus Hylobates; species Hylobates moloch. The sequence goes on along the minus strand of NW_026652280.1, from coordinate 24,899,272 downwards.
GAGGCTGGGCATGGTGGTTCCTGTTAACCCCAGCACCTTGGAGACTGGGGCAGGCGGATAGCTTTAGCTCAGGAGTTCGAGACCAGTCTGGGCAATATGTGAAACCCCATCTCTACCCAAAATACAAATAATTAGCCAAGCGTGCTGGCACACACCATTGGTCCCAGCTACTCTGGAGGTTGAGGTTGGAGAATTGCTTGACCTGGGAGAAGGAGATTGCAGTGAGCCGAGATGGCACCACTGCACACCAGCCTGAGTGACAAGAGGGAGACCTTGTCTCAAAACAAATGAACAAAAAAGTCAGTAGAGCAGATTCCTTCACAGATACTACATTGCAGGGGAGTTCAACAATAACTAAACTAAAAAATATAAATGTCATGATGGGGAAAAGGTGGGGGAAATGAATGGAGAAAGATGAAGAGTGGCGTTTACATGAAGTGACACTTGAACGTTTTGTCTCTTTTATAGAATAAGCTTCTGGAGGTCTCCATTTTTTTTGTTTTCGCATTTATTTCATTTTAAATGTTTGAACAGCATAGGCTACTAATGGGCTTTTTAGGCTTTTAGCAAACACTTTTTACAAATAGTTATGTAAATATATCAGACTTTAAAAAACCTCCTACTTCTTAATTTTTTTCCCTTACACATTAAACATGGAAAAAACAAAACAAAACAAATGGATTTTAGTAGATATAGGATATTATCAAATTAGTTTTCTTTTTAACAGCCCTCTGGCTTCAACATTTTCATGAGCATCATTTATTTAACTGACAAGATCATCTATAATCCTTTTTGGTTTCAACAGCAGTGTCTGATTGACAGTAGCAAACTCTATTTACTGATCATTTTTCCCAAAACCCAAACCCCCCTGCCCTGATGCTTAGCTGGCTGACATCCCTGAAAATCTTTGGTGATAATCCTTAGAAGAATCACCAGAAACAGGGAGGCTCTTTGGAGCTACCTTGTGTGCAACCTGGAGCAGGCACTAGGACCGCCCAGGAGCCGATAGGCAGCCACGCTTCACAGCCCGTCAGAAGGACTGAGCCGCCTTTGCTGTTACACAGGAAGAGAGCAGGCAGCATCAGTATCGGCTCAGCATCCTTCCCCCTTCTGTTCGATTAGAAGGTATTTACTTGCTATTTATCACTCAGGCTTTGAATACTGTCACGTGCCTTTAGTGTTCCCTTAATATGATGCTCTGAAATGCTGTCCAGCACCTATTGAGTTACTATATTATTTTATGTTAATTTCCACAGCTGATCGAAGCAACAGTGCCATAAAGAAATGGGCTAGATATTTCCAGAGGCTGCAATCTGGAGGCGTTTGGAGGTGTGAGTACGTTGGTCACAGATCTCTAAATGTGTTGGCTGTATTAGTCGTGTCTCTTGACCTTCCTCTTCTTCGTTGAAAGAGCCAATGTGAGATGCTATCTGCATATTTCATTCATAAAGGAAATGCAACTAGATGGTGACAGAAACCACTAATGATGGGCCTGAAACTCTACTTTGGAGTGGCTGTGGTTTCCTCTTCCAGTCTGTGGGTTTGCAAGAGAAGCTGGGTTTGCAACTGAGTTTGGATGGGAAAGAGATTTTGCTCAGGGCTGCAGACTGCGTGTGTGGATTCTGCTTTCTGTTTTCAAAGCTCAAAGACTTTCCTTTCTAATCATTGCCATGGTGCAGTGTAGGAGTCTTTTTATGCTTTCTTTATTTCTGCAAATACTCCTATCATAGATGTAGACTGCCAGAAAGCTATTAAGTCATTTGGTGCCCCACAGTGTAAAGCCACTGAAGAGAAATCTAGTTTGCTTTTTCTTAACCATATACCATATACTTTTTCCTGACTCAATACCACAGCTAGTAGATGGCACACAGAAACATTAAAAAGCAATGCTAATCTAAGATTCTTTTTTCCTGTTCAAAAATAATTTTGATTATGCATGATAAGGGAGTAGTTTGCTATTAGAAAACCCAAATGATTATGATTTTATGGGGGAAATGGAAAATTCTTTTTGAGTATTTTACAAATCAATTGAAGGTCCTTTTTAAGAGCCTTGGTGCCAATTTTATGCATTCAAGGCTCTCTTAAAACTTTAAAGCCTTCCCAAACTGTTAGATGTGGTTTTGACCACAGTAATTAGTTTAAATTTGTATACATTATGCCAAAATGTAATAGGCAAATGTATTCATAAATGAACAAAATATTGAGTTCTGCTACTGGTCAATTCATGGTAAGATAAACATGGTAAGATAAAATTCATTGTAAGATAAACAGTACCAACAAAATTTATTTCAGGAAAGAAAATATTTAACTAAGACACAATGCAAGGCATCAACATTAAAAGTGTGACTTTAATGAAAAACATTTGTTAAATAATTTTTAAAATACTTTTAATGGTTCAAAAAAGTATATGTTTAAGTTTCTTGTATTTGATATATTGAAATACCCTAAATGTGATTTCAAAATGTTTAGGTATCAAATTTTTGAAAATGTATCTATAGTTCCCTTAACACTCTTTATTTGGCAAACAAAAGAGGGGCAGAGGATATGAGGGAGAAAGAGACTAAGTTTTACTTTACAGTTTTTTTAATATTTTGAATATTCTGATATTTACTATATAAGTATGCCTATATATAATATATAATATATATTATATATATTATTATTATATATAATATATACTATATTTACTATATAAGTATGCTCCCTATACTTTTTAAATGTAACTAAAATTATAAATGATTGTAATCATTAATTTGCAGTATCTGTAGCAAATGAAAATAAATATATCAAAAACATGTTTATATTGCTATATAACATTTCTTAGGCAGAGAAAGTCATTTTTTCTAGAAAATGACTTGCTTCTGAAGGAAGTTAGGGAAATTAGATTGGGGGTGGTAATAAACTTTCATTAGTTTCTGGGCAAAAGTAATTTTTTAAACCTATTTTTGCATTGGTGCACCTACAATTTATTTTCAAGTTTGTGTATATTACATATCTTCATAAACTTTGTGTTATTAAAGTTTTCTCCTTTCTCTTTTTTAAAATACTTCCTATATTCCAACTCTGTAAAGATGACTCAATTCTTCAAATTAAAACTTAGTTTTGAAAATTCCTACCCATCATATAATGATTTGCAGCCTTAAACTTCAGTTTCATGTCAGACTCATCATTACACATGTCTTTTTAATAATTTTAAATAACTTTGTTTCATGTTAACTTTAAAGATTCATTGAATTCAATGATGATAGGGGAAAAAGTCCCAAGATGTATGTTTTTATTCAGAATTTGACAGGCACACTTTTCAGGACATGAATTTTGAACTTTCTTCCTGAATTTAAGTCCTAAAATTAAGTCCACTGGCTTGACCTAATCAAATGAAGACAGTTGGCACAGTGCTTAGCAGAAGTTCAGAATTACTAGCAAACAAATGGCACTTAAGCTAAGAAATAAGATGTAAAGGCTAAAACGACTTTGTTAGAATGTGAAAGTAGTGATTGTCATTAGACAATCACTACTTTGTCAACGAGTTTGATGCCTGAAGATATCCCAAGGCCTTGAAAAGTCTTGCAGCCCAAGAAATTCAGGTGGATATCAATGTTATATAGATTTACTTGGTAGTGTTAAGGTTGACATTTCTAACAGATGGATTTTAAGATGCATATTTTTAGCAAAAAGAGTTCCAATAAATAGTAAATCTCATTCCACCGATTTCACCAACAGCAGTGCTTTTCCATCCAAAAAGACAGACAATATTCCCTAACAGAAATTCTTTCATGAATAGAATACTTAGACATTTCTAAAAGACAGATTTTACATTATTTCTACATAGAAAAATATAGCATTTACAGTACTAAGCCATCCAGAAGAAGCTAATATAAAGGAAGAAGTATCAGCAAAATTATTGCAAAAGTATTGCAGTTTGCTTTTTCAATTTTTTTTTTCTGAGCATCTGTATAAATAAGAAAATATATCTCCTAGTAGAAACCACAGAAAAATGCAATAAGTCATCCAAGGACCAATGGTAGACCTGTGGGAGACAGTGTTTACTGAATGGATGAGAAAAAGAAATGTGGAAGAATAACAAATGGTCCTTTTTTATTTGTCATGAAAGATAATTGCAATTCTAATATGAGTTTTTAAGAATCTGTTGGCCACATACACATGCCACAATAAATAGGAATTACATGTAACTTGAGATTTTCCCATTATGATTTCTCCTTAAATAAAAGATTTAAGGAAAGAAAATAAGAGTATATAAGCGATGTGTCATCTCCACGTCAGTTATAGTTGTGCGAACTGGGAGGCACAAATTATGTATTTTGTTGGAGTTTGGCAAAAGGGAAAGTTATTATCCATATAGTTTTGGAAGAAGTTTTTCTCCAGAGCAAAGGTTTTGTTGTTTCCAGAACTGGATATTACTTATAAAGAAATAAGTTTATAGATATAGCAGAAAGCTTTTAAATATATGAGATTCCGTTTTTGAGTGTAAAGGACACATACGCAATGTGTTCATGCATTTGTTGATATGCAAGTTTATCCAAAACATTGCTTTAACTTGTCCCTCCTGGTTGACACAACTATAACTGACGTGAACATGGGAGACGATTAATATACCTTCAATCATTTTCCCTTAAATATATTATTTGATAGGGAGGAAGTTAATGCTAAGGAAACTTTCTGATAAATATTAATCATGATTTCACAGATGTTTAAATTGCAAATAAGATTTGCTCTTTCACATAATAGTGGTCATTGGAGTTTGTGCGCTGGAATCAGTGTAAGGTTTTTTGGACACAGCATTTAATGTCTTTGAATTATTTTTCATTGATATGTATTAACAATCTCTTGCTGTATCACAAGTATGGGAGTTGGAGCAGTAAACAAGTTATGTCCCCCCTTGCACAGTTTCCATCATTTTGTGAAGGAATAGAGGCAAAAAGCAAGCAATTAAATATTATTAACCAAATGCATTGCTACTAAAATTATGTTGTTATTATTACTATATTTTATTGCCAATTAAATAAACCAGAATATATCTGATAAGTGCTAACTGGAAAATTAAAAGAGGATACTGTGATAATGAATGGCTTTGTGGCATTTTCAGTTAGGGTTGTTTGGAAGACTTCCAAAAAAAAAAAAAAAAGTGATGTATCTTCAGGGGTCCAGGTGAAAAAGTTAGCCAGATAATGAGAGGCACGGTGCTACAATAGCAAGTGTGTGGATTTAGAAGCAAACCTGCTGCAGTTTAAATCCATTCTGTGTCATTCTTAAACCTTGAAATCTTGAACAATTTACCCTTGGAGCCCGTTTGATAAAATGTTACAGAATTTTGACATGAAGAAAAATGAGATGATATATGTTGAGTGTCTATGACACTATGGAAGAATTTAATTTCCATGATGACTTACAAAGTGCTATGACTTTGTGAACTAACTCCTTCAAATACTTCATCCAACAAACAAGCATTTGACTGTTTTACCACTCCTGTGCCCCTTTCTTTAATTTGTTTTTGGGTGAATTCTATCACAGAGTTGAGGGAGAAAAGACTGACACTTCCACAGACAACAGAAAAAGAATTGTTTCTGAATCTTCTAAAGCGCAAGCCTCAGCTAGGATCTTTGTTAGATGCAGATGTTATTAATTTTGCTTATTTCCCCAGAAACCACCAACACATTGGTTGATGGGTGTTGATTATGGTGCTGTTCCTCTCAGGCAAGGCTGGAGTGAGATGACTACATCCACAGAGGTTAAACATAGCCTCTAGAAGGACTGTGCTTACTGGGCTCAGCCCATCACATCCCACCTCTTGAGAAGTTGAGTGAGATGCATATGGCATTTCTAGTGCGCAGCACAGCTTTCAGGCTCAAGTAGAAGAGGCAATTGATAAAGATAAGAATTTATTTGATAAATTTATGGATAAAGAAGGTAGTTCATTGATACTTGGAGAATTCACATCTAAAGATGCTTGGGGTTTTGTCATCTCATAGGTGTTCAGCCGTGAAACACATACCTGCACACAAACATGCACATGTATTCCCCCAAGCAACTGCTATACATTTTTTTAAGTAGAAAATTGCTATGGTGTGATTTTAAGTATTTTCCTTCTATTGTTCTTAACACTACAGTTATGCATAGGATCAAAATGGTTCAAAAATATTTTTCCCCAGTTATTTCAAAGGAAAACCTTCCTCCTGGAGTCTATCAGCTAGCTGTATTTGAAGCTACTTTATCAAACAAAAGTCAAAACAGAAAACTAAACTAAAGTTTTTTAAAATGGAAAAGTCTGGCATAGAAAAGAGGCATGGTTGGGGGAAAATGTCTGTGATGGGTTTGGACTTGATTGAGACAACTTTCCAATCTTGCAAAAGAAAATGGAACTCCCCCGAGTGGCAGCCACAGACAAATTGACGTGTTCAGACTAAAATGTGTCCTTGTTCAGAAACAGGAAAGAGCAAAGGCTCTTGCTGGGGATAAAAGAAGCAGTGGGAGAGTTAGGCCAGGAGTAAAATTCAAGTTTATGAGACCTCGTGCTGCTACTGTCGAAAATCTACCTGCGGCTCTGAGGTGCCCCACCGGCGTGTTATTGGAGATGTAACTTGATCTACTTGGGGCCTATTCTTTATTGCTGTGTATTGGGATTGGATTTTATGATAATCAGCAATATCAGGTAGTTATTTTGTCATTTTTCTTTAAAAATTTATCTGTTATTCAACTATTATGCTTGGAACAACTCTGGAACTTACGTTTATTGCAAATACAATATTAGAAATCTGGAAGGAATGAGTGAATTCAGGAGGTCTACTAATCCCACATATAGTATAATCCTGAATATAAGTAGTAATATTGACTGTAAATAATAAAAAATTTTATTAACATTGTGTAATTCTGAGAGAAACAATAGATAGCTAGAGAATTAGATAGATATAGGTAGATAGATAGATAGATAGATAATAGGTAGGTAGATAGATAAACAGATAGATAAAATCCCTAGTAACACATCAACTTCTAAAGACAATCTTCAAGGTATGCATCTAGCAGCTTGCATAATTCTTTCTCTCCTACATTTTAATTCAGTCAATTGAGTATTTATTTAAAACACCAAATTATTTACAACTTTGTTTTAATTATGACAACTATGATTCCTTTCAGTGTCACTACCAATTAATCTACCAGTAAATGTCATAAAGCAATAAGGGCAACAGGTCATGAAATATAAATATATTTTTCATATAAATATTTATTTGCAAAGATGAGACTATAATCCAGCTGTTGGGTGGCCAGAACCATAGCATAGTCGCCAAAATGTGTACTCTTTAGGGAACATACTTTTATAAATTCATATTTGGTTTTTCAAATGTGATTTTAGTGGTGAGGAGTATCGTGTGTGTAAATGTGGGGAATTTTTATTTATGTCAAAAGTTGGATGTCAAAATAAAGGTCAAACTGGCTGAGTCTCACAAAATACTTACAAAGCAGGAAAAATTTTAAAAATTTTAGAAGCATCCAAAAATTCAACCAGGTCAAGAAAGACATGACTTAGCAACAGTATATATAGAAAATTACTTAGTAGTTTGAATTCTCAGTAAATTCAATGTGAGTGGACAATGTGATGTGGCTACTAGAAAAGTTAATGCATGCTTAGGCTACACTAAAGGGAACAAGGTATCTACAACATGGGAGGTGACAGCCCAATAATACTGTATTACTGGCTGGGTGCTGTGGCTCATGCCTGTAATCCCAGCACTTTGGGAGGCTTAGGCGGGTAGATAAATTGAGATCAGGAGTTCGAGACCAGCCTGGCCAACATGGTGAAACCCCGTCCCTAATAAAAATACAAAAATTAGCCAGGTGTGGTGGTGCGCTCCTGAGGTGGGAGAATTGCTTGAACCTGGGAGACGAAGGTTGCAGTGAGCCGAGATCACACCACTGTATTCTAGCCTGGGTAACAGAGGTATCAAAAACAAAAACAAACAACAAAAACCTACTGTACTACTGTATTACTCAGTGATTCTGTTTCCAGTTCTGGGCTTCTCATGTTAGGAGGGCTCTAGATTCATTAAAAACCATATCAAGGAGGTTTTTAAAAGGATAGAGAAGTTTCAAATTTTTCAAAGGATGAACAGAGGATATTTTGTTTGGTGAACAGAACTTATGACCTGTCGTTAACAATTTGAATGCTATTACATGAAAGAGGAATGAGACTTGTACTTTAGGGCACAGTAAGAGAACTTTTCTAGACTAATAGTGGAATCTCAGTGAGAGCTCAGTGAACCTCATTAGGGATGGTGACTCCTGTGGCAGAGAGGTGTGTTTCATGGCAATGTGGTGCACAGGAAAGCATATGGTTTGAGGAATCAGATAGATCTGAGGGCACCTCTTAAGGGTGCCACTTATGGCTTATCTCTGTGATCTATACTTCTTTAAAAGAAAAATGGAAAGAGTGCCTTTCAAGGTTACCAGAAAGATTACATGAGATAATATATGTAAAGCACTGAAAACAACAGGTATCCAGTAAACGTTAGTTCTTTTTTTTCTTCCTTCTGTCTCTGGCAGTGATTAACCTTTGAGTGAGAACCATTTCAGGGTGAGTTTACTAAGGATTCAAGTTTCCAAACAGTGACTGAACTACATGACTTTAATGTACCTTACTTACCTCATTGAAATTCCATGTAAAAACACAATACTGGATTACTTTATAGGAGTTGTGTAAGTTCTTTAAAAGGTAATGTTTGTTGCCTGTATTAGTACATTCTCATTATGCTATAAAGAACTGCCCAAGACTGGGTAATTTATAAAGGAAAGATGTTTAATTGCCTCACAGTTCGGCATGGCAGGGGAGGCCTCAGGAAACTTGCAATCATGGCAGAGGGCACCTCTTCACAGGGTGGCAGGAGAGAGAATGAGCCTAGTGGAGGGGAAAGCCCCTTATAAAACTATCAGATATCGTGAGAACTAAGTCACTATCACGAGAACAGGACGAGGGAAACCACCCCCATGATTAAATTATCTCCACCTGGTCGCTCTCACGACATGTGGGGTTATGGGAATTACAATTCAAGATGAGATTTGGGTGGGGACACAGGCAAATCATGTCATAGTCTATGCAATGTGTTCATAAACACTAGCGTATAGAAAATGTAAATAACTCTTTGGAATCTAACTTGTTATGGAAATAACTGGTGAACCAGCTGCATAATAAAGTGAAAGAAGATAGCTTCAATATATTGATACTTCATGACAGCTCATCTATGAGACCTGCAGATGTCCTGAAAGTTAGAGTGGAACTAATTTAAAACATTTCACTTTACATGAAACAGACTGTATTTTTATAAGCAAGGTCCAATGTACTAGAAATCTACTTTTTAATGTTAAGTTGAATAATAATTCAAGTAAGAAAGACTCTAGACCTACTCTTTCCCCCAAGTTACTCAATAGCCTATCATATTTTAAATAAAAACTCAAGTATCATAAATCTGAGGGTTGCAAAGTATATTTAGTATTCCAGTTTAAATTATCTAGGTGATACTGTCATTAAACTGGTGACCACAACATTAAGAAAAAGTGGTTGGCTGAAGAGAACTTCTAATACATCTCACACTGAAGTATGACATCATTTTTGCTTATTTTCAGGTTTCCAAAAAATTCATGATGTTTAGCAGTAAGATTTTCCCCACAGCCTGCCTTTTAAACTAGCCTGCCTTATGATCATCTATCACACAGACTCCATCACTGTTCTTGCTGTTTGCTAACATTCGGCAGAGTTGATTTCAAATTGTTTCACAAAAAAAGCCCTGTAAGGAAGTGGATTTCTAATTTCACACATGATTAAAAGTAAACAACAAAAAGTCCATTTTGTCCATATTTTGAAGGGCACATAGGTTTAATTCTACAGTAATAATACTTGAGGAAACATTGTTTTAGGTCCTTGTAAAATATATTATGATTTATATGATTTTCTTTGTATAAACACTTCTACCTTCAAATTGTGAATCAGTGTCATTAATTTTACAGTAATTTCATTTATTCTGTAAGGGGAACGCTACCTTTTCAACTATTATGCCAGTTTTGAAATACATCTATTTCGTAAAGAATCTCTAGACTGCTAATGGGTTTTGCCTGTTGGCAAGGATACGGCAGAATAAATAATAACTAAAAATCCATGTTGACCTGTTGTCCTCATTGTCATATCAAAATAAGATTTTATTTTTTTTAAAAAAAGAGTTTCTATTTTTTGTTTGTTTGTTTTGAGACAGAGTTTTGCTCTTGTTGTCCAGGCTGGAGTGCAATGGCACAATCTCAGCTCACTGCAACCTCTGCCTCCCGGGTTTAAGCATTCTCCTACTTTAGCCTGTTGCTGGAATTACAGGCATGTGCCCCCATGCCCGACTAATTTTTGTATTTTTAGTAGAGACAGAATTTCCTCATGTTGGCCAGGCTGGTCTCGAACTCCTGACCTCATGTGATCCATCTGCCTCAGCCTCTCAAAGTGCTGGGATTACAGGTATGAACCACTGTGCCCAGCCCAGAGTTTATATATGTTTTTAAAATCTAAATTTGTTAAATACAAATGGACACAGAACAGTAGAGAATCAGGTGTATATATAAAATAAAAAGCAAAATGTAAGTCTAAGACCCAGAAAATTTTGGAAAGCTAACTTTGATTTCAAATTCAACTTCATAAATATGATTTGGGATTTTCTTAGTGGGTGAATAAGGGCAGGCAGGTAGGGTCCATTCTCTTACTTTCAAGAGCTTTGGTTCTGGTAGTGCAGTGCCTCGGAGGCAGATAGCAAAAATGTATGCATTAAAACAAGTTTTGTGTAAAGGATTTGTTAGACAAAAAACCAAATATTTGTGGGTGAGTTCTTAATACTAAATAAAGATATTTGTATATTGTTTTAAACAAATTTAGATTTGCCTTTTAGATATAATCACATGCATTACTATAAATTATTTTTTCCTTTTAATGTAGTCAGGAAAAATCCACAGCATTTAGCAACAGCACACCTTCAGATAAAACTGTGTGTTTATAGTTATATGTTTCGTTTCAGCATCAGTGAGAAAATATACATTATTATGCCACCGTTTAAAATGCTGGTGCTCCTTTATTTTATATAGTGTTTTATTGTTTCATATGTGGAATATTAAAATCACCTTAACAGCTGGCCAGATGAGATAATCACACTCCACGCTACAGCTCCCTGACTACAACTAAAAACTCTGCATAAAATATGGCAGGTTTGAAGGTCTCTGCAAGGGTTCTGAAAAGTGAATAAGAAAAAGGGGACTCATACGAAAGCCAGAAATAGAGAGGAGACTGAGCAGTGCATTTCCTGGGGTTTTTATTTACATTTTGTATATCCCAACAGGCTCCAGATCAGTCTAAACTGCAGAGCTTTGAATAGGAACACACCAAAAAAGCTCCAGAAAAGTTCACTTCCTCTGGCCAGAAGATGGGAGTGGGGTAGGGATGGGGAGACTGCAGAAAAGCCTTTAGACTCTTCTTGGCCATCTCTATCCAAGTGTCAGCAAAGAACTAGCAGCCCTCCCCTTCCCTCTCATGGGAGTGGCATTGGGGATAGCAGCCTCAGTGGGGTGAAGTTTTTGTTACCTTTTACTCTTGCCCCCCTCAGCTAGAAAGGCAATCTCAGACCCTGAGGGGTGGAGCCCATGGTAACTGTCAATCCAGAATCCTCTATCTAGCAAAATTAAATCTCTCAGAAATAGAGCAAATTGAGAAAATTATCAAATGAAAACTAGACAAATTCATCGCTAGTAGATCTACTTAAAGGAAATAGTAAAGGAAGTTATTTGAGTGGAAGGGAAATGGTTAAAAGGGGAAACCAGCTGGATGTGGTGGCTCATGCCTGTAATCCCAGCACTTTGGGAGGCAGAGGCAGACTGAGCACTTGAAGTCAGGGGTTTGAGACCAGCCTGGCCAACATGACAAAATTCTGTCTCTACCAAAAATACAAAAAATTAGCCAGGCCTGGTGGTGCATGCCTGTAATCCCAGCTGCTTGAGAGGCCTAGGCAGGGGAATTGCTTTAACCCGGGAGACAGAGGTTGCTGTGAGCCAAGATCACACCACCGTACTCCAGCCTGGAAGACAGAGTAAGACTCTGTCCGAAAAAAAAAAAAAAAAAAAAAAAAAAAGCAAAACAAAAAAAACACCAAAGGAAAACTGCCTACAAATTCAGGAATTTTTGTTGAAAAATTAGTAGAAATCTTAAATATCTGAGTAAACAACGTGGGCTATTTTTCACCTCTTATATTCGTTATAACGTATACGACTATTAAAAGCAAAAAGCATAACATTGCCTGATGGACTTTGTCAGAGGCTGACGTAGTTATCTGTGAAAACTGTAACATCAAGGAGACAGACTACAGGGACTTACATATTTGTAAAGTTTCTATTTATTAGTGCTATTTGGAATACAAAATATCACTCTAACAAGATTCGGGAAAATTAAAAGGGAAGCATAAATACAAGGAGCCTAGAATGATTAAGTTTAAATATTTACCTAGTAAGAATTTCAAGATAAGAGACTAGAGAGAAAAGGAGAGGAGTGATATTCTAAGGGTTAACAACCAAGAGCTTTCCTGAAAAAGGCCAGAAGGAAGATACTAAGCAAACTTAACCCCAAGAAGGGTATCTAGAAAGGAAACTACATCCTCAATATATTAGAGTTAGATTGTGGAACACCAATGACAAGATAAAATTTGAATGAGTTTAAAAGCAAAGTGGATGGAAAATGGGGGCAATCTGATTTATAGCATTCTAAAGTATTTTGTATTGCTTGAGAAAAGGTTAATTCTGTTCGTTAGCTTCAGACTTTGTTAAGTCAAGTGTGTTATAAAGTTGTTGAAAAGGAGTAAGAGGGAATTTTTAAAGCCTGATTAACCCATAGAAAGCAGGCAAGTGTAATAGTAAAAACAAGCAAAACAACAACAAAAACTTAGTAAATGAAAAACACAAAATAAATCCACCATCAGAGAACATGATACTATAAGTGAATTAATCTAATCAAGTTTAGATTTTTTTTAAAAAAATTATCCACTTATGTGCTTCTTATAAGAGATACCCTTAAGACAAAAGGACAAAAAAAATGTTGAAAGTTACGACCAGCCTCACATTAGTGATTGTTCAGTTAATGCCTTTTGCCTTCAATGACTCTGGAAGAGTTCTAATTTACTGAAGACTCTTTTTCTCCATTTGGTATAATTTGCTAAGGAAAGATGCAATAAGAAGTGATAATTTGGGTTTTTTTCAGGTAAAGTCATGCTCACCAGTTTACTTAATATAAAATTTTCTGGTCATAAAATATCTCAAAAAACAAATTTATATATTCATAATTCTAATTGTACATTGTGTTTGGGTAAACCCAGAGAGTGAAGAGGTTATATCTTTTATGACGTTTTAGTTTGTCACGTACATCACTGTTTCCATAGATTTAGGAAGTGCTCTTGTGTTTAGTTTTTATTTTGCCCTGAAGACGTTATCTGGGCTTATAACTATGTTCAAGTGCATTTGGAATGAAAAATTAACCATAAGTTCTGAAAAGTTGAAAAACAGGTGCTGACATGGACTGCGCCTTCCGACAAATGCATGGTTCTCCGCCAATGCCTTCCCGTCATCAAGTCCTCCTCACTTGACAAGTACAATAAACTGTCATTATGCTATAGTTATGAGCGTGCTGCATTTATTTCTTTTTTATTTTTTAATTACCTATATGATACGGTTTGGATGTGTGTCCCCTCCAAATCTCATGTTGAAATGTGACCTCCAGTGTTGGAGGTGGGGCCTGGTGGAGGTGTTTGGGTCACAGGGGTTGATGCCTCATGAGTGGCTTGGTGCCCTCCCGTGGTTATGAGTTCACATGGGAGCTGGCGTTGATGGAGCCTGACTCCTTCTCCTCACTCTCTCGCTCCCTCTCTTGCCATGTAATGTGCTGGCCCCACTTCACCTTCTGCCATAAGTAAAAGCTTCTTGAGGCCTCACCAGAAGCAGATGCCAGCACCATGCTTCCTCTACATCCTGCACAACCATGAGTCAAAATAAACCACTTTTCTTTATAAATTACCCAGTCTCAGATACTCCTTTATAGTAATGCAAGAACGTACTAACACACTACATAACTTTGTTTACACTGTTACTGTTTTTCTATCTGTGAAAGCTTTTGAGAATCTTGGATTGGGATAAAACACATTGTCATTTTTGCTACTGAAGTAATAGTCATATGTATTTTTTATTTGAAATTATTTCATTTGGCAATACGAATTTTAGGAATAAATTCATATCACTAAATAAGGGATAGGTATAATACACAAATGTCTAACAAGCAGATATGAAATGAAGGCTGGAATAGCAATAATCATAGTAGGGAAATAAATTTTAAAGCAGAAAAAATTAGGATTTCAAGGGATTGTGAAATAATGGTAAAAGTTATAATTCATTAGTTCAATATATACTGAACCTGTAAGCACCTAATGATGTAGCCTAAAATGTATTAACAGAATATATAGAGCAACAAAAAGATGGGCAAATCCATAATCATAGTGAGGGATTTGACCAAAGTTCTTTCAGAAACTGGGCAAAAATTCATAACGATATAGGAAGTTTGAACAATACAATTTAAATCTCAATCCAATGGATGCATATGAAATCTTCACCCAATCCTCTGGGTGTGGTGGCTCATGCCTGTAATCCCAGCACTTTGGGAGGCCGAAGTGGGCAGATCACCTGAGGTTGGGAGTTGGAGACCAGCCTGACCAATGTGGAGAAACCCTATGTCTACTAAAAATACAAAATTAGCCGGGCGTGGTGGCACATGCCTGTAATCCCAGCTACTTGGGAGGCTCAGGCAGGAGAATTGCTTGAACCCAAGAGGCAACAAGAGCGAAACTCCATCTCAAAAAATAACAACAACAAAAAAAGTTATTCTTTTTTAAGTACACATACACATTCTTTTTATGCATAAACATTTACAAAAATGTACTAGGTTCCAACACAAAGCAGGTCTTAACAAATGACAAAGATCAATGTCATGCAATTAACATCTTTTATTCACAATGTTAAAAAATTATTTTGTAGGCTATTTTAACAGAATCTTAGGATATAGAAATATGTATGACCTTTAACAGACTACTTCAATTTCTTTCCTTGATAAGTTTTCATTGTTTAAAATTTCCCATTTGTCTGAATTCAAACTAGATCAAAATTTTATTTCAGACCTTTAGCAACTTTGCTGTCAGTATAAAAAAGGTGGTAAGACATACTGAGTATTGTGTAAGCTCTCTGATAAAGAATGACCATTTTTTATGTCTTGGCAAGAAAAAACTCTAGGAAAGATATAAATCTTGCCTCATTCTATGTGCATATCAAAAGTTATCTATCTAAAGAACAAATGGCTCAATAAAAGAGCGATTGCTCCTGGCAAAGTTATTTAAATGG
The DNA here is from genome assembly GCF_009828535.3 of Hylobates moloch. Classification (NCBI taxonomy): domain Eukaryota; kingdom Metazoa; phylum Chordata; class Mammalia; order Primates; family Hylobatidae; genus Hylobates; species Hylobates moloch. Next base: position 24,883,819 of record NW_026652280.1, on the reverse strand, counting down.
TACTTTTTCATTTAGAATGGATCATGATAGTTATTATTACAATGAAAAGATTTGGTGTATTCCAGGTCTGTTTGAGTTCTTTTCAGAATGTTCAAGTTTATTTCTTTCAATAATATTCTGTCTCTGTTAATATATTCAAACTTTTCACTTTTAGAATATATAAAGTGATGTTTGAAAGAGACATTTGAAATCTTGGCCAACATCCCCAGTTTAGAGTTGACAAGTCTGAGATTCTATGTGGTCAGGTGCAGAGTCCAGTGTCATGACACATCATTACTGGAAACAGAAGCCATGGCTTATGATTCTTAACCAGGTATTATTGTACCATAATATAGTTTTGTTAAAATATAATTTTAAAAGAAAAAATCATAACTCTCAGGAAATATATAATCAACATGTGTAGAAGAATTTCTTTAGCTTATTAGTTAATAAAGAATATCAGTAAGATATAATGACTAGTTCAGAGAGCATTTAAGAAATTATATATTAATCATCAATTTTAAAAACAAATATTAGGATAAGATTGCTGAGTTAAAAATAAAAGGTATTGAGGTTTTCTGTTCCACCAGACAAAAGTTATTTATATTTCTACAGGACCAACCTCTATAGGTTAACAAGCAACTTCACCAAATCTGGGACTTTTAATCAATAGTAACCTTGATACAAACTAAATCCCTTCCCTTAGACAATCCTAAGTGGCCTTTTCCCCCATATGTTGTTGAAACGACTTTCTGCTCATCTTTTACCTTATTTTCATGCTTTAGATTAGGTCAACCAACTAGGTCTATATGTCAAATTCAGCTCATCACCTGTTTTGTAAATGCAGTCTTTTTATTTTTTATTTTTTTAGAGATGGGGTTTTGCTCTATTACCTAGGCTGGAGTGTGGTGGCATGATCATAGCTCACTGTAACCTCAGACTCCTGGGCTCAAGCAATCCTTCTGCCTCAGCTTCCCAAGTGGCTGGGACTATAGGTGCATAGCACCATGCCTGGCTAATTTTTAAAAATCTTTTGTAGAGATAAGGTCTTGCTATGTTGCATAGGCTGGTCTCAAACTCCTCAGCTCAAGTGATCCTCCTGCCTCTGCCTCTCAAAGCACTGGGATTACAGGCATGAGCCACCATACCCAGCTGTAAATGAAGTCTTCTTAGAGTCCAGGTTTGATATGATTATTTCTAGGGGTGCATCAATAACATTAATTAATCATATAGTTCTTCTTGGATTTGCTCTGCCAATCTAGAACTCTACAATATTGAGCAACTACTAAGGCCACAAAATTCACTTCTGTCTAGAAATTTTCAGAAGGAACTTGGGTTAGACTCTTGATCTCTCTTGTTCTTCTTTTCTAAGGCTGGGGAACCAACCCCAAAACATTCCCTCCACTAGATTTTTCCTGTAGTACCTATAAATTTAGGTGAAATCTTCTATTCTAGAGGCCCCCTCCAAATTTGCTAAGCTCCTTAGGCTTCCAGAAGTTTATTTCTTTCCTACTCCCTGTCCTAGGACTCTAGAAGCAGGTCCTGCATCAACTCACATATGTTCCTTAATGGCGAGCTGCTGCCATACTTGATTAAATATGAATCCCTCTCAAATATGACACTCCAAGTGTAGATTTGGTTGCTACAGTGATTTAGGCGGTTAAGTTCTGGTAAAAATAGGCAGAGATTCTTATCAATCCTATGCAAATAACTTATTACCTTGGAAAGTAAGAAGAGTCTAAAAATATTTGCTTCCGAATTTTGAGTGAGTCAGTGACACTTAGGTATCATTTAGAACATTTAAGTTTACAAAAGCATAATCTACTAAGGAAAAGGTTAAAGATAGCTTAAGAAGAAAGATAGTGGTTCCCTATATACTTACTAAAAGTAGAAAATTAAAACAATGTCAGCCATATTCCAGACAAATAATCACAATTAAATTTTCCTCATGAGCTCATTTAGTCCTGGTGATTAATTTTTCTTCTTGCCCTGGATCTGGGGTCGGCGGTCTGCCTGCATGTAATACGTCTGCTAGTGGACTGAAAGGAGCCTAGGAGATGATGGCTCACTCCACTGTAGAGTCGGAGAGTTGTCTAAGCCATGAGAATTTGGAAACCTATCCCTAAGAGCCTGTTCTTTGCAGAGTACTTGATACTGTCTCTTCTATGAGACTCTGGAACTGTCTTTTGTGCCAGACACCAATTCTAGCCTATAACTTAGAGCAGAGACTTCAGGCAAGCACCAAGAAGCAGAGATGTATTTGATGATGAGACTGATTGGCTGTGGTTAATTTATTACAATAACCAATAATATAAGAACAAAGGACAGTAAAATCCTCCAATAGGTTCTCATAATGACTTGATCAGTGTTTTCTCTGAAGGTAAGATTAGATTATGGAAGACACTGAAGAATCTCCAAAGCCTTTTTAAAAAGCACATAATTTGGGATATATTTATATGAATATTTTAGTTATATAAACAGCCTCAGGAAGCCTGAGTATCTCCTTTGATTTCATTATTCTTTCCACAAATCTCTTGGAATGGTATTGAACAAATTAGTAAATATGAAGCCACCAAACAGACCTAAGTATTTCTAGCATCTCTCATTTTATAAGATAAAAGAACAAATTTCTCAGGTGCCCTCTATGAAACCTGAGAAATAATTCTATGGGTGAATTTTAGGGGATCCAAAGCCGAAATATAATTTTCAAATTATGAATCTCAGACAAACATAAATGTACATATGTGAATAATTTTGTATAACACATTAATAAGAACTAGATTTATGATTGGTTTGGGAAAATGTGAGAAATAATGTGTATCTAGACAATTTAAAAAAGATTTGTTAAAACAAAATTGCTGAGTCACATTATAAAACTGGCCAATATCTACCATAAATCTTCAGCATTACTTGTTCTGCCAGGCAAAAATGATTTGCATATATAAGAGACAAAATTCTACAAATTAACAAGTAATTTTTAAATATTTTTATTATTATTATTATACTTTAAGTTTTAGGGTACATGTGCACAATGTGCAGGTTTGTTACATATGTATCCATGTGCCATGTTGGTGTGCTGCACCCATTAACTCGTCATTTAGCATTAGGTATCTCCTAATGCTGTCCCTCCCCCCTCCCCCCACCCCACAACAGTCCCCGGAGTGTGATGATCCCCTTCCTGTGTCCATGTGTTCTCACTAAAATTAACAAGTAATTTTACAAAGACTAGAACCTTTCATTAATAACAAAAAATGAGACAAACTAAGTGCATTCCTCTATACCTGTGCTGTGCTGTCCAGTAAGGTAGCCACTAGCTATTGAAACGTGGCTACTTAAATGTAACTTTAAATTAATTAAAATGAAATACAATGTAAAAAAGCAGTTCTTCAGTCACACTCTCCACTTTTCTTGTGCTCAGTAGCCACGCTTTCTGAGGCTACCACGCTGTACATCACAGAAATTTCTTTGGGACAGAGCTGTGCCTATCTAGATGATGCTTGGGTGACCATGGCCCTTATATGATATTACTGGAACATGCTGACCGCCTTTTTGCCTTATTTCAGATAATTTTTCTGACACTTTTTTTTTTGAGATGGAGTCTCACTCTGTTGCCCAGGCTGGAGTACATCTCAGCTCACTGCCACCTCCGCCTCCTGGGTTCAAGCAATTCTCCTGCCACAGCCTCCTGAGTAGCTGGGATTACAGGCACCTGCCACCATGCCCAGTTAATTTTTTATATTTTTATATTTTTAGTAGACAAAGGGTTTCACCATGTTGGCCAGGCGGGTCTTGAACTCTTGACCTCAGGTGATCCACCCGCCTCAGCCTCCTAAGGTGCTGGGATTAGAGGTGTGAGTCACCACTCCCAGCTGACACTTTTGTGATAGAATTTATAACCATTTAAAAGTAAAATTAAGTAATAAATGCCTGTTGCATGAAAGGACTTTTCATATATCAGGATCATGCCAAACTGGATAATTTTTTGAGTAAACCAAATGATACGTAATAGTTTTTGGTAGCGTCACATTTTAAAGAAGTGGCTTTAGAGCAACACACACTTTAAAAAATGTATAATATTACCAAAATATAGTATGTATTACTTGGTTTACTTGGTTTTGTAAGGGTTGATTCAGTTAACCTCTACAAAACCATCCAAGTTAGGATATTTCTGAATGGTCTGGTAAAACTGAGTAGGGTCAAAATGGGAAGATGTGAGGTAAGGCAACCATAGTATCTAAGAAAATTTGTGCTGCCTTTTGCTTCATGTAGAATTTTATTTCTCTATGCTCGATTATGATGAAGTGGAATTACAAATATTGCTAACTTTCATGTTCAACAGAACCTAGTTTTATAACAGCACCCAATAGTGCAGTAAGGAAATACAACATTATCTAATCGGATGTTATTAAAATGGAGATAGTTAACTTTATAATAAAGAACTACTTTACCATGGTTTTCTCATTAGCAAAATGAAAGTCTTATTTCCCTGAATTTCGTTATTGTTGTAAATTTCTTCATTTAGTAAAAAAAAAAAAAAAAAAAAAAAAAGGCTATTAATAGCTATTAGGTGTCTATTACATGAACAAGATAGAAACAGGGTCTTCCCATCTGGAGGGTGCAGACTGATAGGGAAGATAGAAAGTGAATAACTAATTAATAAATTGTATGAAGAAGTACAAAGGGAAGCCTTCTCTAGTCTCTGGGTGTGTGTGAGGAGGATGCAGTCAAGAAAGTCATCTCCAAGAAAGTGATATTTCAGTAAGACCAGAGGATAAGTAGGGATTTTCTAGGCTAAGGGGGGTTTTGGAGGGAATTGAGTGAGGAATTTCAGGAAGGAGATATCATGTAGAAAAGTCCTGACAAAAGAGATAGCATAAGCATTTGAGTTTTTCATTGGATGGGACACCGCTGGAGCGTCGTATGTAATGGCAAAGTTTGAACAAATAAGCTATGTTTTGCCAAAAAGAAATGTACACTCACCCATGGGATGTAATAATCAGGAATGGGAAGGTTTAGGGACTCGAAAAAACAGTTTTTAAATGTTATTTCGTTTTGTGGCAAAAAGAAAGAGAACAAATTGGTGCAGATTGTCTTCATATATCAAATTGCAATAGAAGACTGCATAAGTAAACCACCTCCAAATGACATGCTTCTCATTCACAATTGCTCAAAATGATTCTCTCTGTGGAAAAAAAAACTACATAGAAAGTGTATAAAAACTAAAAGTACATAAAAACTAAAAAAAAAGTACATAGTCGTGGACTTTCCACAAAGGTCATTTTCGAACCATATCATAGTTTACTCATTCACTGTTGACTCTCTGGGTTGTCTTAGGCACACAAGCCTTCTTCCCTGGATGGGTTAAGAGTTAAGTCTTGGATAGGCTTATTGACTTTAGGCATCAAGAAGAGAAAGAGCCTAGTCCCTTTGTCTAGAATAACAACCACAATTTTATTGCCAAAAGTAACTCAATCTTTATTTATAGTTTCAGTTATAGGCCATCTACATTAAGATACCTAAATAACATTAAATTTGATTGCAGAGTTTTATATTAGCTAATGAGTAGATTGATCAAAATTTAATTTTGAAGTTTATCTGGTACATCTTGGCATCATCTCTCTTCCTTTCCACATATCTCTTAGGATATATTTATCCAACTCTGTTAGAAATACGTGTTGCTGGGTTTGGCATCTTTCTCGAATGTGAGCACAAAATAATCTTTGTATTTCCAGCACTTACTGCAGTGCCTGGCAAAGAGAGATGCCAATACATGTTTATTGAAAGAATAAACAAGTGAAAAAAATGAATGTAAACATACAAGGAGAAAGGAGAAATCTTTAAATGACTTGTTCTCTTAAATAAATGAATTTTTCACTTCAAATGGATGTGATCATATCTAAATTATTTGACTAAATAATATTGAAAAGGCAAGATGTTTCAAACATAAGAATATCAATATAATCATTTATAATATGTTCAACTTTTATCGAACACCAACTAGGTTCAAATCAGCCATAAAAAGAGGTGTCAGACATGCTGCTTGCCTTCTGGAAACTTGTGACAAAGTTGAACAAGAAAAATGTGTGCTTAAAAGTGTAATGGTCAATGTAGAAAATGTATGCTACCTCCCGAATGGGTACAATAAAAAATGAGAGATGCCAGACTTCGGAAGGTAAAGAGAAATCACAGGTTTGTAAGAGAGAAGAGCCTACGTATTATACCAAACTCCTCTGGTTGTTCTTAGATGACTAACCACTGAGTCATAATCTTGTCTTTCTGTATATATTTCTCATTGTTTATTTTATAGCTGACTGCCTTTGAATACATTGCTTACATTTTCCACATAAGAAGAACTGGAAAAGAGGAGGAAATGAATATTTGTTGATCACCCATTGATATGGTTGGACTCCGTGTCCCCACCCAAATCTCATCTCAAAGTGTAATCCCCATAATCCCCACGTATTGAGGGAAGGATCTGGTGGGAGGTGACTGGATGACGGGAGTGGTTTCTCCCATGCTGTTCTCGTGATAGTGAATCAGTTCTCATGACATCTGATGATTTTTTAAGTGGCGGTTTCCTCTCTTGCTGTCTCTCTCACTTGCTGCCATGTAAAACATGCCTGATTCCCCTTCCACCATGACTGTAAGTTTCCTGAGGCTTCCCCACCCATGCAGAACTGTGAGTCAATTAAACCCCTTTCTTTATAAATTACCCAGTCTGAGGGAAGTTCTTTACAGCAGTGTGAAAATGGACTAATACACCTATCATATCCCAGACATTGCAATCACATTTTTCCATAACATACCTCTACCTTAAATCCCTTTTTAGAACATAACCACATTCATCTGTTTTTTAATTTAATCTGCACCTTTTGCTAGTTGTGGAACAAAACTTACCTGAATGTTTTTCATAAAACAATTTTGTTGTAATATACTTTACCTAAAATAAGCCTCACTTATTTTAATTAGAAACTCAATGAGTCTTGAAAAATGTATATCTCTGTGTAACCATGGGTGTCTTCAAGATAGAGAATATTATCAACCCCCCAAATTTCCCTGATGCTTCTTTTCAGTCAACCCTAGCCTTGGGCTGCCTTTAATATGCCATTTGTCACTATAAGTTGATTTGCCTTCTCTGGAATTACATATAAATGCATTATACAATATGTACTCTTTTGTGTATGTCTGCTTTCACTCAGTGTCATGTTTTTTGAGTTTTGCTGTGTGTTGTTTCATTTTATTAGTACTCAATAGTATCCCACCATATAGAAATACTACCTTTTGGCCAGATGAGGTGGCTCATGCCTGTAATCCTAGCACTTTGGGAGGCTGAGGCGGGTGGATCACCTGAGGTCAGGAGTTCAAGACCAGCCTGGCCAACATGGTGAAACCCCGTCTCTACTAAAAATACAAAAAGTTAGCCAGGCGGGGTGGTGGGTACCTGTAATCCCATTTACTTGGGATGCTGAGGCATAAGAATTACTTGAACCTGGGAGGCGGAGGTTACAGTGAGCTGAGATCGTGCCATTGCACTCCAGCCTGGGCAACAAGAGCAAAACTCCATCTCAAAAAAAAAAAAAAAAAAAGAAAAGAAAAAGAAAGAAATACTACCTTTTTAAAATCCACTCTCCTGTTGATGTACACTTAAATTCTTTCTTTCTTTTTTTCTTTTTTTTTTTTTTGCTGCTATGAATAAAGTTGCTATGACCTTTGATCTTCAAATCTTTGTGTGGCATATTTTTATTTCTCTTGGTGAATACCTAAGAGTGGAATGGCTGAGCCACATGCTAAGTGTACATTTAGCTTTGTAAGAAGCGGCCAAATTTTATTCCAAAGTGATTGTTGCATTTTACTTTCTCCAGTACAAATAGTTTCTCCACATTCCCATCAGCATTTCGTATTCTTAATATTTTTAAGTTTAACCCTTGTAGTGGTATCTCATTGTGATTAATTTGCATTTCTTCGAAGGCCTAATGGTATTGAGCTTCTTTATGTGAGCTTATTAGACATTCATATATCTTCTTTTGAGAAATGTCTACTCAAATCATTTGCCCATGTAGATGTGTAAGAGTTATCTATATATTCTGGATACAAATTGTTTGTAAGATATATGTATTGCAAATATGTTCTTCTCTCGTTCTGCAGCTTGCCACTTTTTTTCATAACAGCTTAATTTGATATAATCCCACTTACCTATTATTGTCTTTTATGGTTTGTTCGTGGTATGGTAACAAGTTCACAGAGGAAGAATTCATCTCATGGCTACAATTATTAAAATTCAGTTACTTGATTGATTCTGGATAAGGCAGTAATGTTAAGGATCTTCCCATAGGAATGATTGTTTCTTATACTTTCTATTAGCTAATCCCTCAGATAATGAAACGATTCTCAGACGTTGTCCTCCTAACCCCTTAGATGTCTAAATAGAAAGAGTTATAGAGACTCAGGGATATGAAGGAAATGATAAGTCATTCTAGCTATCCTTACGTTGAATAAACATTTTAGTATTCAGACCATTTTTTTCCAACACAAATTTCCAGAACCTATTTTTATTAAAGAGATCAATGTAGCATAACTCATCTGGATATTAGAACAAGACAGGAAATGAGGACCTTCTTTCCAATGTTTTATTTAGAGGATACCTGCCTGAGTTTCCACAGCTTCACAGTGGAATGTCTCCAGTCAACGTATCACTTTCTCTCAAGTAGAATCATGACCTGGGAGTGGCTAAAATGGTCCTGTTGGCACAGTGAGAGCTTTCTAATTAGTTAGAGCTAGGTATACATGCTGGATTAGCAACTTCGGCAAGTCTCTTAAAAGTTCTGAGCCACGGTTTCCTTCATTTGTAAAATGTAAAGCTTGGGATATATAAGCCAGTATATAGCAGGCTCTCACTAAGTGATAGATAGATAGACAGATGATAGATAGATAGACAGATAGATAGATAGATAGATAGATAGATAGATAGATAGATAGATAGATAATATAAAGAATGAAATGAGGATATTTTACTGCTAGTGCATTTTTATTAACAGAAGAAAGGAGGCTGAGAAATTGATGAAAACATATGACAAGACTAAAACTTGGTCTTTATTTTCAATAAACTCTACCTAGGTTTTTGGTCATGATGATAATCTAATAACCTACTTTCATAAGAAGCATTTATTCTGGAAGTCATGGATACTAAATAGTGTCTCTGGCATACAAAACCTAAGAGGCAAGTGGTATCATAATAATTTTTAAAGATAAGGTAAAATACAGTTAAATGTTACTAAGACCGTATTTTCCTATGAGACCCTTTAAATTTTGAATTAGTAAATCAAAACTTGAAAAATACAAAAGGACAACATTAGAACACTCACCTACATTCCTCTGGCCATCCCACCGTGTCACCCACAGCCCTGTTCCTTAAAGCTAAAGAGGTTTCACATATTCAGTGTTTCCATTTGCCAATACAGTCAAAGATGAATATATATTCTTTCCTCCCTTTTGTCACACAAAAGTTAGTATACTAAGCTCACTATTGTGCATCTGGCTTTTAAGAAATATAGTGGCTATGAGAAGCTACTAAGAATCATTCCAATGTTATGTACTGTGCTGCTGAACCAAGAACTCTAAGCTCTTTTTCTCTTCTTTTTTTGAGACAGGGCCTCACTGTGTTGTACTCCAGCTCACTGCAACCTCTGACTCTTGGTCTCAATCCATCCTCCCACCCCAGCCTCCCAAGTGGCTGGGACTACAGGCATGCACCACCATGCCCAGCTAATTTTTTGTTTGTTTGTTTGTATTTTTTGTAGAGAGAGGGTCTCGCCATGTTGCCCAGGCTGGTCTTGAACTCTGGGCTCAAGCAGTCCACCCACCTCCATCTCCCAAAGTTCTGGGATTACAGGGGTAAACCCCTGTACCTGGCCCCTAAGCTTTCTTTAAGTAAAAAGTGACCTACCTCCTGGCAATGGCTTAGTTCTCCTTTTGCCTAGAGACAGAAGGTGGCAGTAGGTAAGAAGTCAAGGCCTCTATAATATCTGAAGACATAGTCTAGAGTTAAATACTTGTGAAAACAAGCTCTGAGGATTCTGACATTCTACTTTCTGGCAAAATCAGCCTTAAGGGGTTTGTTTTAGCCTGAAGGCTTGTGCTACAAATAAAAGTATATTTCAGCGTAAAAGTTAATGCAGCTTTTCATAGAGGAGTGAATGTTTTCATATGCAAAGCTTGAAAGGGAAGGAGAATCTAAAGCAGTCTTACTTTTCTGATTAGGACAAATGACCAGGAGAAAGCCTTTAAGGCAATTGTTTGCAAGGTGACTTAATTGTCACCCTGGAGGAAACTGTAAGCCTCTTGTAACACTGTCCTTCAGGAAACTTACAGGACAGACCTTTCTGGCAGTCGTAATGGTGGGTGGAACACGGTGTTGAAGTCATTATCATACATGCGGTTTATTTGATGATTAAATTGCCCGGAAGCAGTTTCATCTTTCTGAGTTTATAAGCATCCTAGCTTGTTTTTCAAAAACCTAAAGGTACATGTATATGATGTTACTTAAATCTATCAGAACAGAAGGCAGGAGGAAGTTGGGGTCAGTGATACAAATATTATAAAGTATAAGGTCATTTAAATCATTCGTAATTTATTTACTAAGAATACATTTGCTATGTCTGCAATAGATTGGCCTTCATTTCTGTGTTTTACCTCTGCTAATAATCAAGTTTATTTGCATTTTCTGAGTATAAAGCAAGTAATTATGAGAACAAGTGCCCTGAAGACAGCTGAGTGGTAGGTGTAAGGCAGTCTGGCTTCCAGATTTTCTATGTTTCTAGACTGTGAGACAGAAAACAGCAAATCCCTGGAGTCTAACCACAAGGAGGATGCTGCCCACTTGCATATAAAGACCAAAAGCTTCCAGCTGCATAACACTGTGCTTTCCTCTGTGGATGCTGGCCATATCCCAGGACCCTGCTAATAGGGCTCATGCCTCCTAAAGTGTGCAGGAAAGCCTTGCAAATTTTGCATCTATGTCAACTCACCCTGTGAGGTCAGCTTTTGGCAGGATGACCAGACCATGTACTACTTTTGGAAGCCTGCAGAAGTTGCTGGCAATCCTCAGAAGTGTGTCTTCCAATTTGGAACAAGATTTTCAAGCCTAGATAGAAACAGAGAAAATCATTTTTCTTCCTGGTCCTGTATAACATAATCTCAAGCATTCTTGGGCACCCACTCTTATTGCCTAAGCCAATGATTGTGTATCTGGCCCCTAATTCCACACTACTCTGCAGCCTCTCATTCAGCTATTGTGCTATTTAGCTTTTACATACTGTAGTTTTCAACATTTTATGTCACTGTAATTTTCAGCATTTTATGTCACTATACTAACATAACTGAATTAGAAGCTCTTTTTGTGGCGGTATTCTATTATTCATTCAGCCCATATTGATTGAGTTCCTACTATGAATCAGATCCTTTTCTAGGGGCTGATAATAGAGTTGCTGTTATCTTGGAGCTCCAGACAGTACAATGCAAATATGGAAATGCATCTATAATATGTGAGATGTGAATAATTAATGAAGATCAAGGGCCGAGAGAGTAGGAGCTGATTTCCATTGAATCATGAGGGAAGGATTCTCAGTCCATGTGAAACGTAGGCAGAGTCCTGAGTTCAGTGAGGGAATGAGCCATTCAGACAATAAATGCGGGAAAGAGCACCTAAGGCAGAGGGGATGATGACTGGTGGATGCCTGATCCTTGCATAGCAGTGTGTTTATCACATTCCAGGAAGAGCAAGAAGGTAAATATGGCTAGAATAAAGAGGGAGAGAGGAGAGTAATAGGAGGTGAGATCAGATACACAACAAAGAGCCAGAGTGGACAGAGCGAATCAGCTCATAGATCCTTGATAGAACTGTGGCCCTTATGCCCAGTGAGATGAGAAACCCTTGAAGAGGTGGGGCAAATAAGAGACATGCGCTGTTACGTGTTAATGGTTCACTTGAGGGCTCTTAGGAAATCGACTGTAAGGGAGCTGGGGAGAAGCACAGACCAGTTACAGAGATACATCACAGTCCAGACGAGATGTTAGTGGTGAAAACCAGTGCCTAGAGGAGTGATTCTGACATAATTTATATCCAGCAATCATCCCTCAAGATAATTTGGGCCAAGCAATTTGCCTGAATCTGTGCTTTTTACCACTGTACTAACTTATTAAAATAAACAGTGAATAAATGTTATATCAAGAAGATAGATTGATTTCATTCATTGGAAAGTGTGTGAGCCATGGCTACTTGTATATCTCTTAGGTAGCTCATACTGGACCCAGACAAAATGATTAGCAGATTTGGATCTTTAATATTTCTTCTACCTTTCTTGTCTCATTTTAGGGCAACGTTTTAGTTATTTATTTTTATTTCAAAATGTGATAAAGAAATCTTCTAAGAGAAGATAAAAACCTGTTTTTATTTTCCTTTAAGATTTGGGCTATACTGATATTCTAGCATTTTGAGGCTTAGACAATAGGTGACTATATCTCATCATTAGCAATCTAGACCCAACAGCTTGTTTCTTTTTGAAGGAGAATGTAGAGAGGGTCAGGCCCAAGGCTATCTGAGGAAGAAAAATATTTCAGAAAATGTTCTTTTCATCACACACACATAAATGACAAATGTTTGGGGTAATGAATATGATAATTATTCTTATTTGATCATTACATATACATTGTATACATGTATTGAACTCTATCTGAGGAAGAAAAATATTTCAGAAAATGTTCTTTTCATCACACACACATAAATGACAAATGTTTGGGGTAATGAATATGATAATTATTCTTATTTGATCATTACATATACATTATATACATATATTGAACTATCACAATATACCCCATTATTATGTACAGTAATTATGTGTCAATTAAAAATAATAGTAGCCTTTCCATGTTACCCAGAGAGGGTCCATATGACATTATTCTGAATTCCTCTCAGAACTTAAAGGGACATTTTACAATGGCCAGAGCCTGTGATGTCCTGAATATGAAAGAGGAGGATGTCCTCAAGTTTCTTGCAGCAGGAACTCACTTGGGTGGCACCAAGCTTGACTTCCAAGTAGAACAGTACATCTGCAAAAGGAAAAGTGATGGCATCTGCATCCTAAATCTGAAGAGGACCTGGGAGAAGCTTCTGCTGGTGGCTCATGCCATCATCACTGTTGAAAACCCTGCTGATGTCAGTGTCATACTCTCCAGGAACACTGGCATGTCGGCTTTGCTAAAGTTTGCTGCTACCACTTGAATCACTCCTATTGCTGGCCACTTTGCTCCTGGAACCTTCCCGCACCAGATCCAGGCAGCCTTCCAGGAGCTGTCTGCTGGTGGTTACTGACCCCAGCCTGTCACACAGGCATCTTACACTAACCTGCCTACCATTGCTCTGGGTCACACAGATTCTCCTCTTTGCAATGTGGACATTGCCATCCCATGTAACAACAAGAGACGCCCCTCAGTGGGCCTGACATGGTGGATGCCAGCCTGGGAAGTTCTGCATAAGCGTGGCATCATCTCCCATGAATGCCCATGGGAGGTCATGCCTAATTGCTACCTCTACAGGGATCCTGAAGAGATTGAATAGGAAGAGCAGGCTGTGGCTGAAATTCCCAGGAGGAATTTCAGGGTAACTGGACTGCTGCACATCTTAAGTTCACTGCTACTCAGCCTGCAGATACCCCTGAGCCCACTCAGCAGTTCCCTACTCAAGACTGGAGCTCTTGGCCTGCCACAGAAGCCTGGTTTGCAACTTGACTGCTCAGGCCACCAGATGGGTAGGAACAACCACTGAGAGGTCTTAAGCTGTTCTTCCACAGACTCTAAAGCAAGATGGAAATAAGCTTGATGGAAAATAACCATCAACTTCTAAAAACATTAATAATAATAAAAGCAAAAAAAATTTTTAAAAGAGTCATTAGAAGCATTCACACTGTCAATCAGTATTTACAAATATTTACTGGGATATGTATTCATAAATATTTATAAATATAAGTATTTATAAATATTTAATAAATATTTATATTTATTATATATTATTATTTATAATATATAATAAATATAAGTATAAATATTTATTAGCTACCCTGCTGGCCAAGATAAATAGATACAAAGATGGATACTGCAGTCTGGTGGATGAAATAGCAACTAATATACAGCTACATAGAAGAGCGATGCCAATCACAGGATACAGATGTGCAGGATGCTATGAAAACTGAGAAGGGAGGCGGTCTCACTCTATATGGGTGAAGCATGCCACAAAATATTGATATGTGAGATGAAGCTTCAAGGAGATGCAGGTGGACAAGGAGGTCCACTGACAAGTTTTAGTCTTTGTTTGAGAAGACTGAAATTAGTAGGGATTCCCTCTAAAAATGAAATAGTCCACAACTGAAGAAAAACTTGAAGATTACGCCAGTGTCATCAGATGGCAAGAATATCCATAAGTTAGATCTCAGGTATGAGGTAAGACTCCTAATTGCCAATCGGATGAGACAAAAATCAGGAGGTTGACTTTGGTTTCTGGATGGTAAGAATGTTACTGCTATTGGGAGGATTTGTGGTAAGACCTGAGCCCTCAGTGGTGTCAATAATCTTTAAAGACTTGTTTTGAAGTATTGCTACACGGGTCATACTTTATTCCATGAAAAGTTTCCTGAAATATTGCAAGGGCTTTTGAAAAACAAATTTGGCCTTATTTTATACAGATCAGAGATGCTTGTAGATGTAAGAATCTTACAACTAATTGTTTTTATGTAGTTAACACTTTTTGTCTTTGGAGGCATTCAAGCTTACTATTAAGATAGAGAGGCTGGAATAAATCAGCTTTGATGCAGATTCTGGCTCTAGTACCTACCTGTTGTCTTTCTTTACTTTAATTAGCCTTTGTTTTGTCATCCAAAAAATTGAGAGAATAATAGTGCCTTCATCACAGAATTATGATGGAAACACAGTGTATGTAAAGCACTTAGCAAAATGGCTGGCGTGTGTTAAGTACTTAGTGCATAAGATTTCTTATTATACTCAATCCACAATTCACTTTTTGTACACTTGCATTTCATAATGATTTTGCCTCAAGTAACATACTAAATTATATAACACAAACCAACCTTTATCTAAGAATTCTGGCTTAGGGGCTATGATGAAAATATGCTTCCTGATAGTGAAGAAAAACAGTACAGAGATTTAATGTTTCCCTGTAAGTAAAATAAAATCAGTCTCCATGTATCTAAAAAATGTGTATCTGCTTCAGATTATTTTGTAAAGTTTTGCCAGGCAAGACCAAGACAGGATTTTTATGTTTGGCTTTGATATACCCCAGCCTACTCTCCATAGAGCAGCACCTCCTCCCCACAATCTCCAATCCTATATAGCCTCAAGTTTCTCCTCAACTGCCCTCATTTTTGCTTGTGAAAGAAGAACTCTATCTTGCATAACTTTTTCTGTCCCCTCCTGATGATGAAAATTTGCCAGCCCAATGTCTCACTCTCCATATTACCTTATAGAAGAATACTAGTTAATATAATAATGATTGTTAATATCTATGGCCTACTTCCAAATGACGTGGATAAACTAGCAAAGTCCTTTTAGTACATTTGTTTTGTTTTAGTCTTAAATAGATTTAAACAAAAATAAAAACCTGGGTAATACCAATGCCATTTTGCCATGGGTATGAATTGTAAATTGAAACAGATGGCTGGTGATGCTTAACGAATGACCACGGTGGATAATTCAGTCTGAGGAATGTGAGAAGACTTTTAAACAAAATCTGAATAATAGGTCTTGACATTTCATTGCACATGTGTTTGTGTGTATGTGCCCACCTGCATGTATATCAGTTCATTTAAATTCTTTTGCTTCTCATACTTTGCCTACCAAATAATTATGATATTCCAAAATATGCATGGGTTTCAGAGCCAATGTTAGTTATTAAATTGTGTAATTAGACTTTGCAGCTCAAGTATTTTATATTCTCATAAAGATTTTGTGCATAAAGACTTTATTAAATGTTTCTCGGCTGGGCATGGTGGCTCCTGCCTATAGTCCCAGTACTTTGGGAGACCAAGGAAGGCAGGTCACTCGAACCCGGGAGTTCAAGACCAGCCTGGACAACATAGTAAAACCCCATCTTTACAAAAAATACAAAAATTAGCTATGCTTGGTGATGTTGCTGTTGTCCCAACTACCTGGGAGGCTAAGGTGGGAGGATGACTTGAGCCCAGGGAGGTGAAGGTTGCAGTGAGCTGAGATGGTGCCACTGCACTCCAGCCTCAGCAATAGAGTGAGACCCTGTCTCAAAAACAAAAAACAAAACAAAAACAAGACTTTCTCAGTGGTTGATGCTATTCTATTTAAAATTATAATATTTAATTATATCTACAAAATCATCTGAGTCCTCTTAAGAATTTACACATTTCCTGTGAGGATGGTGTGATAAAGATATAAGCACTAAAGGGACTTTGGAGTGCTCTGTAGAAGTCAGAATGATTATTGTCGGAATTTGATGAGACAGATTCTCCTGGAACCTCACAGCAGTTCTCAATTCTATGCCTTAACACACTGGGATTAACTATGATATATGTCACAAATAATTTCTTATTAATAAAATACAACCATTTCCAAATGAATCGCTTAAGTTTACATTGATTTAAAACTCCCTTAAACAGTGTGGTCCTCTTGAGTGTGAAAAAAGGCAGTAGTTACAGATATCTTGTGTATGGCTTAAAACATGGTCTCAGACTATAGTGGGACTATGAGTCCCCTGGGGAAGCTGGTAAAATGCAGATAGATGGACCCAATCTGGGTTGAGGCACAAATTTGCATGTTTAATGAGTAACTCAGGTGATTCTGACACAGATGCATAGACATCGCATTTTCACAAACAGTGGTGATGGGATCAAAGGAAAGCTTCCCATCTGTCCTTTATAGGTTCACTGAAAATGAAGTGACAAAAGACAGATTAATAGGGGAAAAAGGCATACAGCATTTATTTTAATGTGTGTGTGGATACAGAAGCCATACCCAAAGTATGAAACTCAAAGAGGAACTAAATGGTTGAGGTTCACATATGCTCTTCGTAGAAGAAAAGTGTACAGACCCAAGAGGCAGACATCATTTTGTAAACTATTCTCTGATTCTCTGTGGAAGATGGATGGGACAAATTACAGAAGGTGAGGGGCAGAACACGAGTTGTCTTATTATGCAGGTAAAGTTCCCCAGGTAACTTCTGGGAGTTGCCCTTAGAAGAATAGGTGAAAAGACTGTCTGGGCATGGTGATGACTCCCAATCTCTTTTCTTCCTCCTTGGTGTTATCCTTCCTGGTTATTTGATGGGGTTTCTAGGGAGGGAGCCTAAAATAAGACAATTGCATTTCTTTTGCAAGGAATCTTCTTTAGATAAGAAAATTTCAGAAAGAGTCCCTCCCAGTGATTCTGGAAAGAGGATCTGAGAGACAGGGAGGTAGGGGAAAGTCAGAGAGAGAACTTGGTTCTTAGGCTTATTTCTATGGCCTTTCCATTTTCAAAGCACTCAGCATGCTGAAACGCCAGGTTTTGGAGAGTCATTTTCTGAGCCCCAGTGGCAGCTTGACTTCACCAAAGGCAATCAATCTCAAATAGACCTCTTAACTTCCTTCCAGCCCAAATCCCTTGCCATAACTCTCAGTCTCTAAGACCTGTTGGGGTATATCCTCAGCCAAAGGAGTTTGGGCTCACAGATCCTAACTCCTTACGACAGGTGCTAACATCTGCTAATTCCTAATGAGTTACCCTCCTACTCAACTGTATTATCAGAGATTGCAGAGGAGTTCTCTAGATTGTGTTTCACTTCCACCTACAAAGAAAACTGAAAAACAATTTTTTTTATTTCTCAAAAGAATGTTATATTTTTTAAAAGCTACTGAGTGGGATAAAAGAGTCCAAAGAAAGCTACAATTATTAGCCACTTATCTTGAAATAAAGAGAGTTAATACAGAAGGAAGAAAGGAATAACATTTTTCTAATATTCATAAGTATAAAATAGAGGCTTTGGATTTGGGTGGGGGGTTGGTTGTTTTTTGTTTTGCTTCAAGCTCTAATAATGTTAGCTGTGTTTTTTACTGTCAATCAATACCTCTTAGTAATTGTGCTCTTTGTTTTGGACTTTTAAAAATAACTACTGTTTAAAAATCCATAGAGACAAGCTTTTAAATATACCTCCTGTTATTGAATGGCTCATCATTGATGTTTGGGATTTTGCATCAATTAATGTCATAATTTCAACAATTCTGTGCTTGAACTAAAAAGATAAATGACTCACGCTATATTTATGTACAACAGAAGTTCCAGCTCTCCTCACTAGTCACTCTAGTATGTCTCTGTCCATTCATATTTGTAAAAGGAACTGCTTCCTTCCATTTTTTATCAATTAAATTAATGATCATTTTCAGAATCTTATAATGATCCAGTGCTAGAATATTGGAAAACAAATATTTTATTTACTGTCAGCAGTGTGAAGATGTAACTATCTCTTGAAATGTTAGGAATCTTTATTTTTTATTTGCTTGAGTAGAGAAGGATAACATTACAAATTTTACTTGAATTTTTAATGTTTAAAGTTTTAAATTGCACTGAACAACTATATAGAAATTGGACTTTCCTTCCTTCCTTCTTTTCCTCCTTTCTTTTCATTGTCACTAATACAACACCTATTCATCGTCAGTCAATTTGGCTAACACTAAAGAAACAAAGACCCAGCCTTTGACAGCTCTCCCAGAGTTAATGATCTAGTTGCAGAGACAGAGGAAGGACACAGTAAACCCAAAAGAAGTTAGTAAGTACTGTGGAAGCATCAGATACTGAGTTCACTGAAGGAATTCATTCATTTTTTGAGTGCCAGCCTCTGTCTCAGTGCTGAGGATGCAGAGTACATTCACCAAATTCAAGACACTCAGGTTATAGAGAAAAAATGATTAATTATAATACCATGTTATAAGTCTAATGATAGAGAATTGCACAGAATATTTCAAAAAGCAAAGAACCTGTAAGTCAATGGAAACAGGTGCCATTTTCTGGAAGAGAATATAACAGAAATGAGTCTTAGGTGATGGGCAGGAGTTAGCCAAGCAAAAAGCTGAAGGCCACAGGCACAGGTTGCAAAGCATGTCAGAGAGGAGCAACAAACAAAATGTTACTTCTGGGGAATTGAGTTCTAGGCAGAGAGTAGAGAGTTGTAAGTGGAGAGGAAGGCAGATGACAGTCTGCAGAGAGGCCCATGGCCACCTGAAGAGAAAGGACTTTATCCTGCCCTCGAGAGACACTGAAGTTAAGAGGGTAGTCAGACAGCTTTTTACCTTTTACACCCTGGCAGTTGTATAGCCAATTGGTTTGAGAAAGACAATACTAGGAGCTTGAGGCACTGGAGTAGTTCATATTAGAGGGCAGGCACAGGAGTGCTGAAGAGGATGGTAGCAGAGAGATATAAAGGAGGTGAGGTCTGCAGCACTTAGTGGTTGGCTGATAAGGGGAAGTGATGTAGAGGGGGAAAGTCAAGAAAGACACCCCAAGTTCTAGCTTGGTTGACTAGATGGAGGCAGTGCTAGTGACTGAGAATTTTGGATGTGAAATAGGCATGAATAAAATGATCAATTTGCTTTTAGACACATTGATTTGAGGTGACTGTGTAACCTTGGAGGAGCCATCACAGTTAATTAGATATTTGAACGTGGGAGTGGGCATGTGAGAGATTAAATAGACTTGGGGGTCACAGATTAAAGGGATTGTTGAAAAACTTTTGAGTTTTATTTTGGACACAATGAATTTAGGAAGTCATTGGAATATAGCAATGCCTCTACAAAACTCAGAAGTGAGGTTGAGTGAAAAACCAGAGCGTATTCATGGACTGTATTTCTCTGAGAATACACAAAGTATAACTGACTAGGCAGTTAAATCTACCCAGGTGCTGGAGGAAGATGTAAGAGATATAGGGAAATAGATGAAGCATAGAATAAAGAAGCTCCGTAAGAAATTGAGCATTGCATGTATGAGGCTGTGGGAAAGCAGTTGAGGAGATGACACAGTCATTACAGAAAACACTGAGCCAGGAAATTATAGAAAATACTGAGCCAGTTCCTGAAATGAAAATTTCTCTGGTTATAATTTCTCTTGGGCTACAAAGTAACAATTTACGCTTGCTGGGATCTCATAGTCCTCAGTGGCCCCAACAGGCTCATGCCCTTAGATCCAAATTGTGGCGTTATGATAAGGAGCTAGTTCTTCCCATCACAGAAGTTATTACTACTTGCAGCCATTCAATTTAGCACATCATGACATACAGGGGTGCATTTTTCTGTACTTGCTTTGCATGTAAATTGAGGCAGTGGTGAACACAGTGGGTGGTGAGCTCACTTTTTTACAATTTATTTTAAAATTGTAAGCTGACAACTTATAATTTTCCATATATGGGCACTAACTGTCACATTAAGCCATAGCCTTGGTTCATTCAGGCTTATGGGTGGTGACTCTCAACTCTGGCTACCAACTGGAATCATTTGGGGAGATTTTATTAAAGACCGATGGAACAATCCATGCTCCAAAGATTATGAGTTAATTGCTCTGGGGTGGGGCCCAGGCTTTCATAAATTTTAAAAGTCCCCCAGGTGACTCTCATGTGCAAAGAAGATTGAGAATCATTGCTGTAAAGTAAGGAAACACCTGCTTTACCAAATCAGATTAGCTGCAAATAAATTGAATAAAATAGGGAACGTGTGGGAGAGTGTATTCACATGGAGGGGGCATTGAGGAGTGAAACAGCAGTGTCCTAAGCAGCAAGAAATTTTTTCTGTTTGGGGTTTGTTTGTTATTTTTAACATTTAAAGTTACCTGTGGAAGGTAGACAATTGACTGGAGCAGTAGGCAGCCTAGAAGTGCCTGTGTTCCTCCCAGCAGCCAGGAAGTATATGAAAGTCCCTTATCAGCAGAGCAGAGATGCGTGCTGTTGTGGGCATTTGACAGGGCATTCATCCCACCGTGGAAGAGTTCCACCAGCTGCATATTTATAGTTGCCTGCCTTGGGGAGTCTGCCCCTTTTTCCAAGCTATCCACTTGGCTGTCTACTTTTTGTACCTATCTCCAGAGAGATATAAAGGAGGTGAGATCTGCAGCACTTAGTGATTTGACTGATAGGGGAAGTGATATAGAGGGGGAAAGTCAGGAAAGACACCCCAAGTTCTAGCTTGGGTGACTAGATGGAGGGCAGTGCTAGTGACTGAGAATTTTGGAGGTGAGATAGGCATGAAGAAAATGATCAATTTGCTTGACATTGATTCGAGGTGCCTGTGTCACCTTGGAAAAGCCATCACAGGTAATTAGAAATTTGAATGTAGGAGTCTGGGCATGTGAGATATTAAATAAATTTGGGGGTCACAAGATTAAAGGGATCATTTAAAAAACTGAGTTTAATTTGGACACAATGAATTTAGGAAGTCATTGGAATGTGGCAATGCCCCTACAAAACTCAGAAGTGAGGTTGAGTGAGAAACCAGCAGCATATTCATGGACCATTTTTCTTCCATGCCTTGTATTCTAGTACTTTGTTGAACCTGCAGGCTTAACTAATCATTGTTTGGCCTTGGGCAAGTTATTCTAATTCCTCTAATTTCTATTTCTTTATCTGTACATAAGTTTGCTGTGAAGGTAAAATCAGATAATACATCTAATGTACCCATCTCAGTGGTAAACAGATTTTAAGCCCACAGAAAAATGGTGATTTTTCTTCTTAATGGCAGCCACAATAAAGTAGCTAGTCCTTGTGTAAATCAAGTGGCAGTGCAGTTCAATTCATGATTTATAATTTATTTTGTTATTTGTTTTCTTCACCTAGATTTTTCCCTAAAACAAAAACATGCCCGTAAGCTTTCACAGGTGCATTCAATGTAATGAACAATAGAAGAAATAAGAAAGATACCTGTGTACGTTAATTGCTTGGTAATTTGTACGTAATTTATCTCAATGCATAATTTATGTCACTTATCACACCCAGTAGTTTTGCCATTTTATAAAATAGTAAGTTAATTTCCAGCCCACCGGAGCCATACACACTCACACACTTGGTGTTTAGAAGAAATATTTATACCAGCAGACCCAACTGTTTATGGATTCTCTATTTCCACTTAGAGAGATTAGACCAAGAAAATGGTGGCCTGTTTACAGAATGAGGGTTGAACAGGACTGTTCTTCTTGAATGTGTACCCTTGTTTAAAAAATGCTTTATAAATTGCATTAATGATATGGTTTGGCTCTGTGTCCCCACCTAAATCTCATCTTGAATTGTAATCTCCAGGTGTTGAGGGAGAGACCAGGTGGGAGGTGATTGCATTGTGAGGGCAGTTTCCCCCACGCTGTTCTCATAATAGTGAGTGAGTTCTCGTGAGATCTGGTGGTTTTATAAGTGGTAGTTCCTCTCTTGTTCTCTCTCTTCTGCTACCAGTTGGAGAAGGTCCTTGCTTCGCCTTCACCTTCCACCATAATTGTAAGTTTCCTGAGGTCTCCCCAGCCATGGCTAACTGTGAGTCAATTAAATCTCTTTCTTTTATAAATTTTCCAGTCTCAGGTAGTATCTTTATAGCAGTGTGAGAATGGCTAATAGAATTAGCTATATGAATATAAGTTACTGTTATTGTTAGCAGAAAATGGGGTCTTGATCCAGACCCCAAGAGAGGGTTCTTGGATCTAGTGCAGAAAGGAATTCAAGGCGAATTACAAAGTACAGTGAGAAGAAATTGAGCTTTATTGAAAGCTCCTCCATTACAGAGTAGGGCGTCCTCAGAAAGCAAGTGAAGGAATGCACAGTCTTTGTTTCAAGTTTTTCTTATATAGGGGTCTTGTCTATGTAAAGGTAAACTAAGCTGTGATTATGTGTAGGTGGGCTGACAGCATGACAAAATTTATCATTTTGTTGATTTAAAGAAAACCATTCCTGACATTTTAATGTGTAAATACATCAAAGCATAACTATAATTATCCTGAAAGCATATATTGTTATGAATATTGGGACATCTGGACTTTCTGTTGTTGTAGGAGTTTGTCCTTGTAGGTATCTTTAAATCGTTTCCTGAGTTGTAAATATCTTATGACCATGTGACTGGCAATAAATGTGCCTTGCTAGTTTTGAGATGGAGTTGATTTTAAAATGGTGTCAACTCTGGCTCTCCTAGGCTCCTGCATCCCTGACATTATTGCTATTAGGATGATGGTTTATTGACTCTTCTGTGAAAGAAAAAGATTGAAAATAGCACATTTTCAGTACACAGCATATTGCTCTGTTGGCACTTCGGAAATGCTTGCTTACTTGCATTTTTAAACATGTCACTTAAGGCTGGGCACAATTGTTCACACCTGTAATCCCAGCACTTTGCGGGGCCTAGGCAGGCGGACCACCTGAGGTCAGGTGTTCAAGACCAGCCTGGCCAACACGGTGAAACCCCGTCTTTACTAAAAGTACAAAAATTAGCCAGGCATGGTGGTACACACCTGTAGTCCCAGCTACTTGGGAGGCTGAGGCAGGAGAATCACTTGGACCCGGGAGGCAGAGGTTGCAGTGAGCTGAGATCACACCAGTGCACTCCAACCTGGGCGACAGAGCAAGACTCCATCTCAAAAAATTAAATAAATGAATAAATAACTTACAACTTTCACCTGAAAAGGGTTTTGTATTCAAAAATTGTTTCTCTGTGGCATTTAAGGGAGAGTCTCTAGAATTCTTCCCCTATGTGACAATGACAATGTAATCCTCAAAATTAAAGACCATGATAAATTACAAGTAGGTGATTTCCCCTTCCAGGCACTTTGGTATTTCACTCTTTTCAGAGCTAATGAGAGGTCAGATAAAATAGGCCAACAGTATGGTCTGCATCAGATCACTACTTTGCAGTAGTTTTATTGTGCAAATGCCTCATCTGACACCAGATCTCCATCTTTATTAACGTTTAGTTTGAATGCCTGGAAGGAAAAATCAATAATAGCAAATGCCCGTGTTTTAACACAGCCATCAGAGTTCCATCAGCCAAATGAATGTGTAGGAAAATCATCTTGGTATCAGTGGGCAATGATCTTGTTAAACTATTGCATAAGGGGAAGCTGAATATTACATAGAAAGCAAATACCAGCGCCACCAAAGTCTGTCCTTTGTCACAGCCCTGTTTGAAATAAAAAAAAAAAAAACCAGCAAAGACCTCAACCTATTAATAGTAACTGTTTTGATTGGCTGTTTCAGTAGGGATATAGGTAGTATTGTCTATCTGCAGTTTATTTGTGTCTGTACACAAAATGAAAACATCCATCACTGAATAATAAAGAATTATAACTGAGTAGTGTTATCGACCTACTGAAAAAGTATGAGATGATAATTGATTTTCAGCTAGGTCATTCTGTGAAACATGACCTCCACTGTATAAAAATCAACAGGAAAGATGAAGGAATTACCCAAAAGTTTGCCTGTTCTGTACCAGTGATATTTCCTTAGGTAATAGAAGCACAGTGTGAAAGTACCAATTTACATTTCCTTGGAATCATTGCCACCATTTCAGTTGAAACTGGAAGCATTTCCTTTCTATTTCATATTGTACTTAATTAGGTCTCCCATATTATTTAAGGAGCTCAACGTTGATACTCTGAATGTAGGTTCAATTCTTCCAGCCCCTAAAATACTGCTTTTCTAGCATGGTTTTTTTTTCCCCCCAGCCTTCTTTAGCCCCTAGGAACTTACCATACTATTATTCAGAGCTACCGATTCAATGTGGAGAGTATAGTAATACTATAGCTGTAGTATTCTGAAGAATACCACAGAGCTGGTGTTGATGAACAGAAACCTACTGTGCTGTCTTCTGGACTGGATGTATTTACGAGTCTGGGCAGGGCTAGCCACAAGCCAGACTTTGATGTATATTTGTCTGGTTTGCCTTAGTACTGTACCAGATATTTATGTTAAATGAATATGGATGAATGGGTAGATGAAGGCATGAAGAATGAAGGTGACAGATACAGGAATACATGACTAAGGTGAGTTGAGAAACTTCATTTGACTTAAAAGATGATGAATTTCTGTACCTATCATCATAGTACTCATCAGGTTCTTCCTTTATATCTAACTAAAGTTTCATATTTCATCTTAGTAAAAAATGTATAGGGTAATCTTCATGGAAACAGATCAAAGCTACTCCATTTGGCAAACAAGCAGTATGGGGTTCAGATAGTATGGCACCTGCAATGATCACTAGAGATCTGGATAGAGCCAGTACCCAAATGGTCAGAGATCCATTAGGCTCAAAGCTGCTGGTCAATGAGAGATGAAGACCAGTGGTCCTGGTTTCAGAGCAGGAGTAGGCAAAAGTCTCAATTAGGAGACAGACCCAGATATTAGCATGCCAAGCATAAGCAGAAAAGGAAAGTGTCAGATAACAACCATTTAAAAGGACATCAGAGTCAGACAGAATAGGGGAACCTGGGAGCCCATGAATTCCCAAGCCAGTATCAAAGAAAGTCAGGATCAAAATGTAGAGATAAAATTCGAGCTCTTGAGGGCTCAGGAAAAAAGCTATTGCTCTAACATCAGAGTGGCTCTAACCTCTGCTGGATGTCTGTTGGACACCAATTAGAAGACTATTTCCTTCTAAACTTTGCAGTTATCACACCTTTTGACTATAAACTATTTCATCTTAATTTGAGAAACAACGATTGCATAATAGTAAAAAAGATGGTGTGAAATTAAATCAACTCTTTCATGAGAAAGCTGTTGATAAGTAATTTTATTTACAACCTCTTGCTGTATATATAATGAATTGTTATATGTGTTCACTAAAAACTGAATATGAACAGATTTGTATAAATTATAAAAGGGACAATGTAATTTCTCTAAGGACCAATTTGATAAAATTGGGACTAAAACAGGTTACTTATTTTTCTTTGTAAACACTGAACAAGATAGTTCTAGTTGAGATCATTCTAGTACAGAAGGACAATAATAGGTTTTATGGGACTTGAAGTTTGTAAAATTTGAGAAAGCCTCTTTGATTTGATTATAATGTAATTAATTATAAATACAAAGTTAGGTATGAAAACAATCTTTCAAAATGACAAAAATCCCAAAAATTACAAATTCTTTTAAAAATTGACAAATACAAAAAATCACAAAATCTAGAAATATTTTTATTAGTAAATTATCTGACATGCCTCTACAATACTTGCTTTTCTTTTTTTGAGATGGAGTTTCACTCTTGTTGCCTAGGCTGGAGTGCAATGGTGCGATCTCGGCTCTGTTGAGTATTAGGTGTAAGATCAATGTTGTGCTGTGTAACCTAGGTTTTTTTTAAGCCTGTATTTTCTAGACAATGTGTTGCCCTCTGTTAGATAATAACCAAGTGTTTTTCAATTCAATTTCTAGGTAGAGGTATGACAATTAAGATTGTTGTCAATTCCCTGGTCATTTGATGCAGACACTGCCTTCACTGTAACTTAAAAAAATATTCAGTAACTTCTCATTTGTTCCATTCAATGTACTTAATACTTACCTGAGCCATTATGTTTAGGGCATTGTGTAAGTAACTGTGGATGATATGAAGAAAGGCCATAGAAAGGTTTTTCCTTTGAAGAACTGACAATCTCAATTAAAGAGATTAAACTAGCATCCAAATAAATGCAGTACAAAATTTAATAAGAGAAATACCCAAAGTGTGTTTTAAACAAAATGTTAAGAGGATACAAAAGGTAGAAAAATATATCGGGTTTGGGAGAAATCAGAAAACACTTCATGAATGAAGGATCATCAGAGATGGCTCTCGAAGGTTGGGCAGTCGGTAGACAATGATGCCTCTCTCCAGCTTGCAAGTGACCAAAAACAATGAAAAAAGGAACAACGACGGAGCTAAGAGACCCTACCAGATTTTAATACCAATTTTTGCCAGGAATTCTGAATGAATAACTTCCTGTCAGAAAACCTCCCTCAAATGAAGGCATTGGATGGTGATTGTAATGAGCTCTGTAGTATGCTGAAGTGGGAGCAAATGCCAGACCAACAAACAGGAGACTGGGTGTCTTGTCCCTGAGCAATCACTAATTAGCTTTGAGTCATTTAACTTGCACAAGCCTGGGCCTCACTTAAAATGAGGTTGAGGGATCAGAAGACTTCAAACGTTTCTCTATAGCTCTGAAATTGTATAATTAGCACAAACTCAACCCCAATTTCTATTATTCTTACAAGAAGTAAAGAAACATTTCCTTTTAATTTTTCAAAGTTTTGTATTCTGTCAGTGAGAAACACAGTACAACACACAGTAGTTGGTCAATAAGCACATGTTGAATCACTACTAGTGTCAAGAAATACAGCCTACAAAGTGGAAGTCACTAACTGGTACTGAGAAAGTTAGGTGTGATACGGACAGAAGGCAGGGAAATACTGGGTAGAGGAGGGCAGTCCCTGGCGAGGGCCACACCCTCAAGCCTAAGACTGTGGCCTAAAGTGAGAATGTGCATTCCTGTTCTCCCATTCAAATATGCTGTTTGGCCCACCCCTCCCCACCATCCTGTACCCATAAAAAACCCAGGCTGTACTGGCAGAGGGGCAGCAGAGTGATAGGGAAGGAGAGAAGAGAAGCAGCAGCTGGGTGTTGGAGAGGAGCAGCCTGACTTCAGAGGTACAGCTTGATGGCTGGACTTCAGAGAAGAGTTCAGCCAGGGATGGCCGTTTGGCCAGGGGAAGACCACCTTCCCACTCCATCTCCTTTCCAGCTCCTTATACCACTGAGATCCACTTTCATTGGCAATAAAATCCTCTGCATTTAGCATCTTCAATTCGTTCCTGCAACCTGATTCTTCCTGGACACCAAACAAGAGCTCGGGATACAGAGGGCTGTCAAACCGGGCTGTTAAACACATAAGCTATATGCAGGCAGCAAAGCTGAAGAGGACACTGTAACACACACTCTCTGGGTCTCTGGAGGTTGTAGATACCCCCCAGAAGCTGCTGTGGGGGCCACACAAAGTTCTACTCCTGCTGGTGCCCAGAAGCACTCATCCCAGCCCCTGTACCCACTTACCTATGATCTCCCCATCCTGTGAGTGGTTGAGAGTTGGGGTCTGAGTAAATGTGCCATCCCCTTTGCAAGTCCTGTGAAAGGGTCAAGGGAACCATCCCACTTCAGATGTAAATTCAGAGGGATAGGAATACAAAGATAACTAGGAATGCTGAGTGAAATGGATGTAGGGGAGGGAGGTGTGGATGTAGCTTATAGACAACTTGAAATTTTATTCTGAGTGAGGTGAAATGCTATGAAGGGTTTTATATACATAATTTAGGAAATACGTAATTTAAAGTTTTGAAAATATCATTTTGGGAGCTAATAGTCCTTAGGGGTCAAGGATGGAAACAGGGAGACAGGAGGCCATTGCTTTAGTCCAGGCAACAGATAATTTGAACTTGGACATGGCAAGACTATAAACATCTTAGTGAAAGGGGAAAAGTGTGGTGTGCAAGTTGATGCTACAGGGTAACGTAACACAGAGAAGAGGTGAGATTCAAACCAGATCATGAAAAGGGGAAGAACTTTAAGTGGGCAGGATGGCAATTCTCTTCAGGCAGAACTCAAGGGGCAACAATGAGGATGCAATGTTTGGAGGGACATGGAGTAGTTGTCCCTGAAGCCCTGGATTCTCTCATGGAAGGGAGATAAAGCACTACAGCTAGATGAAAGGCCTTTGAATAATACTCTTAGGAAATGGGAGAATATTCTTTAGATCATATGTAGGAAGAGATCATTGTCGAATCAATGGGAAAGGTCTATGGAGAGGCAGCTGTTAAAGGAGAGGTATTCTTTTTTCTTTTTTTTTCTTAACTGAATATCAAGATATTTGCTTGAGAATCTGATATCACAAATGGGATAATTTATAGTATTTCATTTCCTTCATTCTCCCTGCATGCCCTGTCTCCCAGAAGTTATAATTTGGGAAGTAAATCAAGATTTCAGCTTAAATTGATGCCAGAGCACTCAGAAGTTCATACTGAGCCCCACTGTAGTTTTTCAGGCTGAGCTCAACTCCTTAGACTCTTTAAGATGTAAGTCTTTGCTTTTCTTTTAGATAGGTGAGATCAGTTTCCTTCCCTAAAAAGAAATATTTTCACTCAAAATAGAGTGACTCAAAATATAGAGTTGTTACAGCCCTAAAGTTTGCATGAGAAATTCAACACATTTATTCATCTCTGCCACATAAATGCATTTCCTATCTTCAAAACAATTTATCTTCAAAACTTTGCTCTATTTGAATTGCAACAAAATATGCTAAGCTATGGGTATTTTGAATAGGAAATACCAAACAGTAAAACAGGAAAAGGTACCCTACTTCCCTGCTTACATACAATGGTTATAAACCTTCATCTTGGTTTATCCTCTGTTCACAGCAGACTCAAGCAGGCAATAACAATCACTGGGCTGAGACATAGCCCTTTCTCTTCCAAAAACCAACGCTTCTCTTATTTCTAAAGTAGTGAAGAAGAAAAACTCAAGAGGCAATAATCCAATGTGTCAATAAATCTCATTGGCTCTATTTAAAAATCTAAAATAGAAGCACTTCTGTGTTACCAGACGATGCCTCTGATGGATTGTTGATATCTGAATGGCCTCTTAACTGCTCTGGCTGCTTCACCCTTATTCCCTGTAGCAGATTGACTAGTGTCCCTCCAAAATCCATGCCCACCCAGAGTCTCCTAATGTGACTTTATTTGGGATTAAGTCTTTACAGATGTAATTAGGGTAAGAATTGAGATGAGATCCTAATGGATTAGGATGGGCTCCAAATCCAGTGGCAGTGTCCTTATAAGAGACAGAAAAAGAGAAGATACAGAAACACAGCAAAGAAGGAGATGTGAAGACAGAGACAGAGATTGGAGTAATGCGTCTACAAGCCAAGGAACAACAGAGATTGGCAGCATAAGATAGATTCTCCCTATGAACCTCCTCAAGAATCCCCGTGTTGACCTCTTGATTTCACACTTATGATAATTCTGTAGTTTTGTTTTTTAGATGGAGTCTTGCTCTGTTGCCCAGGCTGGAGTGCAGTGGCACCATCTCAGCTCACTGCAACCTCCACCTCCTGAGTGCAAGCAATTATCCTGCCTCAGCCTCCTGAGTAGCTGGGGTTACAGAAGTGTGCCACCATGCCTGGCTAATTTTTGAATTTTTAGTAGAGACGGGGTTTCACCCTGTTGGCCAGGAAATTCTGTAGCTTTAAGCCATCCAGTTGGTTGTAATTTTCTACGGCAGCCCTGGGAAATGAATACACTCCCCCATAGTCTAACTTTATTTCCTCCTACTCCCGCCCTTGTTCACTCTGCCAATTGTGCACTTTGCAATAAGTTAGGCAATCCAAAGCACAATCCTGACTTGAGCCTTGACACTTGCTATTTCCTCTCTTGGGGAGTATCTTTCCTTCAGATGTGTGCTGGGCTTTCTCAGTAACGTCTTTAATATTCTGAAAGATTACTTGTCTCTGAGGTCTTCCCTGGTGATCTAATTGAAAAATCACATACCTTCCTCCTCCCCAGCACACTGGGCCCCACTCCTTATCTGTCTTCCCTGCTTTATTATTCTTCCCAGCACCTATCGCTCAGACAAATATTTTACTCCTCCATTTGTACATTGCAGCTCCTTCCTCCAGTTTGCAGGCTCTGTGGGCAGGGGTTTTTACTCTTTTGCTCACTCCTATATCCCTCACACCTGAGGGGTTCTGTGTGTGTCACAATGAGTATACCCAGGCATAAAGGAATAAATGTGTAAATTAAAGAAATTTATTTTCCTTCAAATTTATTTTTACTTAATGCATTCATTCATTCATCAAATATTTATTGAGTCTCTAAGCTCAAGGCTTTGATGAATATTAGGCTTTTTTAAAACAACACTTAAAGTTTTAAGTTTTCTGAAGGCAAGGAAAGCTTTCAGGAAACTTAAAACTTCAAAGAGTAAATAAATAATATAGACAAAACGCAGTAAGGGAGGGTAAGGGAAAGCAATCTAAAATGAGAGTATTATGGTTCACATACTGTGCTGGTATTTTTAGTGTTTGAAATATTTTAATGTATTTTAATAAATTCATCATTTTATATATATGTCTATGTGTTTATTTATTTATTTATTTTTGAGAAGTCACAGTGCAGACCAATGAGGAACAAGCTCCTTCCAAAACCATAAATTGCTATAGATCCCAGGAAGGGAGAGGCCATTTCAGGCCAAGTTGTTCAGGGAAGGCTTCTTGGAGGAGGTGGTATTTGAGCAAAGCTATGGTGGGTTGCATGATTTTGGTAGGTGGAGATTATCAGTACATGCTCCAGGAATAGCAGATAAGATCATGGATGTAACAGATGTGCACTGTGTCCAGGTTTAGCGGGAGAGAAGCCTGGAAATACAGGCTGAAATATTCTGCCTACAGTACAATGTTAAGTGGATTCCTCTAGTTCTGTTCAAAGGAGAGAGAAACGGGTAAGAAGAGTCTCTGCCATTTGAATGTATTTGAAAAACTTTATGACTCAGGCTTTTATCCTTAAATCCCTGTGCCTTATTTGTTTCTTCTCCCCTGTACTAAAGTCCTACACTCAATTCAGGACTCCAGCAAGTGTTTGGTCTCTGTAGAAACTGGCAAATTGGATGAATGAGAGGTATGATGGAGCCTGGTTTTCAACTCTTGGTTTGTGCTAAGGAAAGAAGTATTGAGAAGGGGAAACTTTCTAAGTTCTCTTTCTCTGGTTATTGGTGGCATTTGTCACCTCTAATCAAGCCATCTCTCTGCTAGCTCTGACATCTGAACATTGCTCTTTCTCATGCACACATTTCTTTTCAGGAGACTATTCTCTGTCTTGCCCATAGTAGATACTTATGAAGCAGCAGTTCTTGATTTTTATTTACTGCAGCTTGTTTATGGATTCCTCTTTCTTCCTCCTAGCTTTCCCTAGATGTCATTGACCCTGTGTTTACCGTCTTTGCATTGCCTCATTGTGTCACAGAGCCAAGCACAGACCAGACACCTAATGAACACCCATCAAACTGGGCTAAATTCTCAAGGAATAAGTATTGTTTTGCTACTTTGGCTCTCATATCCATATGGGTAAATTTCAACAGTCTATCTCTGAGCAGACTTTGTAATTCAATTCTGTATCTCCTGAAATGCAGTATTGTAAATATTGTAGGAATTAAAGTCCGAGCCATACTCCATGTTGAGTGTGTGTACTTTAAAGCAAACACCTGATATCTCTGCCACTCACTTTTCTCGTCTGCACAATGGGGATGATAATAATCATATCCATATCTCATTTGGGAAATCAGCTAAGATGGGAGAGTAGCTCTTTGAGTAGTTGTCCCTTCCCTATGCCACCATTAGGTGACAGAACATCTCCCTTTGGATATTTGTTGTTATTTCCCAACACAGAATCCCTCTACCAATCCTTTTCCCTCTTAGAATTTTCCTTTCTCTGTGACTGACACTACCACTATCTTAGATCTAAACTTGGATGCTGTTCTTCCATTGTCCCTTTTATTTCATTGTTTCTCAGGCTTATTGATTCTTCTTTCAAAATGCATTTCAAATTTATCTACTTCAGGGAAGGTGTTTGTCCTAAACTCCAAATTTTGTCTTCTAACTGCTGCATGCTGTCTGTGGCATCTCACACTTGAGCTCCCATCAAACATCACCAACTAGAAATGTTTTTGAAAAAGACTGCTTGTATCATTTTACTTCCCAAACAGAAATCCTCCAGTTCTTATCCACTGTGCTTCTTTTATTCACGCTCATTTGTTATTTTAATTAACCAACATGTTTTAAATTCCTGTTTCATGCCCAGGCAGGTTGCAAGATGCTAGGGATGAAAAGGAAAAACAAAACAAAAAAAATAAAAAACAAAACAAAAAACAAAAAGAAAACCACATGACTTTGGGAAGATTCTGGAGTTCTCATTAGCATAACGATTTTTACATTCTGCTTAAATTCCCCCAATTCAATCTTTATTTTGCTCCTGGCTTCAAATGATCCTGCTACCTCGGCCTCCCAAAATGCTAGGATTGCAGGTGTGAGCCACTGTGCCCGGGCCCTCTCTGATCTTAATTTCCCATGCCCTGCAGCCCAATGCTCACCCTCACTCCTGTCCCAGACACCCTAGGTTCTACATTCCCATGAATAACATGCTTCATTCCATTTGACTTCAAGATATTGTTCATGCTGTTCCCAAACCCAGAATGTCCTTCATTTGTTAAGCAAATATGCATTGGTCAGCCTTGTGCCAGGCACTTCCATTTCTATATGTCCTTCAGGATCTAATTTAAAATTTGCTTTGTTCCAGTTAAGCTCAAATTGAAAATCCCAACGCCTTCATCTGTACCTTATGGAGATACTGGACACTGAATTATTTACTGCCTTAGGGTTTTGCTTACTTGTTGCATGTCTTGTTTATACCCAATACAATTATAAACTCAAGAACTCTAGAGTCATTTTTAACTTCTTATATCTCCTTCTTCCTTCCCTTTCCCCATACCCACTTCAACCACACAATTAGCTGCCTACAGGAAACATTTTGTAAATTCTTTTTAGTAAAACAAAGTATTGAAGGAGGAGATATTGGCCCACATCCCATTGCTCACTGTGATAAGGCAACTTACTAATGTTTGTTTTGTGGAAGACTAGTTGTTTCAGAAACTTAGGTACACACAAGAGCTTCCACGTTCAAATATGTTTGGGAAATTATGAGTTAATTAAAGTTAAACCAGTGTGTTTACAGCAGGACATTAATTTCTTCTAGATGAAATTATAGTTTTCCAAATTTATTTTGAAAACACCAACTTTTTGGTGAAGACATATTTTTAGAGTGAATGGCCAACAATCACACGTCCAGAATTGCCTGAGAATTCCTGGAGTTCAGTCTTAGATTTGTAATTGTTACATGGAATAACACATGGCTTTCTTCCATCTTACTACTTCATCATCTTCATGGTAGGCCCTCCAGAAATAATCAAAAGCAGGAAATAATAGAAACAAATATAAAGCAAAGTCAACAGGAAACACAGTAAAGGGAGTCATTATGGATTAATGAAAGGACAGTGATGGCCTTGTAAATCGAAGCTAAAGAAGTTGTTTTGCAGTTGAGTAGAAGCAGGCAGGCATATGCAAAGAGCACCAGGTTAGGATTTGGGAGACCTGGGTTTCATTTCTGGCTTTGCCTTCAGTTGCCTTAAAATTTGAGCAGGTCATTGAATGTCTCTATATCTCCTTTTTTTTTTTTTTTTTTTTGGTGTGTTTTCCCATTTATATAATAAAGAGATTAGATTAAATAAGTGCTAAAATACCTTCTAGATCTAATGTTTATGTTTCTGCCATGCAGATTCTTTACATTTTAGTCAGGCTTCACCTCTGCATAAAAATCTGTGAAATATGCCTAAAGACATAGGCGTAGTGCATGAAATATTAGAAATCTATGGTGAGGAACTCCTGAAAATAACTGGTTGATGTTGCATATCCCTTCTGGTAGTTTGTGTGCTGGTTCCCCGGAGATAATAAACTCAGGTTGTTAGTTGTGAAATGTCATTTCTGTTACTCATTCTGAAGTGAGGAAACAATGGCTGCCTAGGGAATTTTTAATGTGAAGTATGGAGCTAAGTCATCACTAATGCGTTGTAATGTGACTTTTCTAATGGAGCCTTGTGGAAGATTATGACTGGTTCAGTTTTGGCTCTTCCTTAAATTGTGCCAAATGACAAGAATGCAGGCATTTGGCCAAAGCTGACCAGGAACTTTTGAGGACCATCCAATTCACTAAGTTTGTGAGTAACCACAAATTTGAGTTCTAAACACATAGGGAGGAAGGTGGGGAAACTTTAGTCAATTACAGATTTTACCACACTGGGAACCAAAGATTTTCCTTTCTTTTATCTTGCATTTTAAACAGATTGCTTACAGGAATGAAACACCCAAATACTTTCTCCATTTGCTCTCCTAAATGTTTGCTCTAATACTCCTAAAACAGGTTTTTGCTTGGGTAAATAACATGGAAAGGCAAATAACTCCACATACAACTGTTTACCCAGTGGCTCATGCCAGTGTGTGGTGGGCAGTATTGATTTTTCAGGAGTTATACAGCTCTTCTAACGAAAATGGTTAAAGGTCATAGTATAGTTATCAGGTAAGGTAATGGTCATGAGTGTATTTAATTACCATAGTTATTCAACTGTGTATTTTTGAGATACCACCAGTAGATGGTGGTTAATTAGTGGCTCTTTTTAAAAAACAAGATACAACTAAAAATAATATAGGAAAGAACTCTTTGTGTCAAGGTGTTCATAAACACAATTAGAAAATCACTTCACTTTTGTGTTTTAGATGATGACCATGAATAATAGTATGAAGTCAATGATGTTGATTATCTTCAATGTTTATCTTATTTAATATACACTCATTTCATTCCATGTGGTCTGTCCACAACCAGCTGAAGTCAGACATTGATTATTTTGCCTGTTTCCCACAATTCACACAAAATAAGCATAAATGCCACCCTTGGCACATGGAATGTTGCGATAATGGTATGACTGAGTTCTGCTTATTGTGTGGACTCAATGAGGCCAGCCAATCTCCAGCAAGTAATCAGATTGTAAAGGGATGTTTGTTCCATAAAGTTACCTAGAATCATCTCAGGGAGTGCTTGTGTTGGAGGAGGTAGTGGGAAAATTAAATAATGATCAGGGATATAGTAATAAATAAGAGATAGTCCCTTCTTCCAAGAATCTCCGGCTACTAGAGACTTGGAGAGGAAAGATGGGGAAAGCAATAATTACAGTACTGTCTAGTAGGGGCCAATGCAGAGGAGAGACAAGGAAGATGTGTGGGGAGTGGATGGATACCTGGAGGAGGTAAAACTTGGGCTCACATTTGTGGGATGAGTAGAAATTTATTAGGTAATTAAAGAGGGAATCTTTTCAGATATAACAGCAAATCAAAAAGAGGGGATTAGAGAATGGAGTGTGTTATGGGAACACAAAAATGTTCCTGTGGATAAGGCACAAAGGTGTTTGTAAAATGTAGCGATATGTGGCTTGTGGCTGGAAGTAGCAATATGTGGCAATGGCTGCATGGTGAAAGGTATTGAATGGCAAACAAATTTTAATTTAAAGAAATCATTGTTTAAAGGTACTGAAGAGTCATTGGTAACTTGCAACTTTTTTTCCTACTCTTTATGTATAGATACATAATTTTCATATGTACTAAAAGTCATATGCAGGCTTTCCTTATTTGATTCCACCTTTGCCTCTTTATTGTCATCACTAAACTACCTTCTCAAGGTAATCAATGTCAGCAATCTAACTCTCATGTTTTTCTCAGGATTTATTGTCTTTTCTCACACTGCCATGAATAAATAGCTGAGACTGGGTACTTTATCAAGGAAAGAGGTTTAATTGACTCACAGTTCTGCATTGCTGGGGAGGCCTCAGAAAACTTACAATCATGATGGAAGGTAAAGGAGAAGCAGGCACCTTTGTCACAGGGTACCAGGATGAAGTGAGTACAACAGGGGAAATGACAGACACATAAAACAATCACATCTCATGAGAACTCTCTCATTATCACGAGGACAGCATGGGGAAACTGCCCCCATGATCCAATTAACTCCACCTAGTCCTGCCCTTGACATGTAGGGATTATGGGGATTACAATTTGAGGTGAGGGTTGGGTGGGGACAAAGAGCCAAACCATATCATTCCACCAGGCCCCTCCCAAATCTCATGTCCTTCTTACATTCCAAAACCAATCATGCCTTCCCAAAAGTCCCCCAAAGTCTTAACTCATTGCAGCATTAACTCAAAAGTCCACAGTCCATAGTCTCATCTGAGACAAGGCAAGTCTCTTCTGCTTATGAGCCTGTATAATCAAAGCAAGTTAGTTACTTCCAAGATACAACGGAGGTACAGCCCTTGGATAAATATACCCATTCCAAATAGGATAAATTGGCCAAAAGAAAGGAGCTACAGGTCCCATGCAAGTCAGAAATCCAATAGGGGTAATCCTTAAAGTTCCAAAATAATTTCCTTTGACTCCACGTCTCACATCTGTCTGGGGCAGTCCACTGTGTGTAAAATGCCATCTGATGATTACATAAGAACATCTTTTTTAAAGTATATTTCTTCACCATTTCAATTTGATCTTCTAGAAATAGCCTCTTTTATTGTTTGTCCATATCGGTTTTTTTGTTGTTGTTGTTGTTAATTTTTGAGAGCTCTTTTCTATCCTCTGCAACAGCAATATTTATTCAAAGTCTATGATTTGGTCTATTGGTTTTGTTAGCAGCATATTTCCCCATACAAAAGATCTAACTTTATCTGATATCTTTTTGCTTACACTATTAGGGTTTCCAGTTGTGGTTAAGAAGGACTTCCATGTGATTGCTTAGATATTCTTGCAAGATTTTAAGGTTTTGTATACATGATTAAGTTTCTAATCCATGGGGTATTTGTTTTTGTATTATATAATGTAAATCAGGGGTCTGATTTCATTTTTTTTCTAGTTAAATAGTCCATTGGACCAACACTATTTATTAGATAAACCACATTTTTCTCCACTGAATTTAAATACTGCTGTTATCGTATGCTAAGTTTGTCTTCTTTTATTTTTTATTTTTTGCTTGAGACAAAGTCTTGCTGTCTCCCAGGCTGGATTGTGCAATCTTGGCTCAATGCAACCTCTGCCTCTTGGGTTCAAGTGATTCTCCTGCCTCAGCCTCCTGAGTAACTGGGATTACACATGTGCACCACCATGCCTGGCTAATTTTTTGTATTTTTAGTAGAGACTGGTCTCAAACTCCCAACCTTAAGTGATCCACCTACCTTGGCCTCCCAAAGTTCTGGAATTACACCTGTGAGCCACCACACCCGGCCATCATACACTAAGTTCTATGTTCTAAGACAGGGGTTGCCAACACCTGGGACATGGACTGCTACTGGTATGTGGCCTGTTAGGAACAGGGCCACATAGCAGGAGGTGAGTAGAGGTGAATGAGCAAAGCTTTTTCTGTGTTTACAGCCACTCCCTGTAACTTGCGTTACCGCCCCAGCTCCACCTCCTGTCTGATTGGCAGTGGCATTAGATTCTCACAGGATCACGAACCCTATTGTGAACTATGCATTTGAGGGATCTCAGTGTGTACTCCTTATAATAATCTAATGCCTGATGATCTGTCACTGTCTCCCATCACCCCCAGATGGGACCATCTAGTTGCAGAACAAGCTGAGGGCTCCTACTGATTCTACATTATGGTGAGTTGTATAATTATTTCATTATCTGGTGCAATGTAATAATAATCAAAACAAAGTACACAATAAATGTGATGGACTTGAGTCATCCCAAAACCACCCCCCAACCAACATGGAAAAATTGTCTTCCACAAAACCAGTCCATGGTGCCAAAAATGTTGGGGACCGCTACTCTTTGATCGATTTCTAGTCTCAGTTCTGTTTCTTTTATCTTTTCTTTTTCTATTGCTATACCATGTTGTTTAATAGCAGACATTTAATACTTTCTAGTATTAGATAAGGCATATCCCTCTCTGTTTTTCAACATTTTCTCCAGCCCTTTTTATTCCATTATAAACACTAGCATCATTTGATTCAATTCAAAAAATCTTTTTGGGGTTCGAATTAGAAATGCATCATATTTATATGTTAATTCTAGGAGCAGGGACACTAGTTTTTCTCATTTAGGTTCTTTCCCTTTCTTATTAAACTGGAGGGTCTTCAGGAGTGGCTAGACATCAACAGATGTGTATTTTGAGGGCTCCATGCAGCATGAGGATGAAAGATGGATTAGACTGCAGTAAGACAGGGTGAGCAAGAGAGACCAATGTGTATTTTTTGCCACTATCCAGAAAATGCTGACTTCTGGCTAAGGCAGTGACAGTCAGTTTGGCCAAGAAGGCACTGAAAAAAGAGTCATTTTATAGATAAAATGAACATTAATTGGTTTTCATAAACAGTTTTATTGAAGCATTGATATAAAAAAAAGCTGCACATGTTTAATGTATACAATTTGGTGAATTTGCAATAACATGAGTTTGTAACAGAACTTGTGTGGAAGTTGAAGGATACGGAAGAGTCTAATGTCTCAGGGTCTTGGCTAGATTGTGACTGGACTCATATCTGTGCCATTCATGATGAGAAGTCGGAGTGAGGTAACCATTTCTAAGGGTAGAG
The DNA here is from genome assembly GCF_009828535.3 of Hylobates moloch. Classification (NCBI taxonomy): domain Eukaryota; kingdom Metazoa; phylum Chordata; class Mammalia; order Primates; family Hylobatidae; genus Hylobates; species Hylobates moloch. Next base: position 24,844,577 of record NW_026652280.1, on the reverse strand, counting down.
TGACAACGAGCCCAACATTGGACACATTTCATTTTGAATTGCCTAATAATAGATGGCAAATTGGAAATTTGGAGCTGAGGTGAGAAATCAAGGTTGGAAGTACAAGATGGTATTATGGTGATAGAGCTGATAGTTTAGTGTGTGTGTGTGTGTGTGTGTGTGTGTGTGATTGCTCTAAAAAGACTTTGTAAAGTAAGAAAAAAGCTCATCAAAAGAACTCCTTCACATTCTCTTTAAAAACTCACATTTGACTTCATGCTTGGCAAGGTAGTAGGGGATATTTCTACTTATAAAGAAGCCAGGCTGAGGAGAAATCTTCACTCAGTTTTTCCAAAATCATTAGAAGAAAGGACTAAAACCCAAGCAGCCTTGGATACTGTGATCTGAAGACCACAAGCAAGAATGAGGATTTGTTTTATGATGTTGGCAAAGCCTAGTCACTACTTTAGGCAGTTAAGAGAAAAATATATCATCTCTATTACTTAATGGAAAAAAGACTTTCACATTTGAACACATTGACTCACACACATTCAACCTACACAAACACTCTGGTTTACTGAAAAGCTCCTCTTTAATTTCTTCATGTTGCTTTTGCTTTTTGGTGAGCTGCCATGTTTATTTCTAATGATGAGTTTCTTTAGGGAATGTGTCTCTTCACCTCTAGTGACAATATTATCAGTATAGTCACATAGAGGTCCTGGATAGGGACTGCTTTGTTAAATGACATTTGGCAACTGCCTGATGAGGTTTAGCCAATTTCCATGCCAGATATTTAGTAACATAATGTATCATGGGTTAGATGCCAATGGTTCTTGGACCATTTCCTCTCTGTGCTTACGTGCTGTGGACCCAGGGGGTGACTAACAAAGTGGCACACTTTATTCATCTGTGAATAACAGCATGTGCAAATGAAGCCTGGGAATTAGAGCTCTCCTGCCTCTGCTGGAGAAAAGAGAATGTTGTGGTGGCTCATCCTTAATTCTGTATTGGCCTCTAGGCTTATCCATATTGATTGTTCCTACGATTCCACACAGAAATTTGAATCAAAATGTGAGATCTTTCGTTTTAATCATTATATGCAGCCAAATTTCAAATAGACATCCAGTGTGAAAACAAGAGACATTTTGCCTTGAACTAATTACGTTGACTTAAGACAGTTAAAATCCTTACTCTAAACTCAGTCTCTCTTATTAATTATTAAAAAACCCTAAAGATGTTATATTTAATATTGAATCTCTTGCATAATCAATCCTATAAGCCATGCTTCTTATTCATTCACTTATTTAACAAGTTTTCATTAGGGATGTACTTGGTATAATCATCAGGCTAGGTATGGTGATTATACCTACCTTGTATATTGCATTACATGCTGTCCTTCATGCTTTCATCTGTTTCCTCCTTTCTTTGTACAACTTTCCCTTTGCCATCTGGAAGAAGAATATCAATTTGCTTCAGAATTTAAGTCAGTGCTCCTTTCACACATTTCTTACTCCATGACTGCGTTTACATGCACTTTCAAATCCAATGTATTTTCAGAATGTTTTTAAAGCCATACATCAATTGCCATACCTATACTTCTTTTTTTTAAATCTTCACCCATCCTTTTTTGGTTCATTTGGCAAAGGCCATCTCATATTTCTGTCCTGAATTTAATTAAATTGAGCAGACATTAGCTTTGAAATTTCATTTTCTAAAGCACTAAAGGAAATAAATGTTTTTAGAGTCAAGTAAACAGTTAGAGGGATAAAAATTTTCCCGTTACTAAGGTCATCATTCAATACAGGGATGCCCATTCTCTTCAAAGATCCTCTTGATGTACCTTCTAAATGGAAGCTCAGCAACCATGGCGTGCTGCCTTGGTGAAGGGGCTATAGAGGCAGAGTGGCTGCACCAAGGGTAGAGATGAATTTGGCCTGGTTTTCCCAAAAGGAAACAGCCCACAAAGCTTCCGCAAAGGAAAGGGATGGAGGTATTGCCATGGTCATGAACCTTAGTTTCATTCTATGATGCAGTATGACAGTCTTTACTCTTTCACTATGAATTTTGTCACAGGTAGTCCTATCTTCCAAGCACATAACTCTGCCAGGCATTATCTTAGGTGTCATAGATACACACGAATAAGAAGGATTATTTGCCGTGAGGATTCACATTCTAGCAGAGGACACAGAGACATAAAGCAAGAGACAATCTACTTTCTTTTTTTTTTTTTCTTTTGAGACAGAGTCTCACTCTGTCACCCAGGTTGGAGTGCAGTGGCGTCACCTTGGCTCACTGCAACCTCCACCTTCCAGGTTCAAGCAATTCTCTGCCTCAGCCTCCCGAGTAGCTGGGATTACAGGCACCTGCCACCACACCCAGCTAATTTTTGTATTTTAGTAGAGATGGGGTTTCACCATCTTCACCAAGGCCAGGCTGGTCTTGGACTCCTGACCTCATGATCCACCCGCCTCGCCCTCCCAAAGTGCTGGGATTACAGGCATGAGGCACCACGTCCGGCTGAGGCAATCTACTTTCTACAGCCAGAATAGGTTAATTAATTTAACTAAATACAACTTCTATTTTTTCTATCATATTATTGTCTTCAAATAATAACCAGAGACACCTCCAAGAAACTATGTAACTGAGTAGCTAACACGCATGGCATCCCTGCCAATTTGTACTCTCAACCAGCATTCTACTCTACCTCCTCCAACAAGTGATGGTAAGAGAAAAAAAAATCGTGTATTACTATTCAGAAACAATTATAACCCTAGAAGGTTGATTTTAATGTTGGGAAAATTTTCCAAAAATATTAACATGTTAATAGGTAATTTATATTGAGTATCTATTCTGTGCCAGTCACTGAACCAAGCACTTTCGATGTGTAATCTCAATAATCCTTCCAACAGCTTAAAGAAGGTACTAGTATTTTTCCGTTTTATAGGTAAGAAAACAGAAGCTCATAGAGATAAAGTAACTGACTCAGGTTACACGGTTTTCAGGGTATAGCCAGAATCCAAACACAGAGCATTTGACAGGCTTTGAAGCCAGTTCTCCTGACTACTGTTAAGAGAGCTTAACCTCTAGAATATCCTCATCCTCATTAAAAACTGACAGTAAAAATGTAAGCAACTGATGATTGATGCTTCTTGCATTTTAGAAAGATAGCTAAGTCTTTAATAAACACGTTCCTTTTAATTCCCTTTCCAATCCAGAGAAGTCAAGACTGTTCATTTCCACTTTTGTTTCTATTCTATAATAAAGAAACACTGTTCAACAATTGTTCAAGCCAGTAAAATGGCATCTTTTCTTTTTTCTTGGTCATTCTCTATCCCGGTATTCTGCTTTGTTTTCTTTACAGAACTTTCCTCTATCTGAAATAGCTGATATTTATTTGTATATTCTCAGCCTCCCCTCATGGGATCAGAGGCTGCTTGTGTTTTGTTCACTGCTGCATCCCCTGAGCCTGAGCCTAGAACTATACCTTAAAAATGCTTGGCACCTAATTAATATCTGCTCAGTGGATGAATGAATAAACACAAAAAAGCCTGTGTGCTGTCGGGAGCTATCAGTCACTGCTTTTGCATCCCGGGAGGAACTTGGCCTCTGTCCTTCCCACTGCTTCCTCAGAGAGCCTGACTCAGAGCAGGTGTTCAGCTTCTCATCCAGGCACAACTTGGGACTGTGTCTCCCCTTCTTTGGCGTGGCATCTTCCTAGAGGCCATGACCACAGCATCAACATAAAACAGCTCTGAAATGGTGTAAGGCCCAGAAACAGTGTCTGGCAAATCCTCAAGCTCCCATTAACTAAATGATAGAATGGAGCAGCTGCACTTCAGACCTTATTCTTAAATCTGGAATTGATGCCAAATTAACAATATTCCAGCCATTACTCTTCCAGAGAACAGGGTAGATTTCTTGGCCTAAGTTTTGTCCTCTTGGCATCATATTGCCAAGGAAAATTTGTCCAGAGATTTGTCTCCAAAAGCCTGCTGCCTCAGGCTACAAACTGGTCATTTCATCATGCGGAAACTCTTCCTATTTCTGTCAATTGTCATGTTTTGCCTCCTGGCCTTCAGGATGCCACTAATGTATATGTACCAAATGGAGTCTGACCCCAGAATAAATATCTGCTGCAGTGAATTGAATCTGACATATAATGTTTCCTGCAATCTAACTTTGTCTATCTCTTCATCAACTTCTACATCCCTCTCCCATGAAACTACTTGTAATTTCCTCCACGTCTATGCTGCCTCAACTCAGAGCTCTTGCTCATGCTGCTGCCTCTTCCTGAAATGCTCATGAAACTCCCCTCTTTGTCACCTAGCCAATTTCTAATATTCCCAATCTCTTGGGAATGCGCCCATCACTCATATCAGCACATGGTCAGCCTCGGCACAGTCATTCAACATCATCTACCTACTGGGCGTCTAGGTGCCTTGCAGTACACCAGGCACCAGGAAGCGTAGTGATGTCATAAGATAATCATGGGAAAATTATAAGACTTGCTGGCATCTCCATCAAAAATCTCTTGTGGAAAAGATGCTGGAGTTGTACAAAAATCAGAATGTGTAGAATCTGCAAATTCCTGTGTATAAATCCTATTTGATTGCAAATTAAATTGAATTTGCTTGACAGTGTTTTTTTTTTTTTTTAAAGAAAATGGATAGAAAGTGGCCTGTTAGTGTTTCTGATGAGGAAAGAAGTTTGCCCATAATCCTGGAAATGGTCTCCTGCTTAGGCAGGCAAAGCCTGGCTACAGGCAGAGATGCCTTCCATCCCTTCCCCACACTTTTCTATTCCACCCCAACTACAAAGTAAACCAAACCTTTTCTGAGGCCTTAATAAAATCAAGCCTCTGACCTTCAGGCAGAAAGCAGGAGCAGCCTGATTCATATTGAGTATTACTGAGCCCTGCATTGTGTAGGCAACAGGGGTTGGTAAAGCCCAACTGGCTGGTCTCTTACCCTGGTTTCCTGAAACCTCCATCTCTTGTGGTTGAATGAATCATAATAAGGACAATCCAGAAGAGAGTAGTCATCACTCATTTTAGGAGATTGCAAAACCAGCAGTGCACAAAACAGACAACTTCTTTATCCTCATGGAGGATAGATTCTAGTGGGTGCTGTCATGATACCCTGTGCGGATTTCTGTGTGGGCCATGTCAACAATGTTCTGCAGTTGTTGGTTTGTGTGTCTGCCTCTTGGACTGTGAACACCTCTGCAGTCTTATTTAAGTTTATGACCAAAATGCCTAGACTATTTCTAGCACCATGTCAGTCACACAGTGAAGGTTTGATGAATGAATACATCGCGGGCCTGGCATGGTCAGGCACGCCTGTAATCCCAGCACTTTGGGAGGCTGAGGCTGGTGAATCACTTGAGACTAGCCTGGACAACATGGCAAAACCCTGTCTCTATTAAAAATACAAAAATTAGCCGGGTGTGATGGCACACACTGGTAGTCTCAGCTACTCAGGAGGTTGAGGCAGGAGAATCACCTGAGCCCAAGAGTCAGAGGTTGCAGTGAGCCAAGATGGCACCACTGTCTTGGGCCTGGGTGACAAAACACGTCTTGGTCTCAAAAAAAAAAATTAAAATAATAAATAAATCTGACCACAATAACATAGATCACATATAAAAATATGGTGCTTAGAAGCATGCTTTATTTGTATACATTCTGAAAAATGGAGAGAAATCCTCAAATTTACAGTAACTTTTTAATAAAATGCATTAAATGTTACAGGATTGAAGAATTTGAATTTTGGTCTGTTTAAGCAAAGAAGGGCATCAAGAATGGTAAATAATTAACAGTGAGTGAGAAGGAAGAGAAAGCACTTGTTCAGGACAGAGAAATTGCAATTCTGTTAGATCTCTTGGGTACAGGGATGGGTGCAGGTAGTGAATGAGAAAATGTTACTAGAAATGCACTTTCTTGAAAACTGATCCTTACAGGGTTAGAAATGGGTGCAGTATTTCTGCAGCCCAGCGTGCATGCAAACTCTGCCTGAGCTCTAGCTGCACTTAAATTCAGTGGAGAGTTTTAGAATACAAACTGGAAGGGTTTGAGAGAGATGTGTGGAGCAGCATGGAAATAATTTACCTTTTGTTTTAAGTAATCAGAGAAGAGAACTGCAAATGCAGTTTGTGTACTCAGGAAGTAAATTATCTGTACTCTCGGCTGCAGTTCTTTAGGGTGACTGTATTTAACATTAGCTATAAACTTTGTTTACTACTTGTCTTAATTTTCCATTTTACCTTCTGAAACATAGATTTAAGTTGCAAAGTGTATTTTCTTATTTCCTTTATGCTATAATAAAAAACAAGTTTCTTCATGAATTTAATTAAAATTAACTAGTTTTAAAGTACTTCTTCAGACATAATAGAGTGTCATCCTCTCTCTCCCCTACCCCTTTTTATTTCTCTTCTTCCTTTGCTCTTAATTTAGCTCTTACTTTCACTAATTGTCTCCGGTAAAAATATAAGGTAGCAATATTTTCAGGCAATGAAAACTTTTAAAAAGTCAACTTGCTACAGAACTCAAGGTATAAGTGAAGGTACAAGGAACAGTTTACAGCTTTTCATAATTATACATGTACGTGTAGTTTTTCTTTTAAAAATCTTCAGCCTAATGTTGACCGGGCAATTTCCTTCTTACCAATAAGTCATGTGTCCTTTCTCAACACACCTCATAAATAATATAATCGCCATTCCTTCTCTAAGGTGCTTCCAGGGTTAGCATTTGGGCATCTTTCCCTTAAAGCCATATTTATTATCTTTTCTCCAAAATGGCTACCTTGCCTGAATCCCAATTTCTCTTGCTCCAAATCCTCCACTGTTTCTCCACGTCCTTCAGCGTAAGAATCTGACTCCTTAGCTGGAAGAGCATGGCATGAATGAAGGCAACTGATCTTTGAGTCACAAAGTTCTGCATTCAAATCTGCCTCTGACACTTGGGTTAATTAATTAGTCCTGTGAACCTGTAAAGGGAGAAGACAATACCTGCAGACAACTTTTGATGAAACCAACTAACACAGGCCTTTGAATTTCTTCACTGAGTCCATTTGTACTGAGCTTCTGCTTTGTGCCAGACAATTTGCTTGGTTCTAGGGATGAATGACTCTGTCCTCCTGGAGTATAGCATTTAGTAAATGCTCAGTAAATTGAAGCCATAAATGATTACTGTTTTCTATTTATGGCCATCTTCTTCTGCTTTAACCCAGTTTTCTGCCCTCATTTCCTTCCTTTCCATTCTTCTTCCAATAAAAATGATCTGTGCAGGGTCTCTAAAGGCATCCTGCACTCCTTGCCTCTCTGCTTTGTTCAGCTTAATTTCTACTAACCTAGAATCTCTTTCTCTTTACTTTCTATACAGTTAAGTCCCTTTTTTTTTTTTTATTTTTAAAGACAGAATCTCGCTCTGTCACCAGGCTAGAGCACAGTGGCATGATCTCGGAGTAGCTGGGACTACTGGTGTGCACCACCACACCCAGCTAATTTTTGTATTTTTAGTAGAGATGGAGTTTTACCATGTTGGCCAGGATGGTCTCAATCTCTTGACCTTATGATCTGTCTTCCTTGGCCTCCCAAAGTGCTAGGATTACAGGCGTGAGCCACCGTACCCGGCCCAGTTAAGTCCTTTCACACTTCAAGAATTAGTTGGCTCCAATTATGTCATTCTAGATTATTTTAAATAGTGGTTATTTCTTCATCTTCTAAAATTTTGCAGCTGTGGTCCTCACCATTGAGCAATATAAGAATCAACCAGAGATCTTATTGATGGTGCCATTCCCAGGTCCCATTTCTACATATTACATTATATTGCAGCCTGCTTAGTGTTGAGATCAAAAGTATAGGTTTTGGAAAAAATACAAAGTCACTTCCATAGCAGAACACAATTTTTTTTTTTTTTTTTTTTATACTTTAGGTTTTAGGGTACATGTGCACAATGTGCAGGTTTGTTACATATGTATCCATGTAACATGTTGATTTCCTGCACCCATTAGCTTGTCATTTAGCATTAGGTATATCTCCTAATGCTGTCCCCGCCCCCCCCCCCCCCCCCCCACCCCACAACCAACCCCGCCCGACGTGGAGCCCCGCCTCTGGCCACAAAGTCTCATTGTTCAATTCCCACCTATGAGTGAGAACATGCGGTGTTTGGTTTTTTGTCCTTGCGATAGTTTACTGAGAATGATGTTTTCCAGTTTCATCCATGTCCCTACAAAGGACACGAACTCATCATTTTTTATGGCTGCATAGTATTCCATGGTGTATATGTGCCACATTTTCTTAATCCAGTCTATTGTTGTTGGACATTTGGGTTGGTTCTAAGTCTTTGCTGTTGTGAATAGTGCCGCAATAAACATATGTGTGCATGTGTCTTTATAGCAGCATGATTTATACTCCTTTGGGTATATACCCAGTAATGGGATGGCTGGGTCAAATGGTATTTCTAGTTCTAGATCCCTGAGGAATCGCCACACTGACTTCCACAATGGTTGAACTAGTTTACAGTCCCACCAACAGTGTAAAAGTGTTCCTATTTCTCCACATCCTCTCCAGCACCTGTTGTTTCCTGATTTTTTAATGATGGCCATTCTAACTGGTGTGAGATGGTATCTCACTGTGGTTTTGATTTGCATTTCTCTGATGGCCAGTGATGATGAGCATTTCTTCATGTGTTTTCTGGCTGCATAAATGTCTTCTTTTGAGAAGTGTCTGTTCATGTCCTTTGCCCACTTTTTGATGGGGTTGTTTGTTTTTTTCTTGTAAATTTGTTTGAGTTCATTGTAGATTCTGGATATTAGCCCTTTGTCAGATGAGTAGGTTGCAAAAATTTTCTCCCATTCTGTAGGTTGCCTGTTCACTCTGATGGTAGTTTCTTTTGCTGTGCAGAAGCTCTTTAGTTTAATGAGATCCCATTTGTCAATTTTGGCTTTTGTTGCCATTGCTTTTGGTGTTTTAGACATGAAGTCCTTGCCCACGCCTATGGCCTGAATGGTAATGCCTAGGTTTTCTTGTAGGATTTTAATGGTTTTAGGTCTAACATTTAAGTCTTTAATCCATCTTGAATTAATTTTTGTATAAGGTGTAAGGAAGGGATCCAGTTTCAGCTTTCTACATATGGCTAGCCAGTTTTCCCAGCACCATTTATTAAATAGGGAATCCTTTCCCCATTTCTTGTTTTTTTTTTTTTTTTTTTTTTGTCAGGTTTGTCAAAGATCAAATAGTTGTAGATATGTGGCATCATTTCTGAGGGCTCTGTTCTGTTCCATTGATCTATATCTCTGTTGTGGTACCAGTACCATGCTGTTTTGGTTACTGTAGCCTTGTAGTATAGTTTGAAGTCAGGTAGCGTGATGCCTCCAGCTTTGTTCTTTTGGCTTAGGATTGACTTGGCAATGCGGGCTCTTTTTTGGTTCCATATGAACTTTAAAGTAGTTTTTTCCAATTCTGTGAAGAAAGTCATTGGTAGCTTGATGGGGATGGCATTGAATCTATAAATTACTTTGGGCAGTATGGCCATTTTCACGATATTGATTCTTCCAACCCATGAGCATGGAATGTTCTTCCATTTGTTTGTATCCTCTTTTATTTCATTGAGCAGTGGTTTGTAGTTCTCCTTGAAGAGGTCCTTCACATCCCTTGTAAGTTGGATTCCTAGGTATTTTATTCTCTTTGAAGCAATTGTGAATGGGAGTTCACTCATGATTTGGCTCTCTGTTTGTCTGTGATTGGTGTACAAGAATGCTTCTGATTTTTGTACATTGATTTTGTATCCTGAGACTTTGCTGAAGTTGCTAATCAGCTTAAGGAGATTTTGGGCTGAGACAATGGGATTTTCTAGATATACAATCATGTCATCTGCAAACAGGGACAGTTTGACTTCCTCTTTTCCTAATTGAATACCCTTTATTTCCTTCTCCTGCCTGATTGCTCTGGCCAGAACTTCCAGCACTGTGTTGAATAGGAGCGGTGAGAGAGGGCATCCCTGTCTTGTGCCAGTTTTCAGAGGGAATGCTTCCAGTTTTTGCCCATTCAGTATGATATTGGCTGTGGGTTTGTCGTATATAGCTCTTATTATTTTGAGATACGTCCCATCAATACCTAATTTATTGAGAGTTTTTAGCATGAAGGGTTGTTGAATTTTGTCAAAAGCCTTTGCAGAACACAATTTCTATTATCCCATTGAATGAATCCCACATCCAGAGACTTGGAGGGAGTTGGACAAATCCCCAAGACTGCTCAGTGGGGCACAACACAGACAGAATCCCAAGATTAATGCCTCATGTTACTAGGACATGACCAAACTCAAATGCAGCACAGCCAGGGAAGAATCTACATAGCAATGTACAAAGGTCCAGGATGTGAAAGCTGTTCCTTCAGTTGGAAAAACTAGGTCAGTGGGCCTCAGAGTGCAATTCTTCAGACCAGTGACATCAGCATCAATGGGAATTTGTTAGAAATGTACATTATTGGGTCCCACCTAAGACCTATTACATTAATTCTCTAGGGCTTCCATAACGAAATACTACAGATGGGTGACTTAAACAGCAGATATTTCTTTGTCATAGTTCTGGAGGCTGGAAATCCAAGGCAAGATGGCAGCAGGGTTAGTTTCTTCTGAGGCCTCTCCCCTTGGCTGTCCCCTCTCCTGACAGCTTCCCTCTCACCTTGTCTCCCCTCTCCTGACTGATTCTCCCTCACCATGTTCCCTCTCTCCTGACGGCTTCCCCCTCACCGTGTCTCCCCTCTCCTGACGGCTTCCCCCTCACCGTGTCTCCCCTCTCCTGACTGCTTCCCCCTCACCATGTCTCCCCTCTCCTGACAGCTTCCCCTTCACCACATCTCCACTCGTCCTGACAGCTTCCCCATCACCCTGTCTCCCCTCTCCTGACGGCTTCCCCCTCACCCTGTCTCCCCTCTCCTGACAGCTTCCCCCTCACTATGTTTCCGCTGTCCTGATGGCTTTGCCCTCACCATGTCTTCCACGTCCTGACAGTGTCTCCCCCATCCTGAAGGCTTCGCCCTCACCGTGTCTCCCCTCTCCTGATGGCTTTCACCTCACCGTGTCTTCCCTGTCCTGACAGCTTCCCCCTTACCATGTCTCCCTCATCCTGATGGCTTCACCCTCACCGTGTCTCCCCTCTCTTGATGGCTTCCCCCTCACTGTGTCCTCGCGTGGCCTTTTCTCTCTGCACTTACATGTCTGTTTCCTAATCTCCTTTTCCAATAAGGACACCATTCATATTGGATTAGGGCCAACCCACATGACTTCATATAACTACCTCTTTAAAGGCCCTGTCTCCAAATGTGGTCATATTCTGAGATATTGGCATTTAGGATTTCAATATATGGATTTGGGGGAGGTGGGACATAAGCCCATAACACCTACCCAATCAGAAACTACGGAGAAGGTTCAGTGATCTGTGTTTCAACAAATTCTCCAAGTGATTCTGCTGAACACTGAGGTTTGCAAACCACTGGACAAACCACCTGGGAGGTTGGATTATGCTGAGCTATGTACTGGGAGCAGTGTATAGGCTAACAGCTCATTAATAGTGTTCTACATAGCCTTATATTCACACCCATGGTTATACCATGACCAGCAGGGCTGGGAGAAGTACCCAAATTATTAGGATCATGCTGGGCATGCATAGTGTGGGTCTCTTATACCCACTGGGTGAGGCTAAGCTGGCTTCGCCTTAGCTGCCCTGCATTATCTCTGACCTCTAAGGCCCAGTGACAGCCCAACTGGCCAGCTAGCTGTGGCTCCCTCCTACTCACCAAGCAGGAAGTGGAAATTCTCAGCCACTCCATGCTGCTACCTGACTGAAAGTATCACAAAGCAGCCTTTGTCTCTAACATTAGTATAGAGGGCCAAACTACCTGCCCACTGGCCTTATGCTTGGGTTCTTAGTGTCAGTTTTCTCTGACGATTGGAAGAGAATAGAGGGCAGTGGGTGAGGAGAATGGAGCCTATCCCTGACCTGCATGCTTAGTTCAGCCAGCTTTCATTCTTGGCAGGCCCCTGAATTTGACCACACTTTACTAGTATTAGCCATGATTCAAGGTCCAGAGAGCTTGCCTAACACTATAAATCCTTTCTTCCACAAAGTCTTGGTTGCATCTAGTCCTGCCTGTCTATTTGAATCTCTAATAACTTGATGCTTGCACAGACTGGTCTTGAATTTGCTTCTTAAACTTTCAACTTGTGATACTAGATTTGGGCTTTTCCTTTTGCAGCTTCTGTCCATTTCAGTTCTAGCTCCATCCCACATACCTTTTTCTGCAGGAGTTCCCAGTATGCTGTCCACAGGGACCATGCTACAACATTTATAGCATTGCATATAACACATGGTAGCTGAGAAACTTCTTCGCTGGTTAAGCAGTAGCTATATAACCAATGAGCAAACATTATAATCAGGTAGCTGTGATATCTATTTATTTAGGATCAAAAAGGGGTTACTGATAAGACTACTCTGAAATGTTACATTTTTCTCAGGGAAATTTTTTTTCACACCAAAAATTAAATGTTAGATACCAATTGTACTCATAAAAATAGCACAAGTGCCAATCCTCTACAGTAATGTGCCCACTAAGCTTTTAAATAAAATTTTAATGAGTTCAAAAGTTAAATGTTTTTGAATTTATTAATTATGGGGATATTTTATTCTGAAGTATAAAGAGTAAGGTTTTAGAAAGTTAATGAGAAAAATTATTTTCTCTTGGCTATCATGCCCGGCAATAGTTAACATTCCATTGTGCTCAGGGTAAAGAAATTAATTACTGTTGGAATTCATTATTCTAAAGAATATCCTGCACAATGTGCAGTTGTTATTCTGATATCCACAAAGTTTATAACAAAATAGTAATATAAAGCCAATCTGATATGTCATTTTCATGTCCTGTTTACAAAACAAAATGTATTGAAATTTGACTTCAAGAAGTTACTGAATGTATTTTAGCACAGACTTGGAAAAATTAATCATGAAGCCAAATAGCATGGTTGCAAATTGTAATGTAAAGAGGAAAAGAAATTTGAATGTAGGAGATATTTTTGATGGGCCACTATGAAAAGATACTTTTTTTGCAGCAATAACTTAGTGCATTCTACTTACTCTAAGAACCTTCACTTCCTTCTGTTGTTTCTTCCTATTTCTTTACTTGTATAACACAACAGTAAGGTATAACCTTATTGGCTATTCTGATATATTTGTGTCATTGATGGTCATATAAATATAATGGAAATTCCAAGAAAACCTCTACAATGATTTTCAAAATTGTTATTAAAACTAAAGTTGTTCCTTAATTCGATCATAAAACACAGACTGTTCATACATGTCCTGAATATTTTCTGAATAGGAGTGAAGATGACTCTTGTACAATTTTAGAAAATCATAGTAACAAATCAGTAAACGATAGCTGAGGCTACCATTTGTAACTGAAAATATAACATGCAGTATTCAACTCAGTTCCATGGAAGATGTAAACATAAAGTATCAGAACCCTGCACGAAAACAGAAAAAAATAGGCATCTGACACAATGGTGGGGTCATTATGGATTTCTTAGGATAACATTGACAAGAGTCTCATAATAACTTCTTTTTTTGCTTTGAGACAGAGTCTCACTCTGTTGCCCAGGCTGGAGTGCAGTGTCACCACAACCTCCACTTCCTGGGTTCAAATGATTCTTCTGCCTCAGCCTCCTGAGTAGCTGGGATTACAGGCATGCACCATGATGCCTGGCTAATTTTTTTTTTTTTTCATTAGAGACGGTTTCACCATGTTGGCCAGGCTGGTCTTGAACTCCTGACCTCAAGTGATCCACACACCATGGCCTCCCAAAGTGCTGGGATTACAAGCATGAGCCATCATGCTTGGCCTCATGATACCTTTTTAAATGCTTTTGGGAACACACCAAGATGATGATTATCATTATCTTAATTATTTTGGAGTTTGAAGAATGTGTTTTATCACCTCCCCTACTGTGATTTTTACAGCTCTGATAGCCATTTGTAAGAAGCATTTTAAATGTGGTTACTTAATTAGTAAATATTTTGCTTCAGCTTTAAAATGTTAATTATGGAGCCTATGGCTTTGTGTGTGTGTGTGTGTGTGTGTGTGTGTGTATAGCATAATACACAGTGATTATTCTACTTTAGATTTCTTGTTGTCATGTCAGTCTCTTAAAGTTTTAATATTACATATGATTGTAACAAACTCTAGCTTAAGGTAAGCGAAAAGGCAATTTATTGTGAGGATGCAAGGGTGTCTAATGGAAACCCAGGAAGCTGGACCTCAGAAATGACCAGGAAGCAGACACTTTGCACTTGCTCCTCTCTTGTCCCTGCTTTCCTCTGGGCATAGGCTTCATTCTTCCCTCTCCATGAAAACCATATTCTTCCACTGCAGTCTTCATGGTGGAAAATGAATGCCAAACATGTCCCAAGTTTACAGTCACTCCTCAAGAGAGCAGCCAGACTCTGGACTCTCATAATTACATAGGTAGGAGCACATTGGGCCACTTGGATTGTGCCTGGCCCTGAACACTTGTTTGTGACCAGAGGTAGGGTCAATGTTACCCAAATATGTTTGCTCCTGTATAGAAATATGAGAAAGAAATGAGAGGGAGACAGTTTTCAGAGACAAAGGTACTGGGGGAGTTATCCATAGGGAGTTCACTATAGTATGCTAATTGGATCACATTACAGAAAGGCATTGCTAACCTATGGCTGGCGAGTCAAGTAATTAATTGAAACAATCAAAGCAGAAGTTAGAATGACAGGGAATGAAGGAGAGAGGCTGCTTCCGATCCACAGATGTAGATTGAACCAAGGAATCAAATAATATCCAAATTTCAAATTGCCATCATAACTGACCTTCACCTTTTTGCATTCCATTTTCTTTTTTTAAACATTGTATTTTTCATTTCAGATTCAGAGAATACATGTGCAGATGTGTTACATGGGTATATTACATGATGCTGTGGTTTGGGCTTCTAATGATCACACTGCCCAGGAAGCAAACATTGTACCGGACAGATTGTTTTTCACCTCTTACCCTCCACCCTCTGTTCCCCATTTTGGAGTTCTCAGTGTCTATTGTTCCCATCTTTGTGTCCGGGAGTACCCAAGTGCATACCCAGTGTTTAACTCGGGCTTATAAGTGAGAATATGCAATATTTGGTTTTATGTTCCTGTGTTAATTAACTTAGGATAATGGCCTCCAGCTGCATCCATGTTGCTGCAAAGGATGTGATTTTGTTCTTTTTTTATGGCTGCATAGTATTCCATGATATATACATATCTCATAATTTTTATCCAATCCACTGTTGATAGGCACCTGGGTTGATTCCATGTCTTTGCTATTGTGAATAGTGCTGCAGTGAACATATGAGTGCAGGTGTCTTTTTGGTAGAGTGATTTATTTTCCTTTAGGTATATACCCAGTAATGGGATTGCTGGGTCAAAAACAGCAGGCAATGTGATACTCTTAAAACATATATCAGATCATGTCATTCCTCAGATAGAATTCCTCTGATGGATGCTCCTCTCACTCAGGGTGAAAGCCATTACTTTGCCCACCTCTGCCTTACTAAATATGCCCTTTGCCTCCTCCCCTTGGTGTATGCCTCCAGCCACAATGTCCTCCCAACCTATCAGCCAGTCACATTCCTGCCTCAGGGCCTTTGTACCTGCCCTTCCATCTGGCTGAATGTTCTTTTTTGTTTTGTTTTTTTCCTTGTTTTTTTGTGAGACAGAGTCTAGCTCTGTTACCCAGGCTGGAGTGCAGTGGCAAAATCTCAGCTCACTGCAAACTTCGCCTCCCAGGTTCAAGCAATTCTCTTGTCTAAGCCTCCCAAGTGGCTGGGATTACAGGTGTGCGTCACCATGCCTGGATAATTTTTTTTGTATTTTGGGTAGAGACAGGGTTTTACCATGTTGGCCAGGCTGGTTGAACTCCTGACCTCAAATTATCTGCCCATCTCGGCCTCCCAAAGTGCTGGGATTACAGGCGTGAGCCACTGAACCCAGCCCTGGATGAATGTTCTTTGCTCTCACCTTCCTCAGGTTTTTCTTTTTTCTTTTTCAAAATTCCACTTTATCAGTGAGGCTTTGCCTAACCACTCTTTTAAATAATTGATTCCCCATACTGACTATCCCCCTCCTTCTTATATTTCCCGCAGTAACAATACCTTACACACGAATTTGTATACAGTATACTGATTTATTTTGTTTATAACTATCTTCTGCCAACAGAATATAAGCTCCATGAAAGTTTGGGGTTTTATTTGTTTTGTTCCCTGTTCTATGCTCAATGCCTAAAACAGTGTTAGGAACATGAAAGGTATTAAATAGGCATGCATTGTTCAAACGTTAATATGTATACACTGCCTAAGGATAAGGAGAAAATGCAATGCATGTTTATGAACAGTTATGGGCCAGCAACCATGGTTGATGCTTCAAATGTCTTATTTATCAGCCATCTAAGACAAAACCAATACATAGAGATTCTTCTTGTCTTTGAGTTGTGACTATAGAGGCCCAAAAAGGGAAGTATCGTCCAAGTTTTAAGCACTGGAAATGGGTGTAAAACTATGCTAGTCTGAATGATACTTTCCAAAACCACATTCTCTTTCCATGCTTTTAGCATCCAATCTGTCTCATCCTTCTCCTCTTCTACTTTCTCTTCTTCTTCTTCTTAATTTTCTATACACTCTTCATCCTCTATTTCATCTTTAATTTTGTCTTCTGCAGAATATTTCGTCCTTCCTCAGATAGTGTAATGTCTGTTAGTAAAATATCTGAGAAAGGCTGTCCTTTCAACTTTGTATAAAAATCCTTTCCTTGAGCCTTTCCTGAATAATTCTAACCAATTCCAAATTTTTGAAGAAAAGTAACATTAACAGTCACATGCCTTTGACAACACTTACTGCTTCTCCAGACCTGTTCTTTCTTTTCTCTCTCTGTGTCATCTCACACAGAGAGAAAAGAATGGAAGTTCATGGAGAGCAGCTGGGACCCGGGCTTTATTTCTGTCTCATTCCCTGATGATACCCTAATGTGCCACTTTGGTTAATACAAATCAGCAATAAAATAGGACACAGCTGTCTGAAAAGTGTCTCATCTGAAATATGGAAATCCCAAGTTACATGAGATAATATCTTTCAGTACTTAATTAAATAACATTTAACTCTAGACACATATTTTATGTCTTTAACATATGCAGTGGAAATGCATAAGAATAGTCTTTAAATTATTCTATAAGTTCTTTAAATTATTCCGTAATTATTCTAAAAGTCATTGAAAATGTTAACATAATACATTTGAGAGATTTAAAATCACAGTGAAACCTAAATGTTCAAGTAATTATTTTTGAAAAATCTCAGAAACATATTTATCTGGAAATGGACTATCTGAAGTTTATCAACTGCAACTGGAAGAGGTGTGTTGACAATTAAATTCACTTCAATGAGGTATTAAACTATAAACATGACCTTACAATTTATTGCAAGGTGTTTGCCTCCTGAATAAAACTATTTAAGCACATCACTCTGCATGAGCAGATATTAATAAAGTTCTGTTTTGCCCGTATGCATCAATTAATAAGACACTGAGTTAAGTTTGCTTGCTTTCCTTAATTCATCATGCCCAAGGCAATTTAACAGTTCAAGACACAGTGGATATTCTGAATAGTGAAGCTCAAAAACCTCCCAATACTAAAGACAGAGTGATAGATATCACCATCTGAATTGTCATTTGGTCTCAGTCTCCATATTTTGGCTCAGTTCCCCGAGGTTGGTTCCATGGACAGGCAGTTTCTTGCCTTGTAGAGGTACCAGCTGCCAGCTGGTCTAGGTTTATTTCCTTCTCATGCAAAATTTTCTAGAGTTGTAGTTCACTGCTTTTGAGCCTTTCACTCTGGTCACGTGCCCACTGTTGATTCTGGGGGAGGTTCTCTTTTCTACAGGAACCACGTGGTCTAAAAGTGAGCAAAGAATCATTCTCCAAGTATAACTATAGTGTTGCTATTTTCAAAAGGGGAAGAAGCTCTGAGTAAACCAAAACAAGAGACATCTTCACTGCCCCATGGGAACTTCTAAAGTAACTCTCACAGGAAGAGATGGAGAGGATCATATTGTTTCCTGTTCAGAGAGAAGACCTTATATCTTGCTTAGCAGGCAGAAAATTTGACTTCTCAGCATATGCAAACACACACACAAACACAGAAGCAGAGATAGAATTTTTAAAAGATGAAATCTAAGTAATAGCAGTAATGGCATCAAACTTCAAAAATATAATAAAATGCAGAGAAATCTTTAAAAATCAGTGCAAGCTTTCAGAAGAAAACATTGACTGGATAAAAAAAAAAAAAAACCTTCTGTAACTTGCCAATCCCTAGTGAGATGGTCCAATGAGGTTTATGAAGAATTTATGGTTTTGGCTCCATATGTACATGCCTAAGTTAAGTGTTCATCACTTGTGCCATAAAGTTTACTCACATTGATTGTTTTCAAGTCAATTGAATTGGCCTAAAGTTCCAGTAAAAGATTCCACTCAAGGAATGTTGAAGCAGAAATATTTGAATCTACATGGTCCCCGGTTGTCACTCAGAAGTTGCTATTGTGGGATCCAAGAAAAGATCAACTTTGAGTGTGTTGCTAGCACCAGTTATGTATATTGATGTTTTTGGTATATCTCTTCCTGTGTCCCTCCTTGCTTTACTTTCTCAGCAAGGCCAGACAAAAAATAGAGTGGAAAGAATTAGCCCAGACTGAATTTATACAAACTCAAATGGGAGAAATTTCATTGAAAGAGGCACAGGTTTAGAGACTTCTAAACTCTCCAAGAATTTTAATATCTGTATGAGTAATTGCTAATTGTACATGGTACTAAAGTACGGTGATTCCACTGAGTTGTGTTTTGTTGTTGTTGTGGTTGTGGTTGTTTTGAGACAGAGTCTCACTCTGTCACCCAGGCTGGAGTGCAGTGACACGATCTCAGCTCACTGCAAACCCTGCCTCCTGGATTAAAGCGATTCCTCTGCTTCAGCCTCCTGAATAGCTGGGATTACAGGTGCCTGACATCACACTCAGCTAATTTTTGTGCTTTTAGTGGAGATGGGGTTTCACCATGTTGGCCATGTTGGTCTCAAACTCCTGACCTCAAGTGTTCCTCCTGCCTTGGCCTCCCAAAGTGCTATGATTGCAGGTGTGAGCCACTGCACCAGGGCTCAGCTGACTTTTAAGAACAACAAGTCTACAACTATGTCCCTTGGAAATGCTCTAATTTTACCTTTGGTTCTCTCCCTCAACTTTAAATATTAGAAAAAGAAAATAAAGAATAAAGGATAATAATACTTAAGAGTTAGTAACTGGAGTAGATCTCCCAACAGTGGCATCCGGGAAGAAGCTATTTTTGTGTAGGAGCCCCTGCTTCCATCCCTAAACTGTCTGTCAGGGAATAAAACATATGGATTTGGTCAGTATCTCACCCCTTTGCTCAAGGCTTGCGTTGCAAGAAACTTGGTAGCACAGGAATGGTCACTTGGATGAAGAATATGTGTGATTTTCAGTGTTTAAGAGGTCACTGAAACTGCAAACTATGAAATTCACAAATTCATGGTCCTAAGTAACTGTGACTTTTTTTCCTAATATATTTATCCTAGGTATTGTGCCTGGTTATCCTGCCAATAAGGGGAATTTTAGACACTTGACAGAGTAATTTAATTTTTGTTGCAACATTGCAGTTGAAGAAATGTAGGCCATCACACGCAGAGCTGTAAGAAAATTTTCAGTTCTTATTGATGATCATATCCATAGCATCCTTAAAATTATGAGAATGAAAAGGACATGTCAACATTGAAACATATTATTTCTATATTCATACCATTGGCTTTATGCTATTTTTTATGCATCAAAATCATAAAATTATGTATACCATGGTATGCTTTTAGTCAGTGATTAGTATTTTCTAAATTGCTATGTGGAATACCATTTAAATAACAATTATTCCTTTTTAAATACTAGGTAAACAAAATATTAGAAAGATGTTTAGATAATATTGTCCTAATAATTAATAAATAATAAAGTAATATATACAAATACCATTTTGCTACATAAATATATATGTATACATATTCATTTGAATATATTATTATCCAAATACAGGTTTCAAATGTCTTATCTCTACATTCTTTTTTCTGTCTTCCAACACAAAATAATGTTTTTTATTTGAACTTGGTAAGATGTTGCAAATGACTACTGTTAGGAAAAAACAATATGACGAGTGACTTTTTGTAACTTTTACATAGGTTTTTAGATCAAATAGTCTCTGTAATATAATTAACATATCAGAAGGACTGGTTATGTTAAAATTACCTTCTGCATCCTTCCTATTTCATTTTTGGAATTTAAAGTTAAATACAATAAAGCAATCTGTTACTAGGACTTTTTCAAGGGAACAACCTATCCCAGTGCATTCTACATTTACTAAGGTTTTGCTTTTACCTTTGAGCAGTGGATTATTTTGATAAATTTGAGATAAATTGCTATACTTTTTTAAAACTAAATTCTGTAATTATTTTAATTGATCCATCAATTCATTTAAAATGCTGGGTTTCATAGCTCTTGTTACTCACAGCTTAACATGAGGTAAATTCCTTACTGAAGGAAAATTAATGAAGTTGAGCAATGAATCATTGAAATCTGGTCATTCGATACTTGTCAGGAAAAAAAGAGTATTTAAAGATGTTTTTTATTAAAACATACACACAATTTGTTGATCTTACAAAATATTCTCTAAACGTTCATCTCTACAAATAAGCTATATCAAACTATGTGTGAAGTATGGCATATTTAAGAGAAAAAAAGATATATAAACCAGATGGTTGTAAAAGTGAGGCTTAGCAGCAGTATTTAGAGACAGTATCCAGGAAACATCAAAACATTTTTCAAAATGAATGAGTGCATTTGTGAAAAATTATTCCTTTTCAAATACTCCCAGCCATTTTCTCTGGCCACTGCCATGGCCATACCTAGATGCATTTTGAATGTTGACTACATAAAAGTTATCAGTGATTTAATCTTGCATGATTCTAGAATAGAAGCACAATAAGATTGTTTTGCACATTAAAATTTAGAGAAAAAAATGAAAAATTTAGTAAACAGATTACTTTCAAAAAGCAAGTAATTAGCATATATGTCAATAGGCACAATTTTCAATAAACAACATTTTATTTTTTCTTGGAGATATTTTTGTATGAGGTGTGCACATTCTCAATATGCTATCTCCAAAATTTATTATTACAGAATAGCTATGTGTAGTATATTTTTATAGAAAGCATATGAGAATTTAGAAATCCAGTTAAGTGCTATCTCTAAAAACTTTTTGCCCTGGAAAATTATGACTTTTTAAATATTGTCAACACTTTTGTAAAACATTTTAGCACTTGTAGAATTATCTTCAAGCCTTAGTTTTGAACCATGCAGAGAATGACATCACTGGACTTCTTCAACTCTTCTATTTATCACACTAGATTCAGAATAATTTTTGGCTTTTTCTAAATATAAATTTCATCCTCAAAGTACCAAAATTTTTCTGTTGCTAAGACTATTGCAAAGACACTAAGGGCAATTTTAAAAGTAGAATTTTGAAAATGTCTTGAACAGGAACATTGCATTAAGAAGGTGGCCCCAGATGACTAATCCAAGAGGGTATTTTTTGTCATTTGGATTTTAGCATCCAATATTTTCCATTTTCATCCCTCTCATTACTTTATAGGCTTGTCTCACAATAGTGATCTAGAGCATTAAAAAAAAGAAGAAAGAAAGAGTAAAGAAAGGAAAAGAAGAAACCTCAACTCTGTATGGATCAAGTGTATCAGACTTGATTGGGTGTGGTGGTTTACGCCTGTAATCCCAGCACTTTGGGAGGCTGAGGCCAGAGGACTGCTTAAGGCTAGCAGCTTAAGACCAGCCAGGGAAACATAATGAGACCCCGTCTCTACAAAAATATTTTTAAATCAGCTGGGTGTGGTGGAACATGCCTGTAGTCCCAGCTGCTCAGAAAGCTGAGGCAGGAGGTCACTTGAGCCCAAAAGGTCAAGGCTGTTTTGATAAGAGAGTCCTGGGAAGGGAAGAGTGTGGTCCCTTTAAATGATACGGAAGAGGGGAAGGGAAGTGCTGGGTAGAGGAGGGCATGGTCCCTGGCTAGGGTTCCACCTCCACGGACCTAGGTGAGGACAGGCACTCCTGTCTTGGCACCCAAATATTGCATTTTCCAAGACCACCCGGGCCTGCCCATCCTGGGCCTATAAAAACCGGAGACCCTAGCAGGTCGACTCACAGGCGGCCAGACGTCAAGAGGAGCATATCAGCAGACAAAGACACAAGCAGCTGGACAGAGAGAGGACATCTAGAGCGCACGCTGGCTGAAGAGCACACTGGCACATGCTGGCAAGCCGGCAGGCCATCAACCCCCGAGACGAGGTGGAGTTTGGCGGGGCAGTTGGAGGAGAGTAGGGGCCGCCAAGCTGCCCAACTCCCGGGGAAAACCGTCTCCCTTCTGGCTCTCCATGGTGGGACAGCTCCTTTAATAAAACTTTGCACTCCATCTCCAAGCCCAGGTGTGATTCGATTTTTCCAGTATGCCAAGGCAAGAACTGGGGATACAGAAAGCCCTCTGTCCTGGTGACAAGGTAGAGGGTCTAATTGAGCTGGTTAACACAAGCCGCATGTAGACAGCAAACTAAGAGACCCTGTAACACATGCCCACTGGGTCTTCAGGAGCTGGAAACATTCCTCCCTAGGCACTGCCGTGAGGTCGGAGCCCCATAGCCTGCCAGTCTGTATGCTCCCCTAGAGGTTTGAGCAGCGGGGCACTGAAGAAGCGAGCCACACCCCCATCGCATGCCCTTAGAGGGGAACAAGGGAAACCTTCCCGTTTCACCATGAGCCATGGTTGCACCACTGTGCTCCAGCCTAGGCAACAGAGCAAGATCCCATCTTAAAAAAAATCAGACTCATAAGCTAACTTTGTGTGCCCCGCGCCTTAGTCTCTCTACATGGTCAAATAAATAACAATCTAAACCCCTTTATTCATTTGCATAAACCGAGTAAGATTTAAGAACTTAGATGAACACCCACGTTAATGAACAAGAAGAAATATATTTACACATGCAAGATAGTGAATAAATTGAATAGACCCTGGTTTTCTAAATAATCATATTATTTGTTTCCTCTAGTTATTACTATAATTGCTATTACTGTCTTCTTTTATATTCCAAACAAGAAATATATTTTTCTTCACTGCTCCAGTACCTAACAATCTCTGGTGTTAAGGAACTCATGAAGATCTACACTGGATTACTGCTGGAAGAAAATGTGCTTTACAAATTTCTAACAAAAAGTAGGTATTCTAAAGTTCCGGTAGTACTCATAAAATAGAAAATACTCAGGTATAAGAGATTTGCAAAATTGTCACCAGTGTCAATAGCATAATACAGTCGTTCCTCAGTTTTGACTGTAGGGGAATTGGTTCCAGAATTCAAGTCCACAGTCCTCTGGCAGAGCTGGAGTATAGGAGAAGTCAGCCTTCTGTATATGTGGATTTTGCATCCCATGAATTATTTTTAACCTGCATTTGGTTGAAAAAAAATCTGCATTTAAATCGACCCATGCAGTTCAAACCCCTGTTCTGCAAGCATCAACTGTAGTTTGTTTGTTTTTTTAATTATTGACAGCAACATAATGGCTAACGTATGATATTATTATGTGAAAATTGAGACTATCTCAGTTCCTCATGTAAATGAAACTTGGTAAATGAATGGATATTTGAATTCTCCTTGGGCCTTTGAACAAAAATGTCTCAGCAGACAAAACAGAAACAGAATTCGTTGGATTAAAAATATTTCAACTCCACTACTAGCAAAATGACTTAGGGAAAAGCCATTTGATCTCACACCTTCTCATTTCCTCCTCTGATAATTCTTTATCCAGAAAGAGTATCCTCTTTCATGTGATATGTCACATAATGAGAGAGGAACATAGATAGGCGATAAAGGACAAGAATCCCCACATATACTGAATCAACTTTGACAGTCAACAGAGAGGAGAGATGTCCTTTTCACATGGTTTTCCCAAGTTCTCAATTAAGGGGAGTTTGGACCAGATAATCCCTAGGATCTGTCTCTTCCAATGTTCATTTCTTAGGATATTGTGATATGTTTGAATTAACAGCAAGTAAGCCAATCAAGTGTTGTGATGAACAAACAAAGTCTTCCTCGTGTTGCATGTTGGGCTGAAAACACCACAGGTGATTTGTAGTAAATTCAGAAGATGGCACACTGTAATGATCCAATCAAGTTTGAAAGTAATTAGAAGCCAGGTGTGGTGGTACACGTCTGCAGTCTGAACTATTCGGGAAGCAGAGGTGAGAAGATCTCTTGAGCCTAGGAGTTCAAATCTATCCTGGGCAACATAGTGAGATCCCATCTTTATTTTTAAAAATAGTTACATTCATTCTATTTACTGCATCACAAGAATGCATATGGCAGGAAATTCTACTATAATTGTCATGATCCACATAAAAATGCACAATCATTTGAATACTTATTAACTTTAATTTGAAAGGCAGGCTGGCAGAGGGATTAAAATTAGATTGTGGAGCCAACCTGATTGGGTTTGAATCCTAGCTCTGCCACTTCCTAGGTGTGTAAGTTTGACAAAATACTTAAATTTCTATTCTTCAATTTTTCTATCTGTATGGAGATTATAAAACTAGTACTTCAATTGGTTATGAGAATTGAGTAAATTAATATATACAAAGTAGCTAGTATAGCACCCTGAACTAAGAAAACACTAGATAATATTAGTCTTCATTGCACACTCTAGCCTTCTTAGAACTCTCTATACACTTTGAGTGCTAGGTGAACAAATTTGCATATTTTTCTGAGTGTCATTATCAATGACATTTCAGTAAGATTGCATTTTTATTAAATAAAAGGTTGAAAATAAAATGAGCTCCAGTAGCTGTATTAAAGGTGTGCCTTTTGCATAAGTTTGACATGAGCTCTTATAGCGTAAAAACAAAAGTCTTCAGATTTTTCTGAGAAATGAAATTTCAGTCTTACATGTAGGATGATTAAAATGTGTCTAAAATATATCTGAGGATATTAAAATGGTTTTGACAGAGATCACATACTGATGTGTGTATTTGATCCATACAGTGTTGGAAAAATTATTGGAATAGCTTTTCCTGTTGTTTTAATGGAAGTTCACATAAAAAAATCTTAATTCTCAGCTTTTTTTGAAGGAGAGACCTGACAACATGTCCAATGGTGATGATTAGCTAGCGCTGAACAGAAGTGGTCCCCTTTAGAGTGCAGGAGCAGTTTAGTTTCTGGGCTCCCCCAACCCCCAATGTGTTTGTGTCCCTGCTTTTATTTAGTACAAAATAATTAAAAATATAAATAGAGACAAGACCAGCAACCCTGTCATATGATGCACAAACGAAGTTGTCTTCTAAATTACATGGCTGGTTACTATATATTTGTTACTTTTTTGACTACTCCTATTTAATGTAGAGACTACAAGCATTATTTTTCAAAGTGAAACCTTCCATTCCTAACTGCAGCATGGCAGTCTGGTCTGTTTCCTGTCACCAGCTTCCAAATTTATCGTCTTTACACCAGGATGGAAATTGAGCTTTAGAGTGATTTTTTAAAACTTTCCCACTTATGGTTAATTTTACAGAATTTATGATGCTACCACAATGCCATCCACTGTCACATGCCTGAGGCAGGAGAGTTGAAGTGTATCTTGAGCCCTCCACACCTGCCCCAGACTAGGAAGTAGCTGCGCTAGGCCCCCAGTTTTAATGAGAATGTTTCACCTTTCATGGGTAAATTTACCCCATAGCAACAAGGCCAACATTGTATTATGGATGTACATGTGTTACCGAAATGCCAAGGGTTCGATCTAGGTCCTTGCCACACAAGCCAATCACTGAGATGACAAATATTACCAAGAAAGGCTTTAATCAGGTGCTACAGCCAAGGGGATGGGAGATCAGTCTCAACTCCATCTCCCTAACTAACTAAAATTAGAGGTTTATGCAGCAGGGAAGATATGTGACTATGTGTGGGAAGAGAGGAAGTAGGGAATGGTTAGGAAGCAATCATGATGAATGAAGGGCCTGGAACGTCATTTGGCTGGAAATGATGATCTAGTGAGTTTCAGTTCTTTGATACTTTTGGAGAGGGCTGGGCATCCTTTCCTGAGGAAGAAACTCAGATAAAACAAATTTAAGTTTCAAGCTTTAAAACTAGAAGGGTCAATTTCTATGTATATCCCAGAAACTGTCTCTGAGACTATTAGGTCAGTTTTGCACGTATGCATTGTATTATGGATGAAGGCATAAGGTAAAAGCTTACATATCACATTGGAATCAGGTGTGAAGGTGAGTTATGCAGAAAACCTGTATTTATCATTAGCATTTTTATTTAAATAACTTTATTGAGGTCTAGTCAACATATGCTGCAGATATTTAGTGTACCATTTAATAAGTATTGAAACATGTATACACCCATGAAGCCATCACAGTAATTAAATGAATATAATCATCACCCCCAAAGTTTCCTTGTGTCCCTCTGTCCCCAGGTAAACACTGATCTGCTTTCTATTACTATAGACTGGTGAAATGGGAGAGTTCCTTTATCCCCCTTGCAGGATGTGTGACAAGGGTGTGGCTCGCTCCTTTGGCTGCCCCACTCCTCAAACCCCTAGAGGAAGCATGTAGAAGGGCAGGTACACAGGCCATGGGGAGTGCTTTTGGGCTCCGGCCCCATGGCTGCATCTAGGGATGGGTGTCTGTGACTCCTGAAGTCCAAGTGGGCATGCATTCCAGTGTGCTGCTCTTCCATCTTTGCCACCTGCAGACAGCTTGTGCTAATCAGCTCGATAGACCCTCTGTCTTATCATAAGGGCAGAGGACCAGTATGACAGCTGTCTGTATCCTGAGTTCTTGCCCAGTGTACCAGAAAAATCGGATCACATGTGCACTTGAAGGGTGAGTGCAAGCTTTTATTGAGTGGTGGAGGTGGTTCTCAGATGGGAGGGGAGCCAGAAGGGGAGATGGAATGGGAAGGTGGTCTTCCCCTGGAGTCAGGATACCCAGAGGCAGACTTCCCCTCTCTCTTACTCTGCTGTGTCATTCTGCCATCACTGGTTTGCCAGTCTGCTGGTGTCTATTGGTCTACTCCTCTGCCCCTCTCGGCTTTCACCCACCGTGTGTGTGCCCACTGTCTTGGGTTTATATGGACACAGGATGTGAGGGCATGGCAGGCCAGAGTGGTCTTGGAATATGTAACATTTGGGTGCAAGAACAGGAGTGCCTGTTCTCACTTAGGTCTGCAAACACAGGCCCGAGGGTGGACCCCTTGCCTGGGACCCTGCCCTTCTCTACCCAGCACTTCCCTGAAAATAAGACAAAATAGTGGCATGATAGTTGTAATAATGGCTTGGCCACACAGTAGTTGGTCCTGAGCAAGATGTAAAGACATAATTTTCCACAACATCTGAGTTTAAGAGGAGTCATTGCCGTCTTTTCTCCGTTTCAGAAACAGAGATGCAGACTTTTATCTACCCTGATCTTGTCTAATATGACTAATGCCTCTAATTCTGTCACCATCGAGAAAATATATTTCTAGTCCTGTATAAGTGGGTGCAAATAAATGATATATGCAGAAAGGCAAGCAGACACTTGAGTGCAAATGTGTGCACAGACATATAAGAATTTGGAATTGTTTCTAGGGAATCACATCTCTTAAAATGCAAAAGTGGCCGGCACAGTGGCCCATGCCTATAAGAGTGGCTTATAGGCACTCTTCTAGCACTTTGCCAGGTCGAGGTGGGTGGCTCACCTGAGGTTAGGAGTTCAAGACCAGCCTGGCAACATGGTGATACTCCATCTCTACTAAAAATACAAAAAATTAGCCAGGCGTGGTTGTACATGCCTGTAGTCCCAGCTACTCTGAGGCTGAATTGTTTGACCCTGGGAAGTGGAGGTTGCAATGAGCTGAGATTGCACCACTGCACTCCAGTTTGGGCCACAGAGCGAGACTCTGTCAAAATAAAATAGAAGATATAAAATGCAAAAGCATCCACTTCTTTATTGAGAATAGCCTAGTCTAAAGAACAGCCTTTCTCACTCATGGTGACAGACTAAATAAACAGCTATCTGTCTCTATTTTCTGATGACCTAAGTCTGGAGTCTAATAAGGAGCAAATACTAAAGGATTGCAGAGTGACTTACGGTCTAGTGGGTCTAACCTTGGCTGTCCAATAGACTCGTCTAGGGAGTGGTCTGAGTCATTTCTGTAAACTGAGAATAGTTAACATTTCCAAATTTGTAGATTTTTAAAGACAGTTTATTTGCATAGTGGTATTTCTGAATGGACTTATTCTCTTCCCTTCTTCAAATGATACGCTCACCATCAACTTGTCTTGCAGTTCTCAATACTGGCTGTGCAATAGAAATATACAGGAGACATTGTTTTTATTCTTTAAGTATTAGTGTCAGCTCTACCCTTAAAGATTCTGACTTAATTGATTGGGATAAGTTAAACATTGGTTTTTTTTTTTCAAAACTCCTTAGGTGGTTCTAATGCAAGAATCTCTGTCTATTCTATGATCTAACAACTGACTTCTCTTTCCTTGTCTCTGACCTATTTCTCTTTCTCATTAATGTTTTATATTGAGAGTTCATTCCTCCTTCCCATTGGTTAGCAATTCATATCCTGTTTCCTGAGAAATCACAAGCCTTGGAAGCAACCATCCACCGTAGAGGGACTAAACATAGAGGCAGCCCTCCTCCAAGGCTGAGATGCCAAAAGGAGACCCTGAGGAATCCATGATTGAAGTGTATTCTTGGATCTGGTCACAGAGTCATAGAGGGTGAGGGCTTGAAGAGACCTCAGCTATTGCACAACTCTTCCATTTTGCTGACAAAACAGAAACATGAAGATGACAGGATCAAAGAACTAGTGCTGGTGGAGCTAGATGAGAACCAAGGCCTCAGGTACCCAGGCTTTCTCTGTCTCCACTCCATCCTGGGGCCACCCCTGTCATAGGAGAGTATTTGAGTCTTCATATAAGTATCCAGGCAGAGAAAAGCCATTCCATTCTGCATAGGTGACTCAACCAACACTTGGGAAGTTCTTCTGTGTGTTAGGCCTTCAAAGAAAATAGGAAAAACATAGACAGTAGTGGCAGCATTTCAAAGTACTACTTAATATGAAGACGATAGGACTTGGAGATTCTGAAACTTCTAAGTTGCTAACATTCAGTCACATTATTCTGTATATCAAAGACGTACTAGTTGTTTGAACACTACAATTATTTATGACTTATTTTCATTCATGTTATTAAGAACTAATGTAGTGTATAGCTACATCTTATAAATTCAAAAGAATAATTGTCCATGTCCTAAATGTATTATTAACATTTAAGAAACTATTAAAACATTAAAATCCTCAAGGACAAAGATGAAGGCAGAAATCAAATTGTATGTTTTTTCATCCACAATCACAAGAGGGTCACATATGTAAGGACTGTCTTTTATTCAAGTTTTCTGGCCATTTTAACTTAAAATTACTATTGTCATTGGTCTCTTCCTGGGAACAATTTTTTATTTTAGGCTATGCTTAGAACGAGTTACAAAAACTAAACTTTGTGTAATATTAGACTAATATTTTTTAACTAAAATTGTGACTCATTAACTACCAAATTTGTGTTATTAATTATGCTAGGATCATGAGGGAAAATATAGTAAGTTTACATGATTTGTTTAGTTTTGTTTGGACCACTTTATTTATCATCAATGACAGAAAATGTACCCCTAACTTAATGGCACTTTGCTTTCACTAACTACTGGTTTCTCTCAGACTTAAGGAGAAACAAGTAAATCAACTGGAATTTTCTTGATTCTTAAAAGACCAAGTGACATCTGGGGTTAATAATTTTGTAGGTCATAAGATACTATACTAAGTATCCCCATAGGGTATAATATGTGAATATTTTATAAATTTAAATATGTATGTTTCAGATTGATTTATACATGAAAATAATTTCTGTTTTTTAAAAAACAATGGTTAATACTTTTATTACAAAAGCAAAGTATACTTGCAATATATACAGGAGAAAAATATTAGAATATATAATAAAATGGTTTTTTTTTTTTTTTGAGACGGAGTCTTGCTCTACCACCCAGGCTGGAGTGCAGTGGTGTGATCTCGGCTCACTGCAAGCTCCGCCTCCAGGGTTCACGCCATTCTCCTGCCTCAGCCTCCTGAGCAGATGGGATTACAGGCGTCCACCACCATGCCCGGCTAATTTTTCTATTTTTAGTAGAGACGGGGTTTCACCCGTGTTAGCCAGGATAGTCTGTTAGCCAGGATGGTCTCGATCTCCTGACCTTGTGATCCGCCTGCCTCAGCCTCCCAGAGTGATGTGATTACAGGTGTAAGCCACTGCACCCAGCCAATAAAATGATTTTTTAAGCAGAATAACCATTATCCCACCACACAGAAGCAATCAGTAAGGACATCAACCAACAGGAACTTGAACTAGTGACAAGTTCTCTTTCAAAGACTTAACTCACTGTCCCTCAGCTCTTCTGTCTGTTTTATTCATTGATAATATTTTGAGTTTATAAGAATATTACAATCTATCTTCTGTCTGTATATAGATTTGGTCATTCCCTTTGGCAGCTCTAAACCACCACACTGTGTGGTTGTTAATAAATTATATTTAACTAATCTTTTGTAAATGGACATCGGAATTATTTTTAATTAATTGCTATTATTAACCATGTTACAATGAACAGAATTGTGTATTTACCTGTATTCACCTGTTCAATTATTTCCCTAAGATAAGTCCCTAGATGTAAACTTGTGCATGAAAGAACATGAACATTTTTAATGTGACTCAAAGCCTAGATTGCAAAGAACATTTACATTTGCTAGGATTGCATTAGTGGTGCTCTTCCTCCTCCCCACCAATGCTCCACAGCACTGGGCATTAATTCCTTTTTAGTATAATTGATGAAGACCATTTCATTTTAATTTGCATTGACTTCATTGTCATTACAACTATTCATCTCTTGCAACTGTTTGCCATTCTTCTTTTGAGAGGTACCTTTTGTAATTTTTGTCTACACTTTAATTGGAGTATTCCTTGCAGTACCTATCAGAAATACTGCTATAGATTACAGATATTAAGACTTTGTCCCTGCTTACCTTCCCAGCCCCATCTCTAATCTCACCAAGAATATGATGCTGTAAATTAGCCTCTGTTTATACTAACTTTTTTCCATTGTAGTCATTTTCTCTGGTTATTACTGTTATTATAATGCTCGCATTTTAACTGCTGTCTGCTCTCATGGGTGCTCAGACTTTATTATGCTGTTATTATCAGCTCATATATAATAAGTAAAGTACTAAATCTGCAATGGCAAACCATCAATTCATGGGCCAGATCCAGACCACTAAATTTTATTTTATTTTTTGGAGTCGTTTAATTTTTAAATTTGTTTTGTTCCTGTTTTTTTTTTTTTTTTTTGTAGCAGTCTTACTCTGTTGCCCAGGCTGGAGTGCAGTGGCATGATCTAGGCTCACTGCAACCCCTGTCTACTGGCTTCAAGCAATTCTCCTGCCTCAGCCTCCCTAGTAGCTGGGATTACAGGTGCATGCCACCACACCTGGCTAATTTTTGTACTTTTAGTAGAGATGGGGTTTCACCATGTTGGCCAGGCTAGTTGCAAACTCCTGACCTCAAGTAATCCACCTGCCTTGGCCTCCCAAAGTGTTGGGATTACAGGTGTGAGCCACTGCACCTGGCCTGTTCCTGTGTTTTAATTTAGTTTTTCAACATTCTAAAATTCATCTTCAACATTTATAAAAACTATAAAACTGATTTACAACAATGCATATGACTATTAAAAACCTAGACTCTTTCTCTCTCTTAAGAAACTGGAAAATCTGTCATCACTGTACCCCAGGTCATCAGCTTCTCCATGATGCCCTATTGCTTCATGGCCAGGTTCACACTTACTATTGCCCATCTAGGCCTGTTGACCATTGAGCAGGGTTCATCAGGTTCTGGCCTGTTGACATTTTGAGCCAGACGATTCTTTGTTGGGGCTTGGGAAGTTGTCCAGTACATTTCAGGATGATTAGCACATCTCTGGCTTTTACCCACTAGATACTAGTAACACATACTCTACCACCCAGTTGTGACAACCAAAAATATATCCAGCCATTTCCACAGGAGGAGGACAGTGGCCTCACTGTGAGTACCACTGCCTTAAGATTTGGGACCTCTGATCCAGATTTGTTAAACCTGTGGATGATATGGGCTCAGTCAGCAACTATGGAGGTCACTTTTTGCTATCCTCTATTAAAATTGTCAGCCCTATTTTTTTTTAGTGTGGAGGAGGGCTACAGAGAATTGAGGACAAGCTCTAATTTGGGGCCTGTGAGAAGGAGATGGAACAGCTGACAGACTTGCAGAGTACATAGGCCAGAAGCAATCAACCATCAGGCACCTTGGTCCCTCTTGTTGAGTAAGATACTTGACTATGGGATTATCTAAGCTATAAACCCTTCATTTTTGTTAGAGGTGAAGGAGTAAAGCGAGGGATCAAAGTTATTCATGGTACAATGAAATCAAGTTCAAATAATCTTTACATTGTTTGCAAATACAATCTTTGCAATATTTGCTAGAACAGAAAACACACACCCCTGTGATATTGTTAGAAGTAGAAATCCTTGGAGAAGGAGAACACAGAGTACTCCTGAGCTGAGCTGAGTTTCTTCCGTTGTTCCTTTGCTTTGGACAATTGAAGTTAGCCGGTGCTTGGGGTACTGTCACTGCTGCCATAGCTTTTCCGTTGACCTTTGCCCACTGGTTCAGTGCCTGCTCTTGTATCTGGTATGTGGTTTTTCTAGGACTTGTTGCAGTAATCTCTTAATTTATGTCCAAGAGTGCTCCTTTCTGTTTTGACTGAATGGTCAGCAACTGGGAGGTTTTCTCTCAGGCCAAATCATTTCTATTCCTTCCTGAAATCTTTCAAGGTTTCTTGATTTGTGAGTTTACACTTCCCTATTTTCCTAAACTGCTACAGATATTTTCTTATTTCGAAATTCCTTAGTTATTTCAATGGAATATAAGGCAAAAGAGAGTTTAAACATGTAAGCTCAATTTGTTGTCTTGAAACCAGGAGAAGTCAGGAAAAATTTCCTGGCTAGAATGGGGGACATTGGCATTATAAAGTCTAACTGGACCAGGGTCATTCTGTGAAACTTTAGGTAAGCTCCTGAACATAGCAAGAGAATGGGCTATGTCAAGTCTTTGTCAGTGGGACATGTGCTACTTTGGAAAGGTTTTGTCAATGGTGAATAATCATGTGAGGAGTGGCAGTTTTACCAACTCCCCATTCAGTCCTTTGCTTACATAAGCATTTTGATTTAAAGTAGTATTTATTTATTCATTCATTTGTTCAGTTACTATTTATTGAGTTTGCTATAACTGGCACTGAAGCTGAAATACATGAGTGAAAAAAGAAATACAATATTTCTTTCCTTATGATTGTATATCTAGAAGAGGAAAGGAATGCTAACTAAGCAAGGAAAAAAATAAATAGCATAGTTTCACATAGTGATGATGTTTATGATGAAATAAATAAAGGTAGGGGATAGAGAAGTACAGAAACTGGGAAAATAGGCTCTTTCAGATAAGGCAATAGGAAGTCCTCCTAAGAGATGGCTTTGAGCAGAATTGGGAGTGGGAAGTAGCAAGCTATGTGATGTTCAGGATGAAATGTATGCCAGGCAGAAGGGGCAGGAGGCTTGACTGATCAGAGAAAACACAAGAAGCCCAATGTGGCCAGAGTGCAGCAAGCAAGAGGGCATGAGAAAAATCCCAAAGATCCTTGAGAACAAAATGAGCAGTTTGCATTTGTGTTTTGCCCTAAACATGATCAGTAGCCAGTAGAGGTTTCAGGCAGTGGAGCCTGACTTACCTTATTTTTCAAAGCTCTCCCTGGCTTCTGGGTGGAGGGGGTCAAGCATGGAAGCAGTTAGACCAATCAGGAAATTACAGCGTAGTGCAAGCAAGAGATGATGGATGGGGATATGCAATACATTGTGAACAGTAAAGACAAATAGAAGTGAACAGATTTGGGATATGTCTTGGAGTTAGATGGTTCTGCTGGACTGGCAGTATGAGTTGAGAAAAAGAGAAGAATCAGGGGTGATTTCTTGGCTTTGGACTTAAGCAACTGGGGGGATGATGGAACCATTCACTGGGTTGATGATAATTTGGTTAGGACAGTTTTGGGGGTTCATTTAGGAATAGGAGAATCAATAGTTCTGGAAGTTTGGAATTTCTAGTGGTGAAATCAATGATTTAAGAAAGTTTGGAGTTCTGGAAGTGACTTCATTAAACCATCACAAAGGATCATGGGATTAGTCCTGACGAGGGGGAAGGTGGATAATCAGTCCCGATTATTTCTCCCTCTTCTTGGTTGGTGTCTTATGGGGCTCTTCCTATTAAAATGTGGTCAGTCCCATTGATGGCCTTGGAGCTTGTTAGAAATGCAGAACTATTGTCTTATTGTATCAGAATCTACAATTTAAATTCTCCATGAGATGCCTACGCACATTGAAGTTTGACTTCTAGGAAAAAGCAGCTAATCTAGTGATGAGGAAACATCCAAACTGAAGGATATTCAATCATATAACTGGTGATATGGTTTGGCTGTGTCCCCACCAAATCTCAACTTGAATTGTATCCCCCAGAATTCCCACATGTTGGGCAGGAGCAGGTAATTGAATCATGGGGACCAATCTTTCCCATGCTATTCTCGTGATAAGTTTCATGAGATCTGATGGGTTTATGAGGAGTTTCTGCTTTTGCTTCTTCTTCTTTTTCTCTTGCTGCCACCATGTAAGAAGTGCCTTTTGCCTCCTGCCATGATTTGGAGGCCTCCCCAGCCATATGGAACTGTAAGTCCAATTAAACCTCTTTTTCTTCCCAGGCTTGGGTATATCTTTATCAGCAGTGTGAAAACAGACTAATACAACTGGACTGTAATCTCCAACAGTGTCAAGATCGTGAGGGTCAAAGGAGGACTTTAGAATGGTTCTGTACTAAACAAAAATTAAGAGCCATGAAAACTAAGTGCAATACATGATCCAGAACTGAAGTTGAATCCTTTTGCTCTGGAAGATATTTTTCGGACAACTGGCAAAACTTGAATGGGAAATGGGATCTCTGGGTGAGGTATATGAGAGTTTCTTTCTGCCGTGGCCACTCTTTTTATATATCTTTGAAAAGGTTTCCCTCCCTTCCTTCCTTCCTTCCTTCCTTCCTTCCTTCCTTCCTTCCTTCTTTTCTTTCTCTTTCTTTTTTTGAGTTTTCTGTTCCTTTGTTTTTAAAATTTTTGACTGCTCTCCACCATTTCATGATGTGCCCAAGCTGACAGGAAGGTTTCTGGAGGTCTCCTTAATCCGAGGGCACTCTGAGCACCCTCCTGAGAGCCTCAGTGAGTTAAGAGCCTCAGCAAAGCCTTTCCAGGGACATGAGGCACTCTGCACACTTCCCTTACATTCAGCTCCGGTTGGCATCACAGGCAGGAAGTGGGAATCTTACCAAGTGCCAGGGATGTAGCTGGAAAACAACTCGCGTAGACTAGGAGGTCACTGTGGCATTCATCCCTAGGAAAGGCGATGCTAGAAAACACTACAAAAAGATTTACTCTGGGTTTGGGTCTCTTTTCCTTCTGGTTTATTTATTCCTTCAAAGACTGTATAATGTTAAAACTTCATACTTTCCTTTTTCTGTGTTTGTAGAAATTTATATCTTCCTATTTAAAATGTCAGAGTACTATTGTAGGTACATATACAAAGCACAAAAACAATTTTCACAACAACAAATGGTGGTAATTTTCTCTATATACTTAGAGAATTCATGAGCAACTTTGTCCTTTGTGATTGAAGACTTCCCTCTTTGAAAAGACTACAATCCATTAGTGTTGATGTGAAAATTCTAGTGTAGGTAATTTGTGAGTTCAGGAATCATGTGTTATTTATGTCTTGAAAGCACAGTACAAGTTCT
The DNA here is from genome assembly GCF_009828535.3 of Hylobates moloch. Classification (NCBI taxonomy): domain Eukaryota; kingdom Metazoa; phylum Chordata; class Mammalia; order Primates; family Hylobatidae; genus Hylobates; species Hylobates moloch. The sequence continues at coordinate 24,808,417 of NW_026652280.1, read as the reverse complement.
TAAGAATCACTAATAGAGTTGAATGTCTTCTTGAGGTTAATGCATCATTCACCAAGCACTTGTTTTAGTTATTGTATGAAACTTAAATTCCTACTTTTAAGATCAGGTTTCAGAAGAATTGGATCTTATACTGAGTAATAAAAATGCCTCAGAGAAGCATTTAATTTTTATTCCATTGGAAATTATAATTTAAGTCCTCAAATTCAAGTACCACTCCATCAAAATCATACATTGATTACTTGTAAGTTGAGACAAACCCAATTCATGTGAAGCCATGTGCTCATTTTTGTACCAGGTCACTCAATTGTATAGCTTCTAATTTAGCTGTTTCATCATGACCCATTGTGAAAATATGAATGATATATAGTCCATTTGATCTGCTTGCAACCCATGGGATTTCCTTTAAAGATATAAAACATTGTGCTAGTGCTTCCTTTTTTGTTCTGATACCCACATCCTGTGCTCTGTGGAGAGTCACAGTTTTTGAAATATGTTGACAGCCGGCACAGATAAGCAGTGTACTTAGCCTTTGGTCAAGGACTGGAAACCGGCTGGTATCTGAATCATCTGCTTAATGCAGAACTGCCCTCTTCTTAGGGAGATGCAGCCTGGTGTGTGGTATGATATGGAGCTCTATGGTGTGTTACTGTATGGGAAGCATAGGAGACTGGTTAGAGGAGCAGTCTCTCTTTTTATATCTTTTCACTTTGATTTCAAGTATATACAAGCATGGAGTATCCAAATGAATATATATATATAAAAAATATATATATAAATATGTTTTATATATATAGTATATATGTTATATTTTATATATAATGATATATAGAAATAAATGGATAAAGAAATGGGTCCAAGAATGTTAGTAATGATTATATATCATAAATACAATTATATATAATATATATCATAAATACAATTATATATAATATATATCATAAATATATTATATATAATATATCATAAATATATATAATATATCATAAATATATTATATATAATATATATCATAAATATATTATATATAATATATCACAAATATATATTATATATAATATATCATAAATATATATTATATATCATAAATATATTACATATATATCATAAATATATTTATTTATATGATATATATCATAAATATAATTATATATATAAAAAATCATTATTAACATTCTTGGACCCGTTTCTTTCCCATTCTTTTTTTTTTTTTTTTTTTTTTTTGAGATGGAGTCTCACTCTGTTGCCCAGGCTGGAGTGCAGTGGCGTGATCTCGGCTCACTGCAACCTCCACCTCCCAGGTTCAAGCTATTCTCCTGCCTCAGCCTCCCGAGTAGCTGGGACTACAGGCGTGTGCCACCTTGCTCAGCTAATTTTTTGTATTTTTAGTAGAGACCTGGTTTCAACATGTTAGCCAGGATGGTCTCGATCTCTTGACTTTGTGATCCATCTGCCTAGGCCTCCCAAAGTGCTGGGATTACAGGCGTGAGCCACCATGCCCAGCCCCATTTTTATTTTTAAGAGCTTAAATTTATGCCCAATCCAAAAGTTATTATTACAGGAGTTGTCACAATGAAAATTATAATAATAATAATAACACTGTGGTTCAGGCCCGCTCTTTTCTGTTAGACCTAACCAATCTGGTTGTTTAAAAACCACTTTTTTTGTTTTGTTTTGTTTTGGTTTTGGTTTTGGTTTTTCTTTTTCCATCAGTCACTTGTTGTTTCTCACTTCCAATGTGACCTGGACTTGCAGAATGTTTTAGGAGCAAGGATGCATTCACCTTCATGGACCTGAAGAAAAATAAACACATCTCTAAGACTTCTGTCAAAGAAGGGAAAAGTTATAAGAGACTGAAAGCAGTGACTGATGGAGCCAACTTTTATCACAAGCAAGGCTGTTTCTGCTTATTCAATGTATTCTGAAAGATATTTAAAATGACAATTCCAATTCCAGTTCGTCGAAGCCATACCAATTAAACATATGATCTACAGAAAAACTAGCATTCTCATTTTGCATACACATGGGAGAACTGGTATAATATCTCACTCCACCAGAGCATCAGTCGATGAAGTTTACCATGGCATGCAAGGAAAGCTCCCTACTCTACTTCTAGCGCCTCTTTATAGGAATTCTCAGTCACCCCTTTCAGTGTCTATGTGTAACCCTTATGCTAATACCTTATCTTGCTGTCAGGCACTATACCATCTCATAGGAGAGAAAACACAAACAAACCCAAAATAATTCAGGTACTACATGATCAATTCAACACAGGATTTGGTATTGGTTGTATTTTTTCAGGGAAAAACATTTGAGAAGGGAGGACTTAGTCTACAACCATATGAATACAGGGAGGATTTGAACTAATCAAGGTGATGGGCTTGGTATTACAGGGGGCAAAGCAACCTGAACAAAGATACTGAAGTGGGAAAAATTTGCTAAATAGGTTTTGAAACAATTTATGTGATTTATATGTAGAATTTACTTTAAGAATTAAAGTATAAGAATAATCATGTTTTGAAAGTAAGGCACAAATGTTTATTTAATGCTGTAAGAATTAAGAAACCAAATTTCAAGAAGTGGCAGAATATAATTTTAAAATTACATCTATTCACTAGGTCAAGAAGCCATAATGAAAGACTACATAATGTATGATTCCATTTATTGGACATTCTTGACAAGTCTATAGGGACAGAAACAGATTATCATTGCTGGGAGGTTGGGGTCAGAGAGCATGGAGGAATCTTTTGGAATAATGGAACTGTGCTGTATCTTGACGGTGGTGGTGATTAAATGATTGTATACATTTACCAAAACTTGCAGAATTGTACATTAAAAAGGATGAATTTCCTTGTATTTTTAATTACACTCTTAAAAATAGAAAAAAAGCTTATTTTGGGAAATATTTGAGGTGAAAATGAGAATGCTATAGGAGCAATTGGAAGGATTATTAAAATTTAATGCTTCCACATATGAATCAAATTTGAAAATTTGATTCCTGTCAAGGAAAATAACATAAGCAGAATACAAATACCTGTCTCAGGACTATACACATCTAATTTTGTATCATAACATCTTTCAAGTGTGAAACAGCATGGTTAGATTGGCTTTCAGGATATTATGTTAGTTACTATCAAGCTGAGATGGTTAAATGGATGGAAAACATGAGTCATTTACACCATGTTTAAAATGTTATCAACTAGCAAGAATAACATTCAAAAAAATTAAAGAATTATATCAATACCAATCTGCTCAATATGAAAAATAAACATTCTAAGTCACTTAAAGCAAAAATTAGTAGGTTTGAGCAAATACAGTTGACTACATATTAATCTAATTTTATTTTATTTACTTTTTATTTTTTGAGACAGAATCTCGCCCTGTCTCCAGGCTGGAGTCCAGTGGCATGATCTTGGGTCACTGCAACCTCTGCCTTCTGGGTTCAAGCGATTCTCCTGCTTCAGCCTCCTGAGTAGCTGGGACTACAAGTGCGCATTACCACGCCCAGCTAATTTTTGTATTTCTAGTAGAGATGGGATTTCACCATGTTGGCTAGGATGGTCTCGATCTCTTGACCTTGTGATCTGCCCCCGTTGGCCTCCCAAAGTGCTGAGATTGCAGGCATGAGCCACAGCGCCCGGCCTAAGCTAATTTTAAAATGCAGAACCGCTTTTTGTGGTTTAGTAAAATTAGCCTTTAGTTTTAATTTCAGTATTTTTTCCTGCTCTGAGGTATCACCATCACATGCCGCATCAGTATTTTGGGAAAAAGTCTTTGCATGTCTTTATGGGCACTGACTTTGAGCATAAACCTTTCCTTGAGGGTTCAGCTATTAGCAGTGGGCAGAAGTGTTGGACAAGCTTTAAACAAGTCCTTACCTTCTTGTTTTAAGGACATAATCTCCTCAGGAACTTCGGGCTTTACAGGATTGAACATGATACCTTGACTCATCACTAAGTGTCCAGCCTTTGACACAACCAGCTCATTTCTTAACTCTATCAATATGCGTATAATTTGGTTGCCAGCTATGGAAACAAGCCAAACTCATTAATAGTGAATGTTTATAAGGAATGACACCTTTGTGGTATTTAAGTACCATCTGTAATTTCTTATTAGTGATGTTTTGGTAGTTTTCCTGTTGAACATTCATTGGGGAACTGATTAAGTTTACTATGCCCTTGATCTACACTTGACATGTGTAGGTAAATTCTGAAAATGGGATACTTCTGTGCTGGCAGGGGACAAACTGTGAACACCACTATGTCTGAGCTAGGAGAAGAAAACAGTTCTGTAAACAGCATGAGACATTAAAATTTGCCTTATTACTTCGTCACTTCAGGGGATATCGTCTGTCTCTGAACGTAGGAATCTATATTACTTGGTCTTGGTCTTTTAGATCTTGTTGTTGTCTCCAGTCTGTTTGTATCTTTTGAAGCAGGAGTTAATTTTGCACTAATTATGGTACTAAACATTGATAAAACACTAGCCAGAGGAGTTTCCATAATAATAGAAGGAAGGTGTCCTTCATAAACAAAACTAGTTACATATTATATAATTTTGAAAATTAAATTTTGTTCATTGTTTACTGCTTAAGATTCTACATATTGTTTGTAATCCTCTAGATAGGCCCAGTGGTGCTGTGGTAACACCCATTCCCTGTATCTGATCAGTTTCCCTCTTATTCAGGCATGGTACAGATGACCCTCCAGGGCAGCAGTCCCCACAGGTTGGCCCAGGATTCCAGGCTGCTATGGTCTCATGACATCTCCAATTCAATCCACACTCTCGTGATCACTGAGGTCCACTGTGCACCAACTCATAAATGTTTCCCCTGAGAGAGACACACATCACTTATGCACATATTTCTTTGGCCAAAACCAATCATATAGCCAAACCAGAATTCAGAGGGCAAGGAAGTGTAAACTCTCATTTATGTAGAAGTAGAGAACTACTAGATGTTGAGGAACATTAGAAATCTCTTATTATCATCCTCCACAAATAAAGATGACATGTGTCAACCTGTTCAAACAAAGCCGATATCCATGTGAGTATGCTGAAAAGGTTAGTTTACGATTGATCATGCAGTTCTTTATTGACCAATCTAAATCAATTTGTTTTCCAGTCTACAGTAAAAAATGTAAAATAATGACCATTTGTACACACACAAACATATATACACATGCCTTATAGACTTCCAGTTTCCAAATTGATACATATGGTTAAAGACTCCCCATCTCACTAAATAAACAGAATAAATATGAACTATTAAAAACAGAAAAATATGGAAAATAATAGGTACCTAGCTGTGCTAAAAAATGAGAAGAAGAACCTTTAACATACCAGAAATTATGAAAAATTGCAAAGAGAAAACAAAAGGAAAACCATGCTGCTAAGAGGAGGCCACAGTGAAAAGATGTAACCCAGTGTCCTCAGAAGAACTTTTCCTTAGGAAAGACAGTTGACAGTGCAATTAGTACGTGATCAATTCTTTGGTTGAAATTTTCCCCCATTGAATTTGTGTCACTGAATTGTATTTTCTTGAGCATTTTTCCAGTTTCTAGCAGAAAGTTATAATAGGTTACAGGATTATCTAGGAAACATTGACACCCTCCCACCTTGCCTCAGGGAACAGTTATACTTTTTGACATATTGTTGTTAGATAGGACACATGACTTGCTCTGAGCTCTGAACAATGGTACATGACTACAAATAACATCAGTTTCAAAGCATGGGTGTTAAGAGTTTTGTCTGTTCAGTTTGTCGATCTGGTTGCTTCTGAAGTCTACCACCAGTAGAGTATGAACTGAAGAGCTGCTACCCCTGTAAACCTGGGCCCCAGAGTGAGAACTATGGAGCAGACCACACGCCTCAGGGAGCACCTAGTCCCAGGAGGAGGAAAGACATGTGGGACAGACTTGAACTCAACCTGCAAGGTGAATCCTGGAACCTGGAGCACAGACTAGGTCACCTAAGTTGCAGCCAATCCACAGATGGGTGAGCAAGAGAATAAACATTGGTTTAAGCCAATGAAATTTGGAGAGACTTATTATAGCTCATTAATGAAGGAAAGTTTTAGCTAACGAATAAGTCAAAACCAAGTGTGTGGAGGCAAACCTGTTAGGAAATGGTTTAGTTAAGTAAATGCAATTGATTATAAATAAATTACCCACTTAATACAATTCCACATTTATTGAGAATCCACCTACATGCCAGAGACTATGTAAGATGCTTTTCAAAAATTAAGTATGGATGTTGTTAAACAGATCCTACATTAAGATTAATTTCTTGGAAAATTGGGCTATCCTTTCTTAATTGCTTTGTAGAGAACATACACATTCATGTACAGCTAATGATATTTTGAATTGTGCTGACTTTTTAAAAGTGTAAACAGTTATGTTTTACTGTTAAGAATTTAAATAATCATAATTTTATTATTCTAACTGTTCAGCTTTTCAGCATTTGCATAAATTGAAGTTTTGAGAACAATTGATCTGAAAATATTATTGAAAATATACCACGTGAGAGCAAGTGAACATCCTCAACATATACAAAGAAGAACAAGTGCCTAGAATGTACCCATACTGAGTGAGTTAGAGATGGAAGGATAAAGAGTTAAATTAAAAGATGCTGGTGTCTTTCCTTTAAAGGGTATTTATGCCTACTTTTGTGTGTATATTTTCTTAGTAAAATTAAATTTTCAGGTTTCACAGTGAGGCCTGTCATTTGTATGCCTCCAATAAATTTGCTCGAATAAAAATTAATTCTAGGAAATATTTTGCTTCCCTAATAATATATATTTATCAGAAATTTCTACCAAAGTGTGTTTCAGGTATGCAACCCTATAAAGTAGTTATTGTTATTATCATCTAATTTATGTAAAAGAGTAAACAAAAGTTTAGAGAGATTATGGAACTTGTCTGAGTTAATATAGTTCTGAAATTTAAATTCAGGACTTCACAGAGTTTGTAAGTGCTCACTAAATAAATGTTGAATGAATTAATTAAAAAAAAAAATCAGGCCGGGCGCCAAGGCTCACACCTGTAATCCCAGCACATTGGGAAGCTGAGGTGGGCAGATCACTTGAGATCAGGAGTTCAAGACCAGCCTGACAAACATAGTGAAACCCCACCTCTACTAAAAATACAAAAATTAGCTGGGTGTGGTGGGGGGCACCTGTAATCTCGGCTGCTTGGGAGGCTGAAGCATGAGAATCACTTGAACTGGGGAGGAGGCATAGGTTGCAGTGAGCCGAGATCCTGCCACTGCACTCCAGCCTGGGCAACAGAGCAAGACCCTGTCTCAAAAAAATAAATAAATACATAAATAAGAAAACCTCTGTGAACCCTCCCCCTGCAATTGTAGACTCCTTGAGACCAGGAATCATGGCTTTGGTATGAATTCTGCTGTTAAATTATCTTTGTATCTTCAGCATCTAGTCCATTATTATTGGTTCTCAATAAATGTTACCTGAAACGAATACATTTCCTATGAAAAAATATAGCCTAATATTATAATATTAGAATCTGGATTGTTTTATTACTTTTTGGTTAGTCTCCTCATGCTTTATCACCTATCTGAGTCACTCTTGAGAAATAAGTTTCCTAAAGTTTTAGATCGGGGAAGAGGCACACTACATAGAGACTGTGAACTCAATAGTATCTGAGATAGGTCTTAATCAATTTAGAAAGTTTATTTTGCTAAGGTTAAGGACATACCTGTGACATAGCCTCAGGAGGTCCTGATGACATATGCCAAAGATGGCTGGGGTAAAGCTTGCTTTTATACATTTTGGGGGATGTGAGATATTAATCATTACGTATAAGAAGTAAATTGGTTCAGTCTGGAACGGTGGGACAACTCAAGAGGGTGGGAGCTCCCAGGTCATAGGTAGATAAGAGACAAACTAATGCATTTTGAGTCTTTTGAGTCTTTGATCAGTCTTTTGCTGAATGCACAATTTACATGTGAGAGGAGGATGGAGGAATAGTCACTTACGCTTTAGTCTGGCTCGGTGAATCTGCATTTTTACATAAACAATGGGCAGAGGAAGCAATCAGATATGCATTTGTCTCAGGTGAGCAGAGGAATGACTGTCCTACACCTGTGAAGATCAGCTATTGATTTACATTGCCAGGGTGAAATTCAACAGAACTGTGTTTTAGGGTAAAGATCTTGAGGTCTTTAGGAATTTCCTTGTGGACAGATTGTGAGGGAGGTATGTGGCTTTTTGTCTTTGTAGCTATCTTATTTAGGAATAAAATGGGAAGCAAGTTTACCTGATGCAGTTTCCACCTTGACTTTTCCCTTTGGCTTAATGATTTGGGGGTCTTGAGATTTATTTTTCTTTCATAAGGCATTCACTCAATGCCTGTATTGCAACTTCCCATCCACCCAATACTTTTTACGGTACCTGGTATTTTTAAATGCTGAACATCTCAATGGGTTCTGAGCGAATCCATCACTATCCTCCATGACCCCTAGTGAGGGGATTTTGTGTAAGTTTGCTCTATTAAGGTAATAAGCACACTTGCTAAAGTCAAAATATCTGTTGTACCTTTCTCTTGCTATTGTCTTTATGAATGAATACATTTCTATTAGTTTCATTGACATTTTGGGGGGTTTTGGGATGGAGAAAAGATAAACATGTTGTTGTATTAAACAGAATTTTAGAATCTGGGTAATATCAAGATCAATAGTTGGCAAACAGAAATGAATGGAGGACTTGATTTGCCGGATTCACTTTTTTGTCGTACATGATTATATTTCCTCATCTGTAGAATGAGTGGGTTTAACTACATGAGAATTTGTAGATGTTCTGGAAATAATCCTAGGAGATGTTAAATAGGAGTTCTACAAGTAAAGAAATTTTATTGCCAAATTACTTTGGATGAAACAGGCTAAATAAAGAAGTTTCATTACTTTGGAAACCTTAATGTGTTAGTACTCATTGCAGAGACAGTAGCAGAGGCAGAATTTCCCAAAGAAGTCTGACGATGGAACTCCTTTAACATACACACGCACAAACACACACACACACTTATTAATACCTTTCAGGCGTAGTGTTTCATGGAAGAGAGTTTGGGAAATTCTAACCTAGACGATTGCTTTCAAATTTTGAGATTCTATGACTCTACATTAATTAACAAGGACATTTTAGGAATTAATTTTTAATACTTTATTTCTAATGATTTAAAGATGAAATACTAGAATAATTTAAATCGTAATGTGAGGAAAACAAAATATATACAAACACACATATATATGTATATGTACATCTATACACAATATCTATACCAAATAGTTGCAAATAAAACTAATTCAAGAAATATTTTCCCCATCTTCTTGATGCAAATGATAATTCTGTCTCAGCCTGAGAAATAGAGTGAATAAAGAAGCATAGATTCTCTCTCACCCTCTGCAATTATACCCCTTAGTTGACATAATTCAGAGAAGAAACAAGATGTCATGGCATAGAAATATGCTAACACCTTGTTCTCATGGTGCTTTCGGTTGTGGCTTTTCTCTGAGGTTCTGTGGTTCTTGTCTACTGCTGTGGCTGGAGAACACCCTAGCACTGAAGGAGTTTTCTTTACTCTTTTCTGTATCCCATCTGCTTATTGAAAAATAAATAAGATAGGAGTTTCTTACCTTCTTCTATTGCCCACTTGAAGCAGAGGTAAGAGGAACATTTAAAAATGTAGTCTGCTGTGCCATGTACTAGACATGCTATGAGAAAGTTTACATGCTTCATTTAATAATTAAATATCCATAAGGGATTGATATGGTTTGGATATTTGTCCCCTCCAAATCTCATGTTGAAATGTGATCCCCAGGTTGACAGTGGGATGTAGTGGGAGGTGTTGGGTCACGGGGTGGATCCATCATGAATGGCTTGGTGTCCTCCCCATGGTAATGAGTGGAAATGAGTTCACTCAAGATCTGATTGTTTCAAAGAGCATGGCACCTCTGCCCTCTGTCTTGCTCCCCTTCTCACCATGTGATACACTGACTCCCCCTCTGCCTTCCGCCATGATTGTAAGCTTCCCAAGGCCTTACCAGAAGCCAAGTAGATGCTGGTGCCATGCTTCTTCTACAGTCTGCAGAACCATGAGCCAAAAATAAACCTGTTTATAAATTACCCAGTCTCTGGTATTCCTTTACAGCAACATAAACAGACTAACACAGGAATAGATATAATTATGTCAGTTCACCTCAAATCAATTTTTGGAAGGAGATGAGAGATATCTCTGCGTCAACATCCCCAAGTTATTATTTTCTTTAATGGAGAAAGAAGATAAAGTAACTTATTTTTCCACACAATGGATAATTAGTTGGTATGGTCAGTAATGGAACTTGGGTCTATGAAACTCTGATAGTCAAGCTCTTTCAACTCTAAGCACCTAACATAGTACTTTTTGTATATGTGCACATTTCAACAAAAATTGACTTTCACTATGTATGCTGTTTTCAATTGCTTAGTTCATATGCATTGTGCATCTATTTCCATTTAATTAAGCACTCTCTTACAATAACATTTCAATAAATTCAGTCTGTTTTGAGTGGATGAACAGTAATTTATGTAACCAAATCCTCTATTGTTAGGGACAGCAAACTCTCTCTGTAAAGGGCCAGATAATTAAATATTTCAGACTTGTAGGCCATGACAACTACTTTGCTGCAGTAACTATTCATCTTTGCCATTGCACTGGGAAAGCTGTGAAAGATCCAGATTTACAATCCAGATTTATTGAATAAAACTATTCTATTTTTAAAACCCTACATAAATTAGTATTTGTTTGAACATTAATGTGGAAATATTTTTGATTTAGCTCAAGGGAATAGGATCGAATGGAGGAGGGAAATCTATGGCTTTTCTTCATGTGCTGTTGTGTTGTTTCTCCAGTTACCATGGGAAAACATTTTTAAAAAATTAAATCCCAAATAGTGATCCCACCTTATCTGAGTAACTCAATACTCCAGAGCTGATTACCCTCCTGGCTATTTTAACTATATTTTTAATAATTGACAGAATATATTTCTTAGATTAGACAATAAAAAGGCAAGATTTGTTAAGCATATATTTTTATCTTCCCAACACAAAAATGGGATTAATAGAATAACAACCATGCCAAAATATTAATATTCTAAAACCACATTAATATTTTAAATAGATATATTTCAACATATAACTGAGTTAACCCATTCAGTTACTTGAGTATATATACTACAAATAGTTTTTATTGTGGGATATTGAATGAGGTTATTTTCATCTAGTTTATACGTTTAAGTGTCTGTGAACACGTTTGTGAGTCAGGGCTGAAAGGAATGAGCTGTTATTATTTTGTGTTTGGTATTTATCAGTTTTTCTCATCCTTTATTTCACAACCACCATGTCAACCCCCAACCCCACCCTAAGAAGCCTTTTCAGACATTTTTTCCTCTAATTGCCACCCAAATGAGAATTTAATACCACAGATATACTGTGTATCTGTTTATGTGCCATAGATATATCTGTGCTTTATACATAAAAAGAGCAAGATTATGTCACCTCCCAACAACAAATTTTGCCTCCCTGGGGCAATATTTTTCTCATTGAAAATGCATGGATTATAACTACTTCGATTGTTTTCCAAGGGTCAGACTAATCTTCCTGAATTATTATTGCAGGAGTATGGTAACCATGTACTAGAGAATGCTTAGAAAAACTTGCAGAGGATCCTCCCCTGTTTTAAACTTGAGCAGAAACAGGGACCCCTTTGTGCAGACATAGCCATGTCAGACTTCTCAGCTTTCATGACAAGACATCATCTTACCTCATTGGCTAAAGGACAATGATTCTCATTTAACCACCAGCATGTAATGGCTATTTTCCAAATACTCCTGGGAGATATAGCCTCAAATCCCTCTGCCTCTGGACTTATCAAAATCTGTGTACCTGAGAATAGTCTATCAATTCCTTACTCTAAAATCAACTTATTGATTTAGCCAAATCTTCAAGGAGCATCATTTTGTTAACCCCTCACTCCCTTATAGAAGCTCTTACTACTTTTCTTGATAATTTTTTAATAATTTGCTATTAATGTCATTCTCCTACATTGAGGACCATTTTAAGAAACCACCCAAAGCAATTCATGATGGTATTTACTATACAAAATTCTTAAAGTTATAGCTCATTATGTCCCACCCCACCTGGCTAATTTTGTATTTTTAGTATAGATGGGGTTTCTCCATGTTGGTCAGGCTGGTCTCGAACTCCTGACCTCAGGTGATCCACCTACCTTGGCCTCCCAAAGTGCTGGGATTACAGGCGTGAGCCACCGTGCCTGGCCAGTATTATTATTAATAAATTACCAGCTAAATAAATCTTCTCTCTTTAAGTACCAAAATATTTTTGTTTCAATGTGTACATTTATCAGGTTTAAATATCTAAACCACTATCTTTTTCAACTGGCTTACTTATTAATATAGTTTGTGTATGTGATGGCACAAATTCACAAGTACAAACATCCACTATTTTAATATGCTTAAGTGTGAGTAGCAAGCCTTTCTGGAGTTACTGTGAAATGTAGAGTTGGTTGTTCCTTGTCATGGCCAAAAAATATCAATTGTGCCAGCAAAAACACTAGTAGGTTGGGAATGCTGTCTGGTCCCCACTGACCAAATTGAGGGTATAAAGTGAAGGCCAAATCAAGAGTGGGTGAAATACGATAATAGTTGCTTCTACATCAAACATGGGGTCATAGAGTCATGGGGTTCGGTGTTGAATTCAACTTCGAGATATTTCACAAATTTCCAATATTTTCAAAAACTTGTATTTGTAGTATTTTTTTTATTTGTAGTATTTTTAAATCAGTATATCTGTGCCAAGATGACTGAGGGATTGACATATTTAGAGCTATATGTTTAAATATTTTTCTAATTTATTGAATGATCATTAGTAACAAAATGAATGGTTTAAGCAAATATTTTATTTATTTTTTTAACTTTGAAACAGAAAAGATTTGAGGATAATTTTTATCTTGACAGTGATAGGCTCAAAGAAAGTGAAAAACACTTCCAGTTAGTTGGAGAAAACAGGTTCCAAATCGTGGTGCCAAGTGTTAAAAGATCTTAGAGTTAGGATCATTAAGTGGAAGTCTGGGCTGTGTGTTTTCTGATTGTCACAAATCTATTTTGTCCATTAATGAGTTGTGGCGAGGCTAAGGGCAACCAGCAATAGCCAAGGCATTTCTGTGATTTATTTATTAAAATGCAGGACAGAGAGTTGCTAATATGTTTATCACTAATTGTGACATAAGGTCATGATACAATGACTAATGTGAAGGAGTTTCCCTTTCTAACTTTCACAGAGAAAAATATACAAATGTTTTGTATCATTATGGCTCAAGAAATGTATTTGCTATAGACTTTTTTATTGCAAATCATGTATTTCGAGAGTCTGATATACAATACTTTTAATCCTTTTCACAAATCTTTATTTCTAACGTTTTACATCTCAATTATTTAAAAAAAAAATCAAAGTTACTGAAATTTAAAGCAAGAGATTCTGTGCTTTTTTCCTTGAAACTTTCCTTGCCAAGGATGTGAAGGTAATTAGTGATTCGTTCAGTTATTTACTCAACAAACATTCATTCTTTGGACACCTATTGTGACATCAGGTGTGTGAAACTTTTATCAGCAGAATGAGTTATTTTAAAACCTTCTATTTTAAACATGTAAGATCAAAGATGAATTTATCACATATCTTTGGCAGAACCTGGAGTAAAACCCAAGTCTTTAGATTTAGAGTTCTTATTGATCTTACTCTATCTGGAACTTGGGAAGACCCTCAAGCTTATAATGTATAGGCTTCCAAAATAATTATCCTACTAGGGAATGTCACAGGCTCTATTCATCACTCTGTTCTACTACCAATAAATATTTTATCATAAATCTCTTGGGCATAAAATACAAGAAACAGAATGGCTTTGTCTGAAATCTGGATTAGTTGGAGAGTCTTGCAAGTAATTTAGTAAATAAGTCTCTTAGAGCCATCTATCCAAGTAGACCAAGTATTAGAATATGTATCTATCTGATTAGTTGCATTAGTTACAATTGAAGTAATCATCTGATTAAGTTTATAGATATTCACTGGCATTTTTTTTTTTTTTTTTTTTTTTTTTGAGACGGAGTCTCGCTCTGTCGCCCAGGCTGGAGTGCAGTGGCGCAATCTCGGCTCACTGCAAGCTCCGCCTCCCGGGTTCACGCCATTCTCCTGCCTCAGCCTCTCCGAGTAGCTGGGACTACAGGTGCCCGTCACCACGCCTGGCTAATTTTTTGTATTTTTAGTAGAAACAGGGTTTCACCGTGGTCTCGATCTCCTGACCTCGTGATCCGCCCGCCTCGGCCTCCCAAAGTGCTGGGATTACAAGCGTGAGCCACCGCGCCCGGCCTTCACTGGCATTCTTGAAGACCCATCCCATCCACCCTCTACACACTCAGTGTAGTGAACCTAGAGGAGATCTCATAAGAATCACCAGAAATTAGTGTCACCGTTAAGGACTTGAATCCTTAACGGTGACACTAATTTCTGCAGTTCTTTCAGAAAGTGATTGTCGTATTGGATATATTCTCTTGAGTTGTGTTGCATAGTTTCAGTATCTTTGGATTCACTCTTCCATCACATTATCCTTTGATCTGTAGGAAGGGAGGAAATGGCAAAATAGATACGAGGTGGATTTGAGACTCCTATTGAGCCCCCATTGAAGTCGAAGTTGGTTAAGCCACACATCCTGACTTGAATCTTTGAATTTCAGTGGCTTTCTTGTTATCCAAATCTTAGTGATAGCTTAGAGTCAATTTTCTGTTATTCTGGAAATGTTCCTGTTCTCCAGTGCCAATTACCTTGGCAAATAGCCGTACAATCCTTTGGGAAATTTTAGGCAGCAGACATTCTGAATGTATTTGTAATGGTATTGCAATGCCATTCCTAAAGAGTTACAGTAGGTCTTTGAATTAAGACAGGGCTTAAACTGGGTTTGCGTTTCATCAAACAGAAAACAATTACAAGCCCTCCCAGCTAATCAAACTAGTATATTATATCCTGTGCATCTATATTAATCAATTCATCCTTTTCTAAAATTGTGCTCCTTTCTCCTTGGTACGAGCACCCTCAGAATTCATTCCCATATATGTTTCTCACTTTGCTCATATAAATGATGAAGTTCCATAGTTTTTTTTGGTGTTAAGACTGCTTCTCCCTCATTTGGCATTTTGTTGTCCCTACTCCAGGGCATGTGGGCATGGGACTAGAGCCATAAGCAAAGGCATCAACCATGTGGTTAGTATGCCTCCACTGGAATCACTCAGTGCTATTGCATTCAGGTCCTACACACCGCCATTCCTGCCATGGGCGCCTGACCTCTCACTTTTACAGTGGGATCCCACTAAGACATGCATCTGAGGAAGCCCCACAAACAGGAAAGAGGTTTGAATACCCTATAACAATATGACTAGTGTTCACCACATTTTACAGGTAGAGAAATGCAAGAAAATGAGAAGTTCTTATTAATTGTATCTTTATCCTAATCGTGTTTTTTAAAATCAGTTCTTATAAAACTCATCTCTTCTATTAAGACTCACACCAAATATATGACTATAAAAATATATTGTTTATAATTGATTTATAATAAATTGAATGGTTCTAGCATATTCATATTTTATATGAAGTATGTGGGGATTTTCTTCCAGCCACTCAACCTTCAGTAGCAATGAAATATGTAGCTAAAAATATCCACAGAACAGAAACCTACTTAGTGTTTATGGCAGCAATACATATTTCAGAAGGAATTGTATGGCTATAGTATTTAGAATTTTCATGTTACTTTAAAAATGGAAATTTACTTATAAATAATTATATATTAACATTATTAATGATTATTATATACTATCAATATTATATAATTATAATTCTAAATCAATATAATAATATAATTATAAAATATAATACATAAATATAAACATACTTATTACATTACATATTTTAGTATACTATTAGAAATATAATAAAAAAATAATTCCTTATAGTCATATAAGCTGTTGCCAGATTGATAATAAAAATTGACTAGATCTTACCAAAAATTAGCTGAGCATAGTGGCATGCACCTGTAATCCTAGCTACTCAGGAGGCTGACGTGGGAGGATCACTTGAGCCTGACAGATGGAGGTTGCAGTAAGCCAACATCACGGCACTGCACTCCAGCCTGGGCAACAGAGCAAGACTGCATCTCAAAAAAAAAAAAAGAAAGAAAAAAAAACAATAGATCATGTTGCATGTAATTATAAGGTTTATTTATTTTTTATTTTTTTATTTTTATTATACTTTAAGTTTTAGGGTACATGTGCACAACGTGCAGGTTTGTTACATATGTATACATGTGCAATGTTGGTGTGCCGCACCCATTAACTCGTCATTTAACATTAGGTATATCTCCTAATGCTATCCCTCCCCCATCCCCCCACCCCACAACAGGCCCTGGTGTGTGATGTTCCCCTTCCTGTGTCCATGAGTTCTCATTGTTCAATTCCTACCTATGAGTGAGAACGTGCGGTGTTTGGTTTTTTGTCCTTGCAATAGTTTGCTGAGAATGATGATTTTCAGCTTCATCCATGTCCCTACAAAGGACATGAACTCATCATTTTTTATGGCTGCATAGTATTCCATGGTGTATAGGTGCCACATTTTCTTAACCCACTCTATCACTGTTGGACATTTGGGTTGGTTCTGAGTCTTTGCTATTATGAACAGTGCCACAATAAACATACATGTGCATGTGTCTTTATTGCAGCATGATTTATAATCCTTTGGGTATATACCCAGTAATGGGATTGCTGGGTCAAATGGTATTTCTAGTTAGATCCCTGAGGAATCGCCACACTGACTTCCACGATGGTTGAACTAGTTTACAGTCCCACCAACAGTGTAAAAGTGTTCCTATTTCTCCACATCCTCTCCAGCACCTGTTGTTTCCTGACATTTTAATGATCTCCATTCTAACTGGTGTGAGATGGTATCTCATTGTGGTTTTGATTTGCATTTCTCTGATGGCCAGTGATGATGAGCATTTTTTCATGTGTCTTTTTGGCTGCATAAATGTCTTCTTTTGAGAAGTGTCTGTTCATATCCTTTGCCCACTTTTTGATGGGGTTGTTTGTTTTTTTCTTGTAAATTTGTTTGAGTTCATTGTAGATTCTGGATATTAGCCCTTTGTCAGATGAGTAGATTGCAAAAATTTTCTCCCATTCTGTAGGTTGCCTGTTCACTCTGATGGTATTTTCTTTTGCTGTGCAGAAGCTCTTTAGTTTAATTAGATCCCATTTGTCAATTTTGGCTTTGTTGCCATTGCTTTTGATGTTTTAGACATGAAGTCCTTGCCCATGCC